>NC_090931.1:1193133317-1193758317 GCF_040938575.1 Ambystoma mexicanum
TGGCAGAGCAGCCAGACCTATCTCAAGAGGGATGTGAGCAGTACAAGATGTTACACAAAGGACTTGCAATCACAGTAGTTCAAACAAATACTTACTCAAGGTCTCTTTGTAAAATAATATACATTTATTTACACATTTAGTTAGAAAACATTCCACTAGCAAGAAGCAGCTCAATATCACACTATAATACATTACAGTACACAACCAGTGTTCGAAGGGAGCGGGAGCGGTTGGGAGCGGTGCTCCTCTACTTCTTAAAATTAAGTTTTACAGCTCCTATACTTTTATTGTAGAAAGAAACCTTTCTGGAACGGTTTCGTTTTAAAATAACAGTGTAGGAAGAGTTTGAAACTTGCACTTTCAGTGCACTGCACTGAACGTTCCCCCTAAACAGCAGGCACATGTGTTTGGAGGTTTGTATTGTACGTGTGAGGGTACGTGGCGATGGGGTTTTTGGGAAGCGGGTTAGGCTAGCAGGGAACATAGTTCCACTACTTCTTTTCTTACACTTCGACCACTGTACACAACCAATATGTTTCTGAACAAGTTAGGCTCCACTCAAGTGGGAGCAAAATGGCACTTCTGTAACTTTCAAAAGGGGTAGAAAGACAAAGTTTATACAAATCAAAACACAATTACTTTCAGAGGCAGGGCGAATAGTTTCAGTTCACTACAAGAGGCAATTCAATTCAATAGCCCTTGGCCAAAGTCAATGGTTCAGTGTCTTGGATAAGATAGCAAAGTTCTGGTAGTAAACGGTTAAGTCTTTGCCAATGTTCTTAGAAGTAGTTTGGCAGAAAAAAGAGTTATATGTCGGATTAGGAGCAAACAAGAATGCAAAGTTGGAAAACGTTCACAAACCTTCACCACGGCAGAAAGGATTTCCACACCGTAGCTGAGGCTGTTGTTCCTGGCAGTTCCTGCAGATCTCGCTGTTCCTGAGCTTCAGTCGTGGGGACAGGAAGGAGGACATCGGGAGGTTCCTGCACTGCCCAGGGAAAAAGCCACAAGCTTGGCTAAATGTCAGTTTTAAGGTGTGAGTGCCTTAAAGTCCACAAACTGGTATCCTTCTCAGTGGCTATCCGGTTTTCAACACCACGCTGAAGAAAACTACACCAGTATGGAGACGGTGTCCAGGTGGCTTGCGAGTTGGTTGTTCCCACCATCTCAAGGGAAGAAGTCATCCTTGAAGGGGCTTCTCTGTCGAGGGAGTTTCAGGCAATTCGGTCCTGCAGCAGGGCTTCAACGGGCAAACCAACAGTCCACGAGTTGCAGCAGTCATCTTACTTTAGCTCGTCTTCGGTTCTTTTGTTCCAGTGGTCAACTCTGCCTTCCAAGTCCCTGAGACCTGCTTTTAAACAGTTTTCTCCCATACATTCCAGCGTAGCTGTCACTCACCCAGCAGGGTGGCTCTCCTTACCGGACAGTCAGCCAGCAATCACACCAGAGTGCATTGAAGTCTCCTAGGAGACCAATCACAGGGAGTTTTGGGTACCTCCCTTACATCCTGTCCACCCCAGACACTCAGGTGCCAGAGGAGGACTTCAGCAATGAAGCCCACCAAAGGCCATCGAACGAAGGGAACACACCTGGTTTGGTGTACAGAGACAAACACTAGAAGGACCTTTCCTAAATGAAACGGCAAAAAAAGATGACCAGAGTCTGTTTTTACAGAGAGGTCTTGGGCGCCATATTGAAAAACAGCCGATTTTTAGCTGCCAGTGTTTGTGGTCGGGAAAATTCATGATAGTTTGTTCTAAAAGCACTGGCACCAGCCATTTCAAGAGGAAAGGGTAACATTTGACTGTTACATGAGTGTTTATACACAAGGGATGCTAGGCAACCCCTCCAGCAGTCTATAGGAAGATAGTGTGTGCTGGGGCTATGAATTTAAAAAGACTAGCAAAGTCTATTTAACTTTACATGCACTGGGAGACAGTAGTCAGTTCCAGAGAAGGTATTTAAACATTGGGAAGTCTGAAAGGCATCCCTGTGTCACTGCACTGAAGGTGCTGTGTGACACAAAAGATAAAGATGATGCCTATGGAGCTGTCTAAAACTCCATATCCAAAGAACACAAAAGTAAAACACACATCAAAATACATGAAAGAGTGGGAAAAAAGGCTCACACTCTTTCCAGGTGAAAATTAAAATCCTAGAAATCGAGCAAAGTTGCTGGGGGTCTCAAAAGGTAAGGGAAATGAGCACATTCCTGAGAATTCTCCCTAACACTTTCCGCTACTCTTTCCTAGAGGAAAAAGAGGCAGATATGATGAAAGATCTACACAAATAACTGCATCAGAAAATCGCTCTTCACGAATGTATTCTGAAGAACCCATATTCAGACAAAATGTAGAATACATTTTACACCTCCTGTTCAAAAGTCAACTAGCAACGCTATGTTATGGAGTTGCACACACATCAAAAATAAGCTCTCATTTTTTAAACATGTCCGCTACACAACTGCTTCAAAAGATAAAAGACAAAGATGAAGTTTTGCAGTCAAGTATCACAAATCTGTTGGCAAATATGCCTGGTGCAAATGAATACTGGCTCCGACATTGCGCTGATGGACATTGTATGCTAAGGAACCTACACCCGCCCACATGGTTTTTTACTTTAAGTTGTGCAGAATGCGCATGGGATGACTTGCACAAATTGTTACACATAGCAAAACAAAAATAAAGAAGGAATAGGCAAAAACACCAAGAGAACTCTGTTTTCTTGACCCTGTGACTGTATCAAGGTACTTTCACCATCGCTGTATTGCCATGCTGCACTTCATCTGCAATAAAACTACCCCTCCACTCGGAGAAGTGTAGCACTTCCTTTGGAGAAAAGAATATCAATCCAGACGACACCACACATCCACATGCTTTTGTGGATAAAAGATGCTACTCAAATTTGGCCTGACAGTGAATCAGTTTATTCAAAACTACATTACCAGTGACATCCCTTCAGAAACCACACATAGTGACCTACAAAAACAAATCTTATGCATCCAAAAATATAAGTGTGGCAACTTCTGCAGGCTTAGATATGAAAACAAAGGTAAATACTATACCAAATGTCGCTTTTGCTTCCCTGGACCAGTTTCGGCAAAAGGACAAGTAAATAGCTTGATGTCTTCTGTTAGACACATTGTAAAAGGCAAATCGCCAAAAACACATACAACATTAAAAGGGAAAAAGCATCAAAGTACATCAATGATTACGATGCAATAATTGCCCTCTTGTGGAATGCAAATGTCGACATACAATGGGCCTCATTATGAGACCGAGGGTAGCCGTGCCGGTAAAACCAGCACGGCTGCTGTTGGTATCATTTTATTTCCAATGCATGCAAATGGGCAATTACCAAGTCATTACGGCCCCGCCAGACCCGGTAATTGCCCATTTGTGGGCACCGGAAAATAAATCTCCCCATTTCCATTGAGCACAATAGTGCTCAATGGGAATGGGGAGGGCGGATGCACCGGTACCATTCAGAATGGTCTTAGTGCATCTGTAAAGCTCTGCTCGTGGGTGCGGGTATGCCTGACAGGTCAGACCTGGAGGGCGGGAAGGCCCCCGCGAGCAGTACTCATAGTTTGCCTGTCTGGTAACAACAGTACCAGCAAGCTTACAGGTACCGTTGTTACCGGACCAGCAAACTTATAATGAGGCCCAATATATTGCAGACAATTCCACTGCTGTTGCAAGATATGTCATAGCCTATCCCACCAAAGCTGAGAAAAAAGAGCTAAAAGACCTCTCCGATGACATATAATCTGACAAAATACTGTCACAAAAATGATATAGCTTCGGTCTAAAAATGCCCTCCCACAGAGAATGCAAGTGCTACGAAGCTGCAGACATCTAACAGGTAGTGCCTTATATGGCAAATCTGAACACATTGACTATCGAAACCTTGGTCCAGCTTCATCCTGAAAAAAAGTACTGAAATTCTACCAAGCGATAGAAAGAATAGCCACAAATGATGCCAGCAGCCAGGACATTTAAAAAATAATTTAATAGACATTTACTACCCAAACAGAAGTCCTGCTTTGGAAAACATGTGCCTGTACCACATAGCCCAAAACTACTCCTATGTAAATAATGTCACATAAGATGAGACAACTGGCAAATATGTAGTTTCAACTTGTGAAGGAAGCCTAGTCAAACTTACCAAACCCAGTCTAATTAATCATATATAATTATTATTTAAATCTCTGTAACATAGGGAACTTTATTACATGGCCCTACTGCAACTTTTTTAACAATGGAGAAAAGAAGAAGAATTATTAGGTAACCATGACTCATTTGAAGCTGCATTCAATGCAAATGAAATCAGTATAACAAATGTCAATTCCAAGCAATACAAAGAAATATTGGACAATGAAGGCCAACAAGATGAAGAATTTGAAGCTCAACTAGATAAAGACACTCATGAGGAAGTCAACCTTCCCTTACAGGAACCCAAGAACCACCTGGAGAACCACTCATTCTAAATGAAGCAGAAATAGCCATGACTGAAGCAGAAAACACTATGTGTCAATATAAACAATCAGAAGAAGACTTGTCAGTGCCCAAATCACAGCCAAATGGTGAACAACTAACCATGTATCTAAAAGTCACTGAAGAAATTAAACATTGTTTTAAACATGAAACTAAGAGTTGTAGCTATAAAAATTATAAACCGCTGCTCCTGTATGTAAGAGGTGAAGCTGGTTCTGGAAAATCATTCTTAATTAAAATAATAAGCACATTTCTACAAAACTTAAAAAACAACAAACTTTCAGCTGTTGTAGCAACCCCAATGGGTTTAGCTGCCTACAACATAGGAAGGGTAACTTTACACCGACTACTGCTCCTTCCAATAGAACACCAAAGCAAATTAGAATAATCCAAATTATCGGCAAAAGCTGCTACTGAAGTATGCAGAAATCTGAAACAGATGATAGTGCTCCCAATAGATTAAGTAAGTATGGTTGTCTTTAATTCACCTCAGAATGCAAGAAGTCCTTAGAACCGACTACGAAATAACATTTTGGAGGAAAACACATAATTGTTTTTGGAGACCTCTTACAGTTAACACCAGTAAACGATTAACCTATTTTGAAAACATTAGGACACAAACAATGCCACAAAATAATTGGCAGCATAGAAAATGTAAATCACTGGCAACATTTTCAGTACAGAGAACTAACTCAAAACATACGTTAGTCTGCAGACCTCACCTATGCTAACATTTTAAAAAGCATTAGAACTGGTCTGCTTACTAAAGATGCAAAATCCATCTTAAGTAGTAGACTAATCCATGAGCTGTATGGGTGAAAGACATCTACTCCTGATGAAATGGATCCATTAACTCAACAAAATATAAAATGCATGTCCTTAATGCCAAACCTAGCAAGCTGCAGTCAATTCAGTGAGACAATGTTAACAAAGAAATTCAACCCATACTGCATATCGGCTCCAAAGACAAGCTAAAAGTGCATGGCATGACACTTCCTATGTGTCAGCAAGCAACAGCATGACTAAATAGCTTAGAAAAATCTCCAATGCAGCTGGATTGGAGAAAATGTTAATGTTGTGTCTAAACTGCAGAGTAATTCTAAAACATAACCTTGACATAGAAAAAGGTTTAGTCAATGGAGCAATTGGTACAGTTGCTGGCTTCCAAACATAACCTCATGACTACAACATTCAGTTTGTCAACATCCACTTTGCCAAACTTGCAGAGGTTAAAAAAGTAGGCAACTCAATAGCATGATTCCTTCTTTTCAAAGACATGAACCTACGCAAAGAACAATTCTCTCTGTCTCTTGCATATGCTGTCACTATACACAAATCGCAAGGTCCAATCCTAGAAAACGCATTGATTGACATTGGCTGCAAATATTTAAGGAAGGTATGTAGTACTTTCATTTCTACGTACACATGAAGGTTTATTCCTTGTCAACTTTGATGCAAACAAAGTCTGTGCTGACATTCCTTAAATCCTAGAATATAACAGGCTATGTGGACTGTACTCCCCCTATCTAGATATGTACCCTGTATGTAAAAAAATAATTATTTAAAAAGAAAAGTAATCCAAACAGAACCTATCAGAGATCTGCCAGCAATACCACCAAAGAAACAAAAAACAACTGCTACTCATCAGAATTCAAAAAGACACATATTTCTTCAAAATAAAAACAAGTGCAGGCCCATCAAATAACACAGAAACACAACTCTCTGGTCCACTTACATTTAGCAACACAGCTGGAGTAAATTGCTTTGCCAATGTAGCAATCAATCTCTCTTCCAATTACCACCAATTGCTCAAAACATTTACTTAAACGGCTCAGACCATTTATGTTTACAAATGCTCGTCCTTCATAGAAATGCCACAACAAACACTGAAAACACTTACAGTGTCTCAGGTATAAGGCAAGAATTGGACTTTTGTATGGGAATGGTGACAATCACCATAAACACACAGGAGGATCCACAATAATGTGTAATGTACTTATTACAAGTACTAGAGGCCAAAAACATACATCTAAATGAAATCTTCCAGATGTCATACACATGGAAACATACATGCAGTCTCTGCAACAATGTTTCACAAGAGAAAATCCCTAATGAACGATTTGCGTATGTATCCATACCAAATTGTGAATCTGTTTTATTTTACCAGCTTCTGCAAAATGCAAATCATGGCATAATTTGCACGTTTTGCAATTCAAACAATCGTTCCACCATACAAATAAACTCAGATAGCCAATATCTGATACTAATACATTTAAGGTACAATGCAGATGGTACCAAAAACAACTCTAAGATTACTAACTTCACACATGGCCAAGTATCTCTTGGCAAGAACATCTTCACAGCAGTAGGCATAATCAACCATACTTGTGCCACAAACACTGCAGGCCACTATACTGCATATGATAAAAAAAGAAGTGGTTGGTTTGAATGTAACAACACTTCTGTTACTCTAAAACATAGCTTATCTGCAAATCTAACAAATGCCTACTTAATATTCCTTAAAGCCAAGTTTAGTCACTGAACTGTAGCACTATATATAGTTAGAATATGCCAACTGGTGTCTAACTACATCCATCATACTACAATGCTACTTTTAAAAGTCAAAATAGTTAAAATATGCCAACAGGTATCTAACTACTTAAAAATACTGTTCATTGCACTACACTTCAAATGCGCCATCACAATTCTTCTGACTACAAAATGTCTTCTAACATCAAATATACTTACAATACGCCAACAGGTATCTAAGCACTTTAATCATTCCCTTAATACAACACACTTCAAACAAACATACTGTCAAACTTGCACTCACATAAATGTAGTATTTATTTTTTATCTTGTATGGATTTGTTTTCACAATGACCCAATGAATATTTGCAGGCCGATTCATGGAATAATTAGCGCGGCGCAAGTGGCCAAAAACGTGCGAATCGCAGTGGAATAGCGAAAATCGCAGTGCAAGTGCGAAAATCGCACGAAAAGCAGCGCACGTCGATTCATGGAAGGCCGTGCGCGAGAAAACCAGCGGATGTGCGATAAAAAAGTGCGCGGCGCACGTTGGCGCACAGGCCATCTAACAGCGTGCGCCAGGTCACAGCGAAAATCGCACAGGCCACAGCGAAATTCGCACATAGCGCGGCGCACGCAACAAAAGTAGGCGGAACACGGGCGTAACACTCGGAATGGGGAACAACTTGCCAAAACGTGGGCGTCACGGGGGAAGTACAGGGCACAAGTGCGCGGAACGCCCACACGCTCGCCTACAACACGTATTCATGGAATAGAATAGGGGAAAAAAGCGCACGCTCAAACCAGCGCACAGGCACAAACACGACCGCCACAAGAAAGCAGGCGGTAGCGTCTCTGCGGCTGTAAGAAATGTGCGCCAAAAGGTGCGCCAACAAATAGCACCTATATACTGCCATGATGAATGTCCCATACTGTGGCCCTCCAGGAAAAATGACGTGCAAAGGGGTACCCACAAACACGGACACCCGCTGACAAAAAATACGTGTGCGTGTATACCGGGGTGCGCGGGAAGTCTCACACGCGATTTCAGCAGGGTACGTGCATCACAGGGGTTCGCGTGAAGTTATTCACGCGATCGGGCCTGGGGGAGCGGGCTACGTGTATTTCAGGGGTTCGCGTGAAGTTTCTCACGCGATCGGGCCTGGGGGAGCGTGCTACGTGTATTTCAGGGGTTCGCGTGAAGTTTCATGCGATCGGGCCTGGGGGAGCGTGCTACGTGTATTTCAGGGGTTCGCGTGAAGTTTCACATGCGATCGGGCCTGGGGGAGCGGGCTACGTGTATTACAGTGGTTCGCGTGAAGTTCCTCACGCGATCGGGCCTGGGGTAGCGGGCTACGTGTATTACAGGGGTTCGCGTGAAGTTCCTCACGCGATCGGGCCTGTGGGAGCAGGCTACGTGTATTCCAGGGGTGCGCGGGAAGTTCCACACGCGAATAGCCTGGGCGCGTGTATTTGAGGGGTGCGCGGGAAGTTCCACACGCGAATAGCCTGGGCGCGTGTATTTCAGGGGTGCGCGGGAAGTTCCACACGCGAATAGCCTGGGCGCGTGTATTTCAGGGGTGCGCGGGAAGTTCCACACGCGAATAGCCTGGGCGCGTGTATTTCAGGGGTGCGCGGGAAGTTCCACACGCGAATAGCCTGGGCGCGTGTATTTCAGGGGTGCGCGGGAAGTTCCACACGCGAATAGCCTGGGCGCGTGTATTTCAGGGGTGCGCGGGGAGTTCCACACGCGAATAGCCTGGGCGCGTGTATTTCAGGGGTGCGCGGGAAGTTCCACACGCGAATAGCCTGGGCGCGTGTATTTCAGGGGTGCGCGGGAAGTTCCACACGCGAATAGCCTGGGCGCGTGTATTTCAGGGGTGCGCGGGAAGTTCCACACGCGAATAGCCTGGGCGAGTGTATTTCAGGGGTGCGCGGGGAGTTCCACACGCGAATAGCCTGGGCGCGTGTATTTCAGGGGTGCGCGGGAAGTTCCACACGCGAATAGCCTGGGCGCGTGTATTTCAGGGGTGCGCGGGAAGTTCCACACGCGAATAGCCTGGGCGCGTGTATTTCAGGGGTGCGCGGGAAGTTCCACACGCGAATAGCCTGGGCGAGTGTATTTCAGGGGTGCGCGGGGAGTTCCACACGCGAATAGCCTGGGCGCGTGTATTTCAGGGGTGCGCGGGAAGTTCCACACGCGAATAGCCTGGGCGCGTGTATTTCAGGGGTGCGCGGGAAGTTCCACACGCGAATAGCCTGGGCGCGTGTATTTCAGGGGTGCGCGGGAAGTTTTACACGCGATTTCTGCACGGTACGTGTATTTCAGGGGTGCCGGGGAGTCCCACATGTGATTTGACAGTGTGGGTCCTCCCAGGTGTACCCTGTACACCCTCCACGGCCCCTGCAGGCAGCCCACACCACAGGGGACTACCCTGCATCCCTGGTCATGTCCCGCAGGCAGCCCACCCAACAAGGGCATGCCCCCCCAGCAAAGGCACATGTCTCCTTGAACTAATGAACACCAACTCATGTCCCCTTGCACCCCCACCCCCCAGCACTTTGGGGCACCTGCCAGCAGGCCCCCACCCATGTCCAACTCATGTCCCCCACCACCCCCACCCCCCAGCCACCAGGGTCACCCTCCACCAGGCCCCCACTCATGTCACCCACCACCCCCACCCCCCAGCCACCAGGGTCACCCTCCACCAGGCCCCCACCCATGTCTCCCACCACCCCCACCCCCCAGCCACCAGGGTCACCCTCCACCAGGCCCCCACTCATGTCTCCCACCACCCCCACACCCCAGCAGTGCAGGGGCACCCTCCACCAGGCCCCCACTCATGTCTCCCACCACCCCCACACCCTAGCAGTGCAGGGGCACCCTCCACCAGGCCCCCACTCATGTCTCCCACCACCCCCACACCCCAGCAGTGCAGGAACACCCTCCACCAGGCCCCCACTCATGTCTCCCACCACCCCCACACCCCAGCAGTGCAGGGGCACCCTCCACCAGGCCCCCACTCATGTCTCCCAACACCCCCACACCCCAGCAGTGCAGGGGCAGCCTCCACCAGGCCCCCACTCATGTCACCCACCACCCCCACCCCCCAGCCACCAGGGGCACCCTCCACCAGGCCCCCACTCATGTCTCCCACCACCCCCACACCCCAGCCACCAGGGGCACCCTCCACCAGGCCCCCACTCATGTCACCCACCACCCCCACCCCCCAGCCACCAGGGTCACCCTCCACCAGGCCCCCACTCATGTCACCCACCACCCCCACCCCCCAGCCACCAGGGTCACCCTCCACCAGGCCCCCACCCATGTCTCCCACCACCCCCACCCCCCAGCCACCAGGGTCACCCTCCACCAGGCCCCCACTCATGTCACCCACCACCCCCACCCCCCAGCCACCAGGGGCACCCTCCACCAGGCCCCCACTCATGTCTCCCACCACCCCCACACCCCAGCAGTGCAGGGGCACCCTCCACCAGGCCCCCACTCATGTCTCCCACCACCCCCACCCCCCAGCCACCAGGGGCACCCTCCACCAGGCCCCCACTCATGTCACCCACCACCCCCACCCCCCAGCAGTGCAGGGGCACCCTCCACCAGGCCCCCACTCATGTCTCCCACCAGCCCCACACCCCAGCCACCAGGGGCACCCTCCACCAGGCCCCCACTCATGTCTCCCACCACCCCCAGCCCCCAGCCACCAGGGGCACCCTCCACCAGGCCCCCACTCATGTCACCCACCACCCCCACCCCCCAGCCACCAGGGTCACCCTCCACCAGGCCCCCACCCATGTCTCCCACCACCCCCACACCCCAGCAGTGCAGGGGCACCCTCCACCAGGCCCCCACTCATGTCTCCCACCACCCCCACCCCCCATCCACCAGGGGCACCCTCCACCAGGCCCCCACTCATGTCACCCACCACCCCCACCCCCCAGCAGTGCAGGGGCACCCTCCACCAGGCCCCCACTCATGTCTCCCACCAGCCCCACACCCCAGCCACCAGGGGCACCCTCCACCAGGCCCCCACTCATGTCTCCCACCACCCCCAGCCCCCAGCCACCAGGGGCACCCTCCACCAGGCCCCCACTCATGTCACCCACCACCCCCACCCCCCAGCCACCAGGGTCACCCTCCACCAGGCCCCCACCCATGTCTCCCACCACCCCCACACCCCAGCAGTGCAGGGGCACCCTCCACCAGGCCCCCACTCATGTCTCCCACCACCCCCACACCCCAGCAGTGCAGGGGCACCCTCCACCAGGCCCCCACTCATGTCTCCCACCACCCCCACACCCCAGCAGTGCAGGGGCAGCCTCCACCAGGCCCCCACTCATGTCACCCACCACCCCCACCCCCCAGCCACCAGGGGCACCCTCCACCAGGCCCCCACTCATGTCTCCCACCACCCCCAGCCCCCAGCCACCAGGGGCACCCTCCACCAGGCCCCCACTCATGTCACCCACCACCCCCACCCCCCAGCCACCAGGGTCACCCTCCACCAGGCCCCCACTCATGTCACCCACCACCCCCACCCCCCAGCAGTGCAGGGGCACCCTCCACCAGGCCCCCACTCATGTCTCCCACCAGCCCCACACCCCAGCCACCAGGGGCACCCTCCACCAGGCACCCACACATGTCCCCCTGCCCCCAGGTCCTGACGATACTCAATCATGGCAGTAATGGGCAGCATACCCAGCACAAACACCCAGGCAAGGATTGCATCCACCCACATAGTGAATGCAATTACATGATACAACCCCAATGGTAAGTCTGTAAATGAACACATGTCCGTCACACACACATACACAATGGGTGCAAGTCAATGTCAAAACCCATATCATGACATGTAACAAACCAATGAGAAAATAACACAAGTGTAAGAAAATATAAAAAATGTATTAAATACCAAAAATAAGTGAACTTTTCAAACATACAACGATGTGGCTAAGTAAATAAATGGTCCATGTCCGAGAACAAAAGTGATAAACAAAAAAACAAAGGAATAAAAAATTAAAATGAATTTGTCCAAAGCAATATCATGTCATAGGAAATTAATGAAAAACCATTACGTCATGGTGAAAACAATAAGAAATTAAAAAAATGTATCTCCCAAAAAAACAAACTATATACAGGAATGTTCCAGGGTCCATGAGCCCAACACCAAAAATGAAACCTACCACTAACTAATGTAAAATATATGTACAAAAAAGTGGCCATTGTCCGAGCGGTCCAAAATAATAAAAATAAATAAAGGAAACCTAGCACTAACTAACTAAATAACTATATACAAAGGCAGCGGGCAAGTCCTGCGGCTTACTTGGTGATGTTGCTGGCCAGGGCATCATCGAACTCCATGTCGATGTCCTGGAGGCGGGACTCTGTCCTGGCCCCGAGGTCTCGCAGGGACAACCCCATGTCCACCTCAAACTCCCTGCGAGCTTCCTCGAGGCACTCAGCCCGCCTCAATGCCCGACGCATGGAGAACTCCGCCCTGACCATGGCGAGCCGCTCCTCTTCCGCCCGCTGCCGCTCCGCACCTATCCGCTGGCCAAACTCCTCCCACACGGAACACATCACCATCCCAGGGTTGCCCTGCCCTCCGGCCGATGCCTGCCCCTCTGATCTTGATGGCCCCGAGCCATGATGCCTCCCACGTCGAGCCCGCTGCTGCCTCCGACGCCACTGCCTCTGCCAGCACGACGGCATCCAGGCTGATGGAAACCACCGACGCCGTCGTGCACGTGCCCTGCCCGATGATGCCGTCACATCTTCCATCTGCTGGGGTCCACTTGCTGTGTTGTCCACCCCTGCTGGACCTCCGACTCCCAACTGTGGCAGGGATGGGATCCCCACCGAGCTGGCTGCATTGGTCGGGGCAGGTCCACAGGGGGCCCTGGTGGCATCTGGGCCGGAAGACGGCAAGGAGAACGACCGGTGGATAGCCTGCACAGAGGAGGAGAGGGCCGTCAGATTGGCCAACACATGCAGGAAACCCCCGAACATGGCCGATCCCAATTGGGCCACGTCGGCACGGTGCACTTCGTGATGACGTGCGTGCTCCTCCCGGGAAGCACGCACGTCATCACGAATCACAGCCGTGCGCATCGCGACCCCAATCAGGACCTTCTCCACGCGGCCAGGGGTTACCACGTCCGCAGGTGGAGGGGAGTCAGGTGACATGGACATCCCCTCTACCTGCGGACGGGCCTGGGACGGGCATCCCTGCTGGTGCATGGTGGTGCACTCACAGGGTCAGGCAGGGACAGTGACATGCAAAGGCCCCTCCACGGTGACCTGTGCTGCCTCCTGCCCCTGGCCCTGGACTGCACCACTTGCACCAGCAGGGATGCTCCCACCAGGCCCCATGTGTGCACCAGTGTCGGCCTCCTCCTCCTCTGTGCAAACCACCAACCTGGATGGCTCCTCACCGTCTCCCGCCGTAGCAGGCCCCTGTGGGGGCTCACCCACCCCTTCCGCTGCAGCCGTGGGGGCATCCCCGCCGCCTTGCTCCACAGCGCCGTCTCCGCCCTCTTCTTCACTAGCCGCTGCGTAGAGGGAGACAAAGGACACAAGCATCAGGCTACTGTACAATGGTCCCCTAGACAGGAAGCAATAGCAGATGAGCACCACTGTCAAAGTACACTTCCATCATGTCCCTCCACAACACATGGGTCAGTCCAGGCAAAACACACACAGTAACAGGCATGGTGCATGCCATGGACATTTCCATGCATGTCCAATGGACTCTAGAAACATTCAATGATATGTAACTCACATGCATCATGGCTCATGCATATCACATGCACACACTTCACCTCAGTCACATCCATCAGGCCCCAAACACACCGAACACAGGCGAAACAAGGGTAAGTTGGGTGCGTCACTGAATCTGTGCATTGTCACACACATGTGTCATGCATCTATGGCATGCACAAGTCACAGACACGCAGGTCAGGCATACAGACATGGCTACCATATATGTACCTGGCATCAGCACCCATCCTTCACCCCCATCCATGTCCAGGTACAGAGACTGGCATGCTCTCATGTCCAAAATCTGCATAGGGCTCCCCATGCCGCATTTCAACACATGCAACAACCATGTGGGTCACACATCACTGGTCGCACATGCATTACCATGATGTCCCTGCACACATACATGCATACATGGCCCATGGCACACATACAGGCAAGTATCATAGAACCAGCACACCACAACATGCCCTGTCTCACACAGTAATGCTTGGACACATACCGCTCAACTCCAGACGGGCCTCCCTCTCAAGGACCTGGGTGTGGAGCGCTGGGCGTACGCGTTCCAGGACCCTCTTCTGGATGGAACTCATGCAGCCCTGGCCCCCCTCCACGAGGTGCCGGGCCTTCACAAGGGTCCTGGACCTCAAGTCCTCCCAGCGCTTCCTGATCTTCTGGACGTTGCGGGTTGCCACCCCCTCCGCGTTGATGGCAACCACACAGTTGGCCCAGATCCTCTCCCGTCCTTCCTTGCTGGCGCGGGACGATCCAAAGAGGGCATCATACTGCCCCAGGACATGCTCCACCAGGACACCAACTTCGGTGGCAGTGAAGCTGGTGCCCCTCTGCCCCTCTGGCCTGGGGTTGCCACTGGTGCCAGATGTGGAAGTGCCCGACATGGCAACCCCAGAGGCAGGTGTGGGTGGGCAACTGGGTCCTGGGGCTGGGCTGTGGAGCGATGTAATCCCAGTTGGGAGTCTTCAGTTCCAGCAGGGGTGGACACAGCAACTGGACCCCTGCAGATGGCTGATGTGCAGGCACCAAATGGCAGGGCACGGTGGCAGCAGGCAGGCAGGCAGGCAGCAGCAGATAGCACGTGGGAGGCTGCTCGGGGCACTGGGGGGCAGTAACTCAGCCTTCTGGGCAGGAGCGTGGTGTTCCGTGTGTTTTCGGGTGGCCAGCTTGATACGGAGTGATTTGGCACGTGAAAATCCTGCACGTCAGCGTGAAATCCGAGGAAAGGCCCTTAGCGCGTAAGCGCGTCAGCACGCATACGCGATTCTATTGGACCAGAGTCCCTCAGCGCGTAAGCGCGTCTGACGTGACCCGCACGGGCGTTCCCCACTCAGCACGTGATGACGGAACACACGTGGAAATACTGCACGTCAGAGTGTCATCGCGTGATTGGCCTATGTACGTGTATTTCATTGCGTGTAATTGGACAAAAGTGCGCGTACACGCGATTGGCCTATGTACGTGTATTTAATGGGTGCGCGGCCACTTACACACGCAAGTACGTCAGCGAACCGGTATCCCGTGGTGCGTGTGAATTTCCACACGCTATTGGACTGGGAACTGGATTCCAGGGGTGCGCGGGTAACACGCTGTATCCCGTGGTGCGTGTGAATTTCCACACGCTATTGGACTGGGAACTGGATTCCAGGGGTGCGCGGGTCACACGCTCGCCTAGAACACGCGCAAAGCA
Source organism: Ambystoma mexicanum (assembly GCF_040938575.1). Lineage (NCBI taxonomy): Eukaryota > Metazoa > Chordata > Amphibia > Caudata > Ambystomatidae > Ambystoma > Ambystoma mexicanum. The sequence continues at coordinate 1,193,148,823 of NC_090931.1, forward strand.
TAAAATTGCGGACTTTAACAATAACAAGCTCAGACGCCAGGATGAACATACCGTTCCTAGCAGCAGTGGCAGTGGGCTACCAAAGGAGGAGGAGGAGGATAGTCAGGGCCAGAATATTCACACCCAGAACCAGCCTTTTCGGGATGCTTGATGACCAGGTGTATGGGAGGTACAGGTTTCCACCACACATCATACTGGACCTGGTGAGTGAGTGGGAGGATGACCTCACATCACCCACCCTGTGCTCCCAAGCACTCAGCCCCCTGGAGAAGGTCCTCAATGTACTGCACTTCTTAGCCACTGGATCATTTCAGCGGACAAGTGCCATAGTGGGTGGGGTGTCACAGGCCACCCAGTCACGCTGCCTACACCAGGTCTTGAACATCATGACTGCACGCCCATCAGTCCGCAGGCACATATACCTGCCCAGAACACCTGCAGAAAGGCATGCTGCCGCCCTGGATTTTTACGCTGTGGCACGATTCCCCAAAGTGCTAGGTGCCATCGACTGCACCCATGTGGCTCTACATCCCCCCAGGGCATCTGAGCACATCTATAGGAACCGCAAGCACTGGCATTCCATCAACGTGCAGGTAGCATGTAATGCCAAGGGAATCATCACCTCAGTATATGCCAACTATCCCGGCTCCACCCATGACAGCTTCATTTACCGAATGTCCACCCTAAGCCGGGACCTAGAAGCTGGGCGGCATGGCGATACATGGCTGCTTGGTGAGTATGTATGCCACTGCACATGCATGCATGTTGGATACTGAGCAAGGTCACAACCCCACCAATGATACCAATCACCACCTCCACAGGGGACAGTGCCTACCCTCTCAGCCCCCACATGATGACGCCAATTCGGAACCCCACCACGCCACCCCAGGTAAGATATAACACAGCCCACATTACAACCAGGGGCATAGTGGAGCGCACATTCGGAGTGCTAAAGTCACGCTTTCGCTCCCTTGACCGTTCTGGCGGGCAGCTGTTATACGCTCCCCCAGTAGTGTGCAGGATCATAGTGGCAGCATGTGTCCTGCACAACGTTGCAACACGCCGGGGCCTGGCCGTGGACATGGTGGTGGCCCCACATCCCCAACCACATGCACAGCCGCTGCGCATGGGAGGGGAAAGGGCACGGGGGGAGGCAGCCCGTACACAGCTAGTGGCTAATTACTTCACATAGAAATCACACCCCTGTGGAGTGCACACTGCCCTGGCACATTCCATCTGACAATCAATGATGACTCAACCTGACACTGATCCTGAATGTCTGGAGAATGAACCGGGAATACCATGTCAGCCTGAGATTGTTCACCTGGAAGTGTCACAATGTGTGCATCCCTACCCACACAGACACCACCAATGCAGTTTTGTGAAGTTACACATTCAAGCAGCTAAAATGAATACCCACTTGCAAAATGCAACAAGAGGACAGTGCCATGTCAGCCAACCCAACCCCAGCACCGCCACACGACACACCGTGCCATGTCATGCTAATTGCAGTTAAACAAAGTAATCCCCACAACATGACATCAGTCTCACTATGTACAGTGGCACTATTAGAAACCTGCAACACCTGAAATGCTCACAGCAATGCCGGACCAACAACATACTTGAGCACGTAGTACCATTAACATGACATCACAAATGTTACATATTAGTAGTCTCACCACCTGTAAATGCCTGCACTCCCACCACTACCAACTGTGCAGTGTTGTCGCCATGTAGAGTTGTAGGTGCACTGCTGCCAACATGGTCCCCATCTCCAGACTAGAGGTCCTTGTGTGGACATGAGGAAGGGACCTGCAAATTGGGAGGTAGACACAGAAGAAGAGTTACACATCAATGCAACATGCAGTGTACAACACAACAGCAATATGCACTATGAATGTATACACAGTATTGACTACAGACTGGCCACACAGCTCATGGGAGTCCAACGTCACTGTGTAATTCACTGTCACTTGGGCACACCCTTTGCAAGCCCATGGAAACGGGAAGCAGGAGGGGTGTGTGTGACTCAAACCCAAGCATCTGAACCAAATACATTACAAGCCTGCATGTGCCCAGCCACAATGCAGCGTATGCCCACAGGAACCACGGAAGCCAACAGATCGAAGCCAACAGATCGAAGCCAACAGATCGAAGCCAACAGATCGTCCCAAAAAAATTGGGAATAAAAGAAATCAAAATAAAAATAAGAAACAATCAAAAATGGCCATTGATGGGCCCGGGGACAGGATGCACACCAGAACCCACCTGCGTGGATCCTGGGAAGATAAAACACCTCCATGGGCTCATGGCCCACACGGCTACCCTATTGTGGGAGTATCACTGCTGTCGCTATTATCACCCTGTGCAGCTGCATCCGGAGGTGGTTGCACTATGGGAGGCAGCCCACGCAAGGCCCTAGTCTGCTCCTCCATGGCTGCAAGCATGCGGGTGTGGCAGGTCTGGTTCTGGAGGATGAGTGTGCGGAGGTCCCCATGCAACAACTCACGGGGTGCCCGGACCTCCGCCCTCGTTGCCTGCATCTCAGCTGAGAGCGTACGGGTGAGACGCTCCAGCTGCTGTTCTGTCCTTTGGTGTGTTGAAGCCTCAAGCTCAACAAGAGTCGTCCTGAGGTGAAGGAGCTCCTGCCTCAGGGCTTCCCTGTGGCCCTGGGACTCAATGGAGATGGCCTCCTGCAGAGTCGCCAGTGCCGCCCGCCTGTCCCTGTTGGACCCCAACATGTCCTCCCTGTGTGACTGGCAGATGGAGTCGGTTGCCTGCTCTAGTCGCTCCATCAGCCTTTCTGGGGGGACAATGGAAGTGGCCACCCTATCCATGGCCTGAGCCATCATCTCGGATGATGCAGCCTGTTGGGTTGCCATACCGTAAATGGATTGCTCCCATGCAGTATTGCCGGGTGGCGTACGGCCACCACGTCGGCGGGCACCACACCTGTCTGGGGCAAGGCGAACTGCGCCTTGCTGTGCCGGCACTGCCTGAGGCTGCAGGACTGCATTCCCCCTCTGATCTGCTGGCCCAGGAACAGGATCAGATGTCGTGGAGTGTGACCCTGCATCCGTAACCACCGAAGGCGTAGCTGCCAACACTGACATCCCCATGGAGGGTTCTGACCCTGGTGCAGGTGGGTGAGACAGAACAGAATCCCTCCCTGGAACACTCACCTACGACGGCACGTAGGTCTCATCCGAATCAACACCTGAGTACAGCTCGGGGGAGGTGCAGCCAGAGACACCCCTTGAGAGCACGACCTGCAGCACTTGTGGGTTCTCCCTCACCACCACACCACGTCCCTCACTGGTGGTTGGTCGGCCCTCGGACCCCTCCTGGGTCTGCACCATCTCCACAACCCCAGCAGTATCAGGTGCGTCTTCCCCTGCAAAGACATGAAAACAAAGAAATGGAAACAGGCATTAGCACCATGGCACACATTGAGGGCTGAGAAGCAAGAGAACCAGTACTTGATTGACACATGTCCCACATGACTAAAACCCTCCCATGCATGCACCCTCACTGCGTATGAAGTCCAGGCAAATGGCACACACTGATGACACCAAGATGGAAGATGAACACATTTTCTGCATGCTGCCTGGCAGTGGCATCACACATTGGCCTGTGATTGGCAGGTGAAACACACATGCCATCACACAGATGGCATGTACCATTGCTATTGAGTGAAGATGGAGAGGAGGGCAGCACCTATTCATTCAGTCCAGTTCCCGCATGTAATAGCTTTTCTATTTCTAACAGGTCAGATTTTTCACCTGGAGCTGCCAGTCTGAAATGGTCCAATTGCACAGGGACATGTGTGTACAAATGATATCCAGGTAACAAAGTCACTCCACTTTACCATACCCATGTCAGACATGTGACTAGTGGACAGCGACATGCCTAGTGAAAGTGGTGGAATGCAAACAAACTGACTGAATGAACAGTGAAGAAGAAGCAAATATGTTGTGGCAAGGTGACACTTCAAGGGCAACTGGCGTGCAGTTGGGCTAGATGTCTACTGTTGGCAGAAGGGATACTGCTATGGCCAAATGCAGCTGCGCAGGAAGGATTGCAGCTGCGCAGGAAGAATTGCATGAAGCACATGGCTGACCCATACGACTCAGGCGCACACACTCTCACCTGGCACCCGAACAGAAGCCCTCACACACACACCATGCACATGGATGACACACACATGCATGTGCACTCACCGGACAATGCCTCGTAATCAGCCAGATCTCCCACGCCTTGGATCTGTTCCTCCGTGACGTAGGTCCCAGCGACTGACTCATGTGGAGTGAGTTCCATGTCTACTACTGGAGACCCACCTCCAGTCACTAGAGTTGCGGCATGACTTGAGGCCAGCTTACTCTTTGCCCTGTGCTTTAGGTCATTCCAGCGCTTATAGCAATCATTGGCTGTGCGCCTCACAATTCCAAGGGCACTTACGATGTCCGCAACGGTCTGCCAGTGTGCCTGGCGTTGTGCAGGTGTGGTCTTGGATCCTGCAACAATGACCATCTCGTTGTCATGTCCGGACACATACTCGACAAGTGCATTCAGTTCGTCATCCGTGAAGCTGGGCTTCCTGGACGGGCCGGACTGTGTAGCCGTGTCTGGGGCATCAGCCTGTGCCGGACGAGCACTCTTCCTCTTCCGCTTGGAAGGTGGTGGTGATCCTGAGTGTCCTGCGCCGCTCTGGACACTAGGGGCAGGAGCCCTGGTGGACTCTGTATCAGGAGTGTGGGATTGCACACTCAGCATGGGAGTTGGTGCAGGCATTAGCTCTAGTGTGATGGTGTCAGGGGGAGTGTCAGCAGCATGGACTAGGACCGACACTGTCCTGGATGGGTGTGTGGGGGCTGGGGTGGATGGAGCCGCAGCTGCCCCTGCAGCCTCTCCGCCCTGCCTACTTGGTGCAGCAGATGACCTTGCTGCCCCAGATCCACGTGGCATGATGGCATCAACGTGCACCAGCGCACGTGTCGTAGCCCTGCTGACCTGGAAGTCAGCCATGGAGTCAGCCAGGTCTGGTGCCACAATGGGCTGGTCCAACAAGGGCTGAGCATGGATGGTGTCAGCCATATCAGCCTCAATGGGAGGGGGGGGGGATTATGGGTGCCCGTGACTGGTCCTCCACACATGGGGGGACAGGCTCACCCTGCAAGTTACGACCACGTCCCCTACCGGATCCACCACGGCCACCACTTGTGGCTCTTCCACCTTTGCCACCCTTACGGAATCCTCGCCTCCCAGCCATGGCATTGATGTTAATGTGCGTATGGGAGTGGATGTAGACTATTGTCCTGGGCAATTGGGGGTCAAAGGGGTTGGGTACCAGATGGTAATTGTACCCTAGTGTTCTAGCAAGGCTGAATGTAACCCCTGGGGAAAGATGACGGGTCACGCAACGCACAGGAGGCCCAAAAAAGGGAGATGACGTGCACGCAACCCCTCCTAGACCACGTGTGCAGAAAGAAAAACCTGCACTACGCTGTGGCACCCAGAAACACAAGAATGAACGTATGTGTGTCACACGCAGCCTAGAATGACCTCTGAAGGGGTAGGCTACACACGGGGCTATCACAGATGTTAGATACGTGCGTGACTCACCGTCTGCCAGGTAAACGAGCGTGTAAAAGGAGCACGTTTGGTTGGCAACACCCCCGCCAAAAGAAGATTTGTCCGCTGTCTGAGGAGACAGGACAACAGTAGAAGGGAACACTGTTTGAGGGAACAGGCCCAGGTAAACCAGTAAAGGAGAATACAGAGAAAAAGCTGTCAGAGGTAACAGGGAATACGAACTAGAAACGCCGTGAAGTAAATCGCGTGTGAAACGACAAGAAGTACAGAATTCACCCACTCGCTCTCCACGAAAAGCACGTACAAGGAAAACGTGTTCTACACGTACCTTTTATACAGGCCCACACGTCCAGCGTCACTTACGCGGCGTGTACGCGCTAGGGCCATTTCCACCTATTACATGCATTGTCACTTCTGCGTGTAGGGCCATTTCCACCAATTACACGCTTTGTCACTTCTGCGTGTAGGGCCATTTCCACCAATCACACGCGATTACACTCTGACGTGCAGTCTTTCCACGTGTGCTCTGTCATCACGTGCTGTGTGGGAAACACCTGTGCGGGTCACGTCACAGACGCGCTTATGCGCTGAGGGCCTTTCCTCAGTTTTCACGCTGACGTGCAGGATTTTCACGTGCAAAATCACTCCGTACCAAGCTGGCCACGCGTACGCACACGGAATACCACGCTCCTGCCCGGAAGGCCGAACTACTGCCCCCCAGAGCCCGAGCACGCTCCCACCTGCTGCTGCCTGACTGCCTGCTGCCCCTGCACTGCTGGGGGGTGGGGATGATAGGGGACATGAGTGGGGGCCTGGTGGAGGCTGCCCCTGGTGGCTGGGGGGGTGGGGGTGGTGGGAGACATGAGTGGGGGCCTGGTGGAGGGTGCCCCTGGTGACTGGGGGGGTGGGGGTGGTGGGAGACATGAGTGGGGGCCTGGTGGAGGGTGCCCCTGGTGACTGGGGGGGTGGGGGTGGTGGGAGACATGGGTGGGGGCCTGGTGGAGGGTGCCCCTGGTGACTGGGGTGGTGGGGGTGGTGGGAGACATGAGTGGGGGCCTGGTGGAGGGTGCCCCTGGTGACTGGGGGTGTGGGGGTGGCGGGAGACATGAGTGGGGGCCTGGTGGAGGGTGCCCCTGGTGACTGGGGGGGTGGGGGTGATAGGGGACATGAGTGGGGGACTGGTGGGGGCTGCCCCTGCACTGCTGGGGGGTGGGGGTGGTGGGAGACATGAGTGGGGGCCTGGTGGAGGGTGCCCCTGGTGACTGGGGGGGTGGGGGTGATAGGGGACATGAGTGGGGGCCTGGTGGGGGCTGCCCCTGCACTGCTGGGGGGTGGGGGTGGTGGGAGACATGAGCAGGTGTGCAGGGTAGTCCCCTGTTTTGTGGGCTGCCTGCAGGGGCCGTTGGGGGTGTACAGGGAACACCTGTGAGGACCCACCCAGCCTAATCGCGTGTGTAACTTCCCACGCACCCCTGTAATACACGTACCAAGCCAAATCGCGTGTGAGAATTCCCACGCACCCCTGAAATACACGTACCCTGCTGAAATCGCGTGTAAAACTTCCAGCGCACCCCTGAAATGCATGCGCCCAGGCTATTCGCGTGTGGAACTTCCCGCGCACCCCGGAAATACACGCGCCCAGGCTATTCGCGTGTGGAACTTCCCGCGCACCGCTGAAATACACGCGCCCAGGCTATTCGCGTGTGGAACTTCCCGCGCACCCCTGAAATACACGCGCCCAGGCTATTCGCGAGTGGCACGCTGGGAGACATGAGTGGGGGCCTGGTGGAGGGTGCCCCTGCACTGCTGGGGGGTGGGGGTGGGGTGGTATACATGGGTGGGGGCCTGGTGGAGGCTGCCCCTGGTGACTGGGGGGGTGGGGGTGGTGGGAGACATGGGTGGGGGCCTGGTGGAGGGTGCCCCTGGTGACTGGGGGGGTGGGGGTGGTGGGAGACATGAGTGGGGGCCTGGTGGGGGCTGCCCCTGCACTGCTGGGGGGTGGGGGTGGTGGGAGACATGAGCAGGTGTGCAGGGTAGTCCCCTGTTTTGTGGGCTGCCTGCAGGGGCCGTGGAGGGTGTACAGGGAACACCTGTGAGGACCCACCCAGCCTAATCGCGTGTGTAACTTCCCACGCACCCCTGTAATACACGTACCAAGCCAAATCGCGTGTGAGAATTCCCGCGCACCCCTGAAATACACGTACCCTGCTGAAATCGCGTGTGAAACTTCCCGCGCACCCCTGAAATGCATGCGCCCAGGCTATTCGCGTGTGGAACTTCCCGCGCACCCCTGAAATACACGCGCCCAGGCTATTCGCGTGTGGAACTTCCCGCGCACCCCTGAAATACACGCGCCCAGGCTATTCGCGTGTGGAACTTCCCGCGCACCCCTGAAATACACGCGCCCAGGCTATTCGCGAGTGGAACTTCCCGCGCACCCCTGGAATACACGTAGCACGCTGGGAGACATGAGTGGGGGCCTGGTGGAGGCTGCCCCTGCACTGCTGGGGGGTGGGGGTGATAGGGGACATGAGTGTGGGCCTGGTGGAGGATGCCCCTGCACTGCTGGGGGGTGGTGGTGGTGGGTGACATGGGTTGGGGCCTGCTGGCAGGTGCCCCACAGTGCTGGGATGTGGGGGTGGTGGGAGACATGAGTCGGGCATGAGTGGGGGCCTGGTGGAGGCTGCCCCTGGTGGCTGGGGGGTGGGGGTGGTGGGAGACATCAGTGGGGGCCTGGTGGAGGCTGCCCCTGCACTGCTGGGGGGTGGGGGTGGTAGGAGACATGGGTGGGGGCCTGGTGGTGGGTGCCCCTGGTGGCTGGGGGGTGGGGGTGCAGGGGGACATGAGCAGGTGTGCAGGGTAGTCCCCTGTTTTGTGGGCTGCCTGCAGGGGCCGTGGAGGGTGTACAGGGAACACCTGTGAGGACCCACCCAGCCTAATCGCGTGTGATAATTCCCACGCACCCCTGTAATACACGTACCCAGCAAAATGGCGTGTGATAATTCCCACGCAACCCTGTAATTCACGTACCCTGCCAAATCGCGTGTGATAATTCCCGCGTACCCCTGTATTACACGTGCCCTGGCTAATCGCATGTAAGACTTCCCGCGTACCCCTGTAATACACGTTCCCTGGACAATCGCGTGTTGAACTTCCCGCGTACCCCTGTAATACACGTTCCCTGGACAATCGCGTGTTGAACTTCCCGCGTACCCCTGTAATACACGTTCCCTGGACTATCGCGTGTTGAACTTCCCGCGCACCCCTGAAATACACGTACCCCGGCACCCTGGCTAATCGCGTGTATAACTTCACGCGTACCCCTGATATGCACGTTACCCGCTTTGCGTTCCTTGTTTGGCAGCCCTGTAAACTGGTCCAGGGTTAGCGCAGCCCTTTGCGATGATTTAGCGATTTTGATGGCTTTTCCTTGCGCGAGGGCGTTCTTGGGGGCGTTACTGGCGCTGCTGCAGGGTCGCTGCGATACTCTGCGCCACGGCTGGTTTGGGAGCCTAAAATCCATGAATACGCTGTGCGCGGAAATCGGTTTTAGCGCACGTGCCTGGCGCAGACAATCGCACGCGGACACTCTGCGCCAGCCGCTTGCGACACTTTTCTGCGAAATTCTATGAATTACCCTGTTAATGTCTTTACAACAACAGTGTAACACACACTAATGTTGTACCAAGCATAGTACAAAGAATGTACTGTTTGTGAGGGTCTAAAAAGTAAATGAATATGGGAAATTGTATGGAATTACGCATTTTAAACTACCCTGCTTAACATATTATACAGTTGTTTCACATCGAAAGAACCAGAGATTTCTCCTTCATTACCATCTGCAACTAAGTAAACCTACCAAATGTAATCCTATTTTTTATATTTAAAATAAACTACAAATTCAATAACCACCACCCTCAATTGTATTGCACTTCAATTGTATTTTGCCACCTTATTACAACTACTGTATACTTCCCCTACAGTACATATAATTACAATACACATATTACTTTAGTGTATGCAGCCAGTGGCCAGATACTTGGAGGCATGGCCATTACCCTCAATTGTACTGCCCTTCAATTGTATTATGCCACCATATTACAATTACTGTATGCTCCCCCTACAGTACCTATAATTACTGTACACATATTACATATGGCCTATGGCCATGCTCTCAAGAATCTGGCCACTGGCCACAACCACCAAATATAATGAAACCATATTACAAGTACATACAGAACATGTTGAAATAACCATACTTGCCCAGAACTCCCTTTCAATGCAAACTATGTCAGCAGACATCGAAATGAACCGCTGCTCAGCAGCATCAGCCATCCCTTTTTTCTACCTATTGAAACAGCTTCATTTGTCTCGGGAGGATAGCTCAGGGGCAACAAGCTCGCTTTGGAAGCAAAGTGAAACATAGCAACACAGGTTCGATCCCCGGGTCCGCGCTTAGAAACCTCTGGGTGTTAAGCGCGTTATAAATAACCTATCATCATATCATACCATCTTTATTCCACTCCCCTACCCTTTCCAAACCCTCTTTCACCGACCAAATAACTCCAAATGTTTTTCCTAAGCAGTCCGTTCACAGTGCTATCCATGGACTACACCAGTGTCCGCGGACAACCACACCACCTGGACACCCTTTTTCTACCTATACAAATAGCATCATATCATCGTTTCTTCACTCCCCACCCTTCCCAATCCATTTTTACACCACCAAACAACCCCAAATGTGTTTTCCAGACATTTTACCCACCACAACTGTCCGTGGATACAACATGGCGGGTGTTTCAGAAAATTTGATGCACCTCATGCTTTTCACCATCCAATCAGCAGGCGCGTCTGATGTCTGTGGACATCACGCTGCCCTCTGGGCCAATCAGAGGCCCGTCCGCTGACTGAACAGGGAAGTGAGTCACTGGACCGAACCCAGATATCACAAATTTGTTTTACATACTTTTTGGATGTTTTAAAAAAAACGACTGAACGTATTTACACCAAATTTACAAAAGCATGCTTTTGGGATGCATTAGTCACTACTGGTGCAAATTTGTTGAAAATCCGTCCAGCGGTTTGGGCTGTAGGCATGAGCACATTTTTATTTCATTGCATCTATGGGAACAACCACTCATTTTGGGACCCCCTATAACTTTGCCACCCCTGCACGAAACCTCACAAAACATACAGAATCAATCTGAGAGGGCCATATAGTTTTTCTGCAAATATTTGTGAGCATTTATCAGGGGGTCGTAAAGTTATAAGCCACCCAAAAAGTGCTCTTCCTATGAGTTGAGCAACTTAACCATAACTGGAGGTCCGCTATGGCAGGCCATGTAACATGCATAACAATTAATAAAATCAGGTTGGTTAACAAGAACGCAAGGGAGCAAATTAATTTCGCACGGGGCAAGAAAGTATTTCTCCCCCAGGAGATTCTATTTCAGAATAAAGTAATCGAGAGATAATTAATTCTAGAATTAAATCGCCGGTGGGAGAGTCCGTGCAGGAGCGAATGTATTTCGTGATACCGGCGGGCCCAGCAAAATCTTGCAGTTTAGTTGAAAATCAATGGCAAAATTCAACTCGTCCCACGAGATAGGTTTACTAGCGGTCTGCTCACACTTCCATGTGACACCAACTCATAAGTCTTTTGAATTTTAAAAATATGAGATGTTTAAAAAATAACTGTGTTTTTGCTGTCACATTGATGAAGCTCAAAGACAATTTAGGACACGTGTACTGTGCTAGCTATAGTGATGTGCACAGATGATTGATTTTATTGTCCCTCTTACTGGAGAGTTGTCAGAGTTGTGTGTCCCATAGTACTGTACCTTTTTGTCCATATGTGACCCTCCACCTCTCTTACTTTTGCTTGTCACTCTCAAATTACTCTACGTTGTATGCAGCACAATGTTAATCTCCAAGAAAGAAAGAGTTCACCTGAACATCTTCTACTATTGTGTTTTGAGCCTCTGCCCTCTGGATGGAGTTTCTGAGAATAACATTAGCTAACACATTTCATGGCAGTAAATCTGTGCCCGACGGCTGAGGCTGAAAAGAAGAGGTTAGCTAGCAGTGCCATTTGTAGGGGTTGAGCTAGGTAAAGTGTGAGGTGATTTCGTTTTGTAAAAGAAACTTGCTTTTATTGTTTTTTTAAAGAAGAACAGAAAAAACATGGTGTACTGTTCATTTAATTTGTGTGTGTAGATAAGCAACAGCAAAATGTTCACCGCCGTTTTTCACATTGTTGTTGGGGTGGGGGAATCAGGTCCATGCCAATTGGCCACAACGTTTCCCCGTTGTAATGCTTAACACCATTGACTTGAACAATTTAGCATTTCTTTGGGACTCTGTATCTGCCGAACTCCTCCGAGGACCCATCTTCGGGAACACACCATTCAGTATCTATTTTATTGTGACACAAAACTTCTGTGTACGAGAGCAAAGTTTAAAATGTGCATGTAACAATCCTGCCCATATAGCTACCCCTCTAGGACACACCAAAGCTTCATCTCTTTGGCCCTCATTCCAAGTCTGGCGGGAGTTCAGCTGTAATTCTGCTAAACTACAACCAAATGCAATTACTTTTACCGCCACTTAGTCCCACAGATTTACCACAGGATTACAAGTGGTGGTAGTCAGTGTATGTCCCCATTTATTGGAGTCCAAAGGACTCCATGGTGACTTTGGCGGAATTACCACTGCACACCTGAACACTTGGTACACTACCAACCTCAAAACCTTGCGCAGTACTAAAAGAACTGCAGAAGGAAATTGGAGAAAAAAAACAACTACCACCAACAAAGATATTTTCACCACTGCTTCCAACCACTATAAAACTGCCATTATCCAAACCAAAAGTACTGAATATAATGAAAGAATCGCTAATGTCAACTCTGGATCGAAAGGACTATTTACTATCCTCCAATAAATAGAATCCCCAGTGCCACCACAAGAATCTTGCACTAAAGATTCTACCTGGTGCACCAACATCCAGCAAGCCTTGCTGGATAAAATGACACTACTTCAATCTAAAATAGGGAAAAAAAACTTAGCCTGACACACGATTCTTAGTTAATAGTGCACAGTGACAGACCATCAAAAGACTACACTCAGTTTAAGTTTGTTCCTGTATCTGTAATTGATGTAAAGAAAATAATCTGTACCCTCAAACCATCGAGATGTCATGGAGACATCTGCTCAACCACAGTCATTAAAGACGTTGCAGAGGAGCTTGCTAATTCCATCACGTCTGTGATAAACTCTTCCTTTGAATCAAGCACCGTCCCAACTAACCTAAAAGAAGTAGGGGTCCCCCCATTACTAAAAAAAACTACTTTAGACCAGAATATACCAACTAATTATCGGCCAATAACCACAGTACCTTTTCTACTCAAAATCCTGGACAGAGCAGCGTACTTGAAAATTCAAAGTCACCTAGAATTAAACAACCTCCTGGGCCTTCACCAATCTGGCTTTAGGCCAGGTCATGGTACCAAATCTGCACTGATAGATTTAAGAATCCAAATGGATGAGCTAAAAGATAATGGTAATCTAGGGCTCCTCCTACCACTTGACCTATCAGCAGCCTTTGACTTAGTCAACCACAAAGACCATGGTAAACATTTGACTACAGCAGCCCACTTTTCCTCTAAGGCCCTTCTATTTATAGAGTCCTTCTTATCTAATAGGACAATGGAGGTATTCGCCCTGACTGCATCCGCTGAACCAGCCCCTGTATCCTTTCACCACATGGATAAATTGGATGTCTCCTAGACTAACTATGATCCCTATCACTGGTTCTTATGACACTGTCCTGAAACTACTGAACAAAATATACCATACCATACAAGCTTGGATGGTCATCCATGGCCTTTATCTTAATGATGACAAAACTGAGTTACTCCTTATCGGATCCCAAAACAGACTGAATAAACTAGACAATCAACACAAATCATTTAACATTTACAACAGCACTATCAAAGTGGCCAAAGAAGTCAAAACTCTAAGGATATACTTGGACTCTTCCCTTACCTTGACGAGACAGTTTAATGCCACAACATCAGCAGCAGCTTACACTTCGAAACTAATAAATGCCTGCAGACCATTTCTATCAGCAGACAGTTGAATTACCCTAGCCAGAGATCTAATACTGTCAAGCTTTGACTATTTCAATGCCCTGTACCTATGTTGGAGCAGTTGCAACTTTCAAAAAACTACAAATTCTTCAAAACAATGCCTTAAGAGCAATTCTTAATATACTGAGAACCAACCACATCACGACCGCCAGGCGCTCTGCCCATTGGCTGCCAATCCAAGACAGAAGTGCCTTCAAAACTCTGTCTATGACACATAAATGCCTATATAATACAGCTCCTAAATACCTGTGACGAACAAATTAAAAAGAAATCAAACTAACAGACCCACACGTTCTACCCAGGCGCACTTGCTAAAGATACCCAGATTTAAACAGCAGAAAGCAGGGGGTAATAGCTCGCCCAGTACTAGCTGCCAAACTCTGAAACTCTATACCCCCAGCGCTCAGAGTTGAACCTTCCTTCTGGACTTCTAGAAAAAGGTGAAAACTTGGCTCTTCACACATGAGCGATAACTTTCGTACCACTACCGGATACGCTCTGACCTGTCTCTGTAAATTGAATGGCTATATACACGTTTAATGGTATTTAATGACATGACCAGAAATGACAATGTGCTCTGTAATGAAATGTAATGACTAGAAATATAATTGTCAAAGTCCTGTAATGTAAACCATGCAATTCTCCCTGATACCCTCGGGTTAGGTGCGCTATACAAATAAATAAATAAATAAATAAATAAATACTCCAGCCTGCACTGAAATCTGGAATTGCCTTCCTTTTCAGCCTCTTTACCATTACTCAGGCTTCCAGTAGGGATTGTTCCAGTATTCATTCCACACATGCGTTTGACTATCACCTGCCTGAATTATGCCTGGGCACTGAAACCATCACCATATAACGTCTTTCCCCATCCCCTCGCTCCTATCGGTCTTCATAATGGAAATTAAAACAGTGTGATGAAAAAAAGTGGTTTCAACTGGACTAATTTCATTTCCAAGTATTGTATTTATATTTGCATTTTACCCATTTGTAAATTATGATATGATATAGCATTTATAACGCGCCTATACACAAGTGTTTTAGAAATTGCAGATATGCTGCCTTTTCCTGAACTTTTTGAGTAATAGTATAAGCTCTGATCTATTCTTGTGATACGAAAACGCATCTGTTCTCAGCTTCGCACTCTTTCCTCCAGATTCGCCTTCTCCAGTTGTCGCAGGCGCCGTTAAAGCGTACAGTTTAGAGGACACCTGTGTCAGTTCTTTAAGGTGCTCGAAGACACTGTTCAAGAACTGAAAGAATTATTAGGAAATGATTAACAGCATCAGCCATTACCACCTTCCCGAAGCTTCCAACCCGCGAGATATTTCACATTGCGTGGGAAGAGACGCATCAAAGGCAAATGTGAGATATCACATATTAAGAATGTCTTTCCTTAAGCAACCTAGGGTGCTAGTTTCTCTCAAGGCGTACACGAGGAGTGGGAAAACAAGCAAACGTTTAATACTACTTATCCTCACATTAGCTTGCAATACTGCCATTTCTGGGCTTATGGTTTCGATATTAGAAAATTCGAATGGATCCAAATTTTGAAGCAAGTGGAAATCTCATTCAGCAGTATTAATAGCTGTAGAGAAAAAATAATGATGGTTTACATTCAAATCCTGGTCTATTTACTAGGCTTCCCTTCTGAATGTTAAGTTTTCATCTTCTGCATAGTTAGTGTAGGAGACACCCAATTTATCCATGTGGTCAAAGGATACAGGGGCTGGTTCAGCGATGCAGTCAGGGCGATTACCCTCATTGTCCTATTAGATAAGAAGGACTCTATCCATAGAACTGCCTTAGAGGAAAAGTGGGCTGCTGTAGTCAACGTACATGACTTGTACCAATCACAGCATTTGGTGATGAAGCAAAACGGTGGTACAAAATGTTAAAAGTCTACACGTAACTGCGAAATTCATGTTCAAATGAACCCAAATACCAATTAACACATTACCCTGAGCTTTACATGCTATATATAAAATATCACCAACATTTCGTTTGATTAATGTTTTTGTAACGGTCGCAAAATGCCATTTCAGGAATATATATATAAATTTAGGTAATTCATGGAGCCAATTATCAATCAGGACTAGGCTACTTTGAGCACCTGAGGTCACTTAGATGCCAGACTAGATTGCTATAATGATTGAAAGGCATATGGGAACCATACAGGGAGTCAATACATCAACTGCATGTCGAACTGGATTCCAATGCAGCGAGTCTCGCTGATCCACGTGGCGAGTCAACATTGAGTCAGGTTAGATGTGAAGCTCTGTTCAGTTCAATGTGGCATCAGAACAGAGCGGTTTGAGAAGTCCAGCAGGTTAGGTCTTAGCAAGTTCAAAACTATGGGTACCTTTGTGTTGGATCGAAGGATAAAACAATGCTTCCAGTGGTTCAGGTGGAGGTACAGGTTGCTTCCATGAGAACATCCTGATGGTTGGAGGAGCTGTTTGAATATGCAGCAGTTGAAAGAATTTCACAGAGGTTAGCATCTCCGAGAAGGAGAGGTGATGAGCTCTGCTGTTGAGAGGTGGCTGTAAACTGGTTTCATGATGCAAAGAGTGGTTCAAAGGTTTGAAAACAGAGTCAAAGGTAGTAACATGGGTCCTGAATGGTTTGAGGTTTTTTAATGTGGTGGAACGTGCGCTTAGTGATGGTTTGAAGTGGTGTTCCAAAGGGTTCCAACTGTTTTGACTTGCAGTGAGTCCCATTCCAGGAGTTCTGGTACAAGTTGAGAGTTTTTCCACTTCACTTCCATTCCAGGTAGATTAGCTGGCAGTTGCAGGAGATCCCCACTTTCAGTGTGGAGTGTGGGTACTGGTGAGCTGGCAAGATGAATGCCTTGGTGCAATAGAAAGTCACCTCCATTGCTTCCTGGGGATAGTTTGGGGGCAGAGCTTGCCTTGCCTTTCAATTACTCGGTTGTCACCTCACTGGTCGAGGACTTTGGAACTGACTGCACTCCCAACAGAGGTACGATACATTCTTCTTGTCTTGAAGTTCCAAAGGGAATCAAAGAAGGACTGGGAGGCATAAAGGTAAAAGGGCACATGTGATTGGGCAAAATCAAGCCTGCTATAATGGGTACAATCCATGTCCCTCTGACAAGTGGAGTGGAGAGGACACGAAGGATAGAGTGCCGCACAGAAAAGCAAGCTGGTAAAATCATCCCTCGGTTCCCTTCAAGTCTTTCTGGCTAATCTAATCCTCACGCCTTCCAAAGTATTTAGCTTCAAAGGTCCAGTGGGTATTTAACATCCTTTGTGAGGCTGGCCTTTGTAATGGGTGTGCCTCTTTAAAACACGGTTACCAGAAGCTCTCCTGCTGATATTTTTCTGCGTTACCTAAACTCACAAAGGATCAAAAGAATCAGCCTTCCTGCCTCTTGTCTTCTTTGCTGAGGCCAAGACAGGTAAGCTTCACCACAAATCCACTTAGGAGCTTATGTTCAATGAGCACGTATTGTAAATGTATGGTGGAGAGGAGGGGCGGAACACAACTAGCTTTTCTCCCACCTCCTTTCCTCTCTGCCATACACATAATACACATCGATGTTTTTTAATGCCGGCGCAAATGCTGGAGATCTCTCCGGGTAAGACTACTTTATGCACTAGCATGTTGTGCTTTAGTGCCTGTCAGGTGTTGAACTGAATTGTTTATACAGGGGGTACAGGTCTTTAATATATGGTACGATCCATAATATGGTGTTACAATTTTAAAAACAGTATTTCCATTTCCAAACTTATAAGTGATGTTTTGTTCAAGAATGTCCATATGGATTTTGTTGTGATTTAATATGATATTATGTAAAATAAATAAAGAATATTTTATCCCAATGTGATTTTGGGTCATGTTGATGTCACTTGTCCCCAGGTACGTCTGCATACTTCCGAAACTGTCCACAGATATAACACTGTCCTTTCACCATCCGTCTCTTCCCCTGCACTTAATGAGTATAAAATCAGTACTATGCCAGCCATGTCTGATAGTTTGACTGGTGCTTTGTATTTTATGGTTACTTGTCAGCATTTCCATCAAAAAACCTTTCTAAGGCATTCCCTTCAGCAAAGCTCAATGTGTCTCATTTGCCAGGCCTGCAAGGCAGCGTTTACTTACTTTACAGTGGAAACGTTCAGGGCAAAAGGCGGTTTACACACGTGTATGCGCCTTTTGCCCTTCACGTTTGTACTCCGCTGTGCAAATGATCAGAATTTGGCAGCAGGCGGCCACCTATGTGTATGTCAACACTTAACGGCTTCCCACCACCAGATTACTATTTTGACGAAATACTATTATGGAGAAATAGAAGAAGGACTGATACCCCCTGTGGGGTTCTGCCAGGTGGTCCTGATACCTGAGTGCTGTAGGAAGCTGTAGGAAGCACAGAAGGCAGCAGGCATTGGAAGCCCAGCCACTGCTCAGAGCACAGAGAGCACAGCTGCTGATAAGAGCCAGAAAAAAGCCCTGAGAGTCTAGTTGCTCCTAACAGCACAAGGGCACCGGCCATTGTCTGAACCAGGTGGCAATATTTTGAGTCCCACTGTTCAGAGCGCAGGGATATTGTGTCTCTGCTCATACAGTACTGATGCAGGAAGCTTCAGGGAATAGTGGTGTTTCTACATGCACGTATCTGAGGGAGCAGAGGGCTTTGAGAAATGGGTTCTGTGTTCTCAAGCCTTCTGTGTGACAGGGTGGGTGAGCCTAGCTAGTGGGCTTGCTGTCAACCCCTTTCAGGATCTGCTGCTCCCAGAGGACAGTGGCTTCCCATCCACAGTTGTAGGGATGCTGATCGGATTTCTTCTCTGGTCATAGAGTTGTCAGCTGGATTTCTGGACATGCCACAATTCCTCAGGGAAGTCATTTTGGGATGCTTGTGGTTGGTCAGGACGTGCACCACCTTCACTGATCCGCATCTATGGCAACTAACACAGAACCGGTGTGTGGGTTCTCTGAAGACAAGCTCTTCATGGTGGGTACCTACCTCATCTAATAAGAAGCGTTATCAGTACAGCTGTTCCCCTCTGTGCATTGAGTGCGGAAGAGGAGCGTTTTGGACCAGCGTTGCAGCAGTGAATGAAAACTCCCCCAGTGGAGTGGCTGCCGAAGCGCCTGTGTCCTGCTGTTCCCCGCGGGCTGGCACAGAGGCGCAGAGGGTGGAGTAGTTTTCCATGCCAGAGCCAGTGGAGGTGGGAAGCAGAGTGACCAACGCAGGAGTATGGGCTTCGAGCCGCCATCCTTTAGGAAACAGTGTGCAGGAGCACTCCCCTCCTAGCCAGCATGTGCCATCACTAAGGCGTTCATCTTGGTGAGCACTCCCTTCAGGGCCAGGGGAGCCTGTGGAGCCTAGTGGAGATTTCTTATTTTGAATTAACAATATGGGAACAAGAATATAAAAGAGCAATGGCATTAACAACAACTACAACATGAGTACATTTTTTGGCAGTGCAGGAAAAAAAAGCTAGGCGTCAGCAATATTTCTGCGGTTTACTTTAGTTAACATTAATGTTACATCAGGCTGACCTCATACAGTCCTGTGGTTGGTTATTCTACTTGTGTCTTGGCTGTTGAGTTGTTTCGAAAGCACATCTAAAGGCTGGGAGGTTATCCTCTCTCTCTCTCTCTGCCTCGCTGGATTGGGCTACCTTTGTCCTCCGCCGGCCTCTCAGGTGCTTTGGCTTCAGTGGTGTCTTCTGTGGTCACAGTTTTCCCGTTGCAAGTATCTGCCCTTTGATTCTGCCTAAGTGAGGCTGCTGTTGCAAAGGTGTGGCGGGGAGACAGACTATGGCAGCCCTCTGAGTCTGTTGGGCATTCCTTTCCACAGAGCCATGTGATTTTAGGACTGTCTTGGGACTGCTTAAATAGGACGAATGGAATTATTCTACCTAATCATCCTTCCTTTTGGAAAACTATCCTATGTTTTTGCCACTTGCTAGCTTTTTTAAATTCTTGTCATTTTAAACATTTTTATTTCTACACTTTGGTATTTGTGGATCTTTGTAATATAGAATTATTTCGCACCTTGCACTTTGACCCTTGTCTCTTGTTCACATGCCTGATTTTGCCAGGCTGACGTCCATCTTTGTCGTCCTGGTATTTTGACTATTGCCATATCCTTAGATGCCCTCTGCTGTGGGCGGTTTCCCTGCAAACGCACACTCTGAGTTCTCCTCTTTGTTTCCCAGTCATTTGTTGCTGGAAAACATCATTTACACCTATTATAGTCATGGTGAAATGTAAGACCTCTGACCAGCTGGGAGCTGTTTTGGACCTGAATACTATGTAGAATTATACAATCGGCAATGACTCCAAAAGGTGCCCGCTTGGTACTATGGGAGAGGGGAGTTAAATGTACCCCGGGGAGTAGGCCCTGTCACTGTTTCAGGGTCCTTCAAACATTTCTTAAAAAAGCAGTGGGTGCTCTTGATGAAAGGATCCTCTGAGCAGAGGAGTCAATCGCCAACAAGGATATTCCAGAAACTATCTCCAATGACTGAGGAGACATGTTCCATCAGATGGAGATCTCAGTGAGTGGTGTTCAAGTTGTGCCCAACTCGAGTCAGGGAAGGGAGATCGGCAATGAAGATTGTACCCGTGGCACAGCTGACACAACCACATCTGCCCAATCACCCAGGGCCACCACAGCAAGGGGATCTTGTGGTCAGTCATCTGGGGGCCCCATAGCAGTGGGCATCTATACTATTTCCAGTGCTCAACCTTCGGGGTGTCAAAAGTCAGATGATCTTTCCCATACCCTTACACTAAAGGAAACTTCCCCAGCGTATACCTTGTGGAACCAGTATGCCATTATAGAAAGCCCGATTTTGAACATTTATGAGGTCTGAGGCGTCTTGAGTTTAAAGTTGATACTCTTCTAAAAGGATGGACGGAGGGGTTCATTAGGGGTGCAGTCTGTCTGTTAGACTTTTGAGCTCTGGACTTCCTTCAGTACTCATGAGGAAGGGACCTAAAACCATCAGAGGTAATACTAGTATACACCTTATTTCAAGGGATCACTTTTTAGTCCCCTGAAGCCCGTTGAGATGAAAGGTTCTACGGGTGGGGGCCTAAAAATTGGGAACAAAATCACATTTGGGGCTCGTAAATATACCTCGTCAGGAAAGTCTGCCCTTTCCACAGGGTCTTCAGGTCATCCTACTGAGATCATAAGCCTGACTGACAGAGTACACTGTGTCAGCCATCCTCTGTACGCACCAGGGAGGAGGGCAGCGACTCATGGGTAGGGAGATGGCACCATCTGTCATGGCTTTTCAAAATCTGAATAAGGGAAATCTGAATAACGGACATACCCTCAATTTACCACCTCAGGTGCCCCCCCCAGTCAATGGGCTGACTAACATCCCATCTCTTGCTTCCTTCACTTTAAAAGATGTGGGCCTCATTACGAGTTTGGGGGTAGCCATGCCCTTAATAAGGGCATGGCTACCCACAAACTCGGGTCCGGGTTCCCTGAATGGGGAAATACCGGGCCATTCCGACCTTGGAGAGCCTGGTATTTCCCCATTCAGGGAACCCAGACCTAGGGCTCAATGGGAATGGGGAGCATGCTTACAACGGGCCCGTTAATGACAAGCCCATTGTTAGCATGCTGGGCCGCTCGGGGGACCCGCTAAGGACGTCTGGTAAAACCAGGCGTCCTGAGCGGGTCCCGCGAGCGGACCTCGTAATAGGGCGGTAAGGGGTTAACGGCTCCAGCACCTTTACCAGTGCCGTTAACCCCTTACCGCCCTCCTCATAATGATGCCCAGTCTCTCTATTGAATAAGGTGAAACATTTTGTGACGCATATTTATGTGGTAACATTATTGAGGTGGCGTGATGTGCTAATAGAAAGTTGATCCATCTGTGTGAGTTATGGGGAGAAAGCTTTCGAAGGTGACTACATCACCATAACTCTAATGCTGGACTTGCTTTGGTGGGGATCACATAGTAGATTGGCCTATTACAACATCAGTTTGTACCTTTCTGGTATCTTTTACAAACCACCAGCTGAGCAGATTGTTAAGAGTTGGAGGGTTGCTGGGGTGACAGATCACCCCAGCTTTTACCCTAAGTAGAGGGCATCACTGCTGCATTTTAGTGCCCTGACACACACAATTATGGGTGGAGCAGTCCCTCATCAGCTGATCTTATACTTTCTAAAAGATATTCACGTCTTGGGTATCTAGAGAAGATTGAGTAACTGTAGTCTCATAACCTAAACACCTCTCCTGTGGTACCCTCTCTCAGGGTCACTGAGAGTTCATCTTCCATGGGGGAGGTTCAGATGGGTGATGGGTGGATTCTGAATGGGTGTAAAAAAAACCTCAAAGACAGCTCCAATAAATCTGGTGGGTGTCAGGCTTTTAGTCTGGAATATCTTTGGGCTAAAAAAAGAAAAAATTAAGGACTTGATGGGAATTTGTTAGGAATGATGAGGTAATACTGCTCCAGGAAACCTGGGCAATTGAGCCTATTTCACTGTCAGGAGTTTCTCCTCTTCCATGTACCTGCAGGGAAGTCCCATGTGAAAGGCTGACCAGTTGGGGGTTTTGCAACCTATATCTCTACTACACTTTGCTGGGATATACGCTGCGCTGATATGATAAATGCTAACATCTTCACTGTGATAGCCAAAATTCAGAGTCTGCTCCCTGAGTTTAATAAACTTTTATTATAATAAAAGAGGTAAGAGGATGTTAGTGAGAGGGGATTTAAATGTACAAATGGGGTCAGGCGAGGACCTTCCCTACAACTGCGAGGAGGGGACAGCTCTCTCAAGCTCTAAACCTCACCAGCAGGATTCCTCTACCTCGAGTAGTACCCCTTTGCTGTGGGATACCTTGGTGGAGACCAGATTCAGACCCATAAATGTCAGATTTGACTCAGAGAGAGCTGGGAATTTTACTTTCAACAATGGCAGCTACCGTAAAATTATTTTATTCTGACACCCATGATGTGGTGGGGATTTGTAAGGGGCTTTTATATTCTTGCAAGCTACGAATGTGAACCTTTCACACTCTCACTCACTTGGGGATGAGGGGGACGGGAAATTATTCATCCTGGGAGGTTTCTGAATATCCTCTGGAGAAGATATCTCCAGGCAATGTTCTCCATTGGAGAGCGGAACGGGGGTCTGAGCTAATTGACAATGTGATACTTTGAATTTGGGAGATATATAGACCTGCCCCAAACTACCTCAAACCCTTGTCTTCCCAGGTGGATATCAACAATGCTTTCCTCCTATTTCTAACAAATTGCAGATACATTCTTACATCTAAGAACCATTTGAAAAGGGGCAGCTATTACCGAACTCCCTCCTCGGTATCTGCTAGCTGTAAGGCAAAGAGAGGGATACTCCTAGCAACCCCTAAAGCGCCTTCCCCAATTGCAGATGATCTCCTTTTTCCTTTCAAACAGTGAATTGATTATTTGGCTTATTTGGGATTATTTTTATCGTTCAGATGTTGGGTCATTCACCATACACACTTTATTGGAGGGCATTTTATTGCTAGTATTCAGTAGAGCACATGCTGGAGGTGTATAGTGGAAAAGCACTGGTGACATGGACCAGGGAGAACATGAGGTCTGTACAGAATGCAAAGAATATTTGATTGCATGCCTCCTTGGGGGATCCACCTCAACACTATCACATATTCGCACTTTAGAATTGGGTATGGATCACCTAAAAGGCTTGCATTCCGTGTGGGCAATTTTGCTCTGATGCGCATTGAGGGCAATTGAAGAGGGGTCATTAACAAGGTTGCTGCTAAGGAATGTTTTATCACTTGGGAACTATCAGAACATTTAATGACTTGCCTACATCTATTGGGGTTAAGCGATTGTTTCAGGAATCCTGAGAACATTGCTAGCATTCCCATCGGGCTCACAAAGGAGGGATTCGGGTCACTACAGGCCTACATGAGAGAGTTACCTCCTGCTCTCACCATTACTATTTGGCTAAGGTCCCTCAAATGTTTCACAGTTGTTTGCAAACCAGGGCCCAGTTAAATACAGTTCACCTTAAGTCAATTGTTTTTAAGTGGTCCGGGGAGCAAAATGGGAATGAGCTTTGTTTTTGCTGAGAGTGGGAATCTCTTAAACATGCTGCTCTCTTTAGGCATTCTATGATGATATCCGCAAACATTTCCTTGTAAGTTTCCTCTGTGATTCTAGTTTCTGTCATTGGAGACCAGCATTTCATAGGCTGCTGTCCATGTGTGGGAATGCTTCACTGCTTTACAGTGACTGTCTCTATTAAATGTGTGTTTTACTGGCCGGTGCTTCTGTCCCACAAATTCTAAATCTCTAATCTTTTTGTTATGTTATGATACTTTTTGATTGTGTTCTAACTGTTCGAGCTGATGGACTATGTGGCAAATGCCTAGATGTCATCACTTCTCCCCACACAGGAGCCCCTTCCCAAGAGGCCAAGGTGGTGAGGCTGCTTCCCAACAGTCCCCCTGTGGGCGGTGAACAGCTGGGCAGTCTCATGGGGAGAGACTCCCCCCCTGGGGAGAGGGACAAACATCTAGGAAGAGTCAACCACAACACCCCAACTCCAACCCACGCAAACCTCTTACCATTATCACATGATACGTATACCTCCATATATAGACATATAGTTCACCAATTTTGACTGAGACGAAAAAGATGACTGGAAAAATACAAGGACAGAGAAATACGAGTCTGGGACCTGCACGCAAACAAAGATAAAGATGCAAGTCATATTCCTTGTGGCTGACTTAGCTAACAAGGAGACCAAGTTGGCTAGAGTGGGGAAACCTGGGTCAGGAATCATACTTGTATGTGAACTGTTGAGAAAGTAGGACAACAGTGAAACAAGCATCATCAGGGTAAAGTGACTCTGAAGTCAAGATACCAGCAGAAGTGAGTCATTCTCCTGGTAGTGCTACATCCAGGGGAAAAGCCAAGAAGCCTGGGTAAGTGAGTCATTCTCACAGGTCTGAGAAAAAGCCACAATCAAGATAAGGGAGTAATTCTCTTGATAATTGAAAGAACTGAGTGTGGAATCTTGAGGCCCGGGGAAGGGAGTCATTCCCCTGGCAAGACAGGTATTGCGTTTTGAACAAGTGATCCAGGGGAAGGGAGCCATTACCCCTGGAGTGAAGACACAGTGAACTTTCTGATACAGGGTGTTATAGGATTGGCAGTCCTTTGTTTGTGAAGTATTTGGATCAGGGGAAGGGAGTCGTTACCCCTGGTTAAGAACTTGCAACCAGAACTGTTCCACCCAGTCCAGGGGAAGGGAGTAATTCTCCTGGACCAAGAATATTGACACAACCATCTAGTATATTTATAAGGGTTAGGGACAGGTGGACTCTTTAGTTTACAATGACATTCTGACAGACCCCTTTAGTATTTTAGTTGAGGCAGGGAAACCTCTCACAGAGATAGGGAAAGTTGCGTTGTCTCTTATTTTAAGCTAAGCTAATACATGTCTATAGCAACCACTATGTCACCTGTGTGTCAGTCTCCTCCTTCTGCACCTTTACAACATGTTGAATACTTCATGATGTATTGTTGATTTTATAAATGCTGTTTATTGGATTGTTACAATCCGAATAAACTTAAACTTAGCATGAGCTTTTCAGTGTTTCACAGCTAGCCTGAGCTCACTGTGTTGACATGAGCATGATACCAGTTTGATTTGCCTTTAATAACTGTGCACTATAAGTCACCATACCAAAATGACGAAGAGCTTATTCTTATTAGCGATTCTCCTGACACCAAATGGATTGACCCTCAATTATCATGTTTTTGTAATCAGGGGTGCAGCAGTTGAACGCACCCTCTATCTTCAGTGACCTTGCATCAGAGCAGCTGACAAACAAGGCATCCATAACTTCTGAACCTGCTCTGTGCCATAGAAGGGAACATGTTGCAGACCAAGAGGCATGTGCAGCAGAACACATATGTCTACTATGCTTTTTGCATGGAGCTTTTTGAAAGGAGGCTGATTAAGAGCCCACCACTTATGAGATGGACTACTTGCATAATTTTATTTTGTAATAAAAATCTAAATAGCGAATGCTTCTACCCCCTTACCGGATTGCAATCCAGCACAGGGGGCATTCCAAAAGATGGCCCAGGCTAAGTAATCATCTTTGAAGGGAAAATGAACACATGCTTCATCTAGAGAACACTGTCTGTGGGACGTGTGTCTCCCATGTAGAACTGCTTTATGCCCAGGACAGCTGAAAAATATTAAGGGAAAATAATTCAAAACAGCCCTGGGCTGTGAAATGCATGGGGAGCCACAGCATTCACTCCAACGGAGACTCTGACCATACATCCAATTTGAATTACAAGGCAAAACTGATGTTATATTTGAAATGGTTTTGAAAAATCCCAGTAAAAGCAGATCTGGTTGATGGCATCACAACAGTTTGGTATGAGCTACTTTCACATGATATTTTCTGTAGGACAATTAGCAATGCCAAAAATGTTCTAACAGTGGTCATTGAATCTAAAGTTCCAGTCGTGAATATGTAATCATGTATGCAAACATGTAATTCTTACTTTGGATGCACATACAGCTGTATATAGGAGAAGGGCATGGGGTGGGGGGGTATCTTTCGCCATGCTCTGTTTTACTTGTTTAAGAGATGGCAGGAGGAGAGGGAAGGGGAAACATTTCTCTACCGATTGCAATAATTGTGTGCACCATTAATAGCAAGTATGTGTAGACAAACATACAGAAAAATAATAAACAATAATAATTGAAATGGATAATAAATAAAACATTGTGCTCAGTAATGAAATACCCCCAACTCTTGCACAATATAAGAGACCTATTGTACAAATAGGATCGCTTAAAACTTCACAACATAACACAACACAACCATGTTTGCATTGCGGCACTCTCCAACATTCAGGTCGCATTGGATTTGCATTGGATTTGCAAATAGCTATTTTTGGGTCAGGGGATTGTGCATGTGGATGGGTTTATGGCCCCACACATCTTTCCATGCGTAGTCATTGATATACTGGCAAAAGCTTAGCTGGGGTAATGGGGCCACGGAATCTTTAGTAAAAGCCCCTTTAGATTTCCCACTGGTCTAACAACCATCACAGACAGAGCGACAATGCACAAACAATGTAACTATTTATTTTAATTCTTATTTACATTCTCGTAAAAGTACCCATTCTCTGAATGGGTTCTGTAGACAGACATGTTAACAGTCTCCTTAATTGTTGAAAACGAATGATCCTGTAGGTTGCTGTTCCGTCTCATCCTGGCGTGGTTCAGTTCGTAGCAGTGAATTGCAGTGCAGATATCTCTGAAATCGTGCATCTTAGGGCCTTGAAACATGGTTTTTGAGGTTCCATAGCACCAGAAGTGTTGAAACTTCTGGAATGCTACCTGCCTTCACCTTCGCCTCTCAGATCCATTCACCTCTCATACATGTTTTGTTTCCCCTCCCGGTGAACATGGTTTACGGCTTCGTAAGCAGGCCACAAACCCACAAACACATTTTCACTTTTGCTGAAATCTAGGGAAAGCGGTGGGGTGTCCAAATGTCATATAGCCAGTAACGTCCGGAGGCTCGTAACAAACTATGCATAATTTGGTGCAGATTGGTGAAACGGTGTGAAATTGTATAAGGAACAACGCTTTGCGCCACAAACCCACAAACAACCTTTCACTTTTTTAATGTATAGATATATTGGCTCAACATCGATTTTGTTATAAATAAATATATACATCAATAAAAAATGATTACACAATTTTCAGGGAGTGTACAGGGATGATGACTACAGGTTTACAGGTGAAGGCATTGCAAGAAGTGCTGGTACCAATATTTGGGGATGCTGGTGATGAAGACATGAATTCTCTCTTTCTTGACCACACCCACTGGGTTTTTCCTTGCCGTTTTGCCTATGTAGACAGTTCCCCATGCAGTTTGTAGACAGTCTCTCTTTAAAGACAGTCAGAAATGCTGATTCTGGTTGCACCGAAATTTAATACAAAATTGCTGAGTAGCATAATGGGGGTAGGGGCAGTCCTGCTAGCCCAGGCTACCCTACAGCTATTGGCACAAAAGAAAACAAACATGCTTCATGTTTATTACCATGAACCACGCAGAGGGGAAGAACAAAAGAACACAGCAAAACACACAATCCTTTGACTCCATGTCAAACTCTTCCAATGCGGATAGAAAATGAATTACACCCTAGCGCATGGGAAGAGGGCAAGGCATACCATTGTACCCTGATTGCAAACTCTTCCAAGACCAATACTGCAGATAATGGTGACAGGGAGAGGCAAGAGACATGGCATGCATCACAGTAACTTACCCAATGAAGAGGACATGGATCTCCGTTTGGCAATGGTGTGTATTCTCCTTCTTGCAGTGTTTGGTCTCTGCTCAGTGATCAGTGTTATTATCAGATCAGGTCTTGGCAAATACTGTGTTTAGACATTACGCATCAATAATTGTGGCAGTTGGAATCTCTCCCTCTGATTTAGGCACTTAAACTATAATTGTCACCTCAGCAATAATTCGATTAAGCAAATGCCTTATTTTGAAGAGCAACCATACCATGGGAGGGAGTCACTGGGAGGGTGCCTCTTCACAGTCAGGTATTGCAGTGTACTTGGTCTGCAAAGCAGGACAAAGCAAACCTCATGACCTGAGTCTAGTAGCTCTGAGGAGTGAGTCTAGTGTGAGCGAATATGGTAGTGGAATTTAAGGTGAGCAGGTATATTACAGAAGCTTTGAGGGAGAGACAGTTTCATCGAGCAGGGCAACCTCCCAGGAGTTGGTTTATCAGTCATGCCCACATTTCAAGAAATGTGCCAAGAATGAAGTTTTAGAGTACAGTGACACTGCGAGTATACTGCATGGGACTAGATACTGAAAGATAGTCACACTAGGATTATCCGGGAGGTGACTAAAACATTAAAACAATAAACTGGCATTGTGAAGACATACAATATACAAGGTTAGTTTGAACTGGAAAAATGTACACTCCTAAATGTGTCACGTGTATGTCGTGAGTAGTTTAGCCTGTGGCAGAAATGATTATATTCATTGGTACCGGACATAGGAAAACTGCGAGGCTTTTTGTCTCTTGGGAAACTCTTTATAGCAGATGCTGAGGCCTCAGCCAGTTTCACTCAACTGTGTATCCTGACTCAGTGCTTCAGGTTTCTAATACCTACTGTACACACACATTCCCTTGAACTGACCATCATTTTTCTATCTGTATGAAAAAAATGTACTATTAAAACAATGTTTGGCCTGTATTTATGTGGAGGAAAAATGTCAATGAGTGTGGAAAGAGTGAAGCTGACTGTGCCTGGTCCCCATTGATTTTGGGTTTCCAAGGCATGCATCCAGTCCTCTCCTCCAGGCCACAAAGGAAAGGCAGCACAAATGTCTTTGTCTCCAGGAACCAGTGGCTGCTCATTTGCTAGGACAGGGGAGAGGGGGTGTTTCCTTCATTTGAGTGAGAGACATATACATTTAGATTAGCTTCTAATATATGCTAAGAATGTTCATCTAAATATGCATCTCTCACCAAAGCATAGTGTCAGGCAGCACAATTCACCTCCGTGATTTATCTTCATGGGGACTGTGTGGCCTGGCTCTAAGCAGCACTGTGTCCCTCCCTGTGCAAAGTTATCCTTTTTTTATTTTGCATTGCCACCCCTTTGAGCTCTTCAAAGATATAGAGCACAAACATGAGTGATCAGCAGTATGGTGGAACCCTGGCCCCGTCACCACCTTATTTTGCAAAATGGTTATATATTGGTGCAGTCTGCATGGACATGCATAGACGCAGCCAACAACAGCATGTATTGTATACTGGAATATTTTGGGGGTAACGGTATGATGCAGATGGATTGTAAATAATCCTGTCCAATGTTGGTAACAAACCTCTGTTGGATTTCTTCAGTTACTAACATACAAATCAATTGCAAACTCTGTGGCCCTCATTACGAGGTATGCCGGTAAGGCAAAAACGATGCCGGTGTGGTAATAACGGCATTGTTTACCATCCCGTTGCATTCCGACCCGCAAACCCGGTATTAGCGGGACACTAAACAATGGTGCTGCTAATAGCGGCACAGTCGTGTACACGCGGACCTCCGACCCGCAAACCCGGTATTAGCGGGACACTAAACAACGGTGCTGCTAATAACGGCACAGGCGCGTACACGCGCACCTTCAGGGAGAAAATACCGGCATGCCGGTAATAGGGGGAAATCCCAACCTATGCAGACATGCAAATACCGGCATCGCGAACCCGGTAATCACGGGCTGCACGATGCTGGCCATACAGGCATTGCGGACCACCCGCAAACAGCAATCAGGACACAAGGCAGCTGCCACAGGTGCACACAATCCCCACATGTGGAGTCAATGGAGCCTGTGCCAGTATAAACTGAGCACACCCACACACCACACACCCCCACAGGTGTAGGCAATGGAGCACACCTACACACCACACCCCTTCCTACACCAAAATGCTACCACTAGCAGTTGCAATCATGGCGCTGGAGGACATGCCTATACTGCTACAACTACAGCAAGAACAGCAACAACAACAATTACAGCAGCAACAACAGGCAGCACAGAGGAGACGCAGGAGGAGAGGGAGGTTGAGACAGGCCCAGCAATTACCACCAGCACAGCCACTAGTGCCTCGTAGGCAGCCACCAATCCCTAGCACCAGACCC
Organism: Ambystoma mexicanum; assembly: GCF_040938575.1. Classification (NCBI taxonomy): domain Eukaryota; kingdom Metazoa; phylum Chordata; class Amphibia; order Caudata; family Ambystomatidae; genus Ambystoma; species Ambystoma mexicanum. Next base: position 1,193,179,278 of record NC_090931.1, read on the forward strand.
AGCCCATTCAATCTAACCCCTGAGCAGATCCACACCCTGTACCGGTGGACCGTGACACCATCAGCACCATAGTGGACATGATACATAATGACATTGTCAGCCACATAGAAATACGCACTGCCATCCCCCCACTACTAAAGGTGGTGTCTGTGCTACACTTCCTGGCCACAGGAACCTACCAACACACAACGGGCCAGCTGCATGGCATTTCACAACCACTATTTTCACGCATGCTGAACCAAGTGCTCGATGCCCCCCTGAAGCATGCAAGCACCCATATATCCCTACCACGGACTGCACAGGAGATAGTTGAAACCAAAGTAGGCTTCTATGCACTGGCAGGCATGCCCAATTGTGTTGGTGCCATCGACTGCACCCATGTGGAATTGGTAGTCCTCCATGCCATAGAGGCGGTGTACCGCAATCGCAAGCAATACCACTCCATCAATGTGCAAATGGTATGTGACTCCAGCAAGATCATCACCCATTGCTGCGCCCGATTTCCTGGATCCACACATGATGCCATGGTACTGTGCAACTCCACGCTACCCCGTCACATGGAGTGACATGCTGGACCACGTGCCTGGCTGCTTGGTGAGTTGCACAACTGTCCCATGGCCGTGCTGTGGGGTACTGATGTGTGCGGATGCTGAAGGGTGGGGGATAGTGCACCTGGGTGGGAAAGGGGGGGAATAGTGCACCTGGGTGGGAAAGGGGGGGAATAGTGCACCTGGGTGGGAAAGGGGGGGAACAGTGCACCGGGGTGGGAAAGGGGGGGAATAGTACACCTGGGTGGGAAAGGGCAGGGGAATAGTGCACCTGGGTGGCTATAGCCAGTGAGTGGAGAATGCATGCAGAGCTAAACACTCCTCACCTGAACCAGCCAAACGCAACATGACACATCACTGGGCCACATTTCACAAATAATGCATATGGATGACAAGTAAGAGGCACAACCAGGCCATCATGGTGATGTCAAGCAATGCATGACTGAATAGGATGGCAACTGTGGCAATGTGGCTAGTGTGATCATGCATAGTAAATATTATACAGCATTAATTGGAGGCTATACATTGTCGCTCTACCACTGCACATCTGACTCAGCATGCATGATTACACCCTGCATCATCTATTCAACGCCATCCAGTGTACCACACCTCATTACAGTATACATTGCATCTAGGTGACTATTTAGTACACGTACAGGGACATGTGCATGCCCACACCAAATAGCTGCTGCCTTGAATGTGCTCCCTGAAGGTGGCAGGACAGAGTGACACACACCTATTTGTATCTGCTTGCAGGTAATGGAGGATATCCCTTGAGGCCGTGGCTACTTACCCCTGTGCGGAACCCGCAGAACAGCCATGAAGAGGAGTACAATCGTGTGCACACTCGTACCCGTGTTGGGATTGAGCAGACCTTTGGCCTGCTGAAGGCGCGGTTCCGCTGCCTAAGCAGGTATGGTGGGGCACTCCTATATAGGCCTGAGAAGGTGGCAAAGATCACCATGGCCTGTGTCATGCTGTACAAAATGTGCGTCCGAAGGAATGTACCACTGCCCCTGACATTGACATACATGGGCCGGGTGAGGATGAAGGGGATGGAGACGGAGGCGAAGGAGCCACCCTGCCAGTACATGATGCACGGGATGGCCATGCCGTATGCCAAGCACTAATTGACGAATACTTTTGAAACGCAGGAACTGCGTTTCAAAAGTAATGATGAGCATAATGTGCCAGTGACACACTGGCTGCATGTGGACATGCACACTTGTTTCGTTAGAAGTTCCCCACTGTACACCATCAGACATTAAATGTACATGCACAAAAAGAAGTATGTCCAGCCAATGATTTTCTTCCACACAACGGGTGTATTTTCCAGACACGTTATAATGTTACCATCATCCCCTCACAACCCCAAGTGAACTCCCTCACCCACCCTACATACCCCAACAATACCCAAGTGAACTCCCTCACCCACTCTACATACCCCAACAATACCCAAGTGAACTCCCTCACCCACTCTACAAACCCAAAATGTCCACATATGTACAACAAACACTGTTCCCTTGAACAACGTCCATTTTTGCTATGGCATTGTCAGCCCACTCTATTTCTTTTGTATTTTGGGATCCGGGGGTGCCATGTCCAAGCGCCGCGCACTCCTCCGCGTCATCCACACGGGGCTCGATTGGGCAGAGGTAGAAGGGGTTGTCGCAGTGGAGGTGTCGGTGGCTGGTCCCATGCCTGCCCCAAGGTGTGTGCGCTGTATTTGAGGCAGGTTTGCAAGCAGGGCTTGCGTGTGTGCCCCCAGACACTCCGTCATGGCACTTGTGGATGCCTCAACTGCAGCAGTGGTGGCAGCAATGGCTGTGGCAATGGCCCTCATAGAGTCGTTACCATCAGCTATTTGTTGCCGCATTAGTTCAAGCATCGACTCCTGTCGTGCCACAACCCTTGACAGGCGAGCCTCGAAGGAGTCGTTTGCTGCAGGAGTGCTGGTGGCCGGGGTGGTGGTAGGCAGGGTGGTGGTAGGCAGGGTGGTGGTCGGCAGGGTGGTGGATGGCACTTGCATGGGGCCCACGTCCAGGGCACTGTCCTCCTCAAAGATGCATATGTCTGACTCTCCAAGGTCTGAGTCGTGGAGGCAGGGATCGTCCATGCTCTCTGCCTCTGTAGGGTTGGGGAGGCTGGTAATGGGGCTTCGGGTGGGTGTGGCGGGCATGACCGTATCACCCTCATTCTCCACCTCTGCATTCACAACATCCGCGGTGGTTGGCGGAGCGGGCATGGAAACGCCTACCACTGTTGTGGGTGGCTGCTGCTGGACTGTGGCTGCAGGTGTTTCCTGCAGGGTTACTGCCCGGTGTGGCACACTGCCTGTTGCTCTGGGCAGTTTCTGGGGCTGGGGGATGGCGGTGGCCCTGGTCCCTTGCCGTGCAGTGGATGAACTTGCACCCCTGTCCTGCCTGCCATCTTTCTCATCGGTGCCTGGGGGATAGAAGCGATGCAGGTCATCAGTGATGGTGTCACATGGCAGTGATTATCTATTGTGCTGTGATATGTTCATACATTCATACATCAATTTATTTCAGGGGTGTGGCATTTGGTGTTCTGAGGGGGCATGTGGGCAATCAATGCATGGCTGGTGTCATGGCATTGGTATGGTGTCTGTGTGGTAAATTCCATGGGCACGGTTGGGTCATGTTGCACTTGTGTTGGGATTGGGATTGTCACTCAGCATGCATTTGTGTGTAGCAGGGTGTGGCACACATTCTTGACTGGATATGTTGATGTGGGCCTCGAACATGCATTGCCTTGTCTAGTCTCACTACCAACTCACTTGTGCAACATCATGGTTTAGCCTACACGGATGTGATGGGTCACTCACCTTCTTCTGTGGATGATGCGTCGCCCACCTCCTGGTATCTGATTCCCTCTATGGATTCTGGATCAATAAAGGTACTGGCTGTCTCCTCCCATGCTGTCAACTTCACTGGCGAGTGTGGGCCCCCGCCTATCGCCATGGCGGATCTCCTGTTCTCTGCAAGGATCTTCCTCACCCTGAGGCGGAGGTCAGCCCACCGCTTCCGACAGTCGCGCACACTCCTTGGGGTGGTTCCCACTGCCGACAACGTCTGTGCGACCTCCTGCCAGACTTCTTTCTTCTTGGTCTGGGCCGCATTCTTCATGTCGGTGCTCCTGATGGTGTCCGCATGCTGGGCCAGGGTGTCAGCAAGCATACTTAGTTCAGCGTCTGAAAAACGCTGTTTGCGCTTCCTGGGGGTCGCCTTCCTGGTAGCCTTGGACATCCTGGTTCTATTCTGCCACAGCACAACAGGTACCGCAATGCCGGTATAGGGGAGTTGGAGGCCCTTTAGCGGAATGGCGGTATTGCCACTACCGGCATGGGGGAATGCGCGTGCTCGTGCACTCGTAATCACCCGGTATAAGGGGGTTCATACGTGCACAGACCCGCTCATTCCGGCATGCCGGTAATGAACCCGGATTTACCGGGATACACGTAATGTGGGCCTGTGACTTTTTCACACAAAGCATGCAGTAAAACGTACCATTATAAACCATTATTTCTCATTGTTTTTTGGTCTCCCCTTGGTAGGTGCAGGCTCCCTCGCTATGCTCGACTGCTTCCAAATATTCCTTACAAACTTGTATGTCCCGCCAATTAAAAAAAATACCAGCCACCACTGCTGGAATGAGGCTGTATGTGTTTTGTGCATGGTATTCTAGTGCAGACAATTCAAGTCAATAAATAGAAAACTAAGCTCTTCAACATAACGCACACTGAACACATTCTCTGGAATAGAGATACTTATTTATAAACTGCTAAATTCCAAGAGTTTAATGCATCAATAAATACGCCTCTGCGGGGATGGATTTCGATATAGAAACACAGCAGCTAATCATGTTGAAATATGTTTGCCATGACTTTAAGAGGGACACACAAAATGATAGTGAAACAGTTGGTAATGGGAAAGGAATTGACTGCCAGAGACCAGTTCATTAATGGGGTCCGAGGCATGAGCTCTAGCCTCGGGCCCACGCACCTGATGGGAGTTCTACATGCCTGAACACTTGTGTGCTTGAGAACCGTGCATTCTTGTGTGTTCTGGATAGGGTTGATATAGAGTGCCCTGCAAGGTTGTATCAGCCGGGTATCGAATGGTGAGATGTGTAGTTGATATGGTCACTTTGGCTTCCAAAACGATAGATATGTACAAATATCACTCTCAAGTCCATTATATTTCCCAATTTCTATTTTCAGAACATTTTTGATCGTGTTGACAAGTGCAGTTTTGCATGGTATTAGCACTGGGCCAAAGTGTGCTCTTGGTGAGAACATCATTCTTTCAATGCATATTTGCACCTGGGCAAAAATCCATAGACAGTATATATTTTTGCACTAGGTGAGTTTTTTGCCCCAGTGCTAATACCATGCAAAATGGCACATGCCATGGGGCAAAGGTTTTCAAACATGGTTCCAATGTTTTTGACGCTATGACAAACGTTGCACTATTGCTAATGTTGTGAAACTTTGCACTTGCAACGGTGCAAAGTTTCTGTAATCTGGCCCCATATGACCCTAACCATGAAATAGGCCAAGGTGGAAACTCACCACATTCCCTTTCAAAGTCTCTCAATTGAGAAAAAAAAACATTTAGCCTCATAATATTTGCAGGTTGTATATTCTCCTGGCTCTCCCTCTCATTCTCCCATGGGTTCAGGTTCCTGCAGATCGATATGCTGGCAGCAGAGCCTATGCTGAGCACAGTTGCAATGATGTTTGCAGTCCAATCTCAAACAAGGGCCTTCTTAATCACCTACCCAGCCCATCGCCAACTTTGTTCCTCAGTTTCTTGAGACAGCATGCCTGAGTTAGTGTTTTGCGATGCATGTGGCTGCCACTGGCAGCCCAGGATTCTGCTAAATTGGCAAGCACTGCCTGACTGGGATGAATTGTGTCGTCTGCTGGAGTTTGCACATGTGTATCTCCCATTGCTTGCCCCATATGTAAACCATTTTTAAACAACATCACCTCTACTTCTGGGGAGAGAGTCATGAACGACAGACAGAATTAATTGCAAGCAAAGAGGGTACAAACAGTGGCAGAGTCAGAACACTGTGGTTGTAGCACACACTGGGTGCTACGAGAGCTGATGGATTTTAGGACTGCACGTGTGTGTCTTTGTGCAAGGAAGTTGTTACAGTGTTTCCGTTAACAAGGGCTTAGAACAAGTAGAGAAATAAGAGCAACAATGGGAAGGGAGGGAGAGACAAAGACTAATGTGCCATCTCTGCCCTGGATAGCAGCCATGACAATGATGAAACCTCTACAGAGAGGGTTCCCATACAAAACTGCAACATCATCCAGCGATGTAAGTAGTGGTGAGGTGATGATACAGGGGAGCCTGCTTGTGAGTGGGAGATGCTTGATGATGTGGAGACAACCTGTAAATATGTATGTTGGTCCAAAGACGTTAGTGGCCAACAGTGTGGGCAGCATAAAAAAAGAAGATAAGGAAGGTGGTGTACTGGAATATATTAAAATGTATTTATGTTATTCTTTGAAGTGCAGAATTGGTGTTGGCATCCCTTCATCACAAGCAAGGAGTTTAGTTGTATGCACTCTGCTAATGGCAGCTTCCCTAAATAAAGAAGGACAACAAGCAAAGATGTATCTATGAAAGGTGAGCATCAGAGGTAGTCAAGCATAGTTTAAGAAATGCTTATTAATAACAGGAAAAACCTTCGAAGACATCTATGATTAATAGGGTCACTGCTAAACTGGTGGGGGAAAATATCTGTGCTATTGACAAGAAATACTGTATCTGAGTATGTATGCATGATTAGGTAGGCAAAGCCAAAGATATAAGACGTTAGATATCTTAGGAATGTAAGGAAATATGCCACAGGTCTTAATTGGTTGTAGGTCAATAGAAGGTTATGGATATGACCAAAGGTCGCTTGACAGCTGGTGAGACCAGCATTCGCTATTGACAATTTCAAGTTGACATAGTCGATTTGCAATGTGTTCTCAGAATTCAAGAAATTAGAGTGGTTAGTTTAAAGTACTGAGTTTTATTGAGTTGATAGAGGGACCGTAAATTAATCCCCCCTATTTCGAATACAACAGCCTACAATATTATTTATTTATCTATTTATTTGCATTTGTAGAGAGCACGTACAGCCCGGGGGCATCGTGGTGCTTGTTACAAGAGATTACAAGGAATTTTCAGTAGGCAGATTACATGTGACCAACAGGTCTCTTAGTTGCACATACAGCATTAATAGCATTTTTCTTTAGAAGACATACCAGAACAGCTTGTTGGTTAGATGAAGAGTTGTGTCTTGAGTGCTTTGCGGAAAGCTAGGTGGGACTGAATCATTCTGAGGTTCGGCGGGAGGGCATTCCACTGTGTGGCTGCTATCGTGGGGAAGCTAGATCCTCCTGGCGGGCCTTTTTGGTTTTGGGCATTAGGATAAGGTTAGAGTAACCTTCCCTAAGGGGTCTTGTGGCAGTGTGTTTCCCAATCCTCTGTTCAAGGTACGGAGGGGCGGTATCATGGAGGCATTTGTGTGCTAGTGAGAGAGTTTTGAAAAAGATTCTCTGTTTAACCGGGAGCCAGTGGACTTGTCTCCTGATTTCTGAGATGTGTTCTTTTATTGAGGTCCCCGTGGCTGCCCTGAGGGCATTCTTTTGCGCTACTTGAAGTTTAGAGAGGTTTTTGCAGGACGTCCCAGACAGTAGGGCATTGCAATAGTCTAGGTTGAAGCCAATGATGGCTCTGGCTATGGCTAAGCTGTTCTGTTGTGAAAGGAAGGGTCTGGCAGCATTAATGTCCCCTTCACCCCCCTGTCGAGCAGGAGCTCCAGGTCATGTCCCTGCAGGAGCCGTGGACCCACGGAGCATACCAGCTGCCCAGCCTTGCAAACCATCATTAATGGTGGATGCCCCCCGTTCAACCTTGCAAAAATTGCACGAAAAACCTTCATTTTATGCCTAATGCGCACCTATTGATTCCGGAGCCTGCAAATCGAAATTTGCGCGTTTTTTTATACTGAACCGCCTTTCTGAGCATACTGCCGCCATCAAGGTACACGAGATACCCAGCGTTCTAAGATGGCCGAAAGCTTATTGCCTACAATACCTGCCACTGAATCCAGGCCCCTGCTGTGAGCTGATTGGTCTACAGGCCCATATCCCCTCCCATTGGTCACCGGCAGGCGAAGCCGGCCCACTCCCTCCAAGGCCCACAGGAGGCAAGGCCAGCACCTGTTTTGTGCCTGTTCGGTGCCGTCACTGCTGTCTGCCAGACCCCCTGGCCCTCTGCATACAAGGTACTATTTCACCCCTTTTCAGACACTGCACTGCCACAGTAGCCCAAACTTGCCTCAGTGTACATACGTGTGACCACTCTTTTAACATGAACTGCCTATGCCTATGCAGCCTGACCATGCCCTAACCTGAATCACCTACTCCCACTGCCAAATGTGTCTTGTGGGTGATGTCTCTGCATGTCTTGTTATAATAGTTTTTCTACTGTGTCATTTAGCACCTACGGCTCAGCAGTACCATTATACTATGTACTTTATCTAGGGTGTACTAGGACATTCAATGGCTGCATCGCACCCAAATGTATCTATATTTAGTATCAACTAGCCTAGAGGTGCCCTGCGCCCTGAATTGCATTTAGCCCTTTTGTATTTGCATTGACTAGCCTAGAGGTGCACTGCGCCCTGAATTGCATTTAGCCCTTCTGTGGTGTGCTACTGCCCCTGCATTCATACTGTTGCTTTTCATACCCAGGTGCCTGACGGCTGTATGCTAACTGCCAACAACCACCCTGCACCTATCCTATCTTATCTACGTACATAATGTATCTCCATACGCTCTATACTGTGATACTTAGATCACTTCTTTATACTATGAATATCCAATACCCGACCATGATACCAAACTCACCCACACACAAGCCCCCACCAAATTATCACAGACCAACTGATATGATCTCTGCACCCTGCATTGTCCTCCAGAGGAACCTCAAACTATGTGCAAGGCTCCCAAGGCTTTATGACCCCTTAACCAAATCAGCCCACAGCAAGGCTATTACTAGCCCCCACAGACCCTCCCAGCACCCACTTCAACTAAACAGTAGACTCTATCATGAACCTATCCACACCCAGAAAGACACACATAAATCCTCACTACCACCTTTAAAACCAGTACAACCCGAGACCAAGGGAGCACCGCTCCATGGTAGCTCACGCTACAAACATTGCTGACCTACTCAACAATGAAGACTTGGACTTCTTAGCCGTTACCGAATCCTGGCTACATCCAACAGCAGGCCCCGCAATTATGTTAGCCATACCAGATGACTATAGTCTACTAAGACTTGATCGTACTGCCTCTCGAGGCGGAGGTCTTGCCATTATAGCTAAAACTAAACTCCCTCTGACCATTGAGTCACCAGCCAACATAGGATCTTGTGAATCCTTAACTGCAAAGTTAACCTTATCTAATACACAATCCATCTCTATTCACCTTATTTACCGTCCACCTGGCCCCTTAGGGTCATTTGAAGAAGACCTCACAAATATCCTATCAAATAAACTTAAGAACTCCTCACAAAGTATTGTATTAGGGGACTTTAACCTTGGTTTTAGCGACCCCGCAGATGCTGATGCCACAATAGTTAATAATACATTAGAGGAACTGGGCTTCACCCAGAGGATCACTGTGCCCACTCATACCAAAGGTAGAACCCTGGACTGGCTAGCTGTGCACAATTGCCCAGTCTTGATCTCTTCTATACTTCCACAGCCCTGGACAGACCATCACCTGATCTCGTTCACCTTAGAGCCGACACCAGCGCAAATTGACAGCATAGCTCCAGCTGTTCAGACCAGAAATAAAAAGAACATCACCTCCGAATATTGTATCCCATTAATCGTACCAACCTTGAATGCCATTCTGGACAACTTAGTTCCCTTAATGATGGTAGACATATACAACAGAGTCATGCTCTCATCTCTTGATGCCATAGCCCCACTGAAGTTAAAAAAGAGCAAACCAAGAAAACACATCAACGCCTGGTTTACTCCTCATCTTAAAGACCTCAGACAGGAAAAGCGACGCTGTGAAAAAATTTGGAGAGCACTTCCCTCAGAAAAAAACAAGAAAAACTTGAGTAGACTAGCCTCTCATTATAAAAAAGAAATCATCCTGGCCAAACATACGTCCTACAGTACTCGAATCATACAAGCCAAATCCAACACCATAGAGCTCTTTACAATACTAAAAGAGGTTGAACCTCCCATCCAAGCTCCTGACTCGTGCCTCAAGGACAAAAACTGGTGCACGGATATACAAAATGCCTTAGCTTACAAAATCTCCTCTCTCAAGACAAAGATAAACATTAAAAAGGACTCCCTTCTCTCTTCTACTAAACCCAACATCCCCACCCCTAAAAAGATACTCCCAATTTAGACACACCCCCCTGTGCACATTCCCCATTTCAACTTCCACAGAGTATCCACCAAAGAGGTAGAAAAGGTCATTCTCAAACCTTCGAACTGCCACGGGACCTATGCCCTGCACAATTGATAAAGGATGCGGCTCGTGATCTCGCACCATTTATTACCAAACTAATAAATGCGTCATTCACATCAGGCAGCGTACCTAACAATCTGAAACAATCATGGGTCCTCCCCCTGCTCACAAAACCGAATTTAGACCCCTCTACTCCAACTAATTACCGCCCCATCACCACAGTACCTTTCCTTCTTAGAATCCTCAACAAAATAGCATACCAACAAATCCAACAGTACCTTGAGCACTTCCACCTCTTAGGAGTCAGACAATCGGGTTTCAGGCCTCAACACGGCACCGAAACCGCACTCATAGATCTTAAGGCACAGATAGAAGAGCTGAGAGATCAGGGTAAGGTGGCACTACTGCTACTTCTTGATCTCTCGGCTGCCTTCGACCTGGTCGACCACGAGATCCTATGTGATCACCTTCAAAAAGCCGCCCACTTCTCTCAAGAGGCAACTGACTGGATCCAATCCTTTCTAAATAATCGCACGATGAGAGTCCTTTCCCTACTAGCAGCAGCCGACCCTACACCCATCACCTGTGGCATGCCGCAGGGATCTTGCGTCTCCCCGACCTGTACAACATCTCCATGAATCCCCTTTTTGATGATCTAGATGGTCTGGGTATCACCTACACCAACTATGCTGATGATACCCAGATCCTCATCCCGTTGACGGGGGATTATGACAAGGATTTGGCCTTCGCAACAAAGTATACCTCATCATCCAGGCATGGATGGCCTCACACGGTCTATGCCTGAATGACGACAAAACAGAACTCCTCATTCTAGGGTCCTCACATAACCTTAACAAACTAGACCAAAACTACTACTCCTTCGTAATTGACAACAATAAGATCATGGTACCCAAGGAGGTTAAACCCCTTGGTTTCTACCTAGACTCCACTCTCACCTTTAAAATACAAGTTAATGCTCTGGCATCCGCCACATCTTATACATGTAAACTCATCAGAGTAGCCAAACCTTTTCTCTCCCCGTCTAACTGTATCACCCTAGCCAGGGCTCTGATCCTGTTCAAGCTGGACTATTGCAACGCACTTTATGTAGGATGCAACAAATATATTACGAACAAAATTCATATCCTCCAAAATAACGCCCTAAGAGCGGCCCTCAGTATCCCAAAGAAAGTCCACATCTCTGATTCTAGAAGGTCTGGCAACTGGCTTTCTACCAAAGACAAAATATTCCTCAAATTGGTTTCCCTGACCCACAAATGCCTCCACCAAGCAGCCCCTCAATACCTTATCACTAGATTCATCAGAACTACCTCCTCTCACCCCTCTAGAATGGCCAACTCCAATCTACTCCTGGTGCCCAGGTTTAAACGTTCTATGTCGGGTGGGAACAGCTTTCCTCTTAAAGCAGCACAATACTGGAACTCCCTTCCACCACCCTGCAGGGAGGACCTCTCCTACCGCCTATTCAGAACTAAGACCATCCATTGGCTCAAGACTCACGACACAAAATGACCTCTTGCTCTCTTGCTACCCTAATGTTCCACCACTGTGTGTGTAAATATGTACATTTAGGTTTTCAACTGCTCAGTGTAATCGAGACAGCAGCTTTCATGAGACAACCGATTTATTGAATATAGTATTACTCATATTGTATATTTCTATAACCCATGCCTCATCGGCGTGCATTGTTTCTTTTTACGCATCCAGCACTGTAACCATGGCTGGACTTCATTCCTTGTATGTAACCAAGCTTTGCATTCCTCTTGTTGCCTCTGTGCCTTGCTACCCCTCTAGGGGTTAGGTGCGCAATATAAATAAATAAATACAAATACAAATACAAAATGATTTTGGCATAGTAAGCTGATGAGGTAGAGATGGCATGTACTTGTCTGTCCATGGTGAGGTTTGTGTCAAGGTAGATGCCCAGTATTTTGACATGGTCAGACACCTTGATGGGTGTGTTGTCAATAGTGAAGGAGAAGTATTCCTGACTGAGGTTGCCCAGGGTGGTGGGTGAGCCGATGAGTAGGAGTTCTGTTTTTTCGCTGTTTAAACCGAGCCAGTTGTCAGCCATCCAGGATTGGATAGTCGGGTATATAGCCGTGAGATTAGACATGTAAGTCTTGTAGTCACCTGTGAGAGGGATTAACACCTGCGTATCATCCGCATAATTGGTGTATGATATGCCCATGGCATCAAGGAGGCTAAACAGTGGCCTGGTGAAAAGGTTATAGAGCTGGGTGCTATGCCTGACCCTTGTGGGACTCCACATTTCAGTAGGCTCGGGGTGGCCAAGGCAGAGTCCGCGAAGACTTTCATAGCCCTATCATTGAGAAAGTGGCCCAAGATGAATGTCTTTCATTTACAGACTATGGGGATAATTCATAGAATTCAGCGCAGAAGCAGCGCACTTGGGCAGCGCAGAGAGGGAGCGTGCGCCAGCGTGCGCCAGCCATGTGCGCTAAACAGCATTCTGGCACACCGCATATTCATGGATTTCCCAAGCCATTTTGAGCCGTGGCGCAGCGAACAACCCGCAGCGACAGTTACGCCCCCAAGAACACCCCTTGCGCAAAAAAAAGCCATTGAAATCCCCAATACGGCGCAAAGGGTCACGCTAACCCTGGGTCAGTTTACAAGCCCGCTACACTGTAATCGTGTGAAAAAGTATGCGTACCCCACTTACGGCAGCCAAAACATGTGAAAATGTACTTGCGCACCCCCTTGAATACGGGTACCCCACTTGCGGCAGCCAGAACGTGTGAAAATCTCACCACGCACCCCCTTCGATATGCGTACCTCACTCGTTTCAGCCAAAACGTGTGGAACTGAACTCGCGCACCCCCTTGAATATGTGTACTGTGCCTGCGCCAGGCAAATTGCATGGAAAATGTCCCATGTGGTGTGGGCTGCCTGCGGGACATAGTCTGGGGTGATGGGCTGCCTGTGGGACATGGTCTGGAGTGATGGGCTGCCTGCAGGTCATGGTCAGGGTGATGGGCTGCCTGTGGGGCATGCCCAGGGCTGTAGTGCGGTCCCCTGTGGTATGGCTGCCTGCGGGGCATGGTCAGGGTGGATGGGCTGCCTGCGGGGCGTGGTCAGGGTGGATGGGCTGCCTGCCAGGCATGGGGAGGGTGGATGGGCTGTCTGCAGGGCATGGGGAGGGTGGATGGCCTGCCTGCGTGTATTCCGGGGGATGTGCGTGAAGTTTCACACGTGATTGGTCTGGCGCGAGTGTGGTATGTGTATTCCTGGGGTGCGCAGGGAGTTCTACACGCGATTGGCCTGGCGTGAGCAAGGTACGTGTATTCCCTGGGTGCGCAGGGAGTTCTACACGCGATTTGCCTGGCGCAAGTGGGGTACGCATATTCCTTTGGTGCCCGTGGAGTTCTACACACGATTGAACTGGCGCAAGCGGGGTACCCGTATTCCTGAAGTGCGCATGGAGTTCTACACGCAATTGGCCTGGCGCTAGCGGGGTACGCATATTCCTGGGGTGCGCAAGGAGTTCTACACACAATTGGCCTGGCACAAGCAGGGTACGCATATTCCTGGGGTGTGCGGGGAGTTCTACATGCGATTGGCCTGGCGCGAGCCGGGTACTGGTATTCCCTAGGTGAGCGTGGAGTTCTACACGTGATTGACCTGGCGCAAGCGGGGTATACGTATTCCTGGGGTTCACGGGGAGTTCTACATGTGATTGGCCTGGCGTGAGCGGGGTACACGTATTGCTGGGGTGCGCGTGGAGTTTTACATGTGATTGGCCTGGTGCAAGTGGGGTACGCATATTCCTGGGGTGCGTGGGAAGTTCTACATGCGATTGGCCTGGCGCAAGCAGGGTATGTTTGTTCCTGGGGTACACAGGGAGTTCTACACGCGACTGGCCTGGTGCGAGCGGGGTACGTGTATTCCGGGGGTGTGCCAGGAGTATCTACATGCGATTGGCCTGGCGTGAGTGGGGTACGTGTATTCTTGGGGTGCGCCTGGAGTTCTAGATGCGATTTGCCTGGCGCGAGCGGTGTGTGCGTATTCTGGGGTGCGTGTGGAGTTCTACACGCAATTGGCCTGTTCAAGAGGAGTATGTGTATTCCTGTGGTGCGCGTGGAGCTCTACACGCGATTGCCCTGGCGCAAGCAGTGTACACATATTCCTGGGATGCACGCGATTGGCCTGGCGCGAGCGAGGTATGCGTATTCCTGGGATGCACAGGGAGTTTCACACGCAATTGGCCTGGCGCGAGCAGGGTACGCATATTCCGGGGGTGCTCAGGGAGTTCTACATGCGATTTGGCAGTGTGGGCCCTCCCGAGTGTGGCATCCTCCCCTCCCCATACCCTGCAGGCAGCCCACACCACAGGGAAGCACCATACACCCCTGGGCATGCCCTGCAGGGAGTCCATCACCCGAGACCATGACCCACAGGCAGCACATCACCCCAGACCAGGACCTGCAGGCAGCCCATCACCCCAGACCATGCCGCGCAGGCAGCACATCACCTCAGACCATGACCCGCAGGCAGCCCATCACCCCAGACCATGACCCGCAGGCAGGCCACATGGCACATGCACTTGGGAGCCCTGACGCATGTCCCCCACCCCACCCCCAGTGACAGCAACCTGCCAGCAGGCCCCGACTTATGTCCCCCACCCCACCCCCAGTGACAGAAACCTGCCAGCAGGCCCCAACTCATGTCCCCCACCCCACCCCACCCCCAGTGATGGCAACCTGCCAGCAGGCCCCGACTCATGTCCCCCACCACCAGTGACAGCAACCGGCCAGCAGGCCCCTAGTCATGTCCCCCCACCCAACATGTCATCACAATCCCAACCCATGGCCCTTATGGCCACCCAAATCCCACACCACCTCAGTCCAAACACCCAACCAAGCATTCCATCCACTCCACATTGAATTCCCCATGTCATGATAGATACCAAATAACCAGCATGCCCATGAATACATGTCCATCAGACCCACACAATGGCGACACATGACTGAGAAAACCCACATTGTGACATGCACAAAACCAATGAGAGAAGACCACACAAATAAAGTAGAAAATAAAAATGTATTAAATACCAAACTCAATTAATAAAACAAAAGCACACACGAAAACAAAAAATAAATCCAAGTCCGGATGTCCAAAATTAAACAACAAAAATGAAGGCTGAAAACAATAAAATCCAAAGTAAAATCGCTCCAAAGCGTGAGTCCATAAAACAAAATCCAAAGTTCCAAAAAAAGCAAAGCATTCCACCATGGGTCAAAAAATAAAGTAAATCCAGGTCCATAACTATATTCAAATGAATATGCAAGGGTCCATGAGCCCAACTATCCAAAGGAAACCTAACTAAAACTCTTTACAAAAGGGTGGGGCACAGTCCATGCTCCCCAAAGAAAAATAAAAAAAAGGAAACCTACACCTACATAACTATTTACAAAGGCGGCGAGCTAGTCCAACGGCTCACTTTTTGATGTTTTGGGCCAGGGCATCATCGAACTCCACGTCAATGTTCTGGAGGCGGGTCTCTTCCCTGGCCTTGAGGTGTTGCAGGGATGCAGCCATGGCATACTCCAACTCCCAGCGAGTTACCTTGAGGCACTCAGCCTGCCTCAATCCCCTGTGCATGGAGTTCTCTGCCCTGACCATTGTGATCCATGCCCTCTCCGCCCGCCGCCGCTGTGCACCTATTCGCTGGCACAACCGCTGCCACACGGAAGACACTCCCAATCCTGGGTCCTCCTGCCCGCCGGTTGATGCCTTCCCCAATGATGTAGATGGCCCCGAGGCCACATGCCTCCTACGCCGAGCCTGCTGCCACCTTTCTGCTGCCTGCCGCCGCCACCACAACTGCCTCTGGGTAGATGCCAACACTCTGGGCCGTCGTGCAGATGCCCTGCTTGAATGTGCCTGCACATTGTCCATTGCCAGGGGTCCAGTTGTTGGGGTGACCACCTGTGCTGGAGCTCAAACTCCCGACTGTGGCAGGGATGGGATCTCCACCAGGCTGGCTGCGTTGGTTGGGGCAGGTCCACAAGGGGCCGTGGTGGCATCTGGGCCGGAAGACGGAACGGAGAAGGACTGGAGTATAGTATGCACAGAGGAGGGCTGCAAGACTGGCCGACACATGGAGGAAACCCCCGCCTATGGTCCCTCCCAAATGGGCCACATTGGCACACATCGCTTCGTGATGACATGCGTGGTTCCCCCAGGAAGCACGCACGTCATCACGAATATCACGTGTTCACAACGCGACACCAATCAGGACGGACTACATCCTGTTACGGGTCCCCTTGTCGGAAGGTAGAGGAGTGCCAGATGACGTCGACCTCCCCCCTACCTGCGGACGGCCTGGGACGGGGCATCCCTGCTGGTGCATGGTGATGCAGTCACAGTGTCAGGGACAGTGACATGCACAGGCCCCTTTGCGGTGACCTTTGCTGCCTCCTGCCCCTGGACAGCACCACTTGCACCAGTGGTACCACCCCCCACCAGGCCCCATGTGCGGCTCTGTAGTGGCCTCCTCCTCCCCCGGATGGCTCTGCACTGTCTTCCGCCGTCGCAAGCCCCTGTGGGGGCTCATCCGCCCCTTCCGCTGCAGCCGCAGTGGCGGACGCAGCAGCAGTCCCCTCGCTCCCAGATGATGGAATTTCCTGGGAGGGTGACTGGGCCTTGCGTCGCCGGCCGGTGGAGGCATCCCTGCCGCTTTCCTCCACAGTGCCATCTCCATCCTCTTCTTCACTTGCCACTGTGTAAAGAGAGACATTGAACACAAGCATCAGGGTACTGTACAATATTCCCCTAGACAGAAAGCAATAGCACATGAGTGGCACTGCCAAACGTCACTTCCATCATGTTCCTCCACAACACATGAGTCAGTGCAGGCAACACACATGCAGGAACAGGCATGGCACATGCAACAAACATTTACATCCAAGGCACTGTAGAAACATCCAATGGTGGATTGACACTCACATGCATCATGGGACATGCTGATCACATGCAAACACATCACCGGAGGGTCATGCATCTGGCCCCGTATACCCCCAGACACAGTGGATACAAGGTTGACTAGGCTGTATCAGTGAAACAACACATCGTCACGGACATGTCTCATGCGTCCATGGCGTTTACCAGTCACTCACACACTACTCAGCCACAAAGACATGTACACCATGCATGTCCATGACAGCAGCACTCATCTCTCACACTCCAAGCATGCCCAAGTATAGACACAGGCATGCAAACATGTGTGCATTCTGCTCCACAGGATGCATTGTAACACATATACCATCCATGTGGCTCACGCCTGCCTGGACTCACATGCAGCACCATCATGTCCCTGCACACACACATCTATACATGACCCATGTCACACATACAGCCAAGTAGCCAACTACCACCACACTGCAACATGCACTGTTTGAAACAGAAATGCATGGGCACTTACCACTCGACTCCAGACGGGCCTGCATCAGGATCTGGTGGTGAAGCATTAGGCGAATGCGCTCCAGGACCCTCATCTGCTGGGTGGTAAAGTGGACCCGGGGCCCCAATGCATCCGCTGCCTCCAAGAGGCGCCAGGCCTTCTTGAGAGTCCTGGACTTGTAGTCCTCCCAGTGTTTCTAGGCGTGATTGATGACGCTGGGTACCACTCCCTCCCCGTTGATGGCAAACACTATGTCCTTCCAGATCCTCTTCCATCCTTCATTGTCGGCGCACAATGGTGAGAAGAGGGCATCATAATGCCAGAGGACTTGCTCCACCAGGATGCCAACTTCATTGGCAGTGAAGCTGGCCGCCCTCTGCCTCTGTACTGGAGGGTTGCCACTGGTCCTGGATGCTGTTGTGTCAGACATGGCAACCCCCGATGCAGGTGTGGGTGGTCAACTGGGTTCTGGGCTGTGGAGCAATGGAACAGCAGTCGGGAGTCTTCTGTTCCAGCAGTGGTGGTCACAGCAACTGGACCCCTGCAGATGGCTGATGTGCATGCACCAAATGGCAGGGCACTGTTGGCAGCAGGCAGGCAGTCAGGCAGTAGCAGATGGCTTGTAGGAGGCTCCCCGAGTTTTGGGGGACAGGCAAATGGCCTTCTGGGCAGGAGCGTGGTCTTCCGTGTGTTGTTGCATGGCCAGCTTGATGCAGAGTAGTTTGGCAAGTGAAAAAACAGCACGTCAGCGTGTAATTCGAGGAAAGGGCCTAAGCGTGTAAGCGCATAAGTGACGTGGCGCACACAGGCATTTCCCTCGGCACGGGTGCATACTGAATCAGCACATGAAAAAACAGCACGTCACTGTGTGTAATTGGAGGAAAGGCCCTTAGCACGTAAGCGCGTAAGTGACGTGGCATGCATGGGCGTTTCTGTGGGCAGGGGTTAAAGGTCCATGTAGAGCGCCATTTCTTGTATGTGCTTTTTGTGGAGAGCGAGCAGGTGATTCTTGTACTTCTTGTTGGTTCACACGCGATTACTTCACAATGGTTGCAGTGCATACTCCTTGTTTACTGAGACAGCGTTCAATTCTTCTTTTGGCAGGGGTGTTGCCAACGCACCCACGTGTGTATTTTTCAAATTTTTTTGTCCAGGCAGACGGTGAGTTGTGCACATATTTTTCCATTGTGGTTGCCCCCGTGTGTCGCGTACCCATTCAGAGGTCATTGTAGCCTGTGTGTACCACGCGTATGCTTATTTTTGTGTTTCTGGGTGCCACAAAATACTGCAGGTCCTTCATTCCACGCATGTGGGCTACAGAGGGGTCGCGTGCACGTAAATCTTTTTTTTTGGGGGTGCCTGAGCATTGTTGCTGACAGTCATTGTTGCCAGACCATCACACCAAGGCAGTTGTGCCGCTTGGTCCTGGCAACATCACCGAGCAGCCAATGCCTGCAGTGAGACCTTTGGTCATCGTACCATTACCTGCTTCCAGTGGCCAGACCACCTGCACTTCAGCCCCTACCGACCAGAGTGGCATAAGCCACTCAGGGTCCGCACCACCTCTCAAGAGGAAGAAGCATGCTCTTGCGGAACAGGCTGGGACCCCAGGCATGGCTCGCCCCTCTGGCACGTCAAGGAAAGCAGAGTTTCAATGATGTGGAATGATGTGGAACTAGACACACTTGTGGGCTATGTCTCGGCACATGGCCGCGACATGCTGGTGACCGCAGGCTGCAAGACTACGACTGCTCAACGTAGGGCCCACTGGCAGTGCATTGCGGACCAGATTAGTTCCCTTGGATTTGTGAAGCACACAGCTGATGATTGCTCAAAGCAGTGGAATGACCTCAAACGCCGAGCAAAAAACAAGCTGGCTTCCAATTATGCCTCTACTCTGGTGACTGGCAGTGGGTCTGGCAGTGGGTCTCCACCAGAGGAGGATGAACTCACAGAACATGAGACAATCGCTGGAGGGTTCATCGCAGAGGATCAGATCCAAGGCGTGGGAGACCTACCAGATCTTTGTAAGTGGCCATGCGTGTGTGTCCAGACCATCTGTATGTTGCTTGGGTGATGTGTTCTGATTGAGTGCCAGTTCAGGCTGTGTAGTCATGACTGCTGTATGTGACCCATGTGGTGCCTCCAAACCATTCCCCACCCTTGGGTTTGGGTTTCACAGTATCGCTACTGACCGCTGAGAACACTTTGCACTTGCCCTTCAACTGGCATCATGCCACAACATTCGTAATACTGTTTTTCTTTTCATTCTGCCTGATGGATGGAATCATTTGCATGATAAAGAACAATTGTTGTGCTGTTCTGCCCAAATTCACCATATTCAGACATAGATGTCACCCCACAATGCCCCATGTTAACTTTTGATGGAAATTATTTCATCAATCAGGCTGATTGACTTATGTGCACCTACACATGCACTGCACCCAATCAATGCTGAGCCCTGTTTGAATGTTCAACATGACAATTGACTTATGTCATGTCTAAGTGACCTACCATTGATGTATCCATGTGCCTCCCATCACTGTATTAGTAAACACTGGCGTTGTTGCAGCGTGTGACACGTGTGTTTTGTCACACTCGTTTGTATGTTCTATTTCATGATGTGCTGGCATGTGTCATGTTTGTGAATTGCCACTCACAGGCTAATGTGTGATGCAGGTGTTATGCACCATGCAGCACATGTGTTGCTTTCCATTTTGGAGTCCTCAGTGTCTCCTTTTAGGGTCCCCTTTGACTTCATTGCCAGTGAATGCATGCCAGAGTTAGTGTCATGTGTGACATGTCTCATTAATGTATTTGATGTGTAGATTGTGATGTCTATGTGTGTCGGCTATGCTGTTCATGCCTGTCTTCATTACTTTTGTTTTATTTTTGTGCAGGTGATGAGGCACAAATGCTGTTGAGGCGGAGGAGATGGCGCAGGGGCAGGAGTACTCAGAGCACCAACCAAGCACCAGTGGAGGATGTGGGGTGGTGGTGCAGGAAATCCATTAGTCCTGCAGACCATCCTGTCCACAGGTGTCTCTGGGTACACCTCCGATAACCTCTATAGCTCAGGTGCTGAATCAGACATTGAGACAAATTTCCTGTTCCAGGTGAGTGTTTCTGGAAGGGATGCTGTTCTATCCAACGCACATGCACTGGGGGTAGACCCCTCAATGGGCCATTCAGTGTTAGAATGTCCGCATGTGGCGGTTACGGGTGCAGGGTCACACTCAACTATATTTGCTCCTGTTCCTGGGTCAGCAGATCAAAGGAGGAATGCAGTCATGCAGCCTCAGGCAGTACCAGCACAGCAAGGTGCACATCACCTTGGGCCAAACAGGTTTGGTGTCCACCAACGCGGTGGCCGTGCGCCACCAGGCAATACTGTGTGGGAGAACTCCATGTATACTATTGCAGCACAACAGGGGGCATTCTGTGAGATGATGGCTCAGGCCGTGGATAGGGTGGCCACTTCCATTCTCCCCAGAAAGGCAGGTGGAGCTCCAGCAGCAGGCACAGGGAGGACATGTTGGCTTCCAACAGGGACCGACAGGCTTAACTGGAGTCTCTGCGCACAGCCATATCTGCAGATTCATAGGCCCACAGGGATGCCCTGAGGTTAGGACATTGGTCCCTCAGAGACACTCTGGGTGCTCTTGAGGTGTCCCAGAGTACAAGGTCAGAAAAGCAGCTGGAGCAGCTAACACACACTATCTCAGCTGAGCTCCAGGCAACCGTGAGGAGATAGTGGCATAACTTGAGGCCTTGCAGGCAGAAGTCCATGCTACCCGTGAAGTGCTGCATGGGGTTCTCTGGACATGGAGGAGCATACCAGGGCTTTGTGTGGTCTGCCTCCCAAACCATGCACACATTCTAATGTACCACCAGAGGGTGATGACAGCAACGGCAGTTTCCCCACTATCGGGTAGCCGTGCTGGCCATGAGCCCATGGAGGTTTTTTTTTTCTCAACATCCATGCATGTGGGTGTTGGGGTGCAACCTGTACCTCCTCCCTCCTGGGTGGTCCACCCCCACGGTCAACCCATGGGCATTTTTGAATGTTTTTTTTAAATTACATTTTTCATTATTCATTTTGTTTTTATTTTTTTTCATTTTTAATTTTGATTTTTCATTTTCATTTTTAATTAGAATTAAACATTTTCATTTTATTTTTATCTTTTAAATTTTTGAGTTTATTTTTTCATTTTCATTTTCTTTTCATTTTTCATTTTCATTTTTTGTTTTAGTTTTCCTTTTTTGTTGATGACTTTTTTTTCAGATTGTACATTCATGTTACAGTGTGTTGCGTTGTGTGGCACCCGTAGGCATCCACTTTGTGTTCCAGCTGGGCCCATGCAGGCTTGTCAACTTGGGGTCCTGACACATATGCAACTCCTGCTTCCCCTTTCCATGGGCTCGCAAGGGTGTCATCGTGTGACAGTAACTTACACAGAGGCATTGGGCTTCCATAAATTGTGTGGCCAGTCTGTAGTCCAAACTGTGTATTTATTTTATTTATTTGTTTATATAGCGCTGTAGCCCGCGGGCATCAGAGCGCATTCCAGAAAGACAGAGTACGGGACAGTGGCGGGACCACACATGTAAGTCAGTTCGATCAGAGTGCTAGGGTTCATGGGTGCCTAGCCGGGGATTATTTGAATAGGAAAGTCTTTAATTGCTTTCTGAAGTGAATATAGTTTGTTTCCAATCTCAAAGTCACGGGTAGTTCGTTCCATTTAAGAACACTTCTGCTTGTGAAGGCCTTGCCTAGACCTTACATCTTTCTTTGCTGGAATTGTTTGAAGGAGGCCTTTATTAGAAGATCTTAGGTTTCTGATTGGTTTGTGCCACTTTAATTGCTTTTTTAAGTATGCAGGGGCTTTGCCATATAGGCATCGATGGACTAGTGTGAGAGACTTGAATGTGATTCTCTCCTCGATGGCCAACCAATGCAAGTCTCTTCTGTCGCTTGTAATATGCTCCCTTCTTGATTTGCCCGTGATAGTCCTAATGGCATTGTTCTGAATCACCTGGTATTGCTTCAGGCATTGCGCCCAGGAGAAGGGAGTTTCCATAGTCTAGTCGAGAGAGTATTGTAGCTCTGACTATGGTGATACTGTTTTTCTTACTAAGAAAAGGTCTGATATTTTTTAGAAGTTTTTGGTGGTATTGGCAGTTTCTTTTCAGGTAGGCTGTGTGGGCCGTTGCTCCCAGTGAGGCCTGCAGGTAGACCCCAAGCGTCTTCACCTTTTCTGATATTACAATTTGTGCGTTTTTGATATCAAATGAGGAGTATAATGGGCTCAGTTTTTTCCTGGCATATGGAGACCCAAGGATCATTAACTCTGTTTTGGTACCATTAAGGCACATCCAATTAGCCTTCATCCAGCCTTCAATGATGTTATATATAGATGTTAGTTTTTCGCTGTCTTGCCTATAGTCTCCACTAAGTTCGAAGACTAATTGAGTGTCGTCGGCGAAGTTAGTAAAGAATATGCCAAGTTGGGTCAGCATAGTACATAGGCAACGCATATATAGGTTGAATAACAGGGGGGGAAAACTGGCTCCCTGTGGAACTCCGCAATCCACTGATTTGGTTTGAGAGGCGTGGTTACCCCAAATGATCCTGGATTGTCTATCTTGTAGAAAGGAGGATACCCACTCAGTTGCCTCTTGTGAGCAGTTTCCTGAAGGTTCCAAGGCCTCTCGGAGCCTCCTATGATCAAGCAGATCAAAGGCTGCCGAGAGGTCTAATAAGATCAGTAGACCTGTTTTGCCCTTGTCGAGGATACCTAGCATTTCAGACTCCAGATGTAATAATGCCGATTCAGTGCTGTGGCTAGTCCTGAAACCCAACTGCTGAGGGTGCAGGAGATCATTACTATCCACATATTCTTGGAGCTGTTCAGTGGCAATTGTATCTAGTATTTTCAACAAGAAATTGCAATTCGTTATTGGTCTTAAATTGGCAGGATCTTGTTGGTCTAGTTCTGGTTTCTTGGGTAGCGGTGTAACAGTGACTGTTTTAATTATGGTAGGTACAATTCAGTCCCTAAAGGACGCATTTACCATTCTTCTAAGAAAAGGAGCAAAGATATCAGTATGTTCAAGTATTAGTTTTGGTGATAACACATTTTCTGTGCATGAAGTGCATCTAATACTTGAAAGCATTTTCTTCATCTCTTCCAGTGATATGGGTGTGAATTGAAATTTAGGATTTTGTAATCCAGGCTTGGTCTCACTTGGTTTGTCCGGAATAGGTGGGTTACTGCTCTGGCAATTTAGGATGGTTTCTCTAGCCTTGATGATTTTTTTGTGGAAAGCAGTTTGAACATTCTCACAGTCTAGTTCTGTTGGTTGAAATGGCGGGGTGTGGAACTTGGGTTTGTCGATGGCTTTGAGGATCTGGAAAAGTTTACCGGTGGAGTTGAAGGCCATGCTGATTAGTTCACTATAGTGATTTCTCTTGAGTTCTATGAGTTTGGTCTTGTATCTGTTATCTGCGTTCTTCCAGTTCATTTTATTTGATTCTGTGGGATCTTTTAACCATATCCTTTCTAGCTTTCATTTCTCCTTTTTTAGTTCAATGGCATCGGCATTGAGCCATTTTTGATGGTTTAAATTGGGCCTAACTTGTTTATTTTTCAAAGGAGCATGGATGTCTAGTAGTTATTTCATACATTGATTGTATACCAGTATGATTTCTTCACATGGATCCTTATCTTTAGTATTAAGCATTCTGATAGAATGGTGGCGGTGACTTAAGTTTCTATCTAGTACTATTTTGGGTGAGTTGTTTATTTTCGCTGTTTTTTGTTTTAGAGTAAGTATGGCATCAATCTTATAGTGGTCTGTCCAGATACATGGGTAAGTTCCTAACATTGTTATGTCTGAGTTGTTATTAATTATCCAATCAAGCTGGTTACCAGTGACAGCAGTGGGACCTTTGTTGATTACTATAAAGGCATAGTTCTGAAGCTCTTCCTCTAGATTAATAGCTTCAGGGTCAGTGGTATTGCCCCTCCATCTGTTAATATCATCGAGGAGGATAGTCTCTGTATTAGGTGTTTTAAGGCTGTTCAAAATATTGATCAATTCATCATCGAATTCAGAGATTGAAGATGGAGGCCCATAGATGACTATTATGTTCGTACAGCCATTGTAGGTAGGTGTCAGTTTAAGATGTATAATCTCACAACCAGTGCACTGTATAGGGGAGGGGAAGAGTTTGAGGTTTTGTCTGGCAATTATAGCCACTCCTCCACCTTTCCCATTTTCTCTATTTTTGAAATAGATGGTATAGTTGGTTGGTACTGCAATATCGATGGTGGGGCCCATTGGCTCCTGTAACCATGTCTCCGTGAGGCATAAGATGTCCATCTTATCATCTAAAATATAGTCATGGATCTCCTGAGCGTGTTTAGTCAGTAATCTGGTATTAAGTAGTGTAAATTTAATTTTCATTTTGGGAGATTCAGAATCATTCGGCATGTGAATCTCTGGTATAGGTTTAGCATGTTGGTCTGGTGGTTGTAAAGTACAGTCATTCAATGGTATAGTGGATGTGGGGGGTCTAGTCTGGAGTTGATGTAAGCTTGGACTAGCCCTTGGTTCTGTAAGGTAGTAGCTTGGGATAGCAGTTGGCAAAGTTTAGGATACCCCATACCTGGAGATTCAACAGCGATTTATGTGAGGTGAATCCAGCAGAGTTTTGTACCGTGAGCTGTGGGATGCTGTGGACCGGCGTAGACCGGCTTTGTCACGGAACCATCGGCGCTGAAGCGCCTGACGTTTCCTTAAGGCGACGTGTGAGCACTCTGGGGACTGTAGTTCCCGACAGTGTGTGCGTATGTGTATGCCCGGGGAGGCAGGGAATCACAGTAATGCACAGTGAGATTCAAAAGTAGATGTCCACTTGGTGTTTGAAGTTAAATCACATCCAACAATCACAGTGGCAGCCGGAATAATGCAGACTTCAAATAAATTCTGTTACTAATCAATTCAGTCTCCAGTTATAGCAAAATGCTAGCATTCATTCAGGTCTTAGTAATTTTAGTTTCCCAATTTAACAATTCAAAACATGCTCTGTTGTTTCTAAGTGCTAAAGTCACAAAGGGTGACTGAGTTTCAAATCTAGATTCAGCTTCTAGTTACAACACGTCAATTAATAACAAAGCAACTTCACAATGGCGCGCTGCGCGCTGCTAGTTCCTAGTGCCACCTAAGGCAGACTAACCTTGAATTGGATCAGGTTAGGAATCAATAAGAAGGGGTCCGCTGGGCCGGTGTAGACCGGCTTTGTCACGGAAGCGCCAGCGCTGAAGCGCCTGACGTTTACTTAAGGCGACGTGTAAGCACTCTGTGAACTGTAGTTCCAGACAGTGTGTGCATACGTCTATGCCCAGGGAGGCAGGAATTCACAGTAATGCACAGTGAGTTTCAAAAGTAGATGTCCACTTGGTGTTTGGAGTTAAATCACATCCAACAACCACAGTGGCAGCCGGAATAATGCAGACTTCAAATAAGTTCTGTTACAAACCAATTCAGTCTCCAGTTATAGCAAAATGCTGGCATTCATTCAGGTCTCAGTAATTTCAGTTTCCCAATTTAACAATTCAAAACATGCTCTGTTATTTCTAAGTGCTAAATTCACAAAGGTTGACTGAGTTTCAAATCTAGATTCAGCTTCTAGTTACAACACGGTAATTAATAACAAAGCAACTTCACAATGGCGCCCTGCGTGCTGCTAGTTTCTAGTGCCACCTAAGGCAGACTAACCTTGAATGGGATCAGGTTAGGAATCAATAAGAAGGGGTCCGCTGGGCCGGTGTAGACCGGCTTTGTCACGGAAGCGCCAGCGCTGAAGCGCCTGACGTTTACTTAAGGCGACGTGTAAGCACTCTGTGAACTGTAGTTCCAGACAGTGTGTGCATACGTCTATGCCCAGGGAGGCAGGAATTCACGGTAATGCACAGTGAGTTTCAAAAGTAGATGTCCACTTGGTGTTTGGAGTTAAATCACATCCAACAACCACAGTGGCAGCCGGAATAATGCAGACTTCAAATAAGTTCTGTTACAAACCAATTCAGTCTCCAGTTATAGCAAAATGCTGGCATTCATTCAGGTCTCAGTAATTTCAGTTTCCCAATTTAACAATTCAAAACATGCTCTGTTATTTCTAAGTGCTAAATTCACAAAGGTTGACTGAGTTTCAAATCTAGATTCAGCTTCTAGTTACAACACGGTAATTAATAACAAAGCAACTTCACAATGGCGCCCTGCGTGCTGCTAGTTTCTAGTGCCACCTAAGGCAGACTAACCTTGAATGGGATCAGGTTAGGAATCAATAAGAAGGGGTCTGCCGGGACTGGCGTAGAGCGGCTTCGTCGCACAAGCACCGGCGCTGAAGCACCTGATGTTTCCTTAAGGCGACATGTGAGCACTCTGGTAACTGTAGTTCCCGACAGTGTGTGCGTACGTGTATGCCCGGGGAGGCAGGAAATCACAGTAATGCACAGTGAGATTCAAAAGTAGATTGTCCACTTGGTGTTTGGAGTTAAATCACATCCAACAACCACAGTGGCAGCTGGAATAATGCAGTCTTCAAATAAATTCTGTTACAAATCAATACAGTCTCCAGTTATAGCAAAATGCTAGCATTAATTCAGGTCTTAGTAATTTCAGTTTCCCAATTTAACAATTCAAAACACGCTCTGTTGTTTCTAAGTGCTAAAGTCACAAAGGGTGACTGAGTTGCAAATCTAGATTCAGCTTCTAGTTACAACACATTAATTAATAACAAAGCAACTTCACAATGGTGCGCTGCACGCTGCTAGTTCCTAATGCCACCTAAGGCAGACTAACCTTGAATGGGATCAGGTTAGGAATCAATAAGAAGGGGTACGCCGTCACCGGCGTAGACCGGCTTCGTTGCGGTAGTGCCGGCGCTGAAGCGCCTGACGTTTCCTTAAGGCGACGTGTGAGCACTCTGGGAATTGTAGTTCCCGACAGTGTGTGCGTACGTGCATGCCTGGGGAGGCAGGAAATCACTGTAATGCACAGTGAGATTCAAAAGTAGATGTCCACTTGGTGTTTGGAGTTAAATCACATCCAACAACCACAGTGGCAGCCGGAATAATGCAGACTTCAAATAAATTATGTTACAAATCAATTCAGTCTCCAGTTATAGCAAAATGCTAGCATTCATTCAGGTCTTAGTAATTTCAGTTTCCCAATTTAACAATTCAAAACACGCTCTGTTGTTTCTAAGTGCTAGAGTCACGAAGGGTGACTGAGTTTCAAATCTAGATTCAGCTTCTAGTTACAACACATTAATTAATAACAAAGCAACTTCACAATGGCGCGCTGTGCACTGCTAGTTCCTAATGCCACCTAAGGCAGACTAACCTTGAATGGGATCAGGTTAGGAATCAATAAGAAGGGTTCCGCCAGGACTGGCATAGACCGGCTTTGTTGCGGTAGCGCCAGTGCTGAAACGCCTGACGTTTCCTTAAGGCGATGTGTGAGCACTCTGGGAATTGTAGTTCCCGACAGTGTGTGCGTACGTGTATGCCTGGGGAGGCAGGAAATGACGGTAATGCACAGTGAGATTCAAAAGTAGATGTCCACTTGGTGTTTGGAGATAAATCACATGCAACAACCACAGTGGCAGCCGGAATAATGCAGACTTCAAATAAATTCTGTTACAAATCAATTCTTCTCCATTTATAGCAAAATGCTAGCATTCATTCAGGTCTTAGTAATTTCAGTTTCCCAATTTAACAATTCAAAACACGCTCTGTTGTTTCTAAGTGATAAAGTCATAAACGGTTTCAAATCTAGATTCAGCTTCTAGTTACAACACGTTAATTAATAACAAAGCAACTTCACAATTGCACGCTGCGCACACTGCTAGTTCCTAGTGCCACCTAAGGCAGACTAATCCTAGTGGATATTGCTCATGATTTCTCCACTGCATGGTTGATTTGTATATTGTATTCCATACTGCCCATTATGCATATTTGCATGAAGCTTCTTCATGTCTTAACTTGCCTGTATCCATTGCAGATACAGTTCATGTTGTATGCAGTACACTGCCACATTAACCGACCAGCAACACACTGGAGATGGAAGGGGTCGATGTGCTGCCTTTGTCAGGTTGTGACACTTGCACTATTGTGATTCCTTACTGTCATACGTTGCCACGGTTGGGTCCTGTATTCATGTTTTGGCTTGCTGGTAAGTATTTGTTCATGTGTGCTGTTTCTTTTTCATTGGTGAGAGAGAATTGTCTCTGGCCTGTTTCCATTTCGGACGATGCATTTTGTGACACTTGCGTCATGTATTGTGCATTCATTTGGTTGCTTTGACATTGCATGCCAAGCCATGGTGTCTTGGGCAGTTGAGATGGGGTTTGGGTGACATACCACTATTTGTGTGTACTGTTTTCCAAGGAGGGGTAGCCCTTCATGCTGCATGAATGTGTGCCTTTTACTGACACAACATTAGGTCTGTTTAAGTAGCTAGGAATGCACACAATGTAGCACTTCCAGGAAAACAATCTCAGGGTGGTATGGTTGTGACAGTTGACTGTCCCTTTTGTCATCATCATAATCAATTGTCAGCTGGTATGTGCCAGGCCTGTGTGGACTCCGCTGGGTTGGGATTTTAGGTGAAATAATTTGCCACAAGCTGGGTACGGGCTGCCTCACCACGTGCCCTTTCCCCTCCCATGTGTAGCGGCCGTGCATGTGGTTGGGGATGTGGAGGCACCACCATGTCCATCGGCACACCCCGCTGGGTTGGAACGTTGTGCAGGACACATGCTGCCATTATGATCCTGCACACTACTGGGGGTGCATATAGCAGCTGGCCACCAGAGTGGTCAAGGGAGCTAAAACGTGACTTCAGCACTCCGAGTGTGTGCTCCACTATGCCCTGGGTTGCAATATGGGCTGTGTTGTATCTTACCTGGGGTGGTGTGTGGGGTGGTGTTCCGTATTGGCGCCATCATGTAGGTACTCATAGGGTAGGCACTGTCCCCTGGGGAGGTGATAATTGTTGTCATTAGTTGGGTTTTGCCATTTGTCAGTGTCTGACATGCATGCATGTGCAGGGGCATTTCTACTCATCAATGAGCCATGTGTCGCCATGCCTCCCAGCTTCCAGGTCCCGGTTTAGGGGTGACATTCTGAATATAAAACTATCATGACTGGACCCCAGACAGTTGGCATATAGAGAGGTGATGATTCCCTTGGCATCACATACAACCTGCACGTTGATGGAATGCCAGTGCTTGTGGTTTCGATAGATTTGCTCAGTTACCCTAGGAGGACGTAGAGCCACATGGGTGCAATCAATGGCACCTAGCACTTTGGGGAAGTTTGCCACCCCGTAAAATTCCTGGACCACGGCCTGCCTTTCTGCAGGTGTTCTGGGCATGTATATGTGCCTGCGGAATGAGGGGCGTGCATTCGTGATCGCCAACACCTGGTGTAGGCAGCGTGACTGTGTGGCCTTCAAGACGCCCACAACTATGGCACTTGTCCACTGAAATGACCCAGTAGCCAAGAAATGCAATACATTGAGCACCTTTTCCAAGGGGCTCAGTGCTTGGGAGCACAGGGTTGGTGATGTGAGGTCATCCTCCCACTAAGCAACCAGCTCTAGGATGATTTAGGGTGGAAACCTGTACCTCCCATACACCTGGTCATCAGGCATCCCAGAAAGGCTGGTCCTGGGTATGTAATAAAATGCAGGGCCTGGCTATTCTCCTCCTCCTGCGGTGTCCCACTGCTGACCACTGCTGCGCGGAACGGTATATTCATCATAGCGTATGAGCTTCTTTGTTGTTTGCGTGCACTTTTATGCTGTGCGGGACGCTTATACCCGCTTCCTGCTGGCGTACGTGTTTCCGGATTAGCGTGTCTTTTGTGGCGCGCGGGTTTCCCCTGTTCGATTCCATGAATATGTGTTGTTAGCGCGCGTGTGGGCATTGCGAGGATTTAGCAGCGATACTTCCCCTGTAACGCCCACATTTTCACATGTTGTTTCCCATTCCGCGTGTTCCCCCCCCATTTTAGGTGTGTGCACTGCCCTGTGTGCACCTTCACTGGCTGTCTCGCGCACAGCCTTCAGGATGTCGCAATAACATGTGCGTCACACGCAGATTCAGCACACATCTCAAGTAAGCCACACGCAGCGCATTCCATGAATCGGCAAACGGCTGTGTGTGCGGCTTTCGCACGCATGCGCTGCAATTTTCACGCTTGCGCTCCCTTTTCAGCGCACATTAATTCCATGAATTACCCTGCACAATTTTCATCAGCTGGTCATAGGACTCCTTTTTTAGCAACAACAACAGCATATAATGTCTGCATAGTACAAAATGTGAGGAGCGTAATATTAGGAGCTAAGAAAAGAACACGTACAGTCTCGAGATATACCAATTGTGTTCTTATGAGGTACTGAATTTGTAGGTTAGATAAGTCATGTAGGGTATTCTTCCCAGGATTGACTTATTCTAATAAGAGAGACTGCAAGGTGAATGGCGGCAGAGGTCCAGGAAAAACATTTGAATTACATCGCAACACCTTTGTCGAGAATAAAATGGTAACTGTTAAAATACATTTGGAACACAAAGATAAATAAATGTCCCAACTTAGAGAGTCTAACACCAGTAAAAAATGAGTAATTAAGGAAAGACATATGCACTTACAATAAAGAGAATGGTTGCTCAACAGAGATTTGCTAATGCTGCATTTCAAATATCTCAATATCTTCCGCACATACCAATCACTTTTTCTAATAGCTCCGCGAGTAGTGGTTCTCAGGTCAGTGATCAAGCAGGCACTTTCCATGCACAGGAGTGATAGAGAGGGCAGTGTTATACCCAGAAATGGAGGGCAGGGGGAGGAAGGGATTGTCCGCTATACACCTTTTAGCAATATGATAGTGCGCAGAGGACAAAAGATAGTGCACAGTCCCCAATAATGCATCTTTTTATAGGGAATTACAAAAAGACTCAAGTCGTTCAGGTGAGGGGTTATCTTTTATGCCCACTAATGAGGTCAGTACAAATAATTGTTAGGGAGAATTCTCTTATAAGGCTAATTTCCCAAACCTAGTGAGTCCCCCAGCAGCTTTGCAGGATTTTTGGGGTTTGTTTTTTTCTCCTGCTAAGAGTGAGACTCTTTTCCTCCCACTCTTAGGCATTATTTGAGGTATGTCTTTGCCTTTTTGTGTGCTTCTGGGCTATGGGGTCTTTTTACTCCATAGGGTATCATCTGTTTTAGTGTATGTGTTACACAGCACTCTCAGTGCAGTAGCACAGGGGTGGCATAGTGACCCCCAAACATAGACTCCATACCCTGGGACTGACTACTGTCTCCCAGGGCATGTAAAGTCACCATTGACTTTACTTGTCCAAAATTGAGAACAGACCAGTACAAACCATCATATTGTGGAAGTACTGGAAGGGGTTAATTAGATTGCCCCTGGGTCTGTTACCCAAGGGCGCACTGTCCAGTCCCCCCTTGTCGAGTTTCTGGCTGGTGGCAGTGGTTACCACGCAAAATATTCCACCAGAACATTTCCTATGGTATTTTCCCATTGATTTGGTGCAATGTTAAAGATACCGCTGGTTTATTTATTAAATATAAAATCACCGGTTGGGTGGTTTCGCCAGAACTCTTTTCTAAAATGGCGTTCATGTCCGTCTCTGTAACTCCAACCAAGGTCGGGCCCTTTGTTCCACTTTTTGGCAGGCTTCTCCACAGAAGCCCTCCAACTGGTGTCACTCTGTCTGGGTTCCACAGGATGTGTGAATGGGGGAATTGGCACACTGGACTGCATTGCCTTAGCAACTCAAGTCGCAATCTGTTCTGATTGGCCCAGTGGTGAGCCGCACGGCTCACCACTTAGCATGTATGAGTGACAGCTAGGCTGTTGAATGGGGTTCTTTCTGCATAAAAGCAGGACTTTTGGGACTGGAACCACAGGACCTAAGAAATCCGAAGAGGGGAGAAGCTGAGCCATCTGCAACGACGACACCACCGGTGGAGCCCTGCTGCAACGACCTCACCACTTTCCTGACGACAAGCGAAGATCTTCTGCTGGAAGAGTCTACTTCCTATGAGCTGGTGGGATCAACCAGTTCACCATTTCGCCTTCCAGGACGTCTCTTGGTCGAATCGTCCATGCCAAGCACCCTGGCGGCCGGATAGCCAAGCTTCACCACTGTGACCGCGAATAACAGGAACACACCTTTTAACCGACAAACTCCGTGGCTGGTCTCTTCTCTGGGCAGTGCAACAACTCCACTTTTCCTCCTCGATGAGATCTTCTCTTCCCCTGGTCAAACCCATGAACTACACCCACTGCCAGGAACAACTGCCACCACTGGAGCGTCCTCAACTTTAAAGGTACTGTGTTCCACCTGGCATCCATTTCTACATTTTGCTAAAGGTGACCCTTAAATCCTTGGCTTTTCAACTGAGTTGGACCCCAGATCTTCTAACTTCACCTTCTGAATCAACCCAACCTCTTTTGAACATTTCTACAAAGACTTGAATGCATTTCTAAACTGTGTGATCTTGGGCACATTTCACCTTGCACCATTTAAAGTGGACCTGGCCTATGAACTTTCGCTCTACAGTAGACTCTGCCTTCACTAACTTGTTTTGGTCTTAGAAAAGTGTTGGGAACTGTTTTATTTTTATGACCTGCCTTTTTCTCTCCCTTTAACTGAATTATTGGAGTGCCATCTAAGTTACGTGCTCGCATCTGTTTTTACAAATAGTGGTGTTTTGACTTAGACTTGTCTAATAATTCTTAAGAGAGGTGTGTATACTTTTCTGATTCTGTTTGAACTTGCTTTGATTTACAGTGCTAGTGTATTTCCTTAAGTGTGTGTTAAATAAATAATTATATACTTTTGATACCAAGCTCTGGTCAGTGTTTGCTTGCTCTAAATGTGTGTTTAGCCCCATTGTGTATCCTCTGTATACTGCCCTACTCTTCTTGAGAGAAGTCTGACTGCTCAGCCACAGCTACCAGGAGAATCTGGGTGGTACAGATTGCTACCAATTGGGATTACTGCTTACTCCTGTAGTCTTAATCTTCTTGCAGTGGTCCCCAAGGGAACTGCACAGGATTATGCCTAACACTGGTGTACAGCTGTGGGATTGGTATTGAGGATACAATATAGAGTGCTTCTGATACTTTAGTGCAACTAACCACAAAGCTTAGCACTAGAAAAGTTTATTTTCTAACAAGTCAACTATGGAAAGTTACAGCCAGGAGTCTCTTAATGCAAATACAGCTGATTGTTTAAGAGCCCTTTGTAGACATAAGAATCTCCCTGTAAAAGGCAAGAAAATAGAATTGACAGAAAGATTGTTAGAAAACCAAAGTCTGGGTAGTGGTTCAGATGAGCCTACCTCCCCAGCAAATGTAGACAACAGTAATGAAGTTAATATGAATCAAAGTATTGATAATAATGTTGTAGAGTCAGATGAGGAAAGTGAGGCCAATGTAACTGCCCCCACTGGCACTCTGCCTGCTCTGCCACCTCAAGCTGTGTCTACTGGACCTTTGTCTGGTCCCACATTAAGTCCTGCATTCATTGAACTAGAAAAAATGAGGCTTGAATTAGAGTTCAAAAGAATTAGTGCCCAATCTGAACAAAAGCACCAAGAACTAAGGCTCAGAGAAATGGAGCTCAAACATGAGCTAGAGATGAAGAAATTGTCTGTGGAAAATGCTTCCCTCCCCGGATCTTCTAGGAGTTCCAGTCCCAAAACACCCCAGATGCCTAAAGAGATTGTGGGTATGCATGAACCTAAGTTGGATGTGTTGGATTGGTTGGCTATGTTTGAGTATAATCATGGGCTACAGGACATCACAGGGAATCAGTTGCTTCCTTGGTTGTTCTCTAGGCTCCCCCCTGTTGCATCTAATGTGGTAACGGAGTTGGGGGAGGTGGATAGGATGGACTATGAATGTGTGAAGCTAGCTTTAATAGTTAGATTTGGGAAGACCCCTTCCCAGTACCTTGGGCTACCTGGGTGAGTGAAAGTTTGAAGAACTTAGAGGGATGGATTAAGGGTTACATAGTGACCACTTATGAGGGAATGATAAATCTTGTTATGTTGGAGACCATTTATGATGCCTGCTCTCCTGAGCTCAGACAGCACTTGGCTGATTCAAAGGAAATAGACCCCAAGAAGCTAGCTAAGGCTGCTGACTTGTGGGTTGCCAACAGGGCTACTCACAAGGATTCAGGGGTCACTCAGAAAAAGGATGAGGGAAAGCAGCCACCAAAAGGGAACCAAGAGACTTCTAATACCTCCCATACCAAAGAAGGCCCCAAGCCACAAAATAACCAGGGTAAGCCCCAAGGGAAACCAAATAGGGCTAGTGAGTCCTCTGGTGTTCAACCAGAAAGAGGTCAGCAGAAGCCCCCCTTCCAGAGAGCATTTGGAACATGGTATCTCTGTGGGGCAACTGACCCATCAAAGGATATCCCAGACGTAAGGGTAAACCTGCATGGATCAGCAGTCTCCTTAGCCTTCACTCCTGAGGATGAAGTACAAGTGGCTAGTGCTCACTTTGAAGTCTTTGCTAAAGACCCCTTGAGTCTTCAAGCAAGTGTATCCTTAGAGTCCATGGGTCTGGTTAGTGAACAGAATAGGGGTGTGTATGACTCCCTACCAGCAAACTCTAAAGCAAACTCTAAAGTATATTACATGGACAGTGTTCTTGTCAACTTTGATCTCGTCCTGTTCATGGCAACCTGTTAGGGGCACTGCACATTGGGTGTCGTCTGCATAATTTGAAAAGACAACCCCCTCCTGTTCAAGCATCTATCTATCTATTTTTGTTTTTGTATAGCGCCCCATCGCCCATGGGCCTGAAGGTGCTCATGAAGACGGACAACATGGAACAAAAAAGAGTCAAGCATCCGTAAAACGGCCAGAGCCGGTTAGGTTTACTCTTCGTCGAAAAGATGTGTTTTGAGTAGTTTTTTAAAGATGGTATGGGAGACAGTCTCTTTGATCCCGGAGGGCAGAGGGTTCCAAATCCTGGGGGCCCAATGAACAAAGTTAGTACCACCAATTTTGGTCAACGTTTTCCATTGGTGCTGTAGGATATTTTTGCTGTTAGGTTGAAGACTTCTACGTATTGCGGCCTTGGTTAGTCTCTTAGAGAGATAGGTAGAGGCCCACCAGCACGTGAATTTTATACGCTGTTGTACCGGGAGCCAGTGAAGTTTTCTTCTGGTTTTAGACATTTTTTCCCGTCTATTTAGTCCAAATATGGTCCTTACTGCTCCGTTTTGTATGGTCTGTAGATTTGTGATGTTACCTTTAGATGTGCCCATTAAGAGGCTGTTACAATAATCCAACTTGGAATTAATTATAGCTCCTGCAATCAGGGCTGGGTTTTTCTCAGATAGAAAAGGACGTATTTGCCAGATGAGATTTGTGTAGAATGCACATGAGGATCTTAGATAAGAGATGTGACTTTTATATGGGAGATGAGAGTCCATGAAGATTCCCAAAGTCTTGATATGCTTAGGTACTTCAATGAAGCTGTCATTAATCTTAAATGTTTTAAATTGTTGGTTTCGCTTACCTACTTTCTGAGGTGTGCAAAGGATGAGCAGTTCGGTTTTTGCCTCATTAAGGGCAAGGGAGTTATTGCCCATCCATTTTTGTATGGCATTAAACACCTTGTTAACAAAGACCAATTGGGTGTCATCAGCATAATTTGTGAACTGGTCTCCCATGGTTTTAAGCATGTCGCATAAAAGTTTGGAGAAGATGTTAAAGAGTAGCGGTGATAGACACGAACCTTGCGGGACGCCGAATGTGAGCAATGTTTTCAGAGTACTATAGTTGCCTTTTACCACTGCGGCCATTCTTGCGCCCAAGAAAGATTTAAACCAGTTTATGGCTGATAAAGAGTATTGACCCATTGTTCTTAGTCTCTCGGCCAGGAGATCATGATCTATGAGATCAAATGCAGAGGAGAGATCGAGCCGCATGAATAAGGCTGGATTTCCTTTTTTGATGATATTAGCGATATTAGCCTGGAGATCCAAAAGGTCAGTCTCCGTTCCATGTTTGGCTCTAAATCCAGATTGTTCACTTGCCAGCAATTCATTTATGGCCACAAACTTCTGGTACTGGATGTAAGCGATCTTATCAATAATTTTGAGTAAGAATGGCACATTGGTTATTGGCCTGTAATTACCTGGTATTGATGGATCTAGGTTTTCCTTTTTCAGGAGCGGTGTAATCCAGGCTTCCTTGAGGTTTGCAGGGACGTAAACTTCTTCAAACAATTGGTTGACAAATTGTACTGCCCAAGAAGCTAAGATGTCTGCATACTCCTTGAATAGATTGGCAGGGAACAAATCTTCCTGGCAGGAAGATGGCCTAAATTTGTGTATAACCTCTAGTAACTCTTCCAGGGTCACTTTTTCGAAAGAGAAGAGATATAAAAGAAATCATAAAAAAGAAAGAGGCCATGAAGAGATTATAGATGCATAGTGAGTTGCTTGCCCCCTGTGGGACTCCATAAAGTACAGAAATTGGGTATTTGTTCCAGGAAGGAAGCAATCCAAGAAGCAGCCCGATCTGAAGAATTAGCGACTTCCTTGAGCCTTGCATTCAGTATAGAGTGATCTATTAAATCAAAGGCCGCGGATTGATCTAATGAAATGATTAGTGAGAGCCTACTCTTGTACATCTGTGTTAACTACCTAGACTTAAGCTCTAAAAGGAAAGTCTCAGTTCCGAATAATTTTCTGAAGCCTGATTGATGTGAATGCAGGATGGAAGCTTGGTTCAGGTGATCAGAAATGTGTTGATACGCTACCAGATCCAGTATTTTAAGAAGGAATGGGGTATTCGAGGTCGAAAATTCAGTGGATTGTCCCTTGGCAACCCCGGTTTCTTAATAATTGAAGTAACCATAGTTTGTTTGAAATCCATTGGTACTTTCCCCTCTAGAAGTGAGGCGTTAACAAATATACAGACTGCTTTGGCTATGGATGGAGAACAAGTATTGATTATCATTGATGCACAAGCATCACCTCTGCAATGTGATGGTTTCATCTGTTCAATAGTTTTTTCTAATTCCGATTCACTTATAGAGTGAAAGTTAAAGATGTGGATATTGCTGTTCTTTTTAAAGTTTGTGGGATAGACAGTGTCAGGAGATGCCAAAATCTGCTTCTTTTTTTCAAGCATTGTTGATCAGATATTATGCAGCTTATTTTGGAGTCCGTCTAGAATAAGTTGAAACCACTCATTGCCATTGGATAGCTCTATAGCAGAACATCATGAGAAAATGTATACCTCGTTGAACACAACACATAGTGACAAAACTGGGTGTCTGGTTAAAGGTTCGAATACAAAAGGTTTGAATGCAATAGGGTTGAGTCAATAGGACCAAAAACAAAAGGTTCACATTTTTTTTTTATTATATATTTTTTGGGGGCTTTCCGTATAGGTAAAAAAAGTGGTTTTTACCACAAAAACAGGGGTTGGGGAGGACCAAATAAAAACAAGAGGGTTGGATAGATCCGGAGGAGAAAGACTTTTTAGTCAATACACATCCCACTACCCCGGCCTTCTATATCATCCCTAAAATTCATAAAAACGATAAAATACCTCTGGGCAGGCCAATCGTAGCAGCTATCAATTCAATTCTTGAGCCCCTTTCAATCTATTTGGATTGGTTTCTCAGACCTTTCGTGTCTCAAATGACATTGTATGTGAAAGACTCAACCGGCATGCCCAAAACATTAGAAACTTTTCATCTAAATCCATCAGACATCTTGGTTACCTTGGATGTGGTCAGTCTGTACACTAGTATCCCACAACAAGACTGTTTAAGAGTGATGGCGAAGTATCAAGATAGGCGCACTAGAACACTTTATAGCGTCCCCACTGCATTCATTTTAGAATGCATTAGACTAGCCCTCACAGAAAATGTCTTTCTATATAATGGTCGGTACTATAACCAACTCAAAGGCACAAGCATGGGAGCAACCTTTGCCCCAGATTTAGCCAATTTATTCATGGACGACCTGGAACAACTTTCCATTTTTGACCCATCAAATCCTTTCTCCAAGTCGATCATAACATGGCTACGATATATAGATGATGTCTATATGATTTGGAGAGATACACCAGACAATTTGGCACTGTTTCACAAATGGTTGAATACTCAAAACCCTAACATACAGTTCACCATTCATACAGATCTACACACCATCCCGTTTCTGGATCTCCAAATACAAAAAACAAATACAGGAGACATAGCAACTAGCCTTTACAGAAAAACGACAGATAAGAACACTTTGCTTAATTATCACAGCTTTCACCCCTTGGGCCTGAAAGAAGGCTTGCCATACGGGCAATTTCTGCGAGTTCGCAGGAACTGTACACAAGTGGAGATGTACAAACAGCACGGAAAATCCTTAAAAAGAAAGCTACAAGATAGAGGGTATCCTAAAAAAACTGTTCATCAGGCATATAAAAGAGCACTACATATGAATAGAACCACATGCCAAGAACCGATCTAACGGAACAAAGAAGACAAAATAACATGTGTAAGCACATATAGTCCTATCAGCAGCCATCTCAGGAAAATAATCAAAAGACACTGGCATATGATCAAAACGGAGGACTTTAATCCTTCCATGCCCCGTTTTGCATTTAAAAGGCAACGCAATATAAAAGACTCTTTAGTCCATACGTACCCTAGACTTTTAAGGGCAACACCCACCCAAAACCAACTGTGGGGCTTACCACCGGTGGTAGGTCATCATCGCTGTGGGAATTGTTCTGTGTGCGCATAGACTATGACAATGAAAAGTATCCTATTATGTAACACTACAATACAGTTGAAGATTTTCACTAATTGTCTCACAAAATGGGCAGTATATGCCATTAAATGCCCATATGATTTAGTTTATATAGGCAAGACAAAACGACAGGTACACCAGAGAATCTGCGAACATAAATCCTGTATCCGAAACAAAACTAACAACAAACCCCTGGTGGCTCATTACATTCGTAAACAGCAAAAATTCACAGAATTCCTTTGGTGTGTGATCCAAGTTATCCAACCATCCCCCAGGGGCGGCAATATGGACCTTAACCTAACCAGATGTGAGCAGAAATGGATATACAACCTTGATACTGTGAAACATGGCCTTAACATCGCCATAGAATGGAACATACTTCTTTAAAGGTGTTAAGAATGAGTACAGATATGCTGCCTTTTTGAATTAACATGTATAGAAACAGCACCCTAAAGTATCATTACACTATGCCAACAGTGGCAACAATGTGATATTCAGCAAAAACCGTAATAAGTGCACCGTTTTTTACCAACAAGCACGATTTAATAGTGTTTTCTTTACTTTGTAAGTTTAGTAAACAAAACTTTTTTCTTTTAAACTACAGGTCCCAATATCCTTAGGGCACGTAGTAATATGTCAGTGATCACGTGATGGTAACCTAGAACCACGTGACCCAATTTAAACAAGACTCTTTTTCACTTTCAGTCTAGCTGTCCGTTCACGTAGACGAGTCCCGTTCCTAGCGCACGCATTGCGCACAACAAGGTAAACAAGGCATGAGCCTTTTAGAACTTTAGTATGAAAAAGTTGTTCTTTCCGTTTCTTTGTATTTTGACTCTGCACGAGGAGAACCTGCCCGCGTTTGCAATCAGTTCAATGTTACGCATAGGGTCCACCCAAAAACGGTTCTGATAACATTGCACGGGTGTTTTCTTAGCTTCATAAAACTGTTGTCTAATGCTTCTCGGCAAGCGTAAAAGTGAACAAGGTTTAACATAACGCAACAAGATTGAAGACAGACTAATGGTGCATTTAGATTAAATGGCAGATAGAAAAAAGACCGGATTGCTTGGGTTGTTTAACAATACGGCTAAAAACAGTTGCAGTTAAACGTGACACAATAATGGGATTTACATCTCGAACTGAGCTCAATTAGATGAGCAGTTTTCTAACTGGAAAACCACACATTTATGTGCTCCCTGGCTCAATATGTTTTCGTTTTTCTGTTGCCACAGGAAATAAATCAATTCCTGGATTTTTGGTCCATACAAACCTGCCAAAAGGAACCTGGCAGCACTCAGTAATAGCAATAACGATCTCTGATGCATTAATAGCTGTTGCCAATTGTAAGTCATTTTTTCACCTATCATCCTTGTGTATTGAGATAATAATCACAATATCTAAACAGCTGTTCTTAATCAACTGTAGGTGTAAACATCGCAGAGGTTAATTCAAGTCACCTTTGAGAGGACGTTTGAGCATAACAAGCCCAGATAGCGAGACAATCGCAGTGAACTCAAGAAAGAATTCTAGTCACACAAATACAAGATGTGTACATGTAAGTGCATTGAATACACAATGTCAATTTGAAAAATTAAAAGAGTTATATTTTAGGGTTTCTCATCCATTACAGAAACTACAGACCAGGGAAATCTCACAGTCAATGATACCCAAATGTCTGATTATTCTCAATAGTCTAAACCGTAGAATATGGACTTAGTGGGGTGAGGACATGTCTAGAATAACATACAACTAGACATCGCTCTTAATTCAGTTAAGTTGAGATACACAATTTGTTCTGTCTTTTTTTTAAACAAAAATGGTTTATATTAGAGTTTTACATGAGATTAATATATGTACACTTACTTATTATTTGTAGATGTGTTTGTGTACTAATGGGGAACAAGATTGATCAACCACAAAGCAATTGGTGTCCTGAAGATGGCCCTATACTTAGTTTAGTGACCACCGCTGACAAAAGTGGTATATTACAACGGGCCGAAATATATGTCGACTGTCTAAGGAAAACCTAATGTTTTTTTCCCATGTCAAAAATGCATACTCTGACTAAAATGTTATGCCAAAAAAAACTTGTTTCAACTTTAGAACTCCCCTGTTAGATGAGATGAATGTAGAATGAATGATATGATTGAGAATCAATTTTGAAATGTATTTTAAGATGTTTTATAATCATTGAAGAGATAGAACTTTTTGTTACAAGTTGCAGCGTCCAGTGCAATTTTTCTCCACCAAGCGACTTCCTAACCAATGACGCAGTTAGGTGGCCCTTAACTCTCACTTAAGATCCATACAAGACTAAAAGAGAGGGGTAGTCAATATGTCTTTCATTTTCTCCTTTAAAGATTGTCCCTTCCTCCAGATTAGACCCCCCGTTAACAAAAAATAGGGATTACCCATTACTTTAAACCAAACCTAGCTCTATAGCAGAACATCATGAGAAAATGTATACCTCGTTGAACACAACACATAGTGACAAAACTGGGTGTCTGGTTAAAGGTTCGAATACAAAAGGTTTGAATGCAATAGGGTTGAGTCAATAGGACCAAAAACAAAAGGTTCACATTTTTTTTTTTATTATATATTTTTTGGGGGGTTTCCGTATAGGTAAAAAAAGTGGTTTTTACCACAAAAACAGGGGTTGGGGAGGACCAAATAAAAAAAAATGTCGAACCTTTTGTTTTCGGTCCTTTTGATTCGACCATATTGTATTTTGAACCTTTTGATTCAAACCTTTGACCTATAACCACAAAACTGTGCTACTACTTTACAATAGTTACCATCCATTTCATTTGAAACACAATCTCCGCTGTAAAGGTGGGCTGAAAAAACGAATTTTCTGCAGAACAGGTAGTCCTGAGAATCCCACACCCAATAACGGAAATAGTGAAAGTAAATAGCAAAACCCGATTTATTAACAATCAAAATAAAGCAGGGACAACATACAAGCATACAGGTCTCAAAAGCTCTCAGCTCTTCTCGAGTATG
Organism: Ambystoma mexicanum; assembly: GCF_040938575.1. Classification (NCBI taxonomy): domain Eukaryota; kingdom Metazoa; phylum Chordata; class Amphibia; order Caudata; family Ambystomatidae; genus Ambystoma; species Ambystoma mexicanum. Next base: position 1,193,221,694 of record NC_090931.1, read on the forward strand.
GCAATGCTTTAAAAAAGAAAGGACATCATCATTGATGTCACATCACAATCTTGGTTACCCAGTCTGATTATGATGTGGTGTTTTGGAAACTTTATTATTTTAACTCTCATTCAGTAGTTTACTTATTTATGTATTTATTTGAAATGCGCCGAAAGCCCGTTGGCATCGGGGCACCCATAACCCTCAAACGGCAGAATGACCATCAAGGAACAGGACAAAAGGGGAGCCCACAGTCAGGAGAGGGGTAAATAACTGGAAAAGATAGGTTTTCAAGGCTTTTCTGAAAGTTTCTAGTTGTCACACAACAAGGAACAATAGTGTGCAGTGGGTGCATTCTCTTCATCCTGAATAAGTTAATTGTTATTCCTGAAAATAATGACCCAGATGGCCAGGACAGTGCTAGTTTTCATGTATAACAATGAATAGGAAGGTGCCAATGCAGGGTGCTCCAGTCATCCTGCATGACAGCGGTGCAGGTCTCCTACTGCAGTGTGGTTTGGCAATAGGAGGACAGTCACCAGCCAGCAGCACCAACACAGGGCCAAAGCCAGTGAAAAGGGCACTTCCTAAATAGAGCATCTGCCATGAGCGCCAAACTATACATACATATTTTCCTGCAGTGTTTGACTGGAAAGGTCATTATTTCAGGAACGATTTTAACTGCATTTGTCAATTTATTGTAGGAGGAAATCATGTTTACTTTGTTTTCTGTGGATAGATACTCAACCTGTTCCACTTGCCACCTATTGAATCAGAGAAAATGTTAACAATGATGTGTTTAAAGAATCACTGAAAGATTTGCCTTAAACTAGTATGTTCTGTTATTTTATGTCGATTGGTATCTATGAATTGCACATCTGCAATGGGTAGTGCATCCATTGCTGTCATTAGCCTGTAGGAGTTGCAGGTTTTACTCTAAATATGCTGACGGCCACAGCCATTGATGGTGGCACCAGTGGGCAGGGAGTTCCCCGCCTGATGTGTCCCAGATGTGCTAGAAAATATTTGGGTCATGGCACATATTTAGTTACAAATTAAGCACTGCCTACGAGGATGATGGATTGGGTAAGGGAACAGACTATATACCCATTATATATGGGTTAGTTCTTTAATTGGCTAGTGCATATCTGATGGATACACCGGAGACCACCTCTAAATTGTTAATAGAGAATACATGTCATCTGCCTATTCATTCATTGGCTAATGCAACATGTACTGGCATTGTAGCATTGAGAGTTTTTATTGGTTGACACCTACCTTACCAACCTTGAGCATCTGACAGGTCATCAGTACATGAGCCAAGATGGGAGTAAGGGGAGAGAGAACCACGGACTGCTTCCCTTCGTTCAAGAAGATATCATCCCTTATTTCCTGCACCTTGAGCCAGGGCACTTAGCTTTGTACTTGGACTTGCCAGGCGCCTCCGTTCTAGGAATCTGCATCGAGTTCAGGCAGGTGCCTATCTATGTCTGAAGCTATGAATAGACAGTGGGCCTCATTACAAGCCTGCCGTTCCAGAAACATCATAACAGTAAGCTTTCCGGTACCGTTGCATACGGCAGGCAGACTCCAAGTTGTGCTCGCGGGTGCATTTCATTCCACCAGGTCTGACCTGGCGGAATAAAAGGCACCCACGAGCACAGCATTGCTGTAGCACCGGCACAGTAATGAACCGTGCCGGTCGTATAGGGCTCAAATGGGAATGGCGATCACACGATTCCGGCACCCGCGAAAGGGAAATTACCAGGTCTGGCAGGCTGGAATACCCCGGTTATTGCCCATTCGTGGGTGCCGGATATTTTCGGAAGTTTGGCGGTAGCCTGCCGGTTTTACCAGCAAGGCTACCGCCAAACTCCTAATGAGGTCCAGTATCTTTCAAATATGGGTCACATGTGAGAGAACCGTGTTTTGTGGTTTAAATTATTTCACCTTGCATTTATTGAGATTTTAGCTAATGTGGATGCAGTGTTATTACTTGGTCGATCCATTGCATGCACATTTTGGGGTTTATAATTACTAGGCACCTGTCATTCAAAGGCTGGTTGTTCTTCAATTAATCTGAGAGAAATATATGTTGTGCTACGGGAAGTATTATCTCATGTTCTTTTCTAAACTGTTTGTGTACTCCCTAATGTCTCCGTAAACTTGGCGGGGGCCGCACAGCTACTGTCTGCCCTGCATGGATCTGTATTTCAGTGAGTTCAGCATTTAGATATTCCCTGCAGCCTCAAGGCTTTTCATTCATTTAGAAAAGATGGCTAACCCATACTATTGTGTTTCATGATGTATTTAAGTGTATACATTGCTTATGTTATGTTGTTTGTGTCTATATTATTACTAGCACCATTCTTCATGTATAAATGCACATTTGACCTAATGTCTGTGTTTCTTCATAGTGAGTGCGTATTTGCTTCCTGTTTACTGCATGCACATGTGTCAGTTAATAGTGATTTCAATTGTCGGTACCATCTTTTGTTACATCAGGTCAATTTCCTCCTGTATCTGCTTGTGATAAGACTGAAATGGTCGTCTTAGTGAGTAACGTATCTCACCTGTACAGTATGGGGGTAAGGAGAGGCATTGCAATGAATGACACATTCATCTCTCAATCGACATCCCCCCTCGATTATTCAACCACATCCTTATTCTTGCCCTCCTCCGCCCAGGGAACCTTTGGGAATCCATATCTTGGTCACCCCCCTCAGGTTAACTGCACATCTTATATGTTCATCCACACTCTAGGGTGTAACGCTCACCTGGTATCCACGGGGACTTCACTCAGCCTACTCTGACCTCTTACGACCTCAAACCCTTCCCTGTAGGCTATTCGACTGGAGACTGGGCCTGAAACACATGATTGGTAGAGTTTAACTCCCTATTGTCTCGGTGTGCTTCAACCCCTTCTTCCCCAGGGTCCAACCCTTCCCTTTGATCCACAGCTCACCTTGTTTTCTTGGATAGTGTGCTCTCCGTCCTGCTTTCAGCGCTGGGGCGCGTTGATTGATGCGGGCTCGTTGCTGCCTAGTTACTTCACTGGCAAGAGTCCGACAGGTAAGTATAATGAGTCTTTTGCACAGTTCTCTAACTTCGTTCCTTGCCTTCCTTAGGTGAGGGCCGGCATCCAGAGATGGCGGCGTGCTGCTGAGATGAGTAGCGCTGAAGGTGAGTGAGAGCGTGATGCGCGATGCACCCCTTTCGTATTTGCATTGAACTGAGTTCTTTTTCTGTGTCTTTTAGGTGCCGCGACGTTTTCAGCGTGAATGCCAGTTATGAAGAACAAATGCAGTGGGTAAGCGTGGTATGCAGCGCCTCTAGATGTTTCCATGCTAACCTGGAGTGTCTTTTCCCTCTTGCAGATGGATGAGAAGTTCCGGAGACAGAGTTCCCCCAGAGCGGCTGGGATTCAGGTAAGCATTTGAAGCTCGTACAGTATTTAAAAATCAGCAAAGATTTGCAGAATGCTTACTAATGCCTTTTTTCTGTTCTTTTCCCTTTTCCTTAGGAAGCGGCGTGCAGGGATGGGAATGACACCGCCGAAGATGCCCGCAGAACAGAAGGAGTGATGAATGATGGGCAGAAGTGCCGCAAGGTAAGGCTGTTCCTAATGGTGTTCTTGTTCTTGCAGGAGCTGAGCGCAGAAGAAAGATGCAGGCCCACTGGGGACCGATCCGAACACAGTGAATGTCACGCTGCAGGTGCAGAAAACGCAAAGCATGTTTCTCATCCTGGATGTGGCTTAAATAGTCTCTGGGTATCCCAGGTGTCTCTGGGCTGAACCACACCCAAAAGACTAGACCGCACATGCAGTTCTGGGAACCGAAATATGTGGGGGCATCCATCTTGTCCCCATCAATGCACTACAAGTCCAATCCCCAATGTTATCCTATGGGAGTGAGTGAGTCTGGTGCCACAAGCACCAAGTCTGACTCCAAGTGGGTCTTTGGAGGGATGGAGAGGCCCTTGAGGGCCATATAGGTGATCGTGGCCTGGCTCCAGCCTGACATCTTGGAGGGCTGGGGACATGAGGGGCAGGAATCATGACATAGGGCATATAGCAGAATGTCCTAGCAGCTCAAGTTGAGAGCCGGCAAGGATCAGTTGATTTGTGATGGCGTCAGTGATGTATGAGGTTGCGTTGAGGTGGTTCAATCGATGTAAGCACTTTGGGTCATAGTTTTCATGGGCAGCAGCTGCATGGTTGCAGGCGGTGAGCAGGTGTCAACCCGGGTCCAGGCAAAAGTACCTTGCAGTTTGAAAATGGTGATTGAATACGTGTGGATCCTGATGGCTACCAGTGTCCGCTGAACTGATCAGGTGACAGCGAGGATGTTGTTGACTGGATGTGCAGATAGGTTTGAGCGTTTCGAGGCAGCATCCAAAGATTACAGTTCAAAGGTGTCCCCAAGGGCCTGGTAAATTGTTGATTAAGATCAGCAACGAAGGTGGTGGCGGTTCAATGGTGGTTTGAAGGCAGTGCCTGCAAAAAAGATATTCTGGTTCGAGCCGCAGCACTGACATGCATGCTCAGCTGGCACAGTGCAGCGTGGAATATGCACGTACAGAAGGAAAAGTGGTTTGAGATGGTAGCGAGCCAAAGGCAAAGGTCAGGTAAGTTCATAGGAATTAAATCAGGCTCGAATCAGGGTTCGAATTAGTTTGACTGGAGAACACAGGATTCCTGGCTGGCTTCATCCTCTGCTTGCCGTGAGTTCCAATCCAGGGACTCCTGCATAAGATTTGGTCCTGCTTCAATATTCCCAAGCTCTAGGGGGGCTGGTCCACATCAGCATGTGTTGTACAACACAGTGACAGGGCCATTTTAAGAACTTTGGGGGCACGGCCACTTCTGGGGCCCCCCTTCAACAGACCAAAGGAATTCATGGATATAGAATATCTAGTGTGCTGCACCCTGTATCACAATAACAACCCATTGCTTGATATGCTGCATCACAGAGATCAAAATAAGCATGGTAAACTCCCATTCAGATACCTTATCCTCTTCATTCTTGTTGTAATCAGAGTGATACACAAGTATCATGTCAAGGGCAACATTAGCAGTCTACGACGAGGGTTCTTGCGTTCAAGCATAGGTACAGCAAACATTTCATCAACAGCAGCCACGTGGAAGGTATACTGAACATAGTATAACTTCAGGACACAGATTTTATGATAAAAGTACACATAATCCAGAATAGTAAAATGACTCAGATTAGCTGCCTCAGAGACAGCAAAAGTGCTCAAGCATGGAAACAGGCGACCAAGGGAAGCAAGGATAAAACTACACATACCATAGCATAGAGAGTGGATGATGATTTGAAGATACCAGGAAGGTGTCTGTATCCAGACAGACTGAAATTAGAAGTGGGACATGGTTTTCAAGCAGTGTTGCTATTCGAGAGCAAAGAAACAGGTGGCTTTGGTGTGTAATATATCAATGCGCACTATCATTATAGAGAAAGCAACTCCATATATAGCCAGTGAAACCATGGGTGAGTCTTTTTTAAAGATCATACCCTGAGAACGAAATCACTCTGAAGGGCTGACAATTTTGAAAGGGTTAGGGACTTGCAATTTTGACAGGTGAGAAAATAAAAGATTAAATGAGATACCCAGGATCACACATTCATTAAGAGGTGTAGCTTGGATGTGTATCTACTCTGCAATTTCTGCTCTTTCCCAATTTACTTTCTAGTGTTTACCTTAAACTAAAATAAACCCATTTTACAGAACTGACTTGGAAAATATGAAAATCACATAACCCAATATAAACTATTTACAAAACAAAACATTATAGAAACATATTATGTAAAATGGGAATGATTCTAGCTTCATTGGGCTTCATTACAAGTAGGGCGCAAAGGGATACCGGGCACCGGTAATGACACCGGTGCCGGTAATCCCTTTGCGCCCTACTGCGAGTTACCTTTGCAGGTCCTTCCTTAACAAAAAGCAGGCGTTAAGGACGGGACCCACAAAGGGACACCGGGGTCAATAACCGTACCGTAGTTTACGGTACCGTTATTACCGCCTTCTCATTGAGCCCTATGGGGACTCCAATGGGAATGGGGAATGGCCCTGGTGAATGGGGAATTACCGGTCCCTCCGACCTCGGAATGGACCAGTAATTACTCCATTCACCAGGTCGGAGTCGGAACGATTTTGGAGGCAGCCATGCCGCAAATAGCGGCGTGGTTACCTCCCAAGTCGGAATGAGGCCCATTGGGCCTCATTACAAATCAGACGGTCCGGAAATAACGGTGGCGGTATACCCGCCGCCACCGTTGTTTCCGGACCGCCTGATCCCGACTCCTGCCGGCGGGAGGTGATGTTCCCGCCAGGTTTGACCTGGCGGGTTTAACACTGCCCGCCTGCAGGCGGATGAGGAAACACCGGCAGCATTACGAGATGCTGCCGGTGTTTCCATGATCCCCATTCCCATTGAGTCCCATAGGACTCAATGGGAATGGGGATTAACACCATTCTGCCTCCGTGATTCCCGGAAAACCGGGGTTGCAATGCCCCGGTAATTCCGGGAATCACGGAGGCGGAATGGTAATACGAGTCCGGCGGTAACCAGGTGGTTTTACCGCCTCGGTTACCCCCGGACTCGTAATGAGGCCCATTGTCTCCATCATCAAAGAAAGTATATAAATACCAGCATACTAATGGATGAGATCTTAAAAGAGTTCAGATAGGTTTCTCTTTTGTATTGTAAAGCTTTAAATACACCCCAAACACAGGCGTGTGCAATGGTATTTAAAAACGGGCAGACAAATCTTTGAATTGTACAAAAAAGCAAACCGTTTTGTTGTCACATAAGCAGACCTTAAAATATGCTTGTTAGAAGCCTGCAATGTCTGGTCTGCTCTCTTCTGTCTTGAACTCCTTCCACTCAAATGGCCTACATGATAGGAAAGATCAGGTAATTGGCCAAACAATGCCACCAGTATTTGAGAACCAAACCTTTTCATAGAAGGCAGTACATTACTGTCAGTGATATATGATTTGGATCACTGTATCATCTGCTGGCAAAGCCAGGATCCAAGCATGAGCGCTTTGGTTTCACAGTCTGAAATTTGGATACATAAACACCTCTAACACTTTATTGTCATCAATAGAGGTACCTACCTAGGTTTTACAAATCCTCATCTAAACAAACCAATTTCTAGACCTTCACCATACTGACACTATGTTAGGTTATATAGCAACTGCTATCTAGTACAGGTATATTGGTGATGATAACACCTGGAGTGCTATATAACAAAGTACATATACATGCAGGCTTAACAACTTCATACATTCGAAACGCTAAGTCGGCCTTGCTCGAAATTGGTATTGCAATCTTGCATATGAACGCAGATCTCTGCAATGAGTGTTTAACACACTGAGCTATCCTCTGAACCATCAGGGCACTCACATTTATCAATATGCTTTTCAACTTTGGCTATTGTGCATGATCAATTTAATCCCCACAGAAAGGTGACAATGCTACCGGTGTTGTGCCACGCAAACTATGTATACCACAGAGAACATAGCATTACAGGAAGAAAAGATCAGAAAAAAATGTGCTTGTCAACAACATGCAGAAAGTAGGTTTAGCCATAGCAGCACACCATAGAAAATCCTGATGTGTAATACTTAATGTTGTTGACTTCGGGAAACTGGCTTTAAAAAAAAATAAGTCTCCTTCTTGGGGCCCCCTTCATGGTGGGGGCCCGGGGCACGTGCCCCTTTTGCCCTCCCATAAAGACCTCTCTGCACAGTGAGGTCCTGGGTGCTGTTGTGGCTGGTAGAGAGGCAGGTCTTGTTCCAGCAGCAAGTTACCCGTAATAGTACCTGGGGATTTTTAGGGGCCAGAGCTCACTGATACTTTGACATTCATTCTTCACCACACTGATGGAGGTCTTTTGAGAAATCAACTCTCCCAACAGAGGTCCAATTAAATATTTTGGAAGGGTTAGAATCCATAAGATATTACAAAGAAGTAGTGTGAAGCCCTTCCTTTGAAAGGCAAAGACGTGGGGGAGAAAGGAAGGAGAGAGGGAGGCAGAGAGAAAGAAGATGGTGGAACCTTTCCCCAACTGTACAGGGCTCTCCCTGTCTACACTAAGCCCACCCCGTTGCTTCCCAATAGGATCAAAGGCCTCTTTGGTTACGCGGAATGCTTAGGTGTGACTACTGCTTTTGAATGGGTGTGCTCCTTTGATTCCAGGGCCACTGACAGCTTCCTTTTGAGGGTTGTCTCTGGAGGAGGGTATTACCTACCTTCACAAAGAGAGCAAAGATGGGACATGGCCATTCAGGTTCATGTCCTTTCACTTGGCAGAACCAGACTTTCTGGCCAGAATATACATCACCTTCCATAGCTGAGCTGATACATGTGTGATATCAAATTGGATGTGGTGTAAATGATTATGAGCAGTGCCATGCACCATGCCCTTTCTCAGGCATGGCTAATATTTAGCGTTGACTGAGCCACCAGCATGGACTACTCATAATGATGATATTTTGGAACAGGGTGCATATCTTTAATGCCATCCCAGTGCTGCAGTGACTTTGGCTGTCACTTCAGCTGTTAAGAGAGCACGTGTTACTTGATCCTCCTTTGTGCCACCGTAGGACAGGTGCTGCAATCAGGCTACTGATGCAGCAGTACACAGGTGTACACTATGCTTTTGACATGGAGCTTATGAAAGGGGAATCTGCTCATCAGGTTACCCTTCCACATAGGGAATCACTTGCATAATTGTATTAACCAAAAACAAATCAAACAATACAGGGCTTCTACACCCTTGTCAAAAGGCAATCCGTCACAAGCCCCCTCTCTGGGACAGCTCGGGCTTTATTTACAAAGCCGTGCTCATATGTCCGCTCTTAGTATAAAGGGGGTGAGGGTGGAAGGGCCTTGCTTTTAGAGGCTCATTGTAAGCAGCTGCAGCACATAAGCAAATCCCTTTGCTGCACATGCAGTAATCAACTATTGCCCCAAGTGCACATTAATGTGTACATGAAAGCCCCCTGCCATGCCCAGTTCAAATATGCATTTCTACCTGGAAGTCACCTACCCTCAATCATCTCTAATCTGGGTTTAGCCTCCAGTCTCCCCTTGCTGCAAAAGACGATCTTTGCATCCCTGCAAGCATGGAAGTTACAAAATAAACCCCACTTTTCAAATGGTGTAGTTAATTTCCATTGCTTTTAGAAACTTCACCTATTCTTCAGATCATGATGCACAAAAAAGTGGCAGCACCTCAACTGAGAATAAACGCAGCCAAATAACCTGTTCTATCTGCTGGGCTCAACTCATGATTGTCTACAACCGCGTTTCAACTGACTGTACCTTTCACAAATGAGAACCATCTATTTTGATATCATCTTGTCTGACGCACAAGGATAGTCCTACACCAAAATGCTCATCAAAACTCCTCTGAACAAGAGTATGAACAAGATTAACAACATCAAGCGCAGACATGGATTTCAACCTTTTTAGCATCATCCGCAAAGTGAAGCTGTGCCTCTCTGTAAGAACAGTAAGCAATGGGACAATGGGCCTCATTACAAGTTTGGCGGTGCAGGAAAAAAGTGGCAGTAATTCCTTTACTGCCACTGTTCCCGCACCCCCAAACTACAAGTTTGCCTGTGGGGTGGCCTGATTTACCTAAAGCCAAGAGTTAGAGGTAAATCAGGCACCCCCCCCGGAAAGACAGTCGGTATTACCGGCACCGCTATTACCAGTTCTGGTAATACTGGCAATCCCCCCCCCCACACCCACTGAGTCCTATGAACTCCATGGAATGGGGATTTACTTACCCTTACTGGCACTTGTAATCTGCCTGTAATTCCGGCAGATCAGGTGCTGGTAACGATAATTCCGTTTGGTGGTATCCCACCGGATTTACCGGCAGGACACAACCAAAAATACAATGAGCCCCAATGTCTGGAGTATCTTTGTATCTTTAGGACCATAGGGTTAAACCACATATTGCTCAAAATATACAAAAATAAGGCAGCCTCTACGCTGAGAACAAACAAAAGCAAATAAATTGTCCTTTGGTTTAGTTCCCACTCATTAGGGTCTACAATCACATAGTTGATTCTTGTACCTTTAACACAGGAGAAATAACCATTTGCATAACGATTTGGGTTATTTATTGTGGGGAGTGGTGGTAGGATACCAGACATGCATTTTGTGTTTGGAGGAATCTGGATGCATAAGGCTAGCTTAGGCTCTTTTATTGTGGGTGGATGGGGAAGCAAGGAACCAGGTAATATGGTCTTTTGTTCCAAGATTTACATGCCAATTATTTTTCCCGATTGGCTGGTATTTTTCTCTTACGGCCAAGTCTAACCTCTGGCTACTGTAAGGGGTCAGAAATGAGAGGCGGACAAAAATAGGTATCATTCTCAACATTAGCCATTTTTATTAATGAAAAGGGACTTGGACAAAGGCCAGTTTTCCCTATCCTAACAAGAATGTCCTTTCCTATGAAACTAAAACTAAAGCAATATGACCATGTGTCCAACCTCAATATGACCCTCACACTAATAAATACAAAACAATGTACAAGGTACATCTTTTAAAGTTCAACTCAATAAAAAAAGTGCAACAACTCTAAGATATAACTTCAACAAAACACTCCTTTTCTCCCCAGGGTTGTCTCCCTGCCGCTGAATTATTTCAATCAAACTATTCACAATATTCTTTGTCAAGATCTGTCTCTTAAAGACATTGCAATTGTCTCTTTTTCCCAATACTCTCTTCAAAGTGTTTAAACAAATGTTCTTTCCACAAGACTAACATGCAAAAGATGAAGGGCCTCATTACAAGTTAGCTGGCCCAGAAACAACGGTGGCGATAAATCCACTGCCACCGTTATTTCTGGACCGGCTGATTCCGAGTCCTGTAGGCAGGAGGTGTCACTCCCGCCTGGTCTGACCATGCGCAGTAACACCACCCGCCTGCAGGCGGACATGGAAACACCGGCTCTGTCAAACACGGAACCAGTGTTTCCATGGTCCCCATCCCCATGGAGTCCTATGGGACTCCATGGGAATGAGGATTTACAGAATTCCACCTCCAGAATTAACGGGTCACCGGGGTTGTAATGCCCTGGTAATTCCGGCAATCATGAGGTGGAATGGTATTACGGGTCCCATGGCAGCCTGCTGGTTTTCCGGCACGGCTACCACTGGACTCGTAATGAGACCCCAAGTCTCTCTTCATCTTTCAGAAAGGTAAAACAAAGTTTTCTTTCCATAGTATTTGTTTGAATACTGTATTATCCCTACAGTCCCATACCAGCACTTATGTCTGCACTTACCTTGCACTTGCCACCAGCTAGCCATATTTTTTATTTATCTTATTTATTCTATTATCCCATGTACTGAACTTCCCCTCCCCCTACCCTCATGCACTTTTCCCCTTCCCCCTTCCCATGCACTTGCGTGATCTGAATGACTCCTGGCCTAGTAAGATCGTTGTCTGTCGTCCCTCTGTTCCCCCTCCCTTGCCATGTCGCACCTTGAAACACTTCTGTATAGGCACGTTTTAAATGCCATATCATAACATATCATATCAAAGGAAAAACTTAACAATTTTTCAGGATGGTAAAACAAATGTCTTTTTCAGCATAGAGATTCAAACATGCCGAAAGGCACGTCTTTTTAATTTTCGGGATTACATAATGTTCAAAGGAATCAATAACGTAAGATGAACAACCCTCTTTTCAAAATACCAATTCAAGGTGAGTTTCAGGGTACACTCTCCTGCCAGTAAACTCATCAAATGTAAACTCTTGAAACCTGGTTTGCTCTCCTGCCAGGAATATCTTCCTTTTGGCCCACAAAGATTCGCTGGTGTACTCTCCTGCTAGGTATCCTTGTCCAAAAATCTTTCAATATGTGATATCCATATCAGGCATCCCTGCACATTCACTTTCTCCTTAATTATCACACAATGATGCTTTGTTAACTCTTGATATCCTGGTTTACTCTCCTGTCAGGAATATCCCACTTTTGGCCCACTGAGATCCCTGGTGTACTCTCCTGCCAGGAATCCTAGTTCAAAAAGGTTTCACTGCCTGATATCCTTATCAGGCTTCTATGCACATTCACTTTCTTCCCTGATATCCTTATCAGGCTTCTCGGCACATTCATATTCTCCTTAACTGTTACTTGTACCAATTTCACCCAAATGATCATCCAATATCTGAGGGTTTGTTCAAGCTTTTCCTTTTAACAATATCTCTTGACTCTTGGCAATGTTTGTTCCATGTATATCCCAACTATCCTCTTTAAAACAGGAGTCTTACACCATAGTTGACCCGTTTGTTGTTTTGGCACTGTCTCTCGGCTTAGGCAATGCTGGTCCCAGGTTTCGCCAACTGACATCTCACGTCAGGGAAATTGCACCACATTCACCTTTTCCATTTAGTTCTTTTATGTCGATATTCAAAATATGTTTTCATATTGATCAGCACATACAATGCTGACTGAATTGGGCTTTGGGTTGCAGTATAGAGATACCTGCGAGGGTCTGGCTCCCCTTCAGTGGCTAAGTCCCATTAGGTATCCACGTTGGCTCTTCCAGCCTTCACAGCCAAGGCCAGATCTGTCTTTCTGGACCGTGTCTCCACACACGGCTCTGCTGCATGCCCTTTGCTTCCTCTTGTCCTCTTGACCCGAGTGCCTCTTCTAAAGCCCCGAATGCTGCCAGATTTCTTCTGGCAAGCTTCTCTCCCCAAAGTCTGTCATGGGATTTCTTCTGCCACCAGCCACGCTTCACGCTCCGCTAACTCTGCAACCTGCCTTTTCTCTCCATCCAGGTTCACGTTCCTGTCCTTGTCTAAGTCCCACGCAGCTGATTAACTTTATAACATCTAGACTGCACAATGTTCTGAATGTCACATTTCCTCCACATGAATTCCTTGCTCCTCTTCCTCATCACAGTACTTGAGGATTTCAGTGACTTTGAGTCCAGAGATGTTTTAATGGATATTGCATTAAGTTTGAATAGATGCACCAACATTAGAATTACCATAAACATCAGATGTGTCCCAAAGTGTACTTTCACCACATCTACATGAAGACTGAATGGGTTTTGTTTAGACAGACTATATTTCTCAGATTCTTAGAATCAGATGGTTTTATTAATGGCAGCAAGCCATGAAGACCCCTGGAATTAATGGATCTTCTTCACAAGAAAGATAATTATATTGCTTCTCTTCTTGTGGAGTCATAGGATAGCTTAGGGACAATGTGCTCGCCTTGGAAACAAGATGACATGCAACAACACAGGTTTGATCCCCGGGTCCGGGCTTAGAAACCTCTTGGTATTAAGTGCATTAAAAATAACCTATCATATCACTCTCCCCTTACAGTGATCTCCTTCTATGGGATCTACCCTCAAAATAACAACCCCAGGGTCAGGATCAGGTAACAGCTTCCTTCCCCTGCCCACATGGGAGGAGTCTTTAGGCATGGGATCAGTGATGACTCTGCAGGAGCCATCGTACTACCCAGAAATTCTCTGGTTCCCCAACATTTATATTTGACCTGTTCTTTTTATATTTGTATATGTATTTGTATTCGTTTGAGCACAGGGTGTCATCTTCAATAGAAATTGCTTACAAAGTAGGCAATGACAGAGAGCAGTGGCAGTCCTAGGTTAAAGTGCTTATTTTAAGGTGCATTGTAGGATTGAATGATGTATACTGGGTGGTGAAGGGGTAAGAGTAGGAGCAAATACCAGAAACAGGCTCTAGAGGGCAGATTCATATGTTTTGACATGGAGAGCATGAAGCCAGCATTTCTATACATTTACAAATTACATGTAGAGTAGTGATAGAATGACATATGTGAGGGTGTAATAGCTTCAGTTTTTATATTTATGAACAACCACATCAAGCCACTCTCCCAAGATACTGGGTGCATCCCTGTATAATACAATCTACAAAAAATTATACACGTTTTGTAACTCAGATGAAAGAAATCTTCACTCTTGTCCTTCTTAAAAAATGTATTAGATTGAAGTCATCATATTCCATCCTAGTAAAAATTAGGGCTGTGTTCGGCCAATGAATTTCGAACCAGTGGTCCATTCTCAAGGCATCCAGCTTCCAGTCAGATATGATGAAAATTACTGCAGTGGAACATGTTCTAAAAGAGCACTGAACATGAAATCTTATCTCAAAAAAGAAGGAAGTGTAATCTTCAGACCGAGCTGCGAACAGCTCGGTCTGTAGCCTGCATTTCTATGCAGAAAGTTGGAGATTCAACCATTGTGTACGAGTCCCCATTCAGAGTGTACCTTCAATCTTTCTTGAGATAAGATTTGATTGTCAATGCTCTTTTAGAACATGTTCCACTGCACAGTCAGCCTCAATTTTTCCAGGATGGAATAGGATGACATCAATAACATTTCTTTTTAATAATAAGCGGGTGGAGAATGAAGATTTCTTTCAGCTGAGTTACTAAAATGTTATACATTTGTGTAGATTGTATTCTACAGAGGGGCATCCAATATCTTGGGAGTTTGCCTAGATGTGGTTTTTCATGTGATTTTTCACTAAGGTGCATGGTGGATATGGTACACGCCCAAATAAGATGATGAAATATTAAATACTGGGTATTAGGAAGCTAATTAATATATCAATAGCATAGAATAACTCATAAGGGTGGTGCCCACCATTCCTCCAACTTTTTAAAATATATTTAGTCATACAAAGGTGGGGTAGCTCTGTCTTTGAAAGTGGGATCTGCGAATCAGAACTTGTTTCATAAAGCTCCAAAAAGCATAGTGCACAAATGTAGTTTCACTGAGCCTGTTTACTGACTATTCTCAGTGGCTACCTTATGGTTTGGCAACTAAGCCGTTATAAAGTGACATGCATTCCTGCCACTGGCTGTTTTGACCAAAAGACAAGAAGCCTGGATCTGCCTTTAATCATGGGCATTCCTCTATCTACGTCATATTATAGAATTGTGGGCCCCAGTATCTTTTGGCTGAAGACAAATCTAAATATAAGCCGCGTCGGATTATGGCATTGCTGTCTCTGGGACTCCACAATTATACTGGACAAAACCATTTGATAGAATGTTATTGTCAGCTTGCTTTAAAGTTATCTATCTGTCAAGGCCTCCCATATATTCACTGTCTGGGGCTGGGTTTTACCCAAGACAGACCCTATGGGCTCTGCCTTTTCAATAGGAAAGGGTTGTCACCTCTCAGGAAGCCAGTAAGTGCCTCCAGGGGGCAGGGAGAGGTCCAGTGCTTTAAAGGGTGGGATCTGCTAGGAAAAAGGAAATGACACTAGGGTGTTCATTAACAGAGACTCTTTCATGTATGGGGACAGGTTTAGGGTGCGGAGAAAGACAGTTCAGGAGAGGACTTTCCAGAAAGGGAATGTTTGAACCATCGTGGGAATTCCTATGGCTCCCAAAACTCCTGTACCCCTGCCCCATTTACTAAAGGCAAAGGACTCTTGGTATGACATCACCAGGCAGAACATTCTGAAACTGCAGCCAGGATTAGACCCTTCACAGAAGACTGGAAAGGAACCAATACATCGTAAATGATTAAGCATTTAATGTGGTGAGCCCTCTCCCTTGTTTGATTCATATGTGGACACTTGAAGAAGCAGGATTCATCTGGAACCTTATTGGAAATACAGTCTACTCCAAAGTCTGCTGTCAAATACATTTTAACAACACTTCCAAGGAATAGTATATCTCTTACCCCTAACCATCCCATAGGAATATTTGGAGTGACCTGATTGCTTGGCAGGGCCTACTGTAGCTCAGACAACTGGTACCCAGGAACCGGCTCACTGGCAGTGAGAGAACCCTTCCTGTGCTTTTCACATCTATCCCTGGTTGGAACATGCAGAAGGAAGGACATACCCTGCCACTCGCAACCATGGGCAAGGTCCCACAGCAGTCACAGAATAGCTCTAGATTCTGTTTTGTAGATGCTTTTTGATCCACTGCAAGCACACAAGGCTCCCTTTGACACTCGCTGATTTTTTGATCCGCTGTCAAGCCATCGAAATGCTGACTTGAACCATCACCTACCCGCTGTCCAGCATTTTTAAGCCAATTGACATTGAAGAAACACATCACATTGTTGGACCTTTTCAAGCTGACTCAACCAATTTAAGACACTGGACCTCAATATAAGTTTGCCGGTCCGGTAACAACAGTATCAATAAGCTTGCCGGTACCGTTGTTACTGGACCAGCAAACTACGAGGTCTGCTCGTGGGTGCCTTTTCACTCACCAGGTCTGACCTGGTGGGCGGAACGGCACCCGCGAGCAGACCATGTCGGATGCACCAGCACTATTCACGAATGGTGCCGGTGCATCCAACCTCCCCATTCCCATTGAGCCCTATGGGGCTCAATGGGAATGGGGAGTAATGCAATTCGGCGCCTGGCAATGGTGAAATACAGGGACCGCCAGGTTTGTAATGGCCCTGTATTTCCCCATTGCCAGGCGCCAGAGAAATTTGCAAGTTTGGCGGCAGCCTGCCAGTTTTACCGGCAAGGCTACCGAAAAACTTGTAATGAGGCCTAGTATCTCGACCCTTTGGTGCCTGATTTCTTCAACCGATTTTAGCTGATTACCACTACAGGACTGGACCGCATTGCTGAGCCACCTCTAAATCACTAGACTGTTCTGACTGCCGCAAACCAGTGCAAATCATCAACTTTAAATGTTTTGCTGCTGACTCAACCCATTAAAAGTACATAGATGCCCAAGATAAAGCTGTTGGGCCCAAGAAAGAGCAATTAAAGACACTTAAAGTGGTTCTGTCTCCAGGTTCCACTTTAAAGTGCCCCAATGACTTATAAAATCCCACTCTCTACCTTTTTAAAGACATCTTCAGTGAACTGACATTGTTAATGAAATATTTGTCCTCTCTCTTCCGACCCAGTGACCCTTTCGCTCCGACATCTGAATTCTCTGTGTTTTTCTTTACAAGATTTGTTTATAGTGTTTTTGATTAATGTGTTTGCATTGTTAGTTTAACAAAAGTATCTGATTTTTATGGAACCCTGGTTTGTCATTCTTTTATTTTGGTACTACAGCACTCTTGTTGTTTGTTCTGCTTCTGTGCTAGTTCACATCCAAGTTTGGGATGAGTGAGAGGCTACGAAATTAAAGGAGAGTGCGAGAGAATGGATGAGCGGGGTTAGAGAGGGGTTTGGATGAATGGGTTGGACAGAGAGTCAGGTAGTTTGGGGTAGAGAGATCTAGGGTAGGGTGGGTGGGGGTAGAGATAGTGGGGGTAGGTTGGGTGGGGTAAAGAGTGTGGCGGTAGGGTGAGTGGGTGTATAGAGAGTGGAGGTAGGTTGGGTGGGTGTAGAGAGAGTGGAGGCACGGTGGGTTGGGTAAGAAAAATCAGACAGCTTGGTATCAGCTCTCCCTCCTACAAAAAGTCAATCCCTTCCTCCATCTGGACAGCTTTAGATCCAAAGTTCAAGCACTGGTCCTATCCCACCTGGAGCGGGGCAATGCCATCCTCAAAGGCCTCCTGTTGTCCTCCCTTGTGCCCCTCAGAGGTGTCCTAGACACGGCTGCATGCCTCATCAAGGGTGTACGCAGATACAACCACATCACCCAAGCTCTCATCGACCTTCACCTGCTCTCACTGCATGCACAAATCACCTTCATGTCTTGCTGCATCATCTATAAGGCAGTCGCCCTCAAGTCACCCAGCTACCTCACAGAGAAAATCAGCATCTCTGGCAGACAGAGCACCACCAGGACAGGACACATGCCGACTTGTAATTCACCACTGCAAAAAGGAAAGGACCAGGAAACAAGCCTTCCCTGCATTTGCCCCAAGACTATGGAACCTCCTCCCCGTCAGCATCAGACTCACCCCCACGCTCCTACAATTCAGAAAATAACTCAACATTCCAACTACCAATCTACTAACCTCTAGCTCTCTGCTATTGGGAAGGCAACAAGGAGGCTTGTGTCCTTCGGGCCAGGATGATGTGAATGCATTGAACGCCTTGATGGCATCGGCTGTTTCACATGTGGAAATGGCTGTAATTGTACCTGATATCACTTCTACATAAACAACAGGTGTGTTGCTTGTCCTTACAAAAATTGGACGTGGAGCTGATGGCTCTAGCGGTAGCCAAAACGAAAACGATTGGAACCCCTTTCCTTTTAGGGAATTGGCATCTCAGGGGGCTGATTAGCTTGCAGTAACGCCACGGCCTAATTATCTGTTAACATCTGCTCCTGTTTTTTTCCCCCATTACATCTGAGTTGACTGATGAGAGTAGCTCATCAGAAGCCATGTTTAACATGTTAGAGACAAGGCTCAAGATTTATCGATTAAATGTAATAGGAGTGAGGGTAAGCTAGATTTACAAGGCACATAGCTTGCTAAGGTAATGACCTCTCTTGACGTCCTCTTTACTTCTTTTAATACCTATGTAACATCTTTGGCGGAAGTTCAAACTCAGATTACCTCCTTACTTGCTTCATCGTCTGATCAATACCATCTCAACAGAATTACTACTAAGTCAGTGGAGGACAATATCCTGGACGTTGTTAACAATGCTCTGGCCCTACTGACTAAGATGGCTCGCCGCAAGAGGCGACAACAAAAGCCTCTTAATCAGGCCTTGATGTATGAGCTTCTTGCAACTAAAAGAAAAAGACATTTTGACTGAGTTTACTAAAGATCCTATGTTTGATATGCCTATAGCATTGTATCCTATTTTTCAAAATCCTTCTCCTAGTGATGCTTTACAAGTATGTTCACGGAGGGATTCACTGCCATCAAACTGTGCCACTCTTGGTGGTGGCAATGAGGGAGTCATGCCAATGGAATCTGAATCTGACTTCCATCACACTTCGAATTGTACAGTTCACTCGAGAAAACCAAATTGACAATCCCGGTCTGAAATCGAGATCCTCTCTTCAGAAGGCTACAGCTCCTTCAGCAAGCCATTGTGGTAAAAGGGTTTCATACCCCTCTGCCCATTCGCCAAAGACTAACGCAAAAGCGGCTGTAGTAGAAGAGGAGCCCATCCACAATGTGGAATAACTTTTTAGCCCCCAACCTGAACATATATCATTGGATTCTGCGCAGATTGTGTCTAATGTTTCAGTACAGACTGATTTGGGTATCGCAACATTTATGGCTTGCACTGTGGTGGCTACCTCATTGCCCTCTATTGATTTTTCATTATCATCAAAGTTAGATTATCAGATCCAAACTTGTTCTGAGCAGGCTCAAACCACAACAGGGGGAACACCGGTAGTAATCTCATCTCCTTGTAATCTTAAATTAAGGCACTGCAAATTCAGTGTTTATTCTGTGTGATAGTGGCCTTTTTTTTTTTTTAAATCGACCATATTTACTAAACCTATTTTATCATCCCCTTATGATTTATGCAAAGTAGCGATATTAAAACTATTGACATATTTGAAAATGTAAGAAAACAAACAAAAGGCAATTGTTACCAACCGGCACCCCTAAATGCACTCCTCAGGGATCAAAAATCCCCAAAACACTTATGACAAGTGGAACACCTGTCAGGATACCTCTTTCTATACTCTCAATGTAATTTCACTGGTACTGTCAACATATTGAGATTTGTGAAAATCATCATTCAGTAAGTGTACTCAAAAACAGAGCGAACCTATGAGCTTCAAATCTATTCACAGTTTGTGAGGATATCACTTGCCAAATGATTACCCCACACTGGTTTGTTTTATTTCTACAAATATAATGTTAGAAACACATTTCAATAAGGAAAAATGGTCTACAAAACTCAAAAGAGGAACAGAACATATAACACCATATTCAATGGAAGGTAAAGTAAAACATTTGTGTTAAACATAAGAAAAAGTCTTTTGTTCTTCAGACAATTTCAAGTGAACAATAAAAGCACATTTGTGTCCCTAATACACTCCACTTTGGATGACAAGTGCCAACGCGTTTCGGATATATCTAAGATCCTTCTTCAGAGCCTTGGAGCCTATAGTTTCCTAGTCATGACACAACATATTCAATACTTGGTAAAACATCTGAAAAACAATGCAGAAGTCACATGTCAGTGTGTTTCTCACTATGACAGACCAGCCAGTTTAACCATGATAATAGAATCAATTTCACAAGGCACTTCTTCACGATGCCCCTAGTCGATTAAACGCAACATTATATGAAATTATATCAGTGACGTGTTACTTATGTCACTTAGTATGAGCGTAGAAGGGATGGATGGAAATCCCATTCACCCGACTCCAGTCTTAATGGTAATGGTCGACGTTGAGAACCAAAGGGACATCACTGCCGGGTAGATGGAAACCGCTGTGAAGAAAAAAGAATTTATGAGTAAGTCTCTATACCTGTGTGCCATAGCACTACACAAAAGATGAAAGATCTAATGTGAGCTCCCTATTCCAATATTCCATTGTATGCAGTGTTGGAGGCCATGTAATGTAGGTAGTTAATTTTATGAACCACCATACTCAAATACCGAAAGTCAGGCATCTGATGAATAGTGTCCAAAACGGTCAAAGTGTGCCGTAAAATGGTAGTGAAGGTGTCTAAACAATAGAAACCGTTTAACACTGCAGCGCCAAGGCTGGCCGCCGCGCTGAAGGTAAACATCAGGATGCTGCCACCGAGTGTCTCCATCAGCCTCCATAGGGACACTTAAAGAGAAATGCAGAAACGGCAACTCAACATCTGCCGTAGTGCGTGGGGATAGTAAATGGAATTGAAGATTTGTTCAAGCATGCGTATGTGTGCGGCTTGCGTAGTCTATACTCAGTAATGATAAAAAATGCTTAGATAACTTACCCGCTCCAGTGTCCAAGGAGCATAGCACGGACACCCTCTATATTGCTACTCGATCCGACGCGTCAATGTGTGTAGCATTGCCTGGATACATATGCGCATGCGCAATGCAATCCTGATCGAGCGCCGTCCATCTTGGTGTGGGACTATTTGCTAACGGCAACCTGAGTGTGTATCTACACCACCGAGGATGTAGTGGGACAAGCGTGAAAATGTACACAGCACTTTGATGTACGTTTTGGACCACTGTGCACTTTTTAACCGGTTGGGTTGTGACTGTACATTTGTCGAGGCTGAATATCTCACTGCCAATACAGTTGTGCCTCCTCCGCTGCCCCAAGTTTCCCATTGGGGACTGCATCAGAGGCTGTCATTTCAAGGGAGGAGACACACTGGGCATGGTTGACACAAACGATTGTACAGCTGGGGAAACCGTGCTCTTAGCTGAAGGTAATACATCTCTCTTTCAGCTCATTAGTTGGAACACCCATGGGCATCTTCACCTATTTGAAGGTGACGGCCTTATGGAACACACTGATGATTATTGTGTGGTGGCCCTTCAGGAACCTTGGCTCACTCAACCGATAGTAGTGGATAGTTGGCACTTCTGGGCTAAACCGGTTATCCAGGGACATTGTAGATGCCCGAAAGGTGGGTTACTGTTGGGTGTAAAAAAACATTAATCTTGGTGGAGCTCATTTTGAGCTCTCCCAATATCCTTACTGGTGAAATCACCCTCACTGTTTATCGGTTTAACAAAAGAAGCAATTAATTCATTATTATTAATCTCTATCACCCCCCCTATATGTCTCGCCACAGATTAGTTCTCAAGGAAATCGAGGCATTTACCAGCAATTATCCTGGATGTCTCCCAATACTCTTGTGCAGTGACTTTAACTCCTGAATACCAAGGGATATTAGCCTGCAATAAAGTGATGTGGCGTTCTCATCCTCTCCTCTTACTGATGACATGCTGTCCCATTCTTGTGGGAGGGTCCTTGAGTGTGCTGGCCTTCTTTATTCTAAAGGTTTTACTATGATTAAACAAGCGTTTCCATCAGACTCTCCTCCCCAATCACTTCAATCAGGATTAAGTCCTGTAGCACATTGGATTATATTTTTACGCCCAATGGTCCTAGATATGGGCATAGATCATTGATTGGAAAGTGATCATCTGCCACTTGCGGTGTGCTTCAATTTCTTATCCCGGACTTTAGTCTACAGCCAGCTGGGGGAATTGAGTGTTAACTCCACTTTAAATTGCATCTCATGGGATGATACTAATTTGGCTAAGGGTTCGCCTTGTATTCAGACAGCATTGGACTCCTTCTCGTATCGCAGTGCTGTGAGAACTTTGGATCCAATGTTTGTTTCTGCGGGTGCCGCCATTAATGACTTGAAGAGACTATTGCTGCCATTATTTCTACTACCTTCACTAAAAGAGCTATAAATGCAAGAGTGGCAATTTGACCTAAGACTGTTCACTGCCATTCATTTGATAGATCAATTGTCATTAGTAAAAGGACTGCGTAAGGCTTTTCATGAATTATCTTTGCCTTTGGGATCATTTGACTCGGTTGAACATGCCTCACGGGTTAAAGGACTTCAAAATATATCTACTGCAAATGGTTGAAACACCACAGATAGCACTTTGAATGTTTGCGCTGGTGGTCTATGGTCCACTTCACCCTTCTTAATGACTTCAGAAGGTTTTGGGGGTAATTAATAGGTATTCCACGGTGACTAGTGATATTAATGGAGTCCCAGAACCTGTATGGTTGAATATAACACTAAATCCTTGGGGGGGTGGAGATGCAACAATCTTTCCAACTGTCAGGTCTCCCGTCAAATGGGCGCACACTAAAAGTCATGTTGACATCTTGAGATTGATTACGGGAAGTAAGTCTTTGAGGGCATCTGGCCCTAATGGAATCTGCAGTTCTTTGATCAAAGTAGATGTTGACCACTGGGCCACTACTTTAGAGTGGTGATTTGATTGGATAGGTGTATCTCATCTCATCCCTTCCTCTTGGTATGACAGCGATATAGTACCCATTCTGAAAAAGGGCAACCATGCTGATCCTGGAGATTATCGCCTGTTGGCGATGTTAGATGCTTTGGAAAAAATCTTTGCCCGCTTTTTGTTAAATGAATTATGGGATTGGGCAGATGCCCTTAAGCACATCCCGTTCAAACAAACGGGTTTACGGAAGGGTCTTAGCCCCACAATGAATTGTCTTGTTGACCGTCATCCTGCAGGCTTGGCATATTCGAGGGAGACCAGTATTTGTGGCCTTCATCAATTATATCACCGCCTTTGTTTCTGTCGAGAGGAACAGACTTTGGCGTAAGTCGGTTGATTGGAACATTTTTCCTAGGGTACTTTCAATGATAATTTCTTCACATGAGCACACTAGGTTTAAGATCCGACTAGACCATTCCGGCATGGCCTCTAACTGGATCTCTGCCCACCCTGGATTGAAGCAGGGATGCATTCTTGCTCTCCTGTTGTTCAATTGCTATCTGGCAGAAATGGGAGCAGCTTCATTGAACCCGATGTCGATTGCCCCTAAAGTGGGAAATACTTCTCTCCAGTGGATGGACTAAGCAGACAATATTGTGTTGTTGGATCTTACCCCGGCTGGGCTTCAGGCTTCTCTAAACCATCTAAAACATTTTTTCGGATTCCACCTCTTTGGTTGTGAATATCAGTAAAACCAAGGTTTAGGTTTTCTTTCCACCCTTTTGAAAGACAAAGAGTACACACTGGCACTTGGAGAGGAATGTCTTAGAGGTGATAACGGAATATAAATACTTGGCTATTTATGTGGATTGTAAATTACGTGGCCAATGTCATTTTGAATATGTCAAACAGAGAATTTACCAACGCATTGGGAGTATTGGAAAACTGTTTCACAATGGCAGGGGTTATTCTGTAGGGATTATAGGCAGACTATACCTTTCAAAATTATTACCAATCCTTATCTATGGAGCCAAAAGCTGTGTCTTTGATAACCTTGTTGAAGTAACCAAGCTGGTGTCGGTTCTATTAAAGAAATTGTTCAGACTTCCATCACCCACTCCGATCTCAAAATTAGTATTGTGGGATGTATTGACCCACTAGGCTCTGCCCTGCAACATCACTGATTGCTGCTTTCACCGGAACCGACAAAATGGCTGCAAAAAGCCCTATGCACGCTAAAACCTATGAGAAGTGTGCAAGGAAACTGGAAAAATGGGATGCCAATCTACTTTGCCTGTGTCAGTGTAGAACAGGAGACCACACTGCCAAAACCTGTCATTGGGCTTCCCACAGAGGGAAATGGAACTACCTGAAAAGGCAGTGCTTCTTTGCCAGGAAAACCAAAGGTGCTCTGAAATCCTTCTTTCTTTGGCTGTTGAAATTTCAAAATAATGGTTCGCAAACATCAGAAAAGATCCAACATCCTTGCTAGGTGTTAACTATCACCTTATCTAAGGAATCCCCATAAGCACACAATGTCAGGAGAAGCAGATTTCATCACAAGAATATCCACATGAAAAAAGTGCTTGCCTGGGAAAATCTGTCAGAAATGGGCACAGTACAGCCACCTGCCTGCATGACAGTTGTCAGTTAAGTTCATTAGGAGTTTAAACTTGTGCATTAAAATCAAATTGTTGAAAAGAAGAGACTTGCGATCAAAAGCAATATAGATTGCCACTATTTAATCTCTATGTTTTAAAAAGCCTGGAATTAGAGATCTGTGTGTCTATTTTTGAAAATGTAAAGTATATTTTAGCAAAGACAATTTTAAACAAAGTGTGTTAAAGTATCCTCTGATGCCAGCCTCCGAACTTTAAAGGCAAATTCCACAGCATGCCCCAAACAAACGATACCTTTCTTCTGCTCTCTGCTCCAGGAACTCTCAGTCAGATGCTAATGAAGAGGGGGAGGAGATTTTGCTCTGCTGCTCTGGGGATAGACAAAAGGCTTCTTGGACTGAAAGGGTATGCAAATTCAAGTGTCAACAAGAACTCCTGCCAGCAGGAAGAGAGCCCTGGCTTGCTCTTGGCCCATCAAAACTTTGGGGGCGGGGCAGACAGATATGTGTACCCTTAAACCACAAGAAAGTATCCTTTTGAAAAAGACTGACAGGGAACTGTGCAAAATTGTAAAAATCTGTTAAATATAGTATTGTTAACATGAAAATCCTGGTCACATTTTGAAACTACTCAGAACTCTGTGCTATGTTCAGGGACATGACTACAGAAATTGTGGTTTTGTAGCAATTGTGATGATGCTAGAAATATGAAACTGCACAGGATTATGCCCAGATGTCATGCGCATATATGTATAAAAATGTGGACAAATCTGACATTGGGTACCCGACCAAAAGCGCGAATAACTGTCAAATCTGAACTAAAGCTCTCACCGAGATGGGACTGGATGAGTACTTGCTCTACTAATTCTGTGATGTAAATATGTTATTGCTAGCAAGTTGGTAAAATTGTAGATATGCTTTATATGAAAAATAGATTTACCGTGCAGAAATAAAGGGGAGGTTCTCCCTGGATTGTAAAATACAGCATCAACATGACACCAGATTTTCTTCTCAAATCAGGAGAGAGGACAGACCCTAACCAATAGGATTCCTAGAGGGTGTGCCTAGTATAATTCAGCTTACCCACCCCTTTGGGAAATACATAAATAGAGACAGCTTAGGACCTAGAGACACACTCACATTCACCCATCAACTGATTGCTGGCGGAGCACTTTGTAAGAGAACTCAATATCCAAAACTCCAGAACTTTGAAAGCAGAAAGGCCCATTTCCAAAGCTGAACCCTTCTCAGCTTGGCCTTTTAAAATCCTGAAACCAAATTTTACCCCAGACCTCCAAGGGGCACCAAAAAGAACAGCCTGGCTGTGCTGTTTCTGCTTTCTTGCTAAGAATTCTTGCTAGACTCCAGAGATCCAAACCAGTAGAGCAGCGCTGTAACCAGATCGCTGCAACCCAGAATCAACCTGTCAGATCCAGTCCAGAGTGCTGTGCAGTGTCCAGAGTGCCGTGCTGAGTGCAGAACATGAGCGCCTGAGTCCAGTCCGGTGGGCTAGCAGAATTCCAGTCCAGAAATCTTTGACCAGATCCCTGATGGGCCCATTCCAAACAGTAGTAGTGAGTATCTATAGCATAGAATTGTCCCTAGCCAGTATCTTATCCTTAAGTAATCCTATCCAACCCCTTCTATCACATCCAGAACTGCATTGTAGAAAATCTTTTGTCTTACCTGAATCTTTCTCTCATCCCTATAGTCCTTTGATAATAGTAGTGTTAAAATCATCTTTGCGCTAATATATTTGCTGAAGAAAGACAAGCGTCTCGGCAGGTAAAAACCATCCAGAGGCGTTGCTGGATTGGTGGCTGTGCTGTCGTGCAACTTGTGGCTTCATAGTCTCTTTAGTGTAAAGAAATATTGTTTGTAATGTTCAAAAGCGCATCTTTCATTTGCAAATCTTGACTCTTTCTGAGAAAAACTGATCCCTACAAAAACCTCCGTAACTTCCGTACCGTGTATGCTAGAAACTAAATTTAAGTGTCAAATTGAAGATAACATCATCAGATTTCCAACGAATCCAAAACTGGCTCAATTTCATCACGTGTAAACAGCTGTCCTTTGCATCCGACCTCAGAATTAAATGTTCAATCTGCTAGTGACTCAATAATCATTGCTAGTGTTTGTCTGATACTATACAAAGTGGCTCCGGCTAGTTTGGAATCCAATTTACTGAACTAAATCCATTTTTCATTGTTTTTGTTCCCATTCATTCAAAGCCACATTCAAAAGCATTTGACCCGTTTGCAATCATTCCTGTTTCTCTCTGAGTTTGCTGGGGGAAATTGGGATTAATACTGTATTTGTTGAGTGTGTATTCCTGAAACCTGTTTTCTCTCCTTCCATCCCTTTAAACTGCAAATTGGGGGGATTGAGTAGTGTGCAGGGGGAAAGAATAATCACCTTGCAATATTGATTGAACCCACACGAAGTATTATTCTATGCTGCATTATTTTTCCTATCCATACTCCCTCTGATTAAAGAGATTGTTGATTGTAACATCACCCCATTAGTGACCCTGGTATAAATATTAAATAGTGTGATATATATATATTGTGAAATCCATCAAATAAACCTTTTTAACTTTGCAAAACAGCCTGCTTCCTGGTTCAGTGAGACCAGGGGGGATTCAAAGAGAGGGGCGTGATAAAAGGGTACATCATTCAGAAATAAAAGCCTTATAGACATAAATAAATAATTAAGGGTTCCAGCTGTGCATCGCACGCTAGGCATTGACTTAGGTGGAGTGCCGGGTTGAAATCACTTGCAGTATCACTAAATTGCTTGGTGAAATTTCAACTTTCCTGTTTAAATATGCATTGGAAACTGGCTAATGCTCCAACAAATGCCCTGAGTTATTTAATTTTTGAAGCAGATTGAACTAAGATTTCTTTCATGCATAATAGCGTCCTAGCCAAGATTAAACTAATTGATGAAAGATGGTTTGTTGTGGTCCTGGGTGACCTCTTGAATGATCAATTCCATGATTACAAGGTGACATTAAAAGTGGCCTCCAGCAACACCACCACAAACAACTAGTTGTTCATCTTGCTATGAAGAGAAATAGTGGTCCATTCATTGACTATGTATTGGACCGGTTAGATACCCTGAAGTATATTTATTAATTTGTGGGTAATCCTCTGGTTTCGGATTATTTTGAATTAAAAATGAACTCTGTTAGGACATTGGAAATTACAGGAGCATGGATTAATGTTCCCCCGGATCTCTCGCGTATGCCGCCTGTGCGGAGATAACCATCTGGAATCCGCCCCAAACACTGTGAATCATTGGCTGAATTGAGGCTGTCTGCTGCTAGATCTGCTGGGCTTGGGTCCACTTGCCCAGGGGAAGCCCTGTGGTCTTTGGTCATGAATGGAAACAACAAGCTTGGTATTCTTTTTTTTACTGTCCTTTGGAGAAAGATTGTCTCATTCATGGTGGATTTACCAACTATTGACTTATTGCGTGTTAGTTAATGTTTACGTTCCATTTGGGGACTGGTGATTTGTATTCTTATGTCTTTATGCGTGTTTGTGTAAATGTAACGTTGTGTTAAAAGTTGTATGTTCATACAACTGTGTGACATGGTAATAAAATTAAAATAAATTAAAAAAAGAACTCAAGACTGACCTCTTCAGGGAACCTGTCCTCCTCAAAGTCCATCACGTCGCCCCTGCACCACCTGACTTGCAAGACACCATCTGCCCCCTCCTCTCCACCACCCTGTTGAGCTGTGCCCCTCGTCTGTGCCCCTCTGTATCCTACCCCCTATGTATATCTATTATGCTGTTGACTCTGAAAAGTGCTCCATTATGGCTCTGTACTGCTGGATACTTCCGTAAAGCTGTAAAGCTCTCGGTTTCTTCTCGGAACTAGGTCTGCGCTCAATAAATACAATAATAATAATAATAATAATAATAGGAGTGGAGGCACAGTGGGTGTGTTGGGGTAGAGAGAGTGGAGGTTGGGTGTGTGGTGGTAGAGTGTGAGGAGGTAAAGTGGGTGGGTGGGGTAGAGAGAGTGGGGGGTAGGTGGTGATAGGGTAGGTAGATGTGGGTAGAGTTGGGATAGTGTTGGTGGCTGAGTGTAGAGAGAGTGGGGGAGGGTGGGTAAGGGGGGTAGAGAGAGTCGAGTTAGGATGGGTCTGTGGGGGTACAGAGAGTGGAGTTCGGCTGGGTAGGGGTAGAGAGAGTGGAGGTAAGGTGGGTGTAGTGAGAATGGGAGTAGAGTGGGTTGGTGAGGGTAGAGAGAGTGTGGGTAGGGTGGGTGGGTGTAGAGAGTAGTGCTGGGTAAAATTGCTAGATTGTGCTCGGCCAGCCACGGAAACGACATCTGTCAGATTTTGATCCGCTTCGCCCATCTGCACCATTCCGTCATGCGAGTGGATTCGCCTGAAGCTTACACACTTTTCCAGCGGGTCCTGAAATGGGAAATATTTGTTGCTGTGCGCCACTTCCCATATCCCCTTACAGCGAAGCCCGGCAAACCACTGCCGAAAACACGGCGAAACCCACTGAAAATCGCCCAAGCCTAAACACACAGCAAAGTTCAGGTACTTTGCGTATTTTGTGTGATTCTCTTTCGCGAGCAAGCGCCCATCGGCCCATTTCGGTTTCGGCCATGCAGGATGCATATTTCTTGATGGTGGGCATGCGCTTAGCACAGCATTTTGGGAGACCGAAACTGTTTGTCGTGCCACGAAATGTTTCGTAGCACTGCAGAATGGTTTGAATGGGTACATTCGGGCAATGGCACACAACCCATATCTTGGCACCGGTGTGAATTTTCGCGCAGGTGAACTCAGGCAGTTGTGCACACAATTCACCAGAACCCACGCAAAACTTTGACAGATGAAATATTCCATTTGGCCTGCGAAATTCCAGTGGTGGTGGAACCACATTGGTGATTTTGCGGAACACGCGGAAGCGAAACCTGGTGAGAATTCTGACATTTTTGTATTGCTGTTGGAATTTTCACCAAGCACTTGTAGACAGAGTGGCAGGTAGAGTGGGTGGAGATAGAGAGAATAGGGTTTGGGTGGGGGTAGAGATGGTGGCAGTAAGCTGAGTAGGTTAGGGTAGAGAGTGTGGGGGTAGAGAAGGTGGGAGTAGGCTGGTGGAGGTAGAGAGGATGGGGGTTTGTAGACAGGGTGGGGTTAGATGGGTGGGTTGGGATAAATAAATCAGGGATTGGGTGGGTGAGGGTAGAGAGGGTGGGGATTGGGTTGGTGGGGGTAAAGAGGGAGGGGGTTTGGTGAGAGGGTGGGTATAACATGGCTTGGGGTGGGTGATGGTAGTTGGTTGGGGCACAAAACATGAAGAACAAAGAAGCTTTGGAAGGAGTGTGAAAGTAGCCCAAAATATCCCAAACAAAACTCAACCAGGACACGTAATGCGGGTGGGACGGGTTTATGGGAGTAGAGATAGTGCGAGAGTAGTGGGGTAGAGAGAGTAGGGGTGGGAGTAGGAGTAGAGAGAGTGGGTGCAGGGTGGAAAGGGAGCCTGTGAGATCTGCCATAATAATCAGCCCAAAATAGCCCAATTCTCCATGGAGAATAGCCCAAAATAGCCTGATATAGAAACACTCCGTAGCTGGGAAAGGGAAAGCCCAGCACCCAACTTGCTTCTTACACACCTGCTGATTGGAGCAAATATTGTTAGGGAACTTCTAATTGGGTAGTATGGCAGAGGAGTTTGGAAAAAGAGATGTTAGTTATATTGCAGTTTCATGCATGGCATTGCCCGTTGCTATGCCAACCAGATATTCTCACTTCAGAACCCCCATTCCCTTTCTCTCTCTTCGGCAACAATGGTTTCAGCAATTGTGTGGCACAAGCTCCCAAAACATCACCAAACCAAAAAAGGAGCAAAGGCTGTAGAGGGCAGCTAAAGGGGGTGAGGAACTGATAGGTTGTGAAAAGATGAGGAGCGGAGACTTTGAGAGGGAAAGTACAGTCTGATATGTTTAGCAAGATGATAATACATCCAGCGCATTGACACTATAATATTGGTAAAAGGCGCTATATAAATGACAACTACAGTACAAGATTTTGAGCAAGGGTGGAGGAGAGAGAGCCCATGCATTGATTTACAGATGAGTACCAAGAATTTAAAGTGAGATCAGTTTTGCATGGAGAACGATCTAGCGTGGTGATTGTAGATAGAAGTGAGAAAGGATTTGGGTAGGCTGAAAAGCATGCATGTTGCCAAGTTCAGGACTTTGATGAGGGAAGCGAAAGAGTAGAGGGATAGACCAGGAAGCAGGCTTAGCACAGTACTCCAGTTTGATGAGCACAGGACTAGAGATAGGGGTTTTAGTTTAGTGGTGCATGTGGTGCGTGGAGGTTTTTCTAATGTTTAGGAGGTTGACTGGATGAAGTGGATGGAACTAAATAGTAGAGGTTGCAAGCTGTGGTTGAGGTGGTGAGAAGGGAAGAAACGGGAAAGAGGATAGCTTGGTTGGCATTGAAGACTGGGAGAAAGATGGCTGTCTTTGAAGAGTTTAGCATGAGGCAGTGTGGCGCACATCATTAGCAGATGGCATTTAGGCAGCTGGTTATGCAGTCGGAGATTGCAGGGCGAAGGAGAGGGTGGGGGGGGGGGTATCCGGGTGTTGTCAGCAAAGAGAAACTGCAATCAGCTTGAGTAAGACAGAAAGGCACTTTGCTTGCTGCTGACAAGAACAGGATAAACGTATGAATGTATTTCAAAGATTTTTTAGAGTGAATTAATTCAAATTGTATTTTAATGTTAGCAGTGCAACAAAAAAATATCTGCATCTAGATGGTTTTACTCCATTCATTAACAATCTCGTGCAAACAAACCCCAGAAGGCTGAAGAATCAAATTCCATCGCTAAGTCAATGCATTTTAAAATGCTACAAGATTCTGCTGTTTACTCGTGTGATACTTCTTTTATTTTAAATAATAAAATTGCTTTATTGCAGGCCATTGCTACTGTTCTTTCGAACAAAACACCTGAGAATGTTTTAGAAATACACCGTTGACACTTAAATAGAATTAGCAAATACCTCATATAGGTAGATAGTACAGTAGCTTTGATGTTCATTGCGCTGCACACGCGGTTGGGAGGGAGCTCGACATAGTGTCAACAACATGCACACATGCTTCCCAGAAAAGTGCATTTTTCCAACGTACATGAATTATTATTGGAGAGAAACGTTAATCCTACAGATCATTTACGGTGCAGCCAAAGCAGCCACTTTCCAGTCCGTTTCCAATTATGCATTCATGGGTGCCATGCAGCATGTGACTCGCTTCGCTGCACTTCCAAGCTGTTCTCGTCCATGCCACGCTCGTCTTTTTTTTTAGTTTTTTTATTTTTATTCTAAGGCTTTGGGTGAAGTACTTTTATCCCAGTCCCTCCCTTCTCTCCCTCCGTTCCCTGGACAGCCAAACTCTCTAGTTCGCAACCTTAGTGACACGCCTTCTTCCCGACTGCATGCATGCACCGCGCCAACACACACCGTGCACTGACTGCACAGGTGCCACAGTCAATTGTGGCAAAAGTAGGGAAAGAAGTGCGTGCTACAATCAAGGACATGTTCGTCAACGTCAAAACACGGTGGTTGTCGTGAAGGAGACACCGTGAGGTTTTTCTTCTGTTCATAACACGGAGCTAAAGCTGGCGTCGACCCCGCGGATTCCATCTTCAGCATAACTTCGGCGAAGCCCTGCAGAGCGTGAGCCGAGGCAGAATCCCGCGCGGCGACGCGGCGTGAGCTGCGCCACTCGGCGATCTATCACCACAGCGCGTCTGTGCGCAGTAACTTGCGCCGCCGACTGCTGCGCGCCTCCCAGGACGGCGCTGCCGCCGGTACTTCTCACCGCCTGTTTCTTCCTCCAGATCATCGCAGTGGCATGTCCCTCTGCCCGGTTCTCCCGCCCAAGGTGGATATGTGCCAGTGCCAAGAAAGGAGCAGCATCTCGTAGACCGCCGCCAGAATGAAGACCGCTCTCATCGCAGTGCACTGCCTCCTCCAGCTGGTGAGTCCCGCGCCCTTTACTGCTGCGCTGCCCGACAGAAGGCGCTTCACACACTCCAGTTGTTGAAGCGCTTCGAGTAGTTGGCAACATCACGAAACAGATGTGCTTTTAACGGCACATCTGACTGCAGTGTTTGCAACGGAGCCCCGCAGATTGGCTTCGCTTTGTATCAGCAAGTGTAAGGTTGTGCGTCGCCTCAGATACTGTACCAAGGTGAATAGAAGTTCTGTCAGAGGCCGGCCGTTCGTGTGTTTGTCGGTTGGGATATTGTTGTTCCGTCTGAAGGGTGTATTTAATGTGCATCTGAGGAGTTCGTGGTGTTGGGGAAATAGCATCTAGCACTCACATTTCCATTGGAAGTAGTGTTCTTTATCATTGTGAAATACAAGCACTATTCATAATTCTAAAGTGCGTTTGGCTGAGTGTGCGTCATTTGCAGCAACCAGAGGGGACCGAAGTGCTGTGGTACGAGTGCCGTGTGTGACACAGAGTTTAGTTTAATGAAGACGGGTCCATTTTGGCAAGATGTGTCTGAAATAATCGTACACACGCTTAGACCTTGAAGGGGCTTGGGGCATGAGGGGGTCGGGGTTAACGGGTCTAAATAGTGGGTCAGAAACCCTGCAGAGCCGGGAGACAAAATTCTTTCAAGACTGGATGTTATACAACTTGCACAGTGTTCTGTTTTGCAGTTTACTTTAAATTAGCACACTCACACGCCCTTCGATAATACATTAAAATAAATGTTAATGTTAATCTCTATGTTAAAGGATATTTGTACCGCGCATTATCACGACCAGAGTGGTCCCCTGGCACTCTAGCGGCTCTTAAAAAAAGAGGGAAGGGGGGGGGAGTTAGTGGGAATAAGCTGGAAAAGTGCAAGAGAGTGGTGATGTGCTGTTGGCAGCATCAACCCGGTGGGTTCGTTGTTTGGGGTGTTTTACGATTGGTAGTTGTGTGCTGTTGTGCAAGTCTATGTGTGGTTTGTTTTGTTGTTGCAGTGTAGTGAAGTTTGGGCGGATTGTTGTGTTGTAGGCTTGTGGTTGTGTTTGGTTAGAGTTTGAGAGGTGTATGCCGAGGGGTGCCATTGTTAGTGGATTGGTTCATTGGCATTGCTGTCTGGAAGTGAGGCGTATTCCCTCTAGGTGGGATGAGGGAGTATCTCTCTGTCTTGATCTAGACCATCTAATACTCACAGTCCATTTCACAGATGGCATCCAGTCATATTCATAACCTTACCCGGGTTCGGCCTCAGCCACCTACTTGACACCTGTCTGTATGTGGGGTGGGCAGGCGCTTGTGTGTCCTTCAGATTTGTCCCATAGCGCATTCCTAATACCGCCATGAACATCGCTGCCGGGGGCTGCTGGGACAAGGGAGAGTGTATGCAAAGTCTGCGAAAGAAAGTATACTGAGTGCATACATTCAACGTTGCATTTCTAGATGAGCAAACGGGCTAACAACTTCCAAATCGATGACAGGAATCAATGGATGAACCTGCTCTGCTGGTTGGCATTGTGTTGTTGATCCTGCACAGAGTGGCAATTCCCCACGCGCCCTCGGCCGCGTGTGGACGTCTGCCGAGGTTAAGCCCTGCCGTGGCAGTCCCTTGGAGGCGTGGGAGAGACCCTGCAGGGATGCGCCACTCGGTCCCACCACCGTCGCAGCTGCCGTGATTGATGACTGGTCTTGTAATCTGTCTTCGGGGCGCGCCTGTCCTGTAAGGTTTCCAGGCCCGGCACTCTATCATTGCAATGAATGGCCGAGCTGCAGTGCTGCGATAAGGCGCGCGCCTCTTCCAGGCGGCCGGCCAGCCTCGCCGACAATAGCGGGCTGCTGCAAACGGCCACCGCCTCCCGCCAGGATCTCAGCTGAATAGCCGCTCTGGGATGGGTATAGCTGGATATAAAACAGGAAATAATTGCCCTCAGGCACTTGCTGCAGAACGTTCGCCTTGCTGTATTCAACTTATAGAACATTTCACATGAATATAGCTCAGCCGGTTTGGGCTTCTTGTTAATTCATATAGCTACACGTTCAGGCTAAAGGTAATTCAAGGGCGCATTAAACAAGCTGACCAACCTACGTGGCATGTTTGGTGAGTGGCACCAAAAGTCCCACCTTTTTTTATTATGTGTTCCTTGTCACCATTGGAGGAACGGCCCTTGGCCTGGTCTGTATTCCAGAAACTGCGCACGTGTGCAGAAACTGCCCTAGTACACACTTCACTGAAAGATTGCAAGTCAGTGCCAAATACATATTTGCCTCTACGGAAATACCTTGCAAAATTGCACGTTCACCAGTGCACATTGTGTGTTACTATGCCACATGCTACTATTTAAAACACCTCAGACACAACGATTAATAAACACATATTAATATCAATTAATAATTCAAAAGGTATTTTGCTTAAAAAGTGAACACTCATGGCTGCTTGAGACAAAAGGACCTGACCAGTTGTCCAACAGCCAGTGGAACCTGTGGTGTGATTTGCATTTCAATGTATGAAGTTGGAGCCATTTTTATTCTTTTTCAGTGAAAATAAAGGGCATGCAGATAGATGCCTCGGAAGACCAGTGGCAGCCACAGTGCATACCGTTATATTACTTGTCTGTTCCATGTCTGACAAACGACAAATCGTCTCCTGGAAAGCAGACACTCCCGCCTGCCCGACTGAACTACGGACTGATCCATGCAGGGCAGAGTGAAGGAGGCAATGGTGGGGCGACTTCAGTTGTGTGGGGGGGGGGGGTGCTGAATAACTGGGTGCTGAACCAGCCAGCAGCGGAGGAAGTTTTTGGTGCGGGGTGAGGGAGCGGATAATAGGGCGCCAGCTGGAGGCTGGGGTGTGCACTGGGCCCCAGGGAGTATTCTTATAGATGTTCCGGATCGATGAAACTTGGCGTAGAGTACTATGAGCAGGCCTTGCTGAAGCCTATCAGGGATGGGCCTAGGCTCACACCTGGGAGATCGAAGGCATTGACTATGAATGAGCAGGCCCATTATTAAGCGGATACTCATCTTATCTGTGCCCAGGTATTAGCATGGCCACGCTACATGAAACATGGTTTCATCATAAGATCTCAGGACTTGCAGGATAAGGTGAGTGTGGTGGAGGGACTGTGTTAGTTTAGTGCCTTGTTTTATTTAATTTGATTTATTGTTTTTTAAGGGAAGCCCGATCCTTAATAGCTACAATTCTTTACTTGGATTGGTCCCGTGAAAGGTACAGAAGAAAGTTATCATTCTTGTGCTTAAAACAACATGCATTTATACCTGAACGATCTCTAACTTAAGTTCTGCGTCTCTATTAGCTACAGTCGGTAGAATGCATTGTGCATTTTGATTTCAATTGTGTGCAATTTCTTGTACTGATGGCACCAACACATCCATCTGATTACAATATGATACGTTGGAGATGCTAGAACCGAAAGGGACATATGAGAAATAACACGATTAACAAGTTTAAGTAACTTTTTTTCTTCTAAAACTGTGAACCAACCAACAAAATAAACAGGTGCCCTAGCCGAGAGCAATATTTTGTTGGGCTAACTCAGCATTTTGATTACTAGCTACCAAGAGCACACATGCCACTTCCTCAGGCCACTTCCCTGCTGCTGCAACATAGCCTTCCCTTAACAGGAAGAGCAGTGTTAGACCCTCCATCTAATGACGTGTCATCATTACACGTTAAGGACTACACACTTCTATCAGTTCACTTTGCCGTGCATTCTTTTGGCATGAAAGTGGTGTGCTAATGCAATAATCCTCAAGAAATAGGAAATAAGGCAAATAAATGCAGACCGTGCTTTGAGTGGATTAAAAAGATAAATTAGGAGTCCCTAGTGTGTCACAAAAAGGGAAGGGCGTTTAGTCCTGTCATACATATTCAGTAAATTGTTTATTTTAGGATATTAGTTAAGCCAACCTTGCAGCATGCTCAGTGCTTTGTACTGCTGCAAGGTCGTTCTGTATGTCCAGTGTTCGAGTTACAAACCTTACTCTTTATAAGCGAGCGTTCAACTAAATTACGAGGCTTGAACTTAGTCTCATGTTGCAAACAAATCTTTCATAAAAACTAGAGATATCAGAGGCATAGTCAGGGTAAATCAAGCCCATTAAATACTAGCTCTTCCACCCGAATATGTCTATTGTTCTTTTGGTACAAACGAGTGGCAAAACGATATCCTGCTTCATTTGAACGCAGGATACACGTGTTTCAGTTATGTGTTTGCCTTTGGCCCAGGGATTCTCCCACTCACAGGAAACATTTTAGTTTATCTTATGTTTGACTTGCCTTCCGAATTAATCGAAAAACGTTAATAGATGTATAAATCATTCAAAGGCCTGGATACTTGATTGAGACAGAGGAAGTCTCCGAAAGTGGTAATTTGCATGGTCAGATAATTACGGAAAGGAACATGTCACATGTTAGACACAGGAGATGTGTACTGTTGCTCAGCTGATGGCAACATTAGATTACAAAACACATTCGGAGACTTAATGAATAAGTAAACAATGTCATAAATAACGTTTTAGGCTCTTAAGTAGTTGCCTTAAATTGATTTCCAACACGTGTTTCATCTGGTCCTTGTCAAGGCATACTAACAATTCAGTACTCCCCAATAAGTGCATAAAAGATGATAATGGTATCCCATGCATAAAGAGAAATAATAATAAACCCAAAGCATTCAAAAAGCAAAAAATGCCCAATGCAATGTATCATTACTATAGCAGTGTTTAGAAGATCTAAATGTAAAGTTATACTACAGCCAGACAAAAGCAAGAACATAATAAACCAAGGTAAAATGCATTAGTAAAAATAATAGAACCAGATGGGGCGAGAAAAAGGGGGACAACCGAAACAACACATATTTGTCATTGATTCATAAACAAAAATCATTGCATGCTAGTATATGCGAAGTTCCAATCTTACCCTATTGGTTACGTCTCCAGTTAATTGTGAAATCGACACTACATACAATCTTAACTGTCTTTAGAGTGCCTCATGATTGGATCAATGGTCCTATCAGACATTAAAGTACAGTAATGTATACCACAAGGGTAAGAGAGGAGAAGGGAAAAAGAAAGAAAGATGCTGGTTAGTCTGTACTGCATGAGTTTTAACAGTTTGACATATGTATTCCAATAGTTGCTAACTTACCCTACATTTCCTATAGTCAATGACTTTCTTAGTCTAAAAACAAATTATTCAAAATTTGGTTCAATTTGGTGCTCACCTCTCTGTGAATAACAAGAATAATATATTATTAATAGAATTGAACTTGCTTATGGAAAAAGAATGGTGGAGATTGAAAAATAAATATGAACCGATAAGCCGCTTACCCGGTTTAAAGTAGGAAAGGAGTTATTCATGAGGAGAGCTTACTTAAATATCAAAATAAATTACATCATGTTACTAAAGAAGTAAAATATAAAAAAGAAACCAATGTGTAGTACGATCTAATAAAACTATAGTTCACTTGGATTAATGATAACTGCAGAGCAATTTAGAAATTGCAAATTGTCCTCATACTATATTTCCCTGGGATAATGGGGCGAATGGTTCCCTATCCCCAGTTGCATTTAGCTGCATTCAGCTTTAGGAACATCTGCTTGTATCGTGCGCTAAGGAGCACCATGTTGGTCATTGTGCATACATGTGACGTTAATGCACGAATATTGGAAGAGTAGCATGCTGTGAGGATGTTCCTCAGTAATTGTACAAATCAATGCCTGGTTTCAATATTTGGCGCTATTTGGACGTCAAGTTCGTAATCTAATTTTTTTTAATTATCCTATTAAAATATAAAAATCCCATAATGTGATTAAAACATATCATTAAATAAAGTGGAATAGAAAAATCAATCACACACATTATGTAGTCCATTACATTGTTGAAAAATAATGCTAGTGATACAATTATATTAAAGAGGTCAGTCATAAGTTATTGCTAAGGATATCATAGGGATTGTTCTTACCCTCTTCTCAGACTGCCTGTTGATATATTGCTATACATAACACTTATTGGTAAAGAGGAAACAAACTGAGTATGTAACACAGCTGCCATGATGCATGAGAACTAGACCGCTCAGAGCATGAGCATAGGACCGTGATGGAACGGAACAATGGTGGCAAGTCCTCCAATGATTCCAGAGGCGCCAGCTGCCCCGGCGCATGACAAGTCCGTACAATAATTACAAGTGAAATAAGATTCCCTATGCAAATTTCACATGCATTGTTTGATATAATGCAGAGAACCACAATCTGCCATGGCATACCAGTTCCTGGCTTGTACATTAAAATGGTGTACGTTCCACTTGGAGCTGAAGGCTGAAGGCTGGGGCATTTATGACCCAGGGATTGCTGTCGGCCTGGTGCAGGTTGTTTGAATTTAGGCAGGCAGGGCCAATTTACAGACATCATACCTCCTTGAGTGATTTCAGCATCTTCCTCTCGTCATCCACAATGAATCTCCATGTGCTCATCCCTCCTCCAATCATACCCCATGATTTCAGGGTGTGTCTGTTCTTTCTATTTATGTTCTCCTCCTACTCTCCTCTCTCAATATTTTCACCAAACATCACTTGAATATACACCTCCTCTTCTCCCTTTGTATCTCCTCCAACCTACTTCTGACTCTTTTACACCTACTCCTCACTATGTTTGATATTCTGCTTCACCACTTCCTCGCTCCTCTTTATTTCATTTCTGCTTCACCACTTCCTCACACTTCTTTGCAACCTTCTCACACCCACTGATGCTCCTCCTCACCACCTTCGTGCTCTCTTCCACCTCAACACCATTCCTTCTGAGGTTTCTCATCTAGGCCTTCTTATTCTTTACCACTTTCATCTCTCCTGCCCTCTGGCCACTTCTATTCATCATCCTTCCTTCTGCTCCCACTTCTTCTGCTCTCACCTGGAGCATTGTCCAACATCACTCCTACTCCACCTCTAAATACCCACAACCTGCCTGAAATAAACATCCTTTTTATACCAGTCATATCTCCCCACCCCCCCCCGGTAAACCGTCTTTGTGGTGGGAATTGCTGAGGAGCTTAATTATCCTTCCATAGGGATAGGCTCTGCCGTTTGAGCTGAGAGGAATGGTACCCACATAATTGCCACTGTGTTGTGCATAGAGGTAGACCCAGCCTATGTTAGGCTTAGCTTTCATCTTGCATTCTCGGTTCTCTTATTGTGCATCATGAATTAGATGGTGCATGCATAAACTGTCCCTCTCTTTTCCCTCAAAGAACCCTGTTCCAGCAGCTGCTGCCACCATAGCTAACCTCACCCTTTGGGTAATGTAAGATGTGTTGGGGGAATTGTTTCTTTGGGCAACGGCGCACCACAAGAGTGGCTGAGTGTTCAATGTACAT
Organism: Ambystoma mexicanum; assembly: GCF_040938575.1. NCBI lineage: Eukaryota > Metazoa > Chordata > Amphibia > Caudata > Ambystomatidae > Ambystoma > Ambystoma mexicanum. The sequence continues at coordinate 1,193,261,506 of NC_090931.1, forward strand.
ACTTGCTTTGATGAATGCCACATTCCATGGATGCTTGAATCCCCGATTTTCCATACCTATTCTGGGAAGCCTTGTGCCTCAAGGTGTCTTGGTTGCTAGGTCTCATGTAGTCACTTTGTTTGAACCAAGAGTTGCCCGAGTTCTAGATGTACTGCCAAATCTTTGAGTTCCTATAAAACAGGTAGGGACCTATTCTTGCTCAAGGTCATAAGCCCCAGCCAATATATCAGAAATTGTGGGGAAAGCCAAGGGATTATCCCTGCATTACACCAGGACCCAGTATTGTAAGTGATTTCAACCTGGCACTCCACCTAAGTCAAGGCCTAGTGTGTGATGCACAGCTGAAACCCTTAATTATTTATGTATGTCTATAAGTTCTTTTATTTCTGAATGAGGTACCCTTATATCACGCCCCTCTCTTTGAATCCCCCCCGGTCTCACTGAACCAGGAAGCAGGCTGCAGGCTGTTCTGCAAAGTTAAAAACATTTATTTTATGTATTTCACTATATATATATATATATATATCACACTATTTTAATAGTTTTACAATGATCACCAATGGGGTGATGTCACAATAAATCTCTTTAATCACACGGAGTAATAGGAAAAACAATGCAGCATTTAATAATACTTTTGCATGTTCAATCAAAATGCAATGTGATTACTCTTTCCCCCTGCACACTTCTCAATCCCCCCCAATATGCAATATAAAGATATGGAAGGAGAGAAAACAGGTTTCAGGAATGCAGAATTCAACAAAGGAGTATCAATCCCAATTTCCCCCCAGCAAACACAGAGAGAGAAACAGGAATGATTTCAAACTTGTGAAAAATGGTTTAAAGTTGGCTTTGCATGAATGGTTAAAACACTGAAAATGGATTTAATTCACTAAAATTGTTTCAATACTAGTGGGAGCCGCTTTGTATGGTATCAGACAAACACTAGCAATGATTATTGAGTAACTAGCAGGTTGAAAACTTAATTCTGAGGTTGGATACAATGAACAGCTATTTCACAGGTGATAGATTTGAGCCAAATGAAAAATTTGCTGCAAACTTTTCTGCGCGCGGTAAGCGTGATTGCGGAAAAACTATAAGGAGTTGGGATGCAGTTTTGGGTTCGTTGGAAAGCTGAGGATGTTAGCTTCAAGTAGACACTTAACTTAATTTCTAGCATAAACGGTGAAGAAGTCATGAAGGTTTTTGTGGAGGTCTTTTTTTTAGAAAGAGGCAAAATAGCAAAGCAACAATGTGCTTTTTAAAAATGACAAACAAGGTTTCTTTACACTAGGGGAGACTATGAAGATGCAAAATACACGACCGTGCAGCCACCAGCCCAGGATGTCACTGGTTGGTTTGGCCTGCCGAGACGCTCGCCTTTCTTCAGAAAATATATCAGCGCAAAGATGATTTTAACACTACTATTAGAAAGGACTATAGGGTAAGAAAAAAAAGTTCAGGCAAGACAAGAGAATTTTAGCAATAAAGTTCTGGATATGAGAGAATGGGTTTGGATAGGGATGACTTATGGACAATACATATGCTAGTGACAATCCTATGCTATGGATACTCACTACCAATGTTTGGAATGGACCCGTCAGGGATCTGGTCAGGGATCTTTCTGGACAGCAATTCAGCTAGCACACCAGACTGGGCTCAAGGCGCTCTGGTTCTACAATCAGCAAGGCACTCTGGATACCGCACGGTGGGACTGGACTGGATCTCACGGGTTCTGGTTCGCAGCATGGTTCTACTGGGTTGGATCTTTGGATTCTGGCAAGAATTCTTAGCAAGAAAGCAGCACAGCACAGCACAGCCAGGCTGTTCTTTTGTTCCCCTTAGAGGTCTGGGGTAAAATCTGGTTTCTGGATTGTTAAAGGCCAAGCTGAGAATGGTTCAGCTTTGAAAATGGGCCTTTCTGCTTTCAAAGTTCTGGAGTCTGGAATAGGGATTTCTCTTGCAAAGTGCTCCACCAGCAATCGGTTGGTGGGTGAATGTGTGTCTTTCTAGGTCCAAAGCTGTCTGTATTTATGTATTTCCTAAAAGGGTGGGTCTGCTGAATTACCCTAAGCACACCCTGGTATTCTATTAGTTAGGGTCTTTCCTCTCCCTTGATTTGAGAAGAAAACAGAGTGTCATCATGACGATGTTTTTTATGATCCAGGGAAAACCTCCCTTCTGTTTGTGCACATGAAATCTACTTTTCATACAAGACATATTTACAATTTTACAAACTTGATAGCAATAGCATATTTATATCACAGATTTTGTGGAGCACGTATTCATCCAAGACCCGTCGCGGTGAGATCTTGGGTCTAGATTTGGCAATTTTTCCGCACTTTTGGTCTGGTACCCAATGTCAGATTTATCCACAATTGTACACATATGTGCGCATTATATCTGGGCATAATCATATGAAGTTTCATGTTTCTGGAATCAATACAATTGCTACAAAACCACAATTTCTGCAGTCATGTCCCTAAACATAGCACAGAGTTCTGAATACTTTTAAAACGTGACCAAAAATTTCACATTAACAATACTGTAATTTTCCAATTTTTACTAATTCGCACAGTCCTTTGTCAGTCCTTTTTTCAAAAATATACTTTTCTGTGCTTTAAGAATAAACAAAATGGTCTGTTCCCGCCCCCAAAGTGCCTGGTGGCTCCAGATCAATCCCCGCCTCTTTCCTCTGGCAGGGGCTTCTGTTGACACTTGCATCTGCATATCTTTTAAATCAAGGAAGTCCTTTGTCTCTCCAAGGAGCAGCAGCTCAAATCCCCTCCCCTCTTCATCAACACTTGAATGTGAGTTCCTGGGCCAGAGAGCAGAAGGAAGGTGCCTTTTGTTGGGGCAAGCTGTGGAATTCGCTTTGTAGTTCTTTGGCTGGCATCAGTTATTTTAAAAATCACTTTGTTTACATTTTTCTTTGATTAAAATAAACTTATAATTTCAAAACAGGCAAACAGAACTCTAATTCCAGTCTTTTAAAACATAGAGATTAAATAGTTTCAACCTATATTACTTTTGATAACAAGTCACTTAATTCTAACCATTTGATTTTAACTGCACAAGTTTAAACTTCTAATGCAATTAAATGACAGCTTCATACAGGTGGCCGATGGTACTGCGCCCATATTTGACAGATTTTTCCCAGGCAAGCACACTTTTTAATGTGGATATTCTTATGATGGATTCTGCTTTTCCTGTGGATTCCTTAAATGAAGTGACGGGTAACACCCAGCAAGGATGTTGGATATTTTCTGATGTTTTGAACCATTATTTTGTAATTTCAGCAATCAAGCAAAAAAGGATTTCAGAGCACTTCTGGATTTCCTTGCAATAAAGCACTGCCTTTCATGTAGTTTCCATTTTCACTCTGTGGGCAGCCCAGTGACAGGTTTCAGCAGTGGGGTCTCCTGTTCCACCACTGACACAGGCAATGTAGATTGGCAGCCAGCTTTCTGGTTTCACAGCGCAATTTTCATAGGCTTAGTGAACATAGGGCTGTTTGCGGCCATTTTGCTGGTTCTGGTGCCACCAGCACACAGTGATGTTGCAGGGCAGAGCTTAGTGGGCCAGTACATCCCACAGTTTCACATAGTAGGCAGCATCATCTGCTCCCCATGGCCAATCCACTCTATACCCCAATGGTCAGGCAGGGGACTTCAACACAATTGCCATTTTAAATACTTGGAAATAATGGCATTATAGCCAATTACATTCAATTCATCTAGCTGCAAAGCCATGCATTTGAACTGCAGCAATCATGAGAGGCAGTACACGGTGGAGCATGCCATACACAACACCACCAAAGAAGAATATAATCTTGAAGATTACTTATGAAATGGTTTTAGATAGTTTGTGTGGATACCATGAGTTCATACGAAATTCCTTGAGCAACAAGACATTTATTGCAGTGAAACTGAGGTATGGCTTTAAGACACTATCCCCATTTAAGGAGACTGAAACTTAAACACATGCACAACGGAGAAAACGAGCAATGGGAGTCTCATTGAGAGACATATGGCATACAAGTAGCAGAGTAGGCTGGACTGTCCACATTTCAGAGTATTCCATCAGCAATGGGTGATATTGAGTTTGGGAGGAAGGGATAATGGGTCCAAGGAGAGGGCATATTTTTTAAAGATAGATTACTGAATACATGTGGCAGCTTCTAAGAGAAATTTTGGAGACAAAAATATAATAGAAAATTACTGAAAAGCACAGAGGTGAGCAAAGTCAAAGTTGCCTGATGTACTGTGTGACACCTGTGTTGCCAGCGTTTCGGCACGTGGTTTGGGAGACTCCACCTTCTCATCTACATAACTGCTGTTTCAATGAAACAAATGCAAAGTGGACTCCAAGTGGCTGTCTGCAGTGTTGCTGTGTTGCCTGCTGTACTGCGTGATACCTGTGTTTAAAGCATTTCGTCAACTGGTTTGGGAGGCTTCACTTCTTATTGTACATAACCGCTGATGTCCACGAAGCGGACGTGAAGTGAACTACCAAGTGGCAGTTATGAGGGGGTCAGTAATGCGAGGCCGACAACTGCGTGTAGTTTTCCCAGTGTTCGACATTTTATTTCCAAGAATAATTGCAAATAAAACCTAACTAAGTCTACTCTACCAGGGAATTCCCTACCTATTCTAGAATCTAAGGGAAAATCACCTAGCATACATAAAACTAGCCCTCACTCTAAACAAGAGAACAATCAAAACAAAGCATAAACAACATAAATAAAAGATTAACAAATAACTAGTGTCTAGGGTGATTTCTACTTGTCCTGGGTAGACCTCATTCCCCCAGAAAGCCCCAAAGTCAATTTCTTCCAAGGAAAAATAAAGTTCTAAATCAGTTCATGCAAAGTTCCAAAGGAACACAAGTTTACCCAAACATAAATCCACTGGTAACAGCTCCTTCTTCAGTTGCTGAAAAGATCCCCTTTCCAAGTTCCCCAAAGAACTCAGTACAAATGGCAATCATTGATTGCTTCCTTCCAGGAGAGAATGAATAGAAGTCAAAGCAAAAGCTTCACTTCAACCTGAATGACAATTTTCCTTGTGTAACTTCTGCAGCATCACAAATACCATTTGTCAGGATGCTTCTTCTAAGGGTGTTGCTTGTCCTGAGCAACTCCCGTCTACAAATGGCACTATGAAAGCAGGCATCTTTGCCTCAAAGTTTCCTACTACTTCTACTTCGACCTCGACAGGTTGGCAAGGCACACTTCTCTCTGTGTTCCTTTCAGTCTTGCATCTACCACAAACATCTGGCTGAGTTCTTGGACTGCTTCTCGCTCTCTCTGCTTCACCAGTCTCAGCTTCACAGATTCATGATTAGTTCTTTTAGCAAGCACCCAGCTCCCTTCCCCAGCCTTAGATACATCTGTCTGTTTCCAGTAGCTATGCCACAGTTGTACTACCACTCTTGCAGCCTTGGATAACCTTGTCACCTTTGTATCAGAAGACCCCAGGTTTACAATAGCTTCAACAAGTTCAAAATCATAATGTTCAGTTCTTAATTGGGCTGCTTTAACCTTAGGAATGCTGTCTACTGGCTTGGGTAATGTTTGTTCTGTCTGTGACCTCAACAATTTATGAAATTATTAAACAGTTTGTGCTGAGTGTTAGAAGATTCAGGTTCCCTTCAGAAACAGATTTAGATATGCACAATCTCTTTTTTTTGAAGATTTCAACTTTGTCACACTTCGCTACCAGCATCAGTCACTGTGGAGGAGATGGAGGCATGTGGGTCTAGTTTCGCGAGCTACTTCCAAGATGGTGCCAGGTGTTCTGTGCACCTCTCTAGTCTTTGGTCCTGCTTCCTTGTCTCCCTTTGCTATGCCTCGCTGTGATACAGTGCGAGTAGATGAGCTGTCTGGTGCAAGGACCCGGCACGCCACTACTCCATTAGCATCTGCTCCGTGAGTTCGCCTTCTAGATAATTTCACTCTTTGTATTCCTCCTGGCATGCTTATTAACCTTTTCTTGTTTCGACTTCCCACAGAATCAAACCACGCCCTCGCGAACAGTTCTTTTGGCATCCTCTCTCTTACCGGCTTCTCGGGATCGGTTCACTTCAGTGGGCTCTGCATTGTTTACATCCCACCCCCGCTTCGCCATTACGATCATTCTAACTTTCTACTTTCTCGCCTTTCAGTCGCACTCCTTCCCTACTGAGCTATGAACAAAAAATCCTTGTAAAGCTACAGACTCTCACCATCACGTTAGGTAGGCAGGTTTACCATCTGTTCATTTCTCATCTCGCCACGTGCACCATCTCACACAGAGTTCCATTCCTCCCAGGTGGTACCGATCTCACTTTAGCACAACAGTATGGGCCATAGACTCACCCTTTAAAGGGATCTCGGTACGCAGTCTAAACTGGTCAAACATTAATTTCACTTTCTCATCTTCATGTACACTTACCTATCTCTTTCTATCCCTCAGTCGGGTCACTTACCTGTTTTCCGGACGTCAGGTGAAATCTCTCCTGGCCAGCAGTACAAGGCATCATCACAGAATCCAACGCATCCCGAGTCAAGACAGTTTCACTGCACACTCTGCTACAGCACATATCGACCAGGCTAGACCGAAGAGTCCCAGATCCAGGGTTTTTCTTCCCCTAGAGGATTTTCCCTGGGGCGCTTGTCCTTCCCAGGTCAGTACATATTTAATAGACCTGGAAGGGTGCAAGGATCCCAGGGGGCCTCTCCCTTTCGCCTGGTGGTTGCATCTGAGGAAGGTTAGTGCTGGCATCTTACTTCTTTTTTACTTGTTCCACTTGGGTTGTTCACAAACTTATAAACTTCTGTTCCCTTTTGATTCAGGCAGCATCCTGCTTTAACATGTAGGAGGAACACAATATATTATATGCAACCTTTCTTTGATGTTAAATGTTCTTGTAACACTTTGGGAAAGTCGACTATGGCTTCTTAAATTATTACCGATAACCTTCTCCAACTTAATAGGAGACAGGCAACCTCTCCGGTAATGCTTGTTATACAACAATGAGAAATGGAAAGATTTCTTTCCATGTGAGCACTTTGTTTAGCGCTGAATAAGCACATGCTACAATTCCCTTTGTTAAACAGGACTTCTCACAACTGCAAATACCTTCACTTGCTTTAACTTCTACGTGAGTGTGAACTATGCTGGTATAGTTACCGGCAAGGTATTTTAAGTGATTTGTAGTACAGAGCTTCATTTGGCGGCTCCGAAATCACAAAAGTTCCAGGCAGCTTCCACGTCCGACCTTCTGACTTCTACTACTGCTACAGGCTCTCTTGGGACGCAAATCTCTCCAGAGTACGGGTGTCTCCAATCCAGCCTTGATAAGGGAGGGTCGCTTCTCTCCAGCGTCCCTTAGCTTGCTTCTGCACACTGGCCTCAGGTACACACACAGCGTCAGCTCTGCATTTACAGCAAAAAGATGCACCTGGAAAGACTGTCAGTTTCTTCCAGTCTCTTACAATGCAGCCACAGCCAAACATGGTTTGTGAGCACATTACCAATTCAGAGCCTGCAGGTGAAATCTGCTCTTCCTTAGCACCGGCATCCCTTCTGTGGTCACACATCCTAGTAAACCTCCAGCCTCGTGCTCTGCTTTTCTTCTGCTACTGCTGCTGAACTTCCAGCTTCTTCTCCAGCTTCTTTCTGCTAATCCTTTCTGCTGCAGCATTTTATGCCACTCAGGGCCTTCATATTAATTGCCTGACCCTGCCAAAGACTATTACGTCTGGCTAACTGTTCTGCTCCTCTACATGCCTCCTCAGCCATCTTCTTCATCACAGGCCCTGAAGGATTCTGGAACATGTAGTTCTTTTTAGAGAAATTCGGTTTTTTCCCTTACTACTTTGGTTGGTACTTTCCCTTTCCCAGATATTGTTGGAAGAGGAATTATATGGCTTAACCGTTTAGAGATAGATGGAACAGAAAAGACCACATTTTCTTCATCCCTTTTGGTATACCTTTGGCATTTGGGAGGATAGCTCAGCAGCAATGTGCTCACCTTGGAAGCAAGATGATACGGAGCAACACAGGTCGCTCCCCGGGTCTGCGCTTAGAAACCTCTGGGTATTAAGCATGTTATAAATAACCTATCACATCATATCATAATTATAGGAAGGCAAAAAACGTGTTCTTCAAATACGGTACTTGGTTAGCTTTTACCCTGGGAGTTTATCTTTCAATCTTTAGCAGGATGTTGAGATACATTTAATTCTTTCAATAAGCCAATTCCTCCATAAACCCAGTGGCAAGAGTATCTTGCTCCAAGGAGAAATCCTGTGTCTCACCCTGTGAAATCACTTCACCGCCCTGGGCCTTGTCTCCACTCAGGCTATCCTCCCACAGTGCACCACACCCACGATTGGGATCAGGAATTATCTGCCCTCTTCTGGCCACCAGGGAGGAGACTTTAGGTAGGGTTTTAGTGGGGGATCCACTGGATTCTCCACACAGTCTGCAGTGTTGCTGTGTTGCCTTCTGTACTACGTGATACCTGTGGTACCTGCTTTTCAGTGATTGGTTTGGGAATGTAAACATCCTAACATACATAACCGCAAACATCCATGAAGGAGTCGCAAAGTGGACTCCAAGTGGCAGTCTGCAGTGTTGCTTTGTTGCCTGCTGTAGTGTGTAATACCTGTATTTCCAGTGTCTCGGCAAGTGGTTTTGGAGGCTCCACCTCCTAATGTACATCAGTGCCAACGTCCACGAAGCGGATGCGAAGTTGACTCCAGGTGTCACTCTGCAGTGTTGCTGTGTTGCTTGCTGTACTGGATGATACCTGTGTTTCTAGCGTTTCTGCAAGTAGTTTGGGAGGCTCCACAGGTACATAACTGCCGATGTCCGCGAAGAAGACACAAAGTGGACTCCAAGTGGCATTCTGCAGTCCACAGGGTGTGGCAGAGTGGCGGAGTGCAGTAAAAAAAAGAGAGAATTCAGTCTATTTGGAGATTCAGTGAATGTAAACAGTAGAAGAGGAAGATCTGATGTTGGAGTACTAGCAGGTGTGCTATCCTCTACTAGTGAGGCAGAGAAGAGGCCTGCATGGAAACACAAGGTACGACTTGTGGTGAAGATTGGAGAGGCAGTGTGAGTGCAGTTTACATTCAGAGAAGCCAGGACTAAGTTACAACATGGGTGAAAATGGGCTGACCTAAAAAAACAACTATGTGTCAACATGTAAGAATTCACCCTCACCTGAATCTTCCTCTGTAGATGATTCAAGAAGATTCTTTCTGGGAACAGGGGTCTTCTTCTTCCGGGTAGATCTCCGATCTATATAGAGGTAGAACCGGTTTCGAGGAGTAGCCACTATGCCCACCAAGAACCAAAGCTAAGGCACAAGACCACCATCTGAAAAAGCCAAAAGGCTGCCAAAATCCCTTCAATCCTTTTGTAGAGCAGGTGTACAGGTAGTAGAGATGAACGTCTCTTATGTTTCCGCAAAGTCCATCCAGTGAAGGCAGATTCCCCTACTGCTAAGGTAGCACATAAAATCCCAGCACTAGTGGAGGCTAATATGACCGGCAAGTGGAAGCATGAGAAAATAGGCAGCTCGAAGAAAAGACACACCAGTGTTAGACTGGAGCAAAGGGCAGCAGAATGCAAGAAAGCAGTAAGAAGGCAATGAAGGCTCAAGGGAGTGCAAGCAGAGAAGCAAAGGCCAAAGATAAACTGGAGGAGCAGCAGAACCAGGCAGAAAACTGAAGAGCAGCAAGGCTGGAGAAAGAGTGAAGTAAACCCGAAAGTAAACAGCGTCTTTCACAAAAGCAAGGAAGCAGGGTTGCAAAGTGCCACGCTCAGTCCATAGACTGCATTTGTAGAAAGCGGGCATTGCCATCTTGGATGAAAACACTGGAGCGAGAAAGTGCATTCAGGGAGAACGTGATGGTAAACTAATGGTGCAGGCGCAATTGGCCCCAAACCTTCGAGGGCGGACAGACACAGACACTATGACTTACAAAGAGTGGGTTAATAATGCCTCTATGCTGGATGCTTCACCAGCATTAAGTCTGGCAATGGAAATGCCTCTACCCCTTTCACTGGTAGAAAGTGGGGTAAGTTACACTGAAATGGTTACAGCCCAAATTAACACGGAACGAACTACGAACATAAATACAAAGCGGAATGGGAAAACAGAGAAAGGCCCAGCAACAAATTCAATAGCTGCATATTTCACCACAGTGCAGAAGGAGAATGTGGTGGACAGTCAGCAGCCAGGCCCATCAGGCTTGAGGGGAAGCAGGGTGGACTTCAACAGTACCCTGCATTCACAACTGCAGTTAGTATCTGATGGGGAATTGCTAGCAGTGTTGGAAAGGCTGGGGAGGAGATTGGTAGTAAATCAGGGTGGAAGACTTTTATTTAAATACCCACCCCATCTTCTCTGAAGCAATGGACTCTGACTCAGAATCCTCTTATACATCAAACTCATCCAGGCTGCCTCTGACACAGCAGCAACAGGTATATACGATGAATGATAACGCACATTCATCATACAGCAGCTATTTTGCAAGATCAACTATTGCAGGAGATTAATCAGATTATGTGTGCCTTGTTGGCTTTATTGAACCTGCGACATGACTCACAAACACAAGCGTCACTATTAGAATGAAGACTGGCAAAGTTCAATTTTATGGCTTCCAGCCCTCAAAGTAAGTCTACAGGCGGCGTTATCAATAGCATGAATACATCAAAGGAAGTGCTCATTGCTATCCCTGAAAATTCCACAAGAACGTAACAGAGTGAAATCACAAATGCGTAGGCAGTTCAATCAAGCTTAAGAGAGAGGGATGTAAAGAATGTGGGGAAAATGAAAGAAAATGGAGTACTGCATAAAGACCAGCCAATTGACCAAACGAAATGCCAGGCAAAAGTATAGGGGAAACAGAAAAGAAAGACAAAACATATGAAACAGATGAAGATTAACAACAGTAGCACCAGGATTTCTTTTTTATCCCCCACACTACCTGCGAGGGAGGATTAGGGGGAACAAGAAAATTACTGAGTTTGTCCATAAAATACTTAAAAGTATTGGCAGAAAAGGCTGTGGAAAACAATGATCCTGAGGAATGGTGGAAATATCAGACGTGGCCACACCTGGGTGTAAGACGAGTTGGATACAGGTAGACCTAGCAGCGTAAACAGACCCCATTTTGAATAAACATACACAATGTGATTTTTCGGACTCTGTATCCAAAGTTGGCCCGAACTGTAAAAAGAAGTTGGATGATGGCCACACAGTAGGGGGAGGCAAGATTATAGGGCTCGGGAATGGGTAATGCAAAATCTATGTTCTGGGGATCAAATATGAATCAAGCCATAGCTAGGGAGGTGCTGGAAGAGGTCAGTACTAAACCCAAATTGCAGTGAGAGTGGGGACAAAAATAATGGAAATTTAATGAGAGAAAGAAGTGTGTGACTGGTCAAAGAGGGGATAACTACTGAGAAGCTGGGTGGATAGAATGATGTAGGAAAGAGATTGATACCTATAAAATGGATGCCCCATTATTTTTTGGGGGAGCCTGTGGTCTAGACCTTATGGTAACAGAGTGGAGAGATTTGAAGCAGCAATTAAGGTTGAAAAATAATCTGGTTGATCAGCCAAAGAAAAGTGAAACCAATGTTACGACTAAATCTAAGTGCTGGAAGCTCTAAGTGGAGTGTCTGCACCCAGAGAATAGATGCACAGTTATGGATAGGGCTGGTATCCTTTCCCTATTACGTGAAATTCACACTTTAACGATTTAGTGAGAATAGATTTCTTCTACGCATACAGACTAGATGTGGCCAGAGACGACAGCTTTTCTAAAATAGTTTTTGACTTATTACTAAAGGAATCTCTGCCACTACATCAATACGGGTATGATATATCACCTGTGGATCAGTTTGGCGATCTAGGACTGAGCTATGTACAGAAATCCTATGGGGGCAATACAGAGAATGGGTTAATGGTATCAGTAGATCAGGAGTCGAACCAGGACTGTAAAGTTCAGTGGGCAAGGGTGGAGGGTAGATGGGTAAAGGAAAAAGACCTAGCTATCCAGATCTCTTGATGGGCAACGGTTATCGCCCCATCTTTAGTGATGTTACTAATTTAATAATATTGTCCTCATTACAAGTGTTGCGGTCTGGAACAAGGGTGCTGGTCGGACCCTACCAGCACCGTTTCCGGACCGCCACACTACAACTCTGCGGGCAGAGGCAGTTGCGCCTGACAGGTCTGACCTGCGCAACAGCACCTGCCCGCAGAGTTTTCAAATGGTGCCAGTGCTTCTGTCTCCCCCCTCCCATTGGTGTCCTATGGGATGCCACAGGAATGGGGAACAACATTTTCCGCTGCCTGACATCCCGGGACACCAGGACGCTAAAAGTGTTATGAGTCCGGCGGCAACCCACCGGTCACACCAGCGGGTTACCGCCGGACTCGTAATGCGGCCCATTGTCTTAGAATAGTTGCGGGGATTTGAATTTATTTACAAATCAGAAATTGGGTAGAATACTAAAAGGTTACCATATAATCCTTATCCAGGAAACATGGTTTAAACAAATCCCCATTTCTGATGGCTATGCCACAATATTTCAGACAGCAGAAAAAGGGGGCACATGGATAGCCCTTAGGTGGTCTTCTCATCCTCATTAAAATTGTCACAGGAATGGTTATTGATAACCAACTTCAAGTGGGAAGGGGCATTTTAGCTGTCCAGTTGTCGATACAATTTAACAGAGTAATGAAGAAGATGCTGCTTCTAAATCTTTACTGGCATCAGTTACTCTGTAGTATTGAACACATTTTAAATGAGTTGGTTACATGTATATTGGAATGGCTGGCAGCGATAGATGGAGGATTAACAGGGTAATTCATAGAATTTCCCAGAAAAGTGTTGCAAGCGGCTGGCGCAGAGTGTCCGCGTGCGATTGTCTGCGCCAGGCACGTGCGCCAAAACCGATTTCCGCGCACAGCGTATTCATGGATTTTAGGCTCCCAAACCAGCCGTGGCGCAGAGAATCGCAGCGACCCTGCAGCAGCGCCAGTAACGCCCCCAAGAACGCCCTCGCGCAAGGAAAAGCCATCAAAATCGCTAAATCATCTCAAAGGGCTGCGCTAACCCTGGACCAGTTCACCGGGCTGGCAAACAGCAAACGCCAAGCAGGGAACGTGTATTTCAGGGCTGCGCGGGAAGTTCCACACGAGTTTGGCCCCGTGCAAGCAGGGTACGTGTATTCCAAGGGTGCGCGGGAAGTTCCACACGCGATTTCAGCAGGGTACGTGTATTCCAGGGGTGCGCGGGAAGTTCCACACGCGATTACAGCAGGGTACGTGTATTCCAGGGGTGCGCAGGAAGTTCCACACGCGATTTCAGCAGGGTACGTGTATTCCAGCGGTGCGCGGGAAGTTCCACACGCGATTTCAGCAGGGTACGTGTATTTCAGGGGTGCGAGGGAAGTTCCACACACGATTGGGCCAGTGCGAGCAGGGTACGTGTATTCCATGGGTGCGCGGGAAGTACCACACGCGATTTCAGCAGGGTACGTGTATTCCAGGGGTGTGCGGGAAGTTCCACACGCGATTCCAGCAGGGTACGTGTATTTCAGGGGTGCGTGGGAAGTTCCACACGCGATTGGCCCAGTGCGAGCAGGGTACGTGTATTCCATGGGTGCGCGGGAAGTTCCACACGCGATTTCAGCAGGGTACGTGTATTCCAGGGGTGCGCGGGAAGTTCCACACGCGATTTCAGCAGGGTACGTGTATTTCAGGGGTGCGCGGGAAGTTCCACACGCGATTGGGCCAGTGCGAGCAGGGTACGTGTATTCCATGGGTGCGCGGGAAGTACCACACGCGATTTCAGCAGGGTACGTGTATTCCAGGGGTGCGCGGGAAGTTCCACACGCGATTCCAGCAGGGTACGTGTATTTCAGGGGTGCGCGGGAAGTTCCACACAGGATTCCAGCAGGGTACGTGTATTTCATGGGTGCGCGGGAAGTTCCACACGCGATTGGCCCAGTGGGGCAGGGTACGTGTATTCCATGGGTGCGCGGGAAGTTCCACACGCGATTTCAGCAGGGTACGTGTATTCCAGGAGTGCGGGGGAAGTTCCACACGCGATTTCAGCAGGGTACGTGTATTTCAGGGGTACGTGTATTTCAGGGGTGCGGGGGAAGTTCCACACGCGATTTCAGCAGGGTACATGTATTTCAGGGGTGCGCGGGAAGTTCCACACGCGATTGGGCCAGTGCGAGCAGGGTACGTGTATTCCATGGGTGCGCGGGAAGTTCCACACGCAATTTCAGCAGGGTACGTGTATTCCAGGGGTGCGGGGGAAGTTCCACACGCGATTTCAGCAGGGTACGTGTATTCCAGGGGTGCGCGGGAAGTTCCACACGCGATTTCAGCAGGGTACGTGTATTCCAGGGGTGCGGGGGAAGTCCCACACGCGATTTCAGCAGGGTACATGTATTTCAGGGGTGCGCGGGAAGTTCCACACGCGATTGGGCCAGTGCGAGCAGGGTACGTGTATTCCATGGGTGCGCGGGAAGTTCCACACGCAATTTCAGCAGGGTACGTGTATTCCAGGGGTGCGGGGGAAGTTCCACACGCGATTTCAGCAGGGTACGTGTATTCCAGGGGTGCGCGGGAAGTTCCACACGCGATTCCAGCAGGGTACGTGTATTTCAGGGGTGCGCGGGAAGTTCCACACGCGATTGGCCCAGTGCGAGCAGGGTACGTGTATTCCATGGGTGCGCGGGAAGTTCCACACGCGATTTCAGCAGGGTACGTGTATTCCGGGGGTGCGCTGGAAGTTCCACACGCGATTTCAGCAGGGTACGTGTATTTCAGGGGTGCGCGTGAAATTCCACACGCGATTTCAGCATGGTATGTGTATTTCAGGGGTTCTGGGGAGTACTACACGTGAATTGGCCGTGTGGGTCCTCCCAGGTGTACGCTCCACAACCTCCATTGCCCCTGCAGGCAGCCCACACCTTGGGGGACTACCCTGCAGCCCTTCTCATGTCCCGCAGGCAGCCCATCCACCATGGGCATGCCCCCCAGCCAACCCACATGTCACCTTGCACTACTGATCAACAATGCATGTCTCCCACCACCCCACAACCCAGCCACCAGGGGCAGCCTCCACCAGGCCCCCACTCATGTCTCCCACCACCCCCACCACCCAGCCACCAGGGGCACCCTCCACCAGGCCCCCACCCATGTCTCCCACCACCCCCACCCCCCAGCAGTGCAGGGGCAGCCTCCACCAGGCCCCCACTCATGTCCCCCTGCACTCCCACCCCCCAGCATCCAGGGGCACCCTCCACCAGGCCCCCACCCATGGCCCCTATCACCCCCACGCCCCAGCCACCAGGGGCAGCCACCACCAGGCCCCCACTCATGTCTCCCACCACCCCCACCCCCCAGCCACCAGGGGCACCCTCCACCAGGCCCCCACTCATGTCTCCCACCACCCCCACCCCCCAGCAGTGCAGGGGCACCCTCCACCAGGCCCCCACTCATGTCTCCCACCACCCCCACCCCCCAGCAGTGCAGGGGCACCCTCCACCAGGCCCCCACTCCTGTCTCCCACCACCCCCACCCCCCAGCCACCAGGGGCAGCCTCCACCAGGCCCCCACTCATGTCTCCCACCACCCCCACCCCCCAGCAGTGCAGGGGCACCCTCCACCAGGCCTCCACTCATGTCTCCCACCACCCCCACCACCCAGCCACCAGGGGCAGCCTCCACCAGGCCCCCACTCATGTCTCCCACCACCCCCACCACCCAGCCACCAGGGGCACCCTCCACCAGGCCCCCACCCATGTCTCCCACCACCCCCACCCCCCAGCAGTGCAGGGGCAGCCTCCACCAGGCCCCCACTCATGTCTCCCACCACCCCCACCCCCCAGAAGTGCAGGGGCAGCCTCCACCAGGCTCCCTCCCATGTCTAAGATGCCTCATTTATATATCCTTCCAAAAATACACAAAAGGATTGACCAACCACCAGGAAGACCGATAGTGGCAGCGACAGGGAGTATTCTACAACCCCTTGGCACGTATATAGATTATTTTTTGCAACCAATAGTACAGGAAACTTCTACTTTTGTTAAGGACACTACTCATTTTTTGCAAATTCTTAACCAGATACAACTGGAAGAAGAAGACATACTGTTTACTATAGATGTCGTTAGCCTGTATACAAGCATACCTCACGATCAGGGCCAAGAGGCAGTTCAGACTCTCCTGCTTCAAAAAGAACAGATTGGAGCAAACAAAGAATTCCTGATGATATTACTTGAGTTTATAGCCACTCACTCTTGTTTCGAATATAACCATAAACATTATAAGCAGATATCCGGGACAGCTATGGGGGCAATCATGGCACCAGCTTACGCGAATTCCTTCATGTACATATTTGAAAGCAAGAATATCTTAGGAAACACTAGATGGAAGCCTCACTTGAAAACTTGGGTGAGGTATATCAACGACATTTTTGGCGTATGGTCAGGAAGAAGGGAAGACCTGGACACGTTTCTAAGATACCTAAATGGCATAGATGCACGCCTACAATTTACCCTAGAGGTTGGTAACCCCAATGTACATTACCTAGATGTACAAACGGTGATATGTGGGAACAGGATCAACACCACACTTTATACTAAACAAACAGATCGGAACAACCTGTTGCATCGGATGAGTTTTCATCCACCAAACTTACTACGCAATCTACCGTTTGGACAGATGCTGAGGATTAAGCGGATTGTTAGTGATCCGGAAGACTGTGAGAGACAACTCGAACTTCTGCAGGAACGATTGAAAGAAAGAGGTTATCCTGAGACAGACTTGCAAACGGCACGCCAAAAGACAGGAATACAGACAAGGGACCAACTTCTGACTAAAAGGAAGGAACGAGAGAATCCCGAATTGGTCTTTATTACCACTTATGCCATACAAAGCAGAAAAATTAAAGACATAATTCAAGACAGATGGAGTATCCTTACGAGTGATTCACGAACCAAGGATTTGTTTCCACAACCACCGGTTTTCGCGTATAAAAGAAGTAATAACTTACGCAACATGTTGGTGAATACGAGAAGTAAAGATACAAGTAGGAAACCAGACAAACATCCTGGAACATACCCGTGCATGAGTTGTAACAACTGTAATAATGTGATGAAGGGCAATACCATAATGCATCCTAAAACTGGTGCAAAAATTAAATTGAGATATCATGCGACATCTTTGTCAGAAAACGTGATTTATGCCATAAGGTGCCCATGTGGCATATATTATGTGGGAGAAACAGCTCGTAGGATACGAGTCAGAATAAACGAACATAAGTCATGTATCCGAAATCAAAACACTACTTCAGCAGTAGCAAGACATTTTATGATGAACGGACATTCGGTAACACAATTAAGATTTATAGTGCTGGAAGTACAACCCACAAGAAAGGCTAGTAAGGACATGAAAAATGGAGGGCGCAACAGGAAGCGTTCTGGATTGATAAACTTGATGCATTGTCACCTGATGGAATCAACGAAGAATTCGATTTGAGTTGTTTTTTATGACTTGAATTATTTGTTAACTATGCGTAAGAATTTTCATGACTGAAATTAATTTTCATTTGTTTTCATGACGTTTGTTGAACAGACTGATTTCAAACCACAGCATTCTAAATATAGATTCGGATTTTGTAATTACATGGTTAGGGCTATTAGTATCAATAGCTGGGAAGTAGAAGAAGGAGTTCAAAGATGATCGTATATATTTTTACTTTGAAACAGTTACTTTAATATAGGACTTAAAATTCACTTTGATGTATGTAATTGTGAAATAGTTTTTTTAACTTTTCATTTTCTCGCTTTATTTCAATTTGTGACTCACACATGAGTTGGGTTATAGATGGTAATATTAATTGTTTTCCTCCCCTTCCTCACTCAAGATCTATAGATGATTTCCGATTTCCGAGGCAGCAGTTCATGTGTAACCTAGCCTTACTTTAAGCTTGTATGTCGGATCGATGGTATATGAGATCCACGAGCCGGCACGGCAACAAGTCTGAGGATTATTTTTCTCTTTCTTAACGTTTCTTTTTCTCAGCTTGCACCATACACGACATGCTTTACTTTCCCTTATAGAGAGGCCGCTACATTACAACATGGCCGCCATAACGACCCAACCTAACTTCCCTGTTTAGCCTATATTGGTAACCATAACAACGCACAACAATTAAGCCATTGGCCGAGTTACACGCGTCCTTGCGGCTTCTCGCTTAGTTTCACGATCGTTTTTGAAGAGTAAAGGTAAGCTTAAGCATCCGTGTGCCAAATTACGCAGTTTACCCGACCCATCGGTGAAGCTAACATTTACCCTGAATTTATTATTACAGATCGTTAGTGAAAGCACTACGTATGAACGTGCGTGCACTAGACAACAAGCAGGGTGACTTCTAATCTCACCTCCACACGCACCCCTACACCGAAGGGAAACAAGGTCTGTTTCCCCGCAGAGTTTTCATATACTAAGTGAATTTTCCCCATAGAACGATCATTAACCATCGCTCATACTGTTTCTTTCTCTTTTCTTCTGACAACATCTACATACACGTGGTGATGACATGCACATGCTGCATTTTTTTCATGCAACCCATATGTATACTCTCTTTGTTTTTATTTCTAATGGTATGAATATATATGACTTTGGGTTGTGTTTTTGGGACATTTAACGGATAAATACTGTTGGAACGATCTGCATAATAACTGTGATTTAATATGATCATGCATCAAATGATTTAATACAACATGGTTGAATATGGTACTTTGGTAATACCGGGTCGTATTGTTGATGTTGTTTCGCTATACTTTTTTAATGATAACCCTTACCAGGCCCTGATGAAGGAAGTTGGACTTCCGAAATGCATTGGCCATTCCTAAAGGCACCTGCATTAATTTAATTTACCTACCTCTACCATTTTTTGAATTAAATATAACTATATGAATAAGAATCAAAGCATATATGATTTTTTATGAGTTCGGATAACAACCCATCCCAAGTTTCAAGAAACCACTAAACAGTGGACACAGGAGTGCAGCCCGCACCACAGGCTTCACAGCCAAGGTCTTTGAACATAGCACCCTCCACCAGGCCCACACTCATGTCTCCCACCACCCCCACCACCCAGCCACCAGGGGCACCCTCCACCAGGCCCCCACTCATGTCTCCCACCACCCCCACCCCCAGCCACCAGGGGCAGCCTCCACCAGGCCCCCACTCATGTCTCCCACCACCCCAACCACCCAGCCACCAGGGGCACCCTCCACCAGGCCCCCACTCATGTCTCCCACCACCCCCACCACCCAGCCACCAGGGGCACCCTCCACCAGGCCCCCACCCATGTCTCCCACCACCCCCACCCCCCAGCAGTGCAGGGGCACCCTCCACCAGGCCCCCACTCATGTCTCCCACCACCCCCACCACCCAGCCACCAGGGGCACCCTCCACCAGGCCCCCACCCATGTCTCCCACCACCCCCACCCCACAGCCACCAGGGGCACCCTCCACCAGGCCCCCACTCATGTCCCCCTGCACCCCCACCCCCCAGCCACCATGGGCAGCCTCCACCAGGTCCTCACAATCCCCAATCATGTGCGTTATGGTCAGCCTCCACAGCCAAAAAGCCCTACCAAGTAACCCATTCACCCACATGGAAATGGAAATTACATGTTACACCCCCAATGTTCATAAAGCTAATGAACCCATGTCCGTCACACACAATGGTTGCAATTGAATGGGAAAACACCCAACATGACATGCATGAAACCAATGAGATGATACCACACAGTGAAGTATGAAAACAAAATTGTATTAAAAAAAATAAGAATGCAAAAGAAGTGAAACAAACTACAATGGCAATGAAAAAAAGATAAGCTGCATGTCAGTTTAAAAAAATAAAAACACCAAATCCTAATCCAAAATCAAATGAAAAATAAAATCAATCCAATGAAGAACTATGTACAATACTTCCAAGGGTCCATGAGCCCAACTGAACAAAGGAAACGTACAAAAAACCCTAACTAAAATGCAACTATATACAAAAAGTGGAGCAGTGTCCGTCGACTCCAAATCATAAGAACAAACAAAGGAAACCTAAAACTAAAGAACTATATACAAAGGTGGCGGGCAAGTCCAGCGGCTCACTCCGTGGTGTTCCGGGCCAGGGCATCATCGAACTCCTGTTCGATGTCCCGGAGGCGGTCCTGTTCCATGGCCCCGAGGGTCCGCAGGGACGACACCGTGTCCTCCTCCAACCCCCTGTGGATTGCCTTGAGGCACTCGGCCCGCCTCAGGGCCCTCCGCATGGAGTTATCCGCCCTGACCATTGTGAGCCGCGCCTCTTCCGCCCGCCGCCGCTCCGCATCTATGGCGTGGCCCAACCACTGCCACACGGAAGACACTCTCTGTCCTGGGTCCTCCTGCCCTCCGGCCGATGCCTGCCCCTCCGATGTCGAAGGCCCCGAGCCTTCATGGCTCCCACCATGTTGCTGCTGCTGCTCTGCCTCTGCCCGTGCACTGCCTCCTGCTGCCTGCACATCCTCCGCCGGCTGGGGTGCAGTCGTAGATGTGGCCACCCCTGCTGAACGTCCGACTCCCGACTGTGGCAGGGATGCCTCCTCCACCAGCCTGGCCACACCGTCAGAGGCAGCTCCACAGGGCACCCAGGTGACTGATGGGTGGGAAGATGGCACAGAGGACGACTGGCGCGTAGGGGGTCCAGTTGAGGAGGGGGTCGGAGCAAGCCCCATCAGATGGAGGAATACGGCCTGGGTGACCTGTCCCAGCAGGCTGACGTGGTCAACGAGCCATTCGAGATGACGTGCAGTCTCTCCATGAAAAGACTGCAGGTCACCTCGCATGGCCCGTTGACGCAACGCCACACCAGCCAGGACAGGCTCAACCCGGACCTGGATAGCCACGTCCTCAGGCAGAGGAAGGCCAGTTGACGTCAGCTCATCCCCTGCCTGAAAACTAGTCTGGACATAGGCATCCCTGCTGGTGCAAGATGATGCAGGGACAGGATCGGGGACAGGATTGCACACAGGCACCTCCGTGGCGGCCTATGCTGCCTCCTGTCCCTGGTCCTGCACTGCACCACTAGCACCAGTGGGATCCCCACCTCCAGACCCCATCTCTGGTGCTTGCACGGCCTCCTCCTCCACCAAACCCCCCACCAACCTGGATGACTCCGTGCCATCTTCCCCTGTTGGGCCCTGTGGGGTCCCAGCTGCCCCTTCTGCTGCCGAGGAGTCCAACTCCAACCTCTGCCTCTTGGACCTCCCCCCGGCAGCTGCGGCCTGGGACGCGGCACCGGACTCCTCACTCCCCGACGAGATGACAACACGGGAGGGGAGCCGGGCCTTGCGTCTCCGGCTGGCGGTGGGATCCCCACCGCTGTGCTCCACAGCACCTTCTCCGCCCTCTTCATCAGTTGACGCTGCAGACAGGGAGAAACAAAACACAGGCATCAGGGCACTGTACAATGGACACATACACACATGACAGTTGCACATGAGTGGCATTGGCAAACCTCAGACATGTCATCACAATCCCAAACACACATGTCATTACAACTCGCACACATGAGCCATACCACAGCCATATCGCAACTGCCACCACCATCCCTACACATACAACAGCATGAGCAGCCAAAGGTGAGCCCGACATCACATGCAACACAGGAAGTGCACCACACATGTACACACACCACCACACTTGCATGCATGTGTACACCTCTGCCAAGTGTCGCACTGTTCAGATGGGCATCCATGTCACATCTGCCAATCAGGCTTCCACATACCGCTGTCACATGCATCCATGTTGCATCACTGTTGCACCCTTGTGAAATACACACACATGCACATGTACACAGTGCTGATACATGCAGCCGAAAACAACATACATGCGTGACATCACGGACATGTCTACTTACATACACATTCATCCAAACATGTGTGCCCACACAACTGCATTTGGCATGCAAGCCTACACACACAAGCACCATCCATGTCTCACACATTACAGCCCTCGCATGTGTCAGCCCCACGGCCCTGTACACCCCCAGCCATACTCGACCCCATACAAACAGATGTGCAACCTGCACACTACCGAATAATCACCACACGCACTGCTCACAATCAGGATGCATGTACACTCACCGCTCGACTCCAGACGGGTCTGCTTCTCTAGGACCTGGACATGGAGCGCTGGGGATATGCGTTCCAGGACCCTCATCTGTTCTTCCGACAAGTGGCCCCGGTGCCCCTTGGCATCCGCTGCCTTCAAGAGGCGCCGGGCCTTGTTCAGGGTCCTGGACCTGAAGTCCTCCCAGCGCTTCCTGACATGTTGTAAGTCGCGGACTGCCACCCCCTCCGCGTTGATGGCAGTCACGATGTCAGTCCAGATCCGAGTCCGTCCTTCCTTGTCGGCGCGGGAACTTCCGAAGAGGGCATCATACTGCCCCAGGACTTGCTTCACCAGGACACCAACTTCGGTGGCACTGAAGCTGGTGCCCCTCTGCCTCTCTGGCCGGGGGTTGTCAGTGGTCACAGATGGTGTTTGCCCCGACATGAAAACCCCAGAGGCAGGAGTGGGTGGGCAACTGGGTCCTGGGGCTGGGCTGTGGAGCGATGGAATCCCAGTCGGGAGTCTTCGGTTCCAGCAGGGGTGGTCACAGCAACAGCACCCCTGGCTGATGTGCAGGCAGCAAATGGCAGTGCACGTGGGCAGCAGGCAGTCAGGCAGCAGCAGATGACAGGTGGGAGCGTGCTCGGGGCTCTGGGGGGCAGTAGTTCGGCCTTCTGGGCAGGAGCGTGGTCTTCCGTGTGCATACGCGTGGCCAGCTTGATACGGAGTGATTTGGCACATGAAAAATCTGCACATCAGCGTGTAATTCGAGGAAAGGCCCTTAGCGCGTAAGCGCGTCTGCACGCGTACGCATTTTCATTGGACAGAAGGCCCCTCAAGCGCAAGCGCCCCTGTGATGTGACGCGTACAGACGTGCATGCGCATTTCAGCGCGCGTGAAAAACTGCACGTCTGCGTGTAATACGAGGAATGGGCCATGCGCATATGCACGGCAGCACGCATATGCGATGTCATTGGACCAAAGGCCCTTAGCGCGTAAAGGCGTCGCCAGCGTATGCGCGTCTATGAAGTCACGTGCACGTTGAATTGGGCACACGTTTGAAAATGTTGCGTGTTAAAAAAATGAAAGACACGTCCGAGTGTCAAAGCGTGTAATTGGTGGGAATGGGCCTAGCGCGTACACGCGGCAGTGACAAAGCGTGTAATTGGTGGAAATGGCCCTAGCGCGTACACGCCGCGTAAGTGACGCTCGACGTGTGGGCCTGTATAAAAGGTACGTGTAGAACACCATTTCCTTGTACGTGCTTTTCGTGGAGAGCGAGTGGGTGAATTCTGTACTTCTTGTCGTTTCACACGCGATTTACTTCACGGCGTTTCAAGTTCGTATTCCCTGTTACCTCTGACAGCTTTTTCTCTTTTTTCTCTTTTACTGGTTTACCTGGGCCTGTTCCCTCAAACAGTGTTCCCTTCTACTGTTGTCCTGTCTCCTCAGACAGCGTACAAATCTTCTTTTGGCGGGGGTGTTGCCAACCAAACGCGCTCCTTTTTCACGCTCTTTTACCTGGCAGACGGTGAGTCACGCACGTATCTAACATCTGTGCTTGCCCCGTGTGTAGCCTACCCCTTCAGAGGTCATTCTAGGCTGTGTGTGACACGCATACGTTCATTCTTGTCTTACTGGGTGCCACAGCGTAGTGCAGGTTTTTCTTTCTGCACACGTGGTCTAGGTGGGTTTGCGTGCACGTCATCTCCCTTTTTTGGGGCTCCTGTGCGTAGCGTGACCCGTCATCTTTCCCCAGGGGTTACATTCAGCCTTGCTAGAGCACTAGGGTACAATTACCATCTGGTACCCAACCCCTTTGACCCCCAATTGCCCAGGACAATAGTTTACAGCCACTCCCATACGCACATTAACATCAGTGCCATGGCTGGGAGGCGAGGATTCCGTAAGGGTGGCAAAGGTGGAAGAGCCACAAGTGGTGGCCGTGGTGGATCCGGTAGGGGACGTGGTCGTTACTTGCAGGGTGAGCCTGTCCCCCCATGTGTGGAGGACCAGTCAAGGGCACCCATAATCCCCCCCCTGCCCCCCTCCCGTTGATGCTGATGTGGCTGACACCATCCATGCTCAGCCTTTGTTGGACCAGCCCATTGTGGCACCAGACCTGGCTGACTCCATGGCTGACTTCCAGGTCAGCAGGCCTATGACACGTGCGCTGGTGCACGTTGATGTCATCATGCCACATGCATCTGGGGCAGAAAGGTCATCTGCTGCCCCAAGTAGGCAGGGCGGAGAGGCTGCAGGGGCAGCTGCGGCTCCATCCACCCCAGCTCTCACACACCCAGCCAGGACAGTGTCAGTCCTAGTCCATCCTGCTGACATTCCCCCTGACACCATTACACTTGAGCCAATGCCTGCACCAACTCCCATGCTGAGTGTGCAATCCCACACTCCTGATACAGAGTCCACCAGGGCTCCTGCCCCTAGTGTCCAGAGCGGAGCAGGACACTCAGGATCACCACCACCTTCCAAGCGGAAGAGGAAGAGTGCTCGTCCGGCACAGGCTGATGCCCCAGACACGGCTACACAGTCTGGCCCGTCGTGGAAGCCCAGCTTCACGGATGATGAACTGAATGCACTTGTCGAGTATGTGTCCGCACATGATAACGAGATGGTCATTGTTGCAGGATCCAAGACCACACCTGCACAACGCCAGGCACACTGGCAGACCGTTGCGGACATCGTAAGTGCCCTTGGAATCGTGAGGTGCACAGCCAATGATTGCTATAAGCGCTGGAATGACCTAAAGCGCAGGGCAAAGAGGTGGGTAGTAGACATGGAACTCACTCCACATGAGTCAGTCGCTGGGACCTACGTCACGGAGGAACAGATCCAAGGCGTGGGAGATCTGCCTGATTACGAGGCATTGTCCGGTGAGTGCACATGCATGTGTGTGTCATCCATGTGCATTGTGTGTGTGTGAGGGCTTCTGTTTGTGTGCCAGGTGAGAGTGTGTGCGCCTGAGTCGTATGGGTCAGCCATGTGCTTCATGCAATACATCCTGCACAGCTGCATTTGGCCATAGCAGTATCCCTTCTGCCAACAGTAGACATCTAGCCCAACTGCACGCCAGTTGCCCTTAAAGTGTCACCTTGCCACGACATTGTTGCTTATTTTTCACTGTTCATTCAGTCAGATTGTTTGCATTCCACCACTCTTACTAGGCATATCGCAGTCCTCTAGTCACATGTCTGACATGGCTATGGTAAAGTGGAGTGACATTGTTACCTTTATATCATTTGTTCACACATGTCCCTGTGCAATTGGACCATTTTGGACTGGCAGCTCCAGGTGAAAAATCGGACCTGTTTGAATTAGAAAACCTATTACATGCGGGAACTGGACTGAATGAATAGGTGCTGCCCTCCTCTCCATCTTCACTCAATAGCAATGGTACATGCCATCTGTGTGATGGCATGTGTGTTTCACCTGGCAATCACAGGCCAATGTGTGATGCCACTGCCAGGCAGCATGCAGAAAATGTGTTCATCTTCCATCTTGGTGTCATCAATGTGTGCCATTTGCCTCCCCTTCATACGCAGTGAGGGTGCATGCATGGGAGGGTTTTAGTCATGTAGGACATGTGTCAATCAAGTACTGGTTCTCTTGCTTCTCAGCCCTCATTGTGTGCCATGGTGCTAATGCCTGTTTCCATTTCTTTGTTTTTATGTCTTTGCAGGGGAAGACGCACCTGATACTGCTGGGGTTGTGGAGATGGTGCAGACCCAGGAGGGGTCCGAGGGCCGACCAACCACCAGTGAGGGACGTGGTGTGGTGGTGGGTGAGAACCCACAAGTGCTGCAGGTCGTGCTCTCAAGGGGTGTCTCTGGCTGCACCTCCCCCGAGCTGTACTCAGGTGTTGATTCGGATAATGAGACCTACGTGCCGTCGCAGGTGAGTGTTCCAGGGAGGGATTCTGTTCTGTCCCACCCACCTGCACCAGGGTCAGAACCCTCAATGGGGATGTCAGTGTTGGCAGCTACGCCTTTGGTGGTTACGGATGCAGGGTCACACTCTGCGACATCTGAACCTGTTCCTGGGCCAGCAGATCAGAGGGGGAATGCAGTCCTGCAGCCTCAGGCAGTGCCGGCACAGCAAGGCGCAGTTCGCCTTGCCCCAGACAGGTGTGGTGCCTGCCGACGTGGTGGCCGTACGCCACCTGGCAATACCGCATGGGAGCAATCCATTTACGGTATGGCAACCCAACAGGCAGCATCATCCGAGATGATGGCTCAGGCCATGGATAGGGTGGCCACTTCCATTGTCCCCCCTGAAAGGCTGATGGAGCGACTACAGCAGGCAACCGACTCCATCTGCCAGTCACACAGGGAGGACATGTTGGCGTCCAACAGGGACAGGCGGGCGGCATTGGGACTCTGCAGGAGGCCATCTCCATAGAGTCCCAGGGCCACAGGGAAGCCCTGAGGCAGGAGCTCCTTCACCTCAGGACGACTCTTGTTGAGCTTGAGGCTTCAACACACCAAAGGACAGAACAGCAGCTGGAGCGTCTCACCTGTACGCTCTCAGCTGAGATGCAGGCAACGAGGGCGGAGGTCCGGGCATCCCGTGAGTTGTTGCATGGAGACCTCCGCACACTCATCCTCCAGAACGAGACCTACCACACCCGCATGCTTGCAGCCATGGAGGAGCAGACTAGGGCCTTGCGTGGGCTGCCTCCCATAGTGCAACCACCTCCGGATGCAGCTGCACAGGGTGATAATAGCGACAGCAGTGATACTCCCACAATAGGGTAGCCGTTTGGGCCATGAGCCCATGGAGGTGTTTTTATTCCCAGGATCCACACAGGTGGGTTTTGGTGTGCACCCTGTCCTCGGACCTCCTGGGTGGCCTCCCCAACCCCCCCGGGCCCATCAATGGCCATTTTTATTTTTTTTTTATTTTAATTTTTATTTTTATTTTTATTTTTATTTTTAATTATTTTTTTCCCAATTTTTTTGGGACAATGTGTTGCCTTCCGTGGTTCCTGTGGGCATACGCTGCATTGTGGCTGGGCACATGCAGGCTTGTCATGTATTTGGTTCAGATGTTTGGGTTTGAGTCACACACACCCCTCCTGCTTCCCGTTTCCATGGGCTTGCAAAGGGTGTGCCCAAGTGACATTGACGTACATGGTGACATTGGACTCCCACTACATGTGTGGGTAGTCTAGTCAATACTGTGTATACATTCCTAGTGCATATTGCTGTTGTGTTGTACACTGCATGTTGCATTGATGTGTAACTCATCATCTGTGTCTACCTCCCAATTTGCATGTCCCTTCCTCATGTCTACACAAGGCCCTCTAGTTTGGAGATGGGGTCCATGTTGGCAGCAGTGCACCTACAACTCTATATGGCGCCAACACTGCACAGTTGGTAGTGGTGGGAGTGCAGGCATTTCCAGGTGGTGAGACTACTAATTTATTACATTTGTGATGTCATGTTAATGGTAGAACCTGCTCAAGTTTGTTGTTGGTCCTGCATTACTGTGAGCATTTCAGGTGTTGCAAGTTTCAATTAGGGACACTGTACATTGTGACACTAGTGTCATGTTGTGGGGATTACTTTGTTTACCTGCAAATAGCATGACATGGCACGGTGTGTCGTGTGGCGGTGCTGGGGATGGGTTGGCTGACATGGCACTGTCCTCTTGTTGCATTTTGCAAGTGGGTATTCATTTTAGCTGCTTGAATGTGTTTCTTAACAAAACTGCATTGGTGGTGTCTGTGTGGATAGGGATGCACACATTGTAACACTTCCAGGTGAACAATCTCAGGCTGATATGGTTTTCACGGTTGATTCTCCAGACATTCAGGATCAGTGTCAGGTTGAGTCATCATTGATTGTCAGATGGAATGTGCCAGGGCAGTGTGCACTCCACAGGGGTGTGATTTCTATGTGAAGTAATTAGCCACTAGCTGTGTACGGGCTGCCTCCCCCGTGCCCTTTCCCCTCCCATGCGCAGCGGCTGTGCATGTGGTTGGGGATGTGGGGCCACCACCATGTCCAGGGCCAGGCCCCGGCGTGTTCAACGTTGTGCAGGACACATGCTGCCACTATGATCCTGCACACTACTGGGGGAGCGTACAACAGCTGCCCGCCAGAAAGGTCAAGGGAGCGAAAGCGTGACTTTAGCACTCCGAATGTGCGCTCCACTATGCCCCGGGTTGTAATGTGGGCTGTGTTATATCTTACCTGGGGTAGCGTGGTGGTGTTCCGAATTGGCGTCATCATGTGGGGGCTGAGAGGGTAGGCACTGTCCCCTGTGGAGGTGGTGATTGGTATCATTGGTGGGGTTGTGACCTTGCTCAGTATCTGACATGCATGCATGTGCAGTGGCATTCATACTCACCAAGCAGCCATGTATCGCCATGCCGCCCAGCTTCTAGGTCCCGGCTTAGGGTGGACATTCGGTAAATGAAGCTGTCGTGGGTGGAGCCGGGATAGTTGGCATATACTGAGGTGATGATTCCCTTGGCATTACATACTACCTGCACGTTGATGGAATGCCAGTGCTTGCGGTTCCTATAGATGTGCTCTGATGCCCTGGGGGGATGTAGAGCCGCATGGGTGCAGTCAATGGCACCTAGCACTTTGGGGAATCGTGCCACACCGTAAAAATCCAGGGCGGCAGCATGCCTTTCTGCAGGTGTTCTGGGCAGGTATATGTGCCTGCGGACTGATGGGCGTGCAGTGATGATGTTCAAGACCTGGTGTAGGCAGCGTGACTGGGTGGCCTGTGATACCCCACCCACTATGGCACTTGTCCGCTGAAATGATCCAGTGACTAAGAAGTGCAGTACATTGAGGACCTTCTCCGGGGGGCTGAGTGCTTAGGAGCACAGGGTGGGTGATATGAGGTCATCCTCCCACTCACTCACCAGGTCCAGTATTATGTGTGGTGGAAACCTGTACCTCCCATACACCTGGTCATCAGGCATCCCAAAAAGGCTGGTTCTGGGTGTGAATATTCTGGCCCTGACTATCCTCCTCCTCTTCCTTTGGTAGCCCACGGCCACTGCTGCTAGGAACGGTATGTTCATCCTGGGTCTGAGCTTGTTATTTTGTTAGCGCGCAAATTTATGCATTGCGCGTGTTGTAGGCGAGCGTGTGACCCGCGCACCCCTGAAATCCAGTACCCAGTCCAATAGCGTGTGGAAATTCCCGCGCACCCCGGGATACAGGTGCGCTGACGTACTTGCGCGTGTAAGTGCCCGCGCACCCCTGATATACACGTACATAGGCCAATCGTGTGTACGCACACTTTTGTCCAATTACACACGATGACACTCTGACGTGCTGTCCAATTACACGCGATTACACTCTGACGTGCAGTCTTTCCACGTGTGCTCTGTCATCACGTGCTGTGTGGGAAACACCCGTGCGGGTCACGTCACAGACGCGCTTACGCGCTGAGGGCCTTTGGTCCAATAGAATCGCGTATGCGTGCTGACGCGCTTACGCGCTAAGGGCCTTTCCTCGAATTTCACGCTGACGTGCAGGATTTTCACGTGCCAGATCACTCCGTATCAAGCTGGCCACGCGAAAACACACGGAAGACCACGCTCCTGCCCAGAAGGCCGAATTACTGCCCCCCAGTGCCCCGAGCAGCCTCCCACGTGCCATCTGCTGCTGCCTGCCTGCCTGCCTGCTGCCACTGTGCCCTGCCATTTGGTGCCTGCACATCAGCCATCTGCAGGGGTCCAGTTGCTGTGTCCACCCCTGCTGGAACTGAAGACTCCCGACTGGGATTACATCGCTCCACAGCCCAGCCCCAGGACCCAGTTGCCCACCCACACCTGCCTCTGGGGTTGCCATGTCGGGCACTTCCACATCTGGCACCAGTGGCAACCCCAGGCCAGAGGGGCAGAGGGGCACCAGCTTCACTGCCACCGAAGTTGGTTTCCTGGTGGAGCATGTCCTGGGGCAGTATGATGCCCTCTTTGGATCGTCCCGCGCCAGCAAGGAAGGACGGGAGAGGATCTGGGCCGACTGTGTGGTTGCCATCAACGCGGAGGGGGTGGCAACCCGCGACGTCCAGAAGATCAAGAAGCGCTGGGAGGACTTGAGGTCCAGGACCCTCGTGAAGGCCCGGCGCCTCGTGGAGGGGGGCCGGGGCCGCATGAGTTCCATCCAGATGAGGGTCCTGGAACGCGTACGCCCAGCGCTCCACGCCCAGATCCTTGAGAGGGAGACCCGTCTGGAGTTGAGCGGTAAGTGTCCAAGCATTGCTGTGTGAGACAGGGCATGTTGCGGTGTGCTGGTTCTCTGATACTTGCCTGTATGTGTGACATAGGCCATGTATGCATGTATGTGTGCAGGGACATCATGGTAATGCATGTGCGACCAGTGATGTGTGAACCACATGGTTGTTGCATGTGTTTAAATGCCACATGGGGAGCCCTATGCAGATTTTAGACATGAGAGCATGCCAGTCTCTGTTCCTGGACATGGGTGGGGGTGAGGGATGGGTGCTGATGGCAGGTACATATATGTTAGCCATGCCATGGATGCATGACACATGTGTGTGACAATGCACGGATTCACTGATGCAGCCTAGTTACCCTTGTATCCGCTGTGTTTGGGGTGTATGGGGCCAGATGGATGTGACTGAGGTGAAGTGTGTGCATGTGATAGGCATGACCCATGATGCATGTGAGTTCCATATCATTGTATGTTTCAATAGTCCATTGGACATGTATGGAAATGTCCATGGCATGCACCATGCCTGTTACTGTGTGTGTTTTGCCTGGACTGACCCATGTGTTGTGGAGGGACATGATGGAAGTGTACTTTGACAGTGGTACTCATCTGCTATTGCTTCCTGTCTAGGGGACCATTGTACAGTACCCTGATGCTTGTGTTCTTTGTCTCCCTCTACGCAGCGGCTAGTGAAGAAAGAGGGCGGAGACGGCGCTGTGGAGCAAGGCGGCGGGGATGCCCCCACGGCTGCAGCGGAAGGGGTGGGTGAGCCCCCACAGGGGCCTGCTACGGTGGAAGACAGTGAGGAGCCATCCAGGTTGGTGGTTTCCACAGAGGAGGAGGAGGCCGCCACAGGGGCACACATGGGGCCTGGTGGGGGCATCCCTGCTGTTGCAAGTGGTGCAGTCCAGGGCCAGGGGCAGGAGGCAGCACAGGTCACCGTGGAGGGGCCTGTGCATGTCGCTGTCCCTGACCCTGTGAGTGCACCACCATGCACCAGCAGGGTTGCCCCGTCCCAGGCCCGTCCGCAGGTAGAGGGGATGTCCATGTCACCTGACTCCCCTCCACCTGCGGACGAGGGGACCCGTGTCCGTATGGAGAAGGTCCTGATTGGGGTTGCGATGCGCGCGGCTGCAATTCGTGATGACGTGCGTGCTTCCCGGGAGGAGCACGCGCATCATCACGAAGAGCACCGTGCCGACGTGGCCCAATTGGGATCTTCCATGTTCGGGGGTTTCCTGCATGTGTCGGCCAATCTGGCGGCCCTCTCCTCCTCTGTGGAGGCTATACGCCAGTCGTTCTCCTTGCCGTCTTCCGGCCCAGATGCCACCAGGGCCCCCTGTGGACCTGCCCTGACCTATGCAGCCAGCTCGGTGGGGATCCCATCCCTGCCACAGTCGGGAGTCGGAGGTCAAGCAGGGGTGGACACCACAGCAACTGTACCCCAGCAGATGGAGGATGTGCCGGCATCATCAGGCAGGGCACGTGCACGACGGCGTCGGTGGATTCCATCAGCCTGGATGCCGTCGTGCTGGCAGAGGCAGTTGCGTCGGAGGCAGCAGCAGAGTCAATGTGGGAGGCATCATGGCTCGGGGCCATCAACATCGGAGGGGCAGGCATCGGCCGGAGGGCAGGAGGACCCAGGACAGGAAGTGTCTTCCGTGTGGCTGCGGTTGGGCCAGCAGATAGGTGCGGAGCGGCGGCGGGCGGAAGAGGAGCGGCTCACGATGGTCAGGGCGGAGAACTCCATGCGGAGGGCCCTGAGGCGAGCCGAGTGCCTCGAGGCAATCCGCAGGGGGTTGGAGGAGCAGATGGTGTCGTCCCTGCGGACCCTCGGGGCCATGGAACAGGACCGCCTCCGGGACATAGACGAGGAGTTTGATGATGCCCTGGCCCGGAACACTACAGAGTGAGCCGCTGGACTTGCCCGCCGCCTTTATATATAGTTCTTTAGTTTTAGGTTTCCTTTGTTTATTCTTATGATTTGGAGTCGACTGAGACAGCTCCACTTTTTGTATATAGTTGCTTTTTTGTTAGGGTTTTTAGTAGGTTTCCTTTGTTCAGTTGGGCTCATGGACCCTTGGATATTTTGTACATAGTTCTTCATTGGATTGTTTTGTTTTTTAATTTTATTTTTTCTTCTCCATGGAGCAATGGTGTTTGGATTTTATTTTTTTTCTGTCGGATTGATTTCATTTTTAATGTGACTTTGAAGTAAAATTTTTTGGGATTTGGTGTTTTTCATTTTTTGGGACGGACATGCACCTTTTCTTTTTTTCATTGGCATTGTAGTTTGTTTCATTTCATTTGCATTCATATTTTTTTAATACATTTTTGTTTTCATACTTCACTGTGTGGTATCATCTCATTGGTTTCATGCATGTCATGTTGGGTGTTTTCAAATTCATTTGCAACCATTGTGTGTGACAGACATGGGTTCATTTGCTTTATGTACGTTGGGGGTGTAACATGTAATTTTCATTTCCATGTGGGTGAATGGGTTACTTGGTAGGGCCTTTTGGCTGTGGAGGCTGACCATTACGCACATGGTTGGTGATTGTGAGGACCTGGGTGCAGGGGGGCATGAGTGGGGGCCTGGTGGAGGCTGCCCCTGCACTGCTGGGGGGTGGGGGTGCAGGGGGACATGAGTGGGGGCCTGGTGGAGGGTGCCCCTGCACTGCTGGGGGGTGGGGGTGATAGGGGACATGAGTGGGGGCCTGGTGGGGGCTGCCCTTGGTGGCTGGGGGGTGGGGGTGGTGGTAGACATGAGTGGGGGCCTGGTGGAGGCTGTCCCTGCACTGCTGGGGGGTGGTGGGAGACATGAGTGGGGGCCTGGTGGAGGCTGCCCCTGCACTGCTGGGGGGTGGGGGTGGTGGGAGACATGGGTGGGGGCCTGGTGGAGGGTGCCCCTGGTGGCTGGGTGGTGGGGGTGGTGGGAGACATGAGTGTGGGCCTGGTGGAGGGTGCCCCTGCACTGCTGGGGGGTGGGGGTGGTGGGAGACTTGAGTGGGGGCCTGCTGGAGGGTGCCCCTGGTGGCTGGGGGGTGGGGGTGGTGGGAGACATGAATGGGGGCCTGGTGGAGGCTGCCCCTGCACTGCGGGGGGGTGGGGGTGGTGGGAGACATGAGTGGGGGCCTGGTGGAGGGTGCCCCTGGTGGCTGGGGGGTGGGGGTGGTGGGAGACATGATTGGGGGCCTGTTGGAGGGTGCCCCTGGTGGCTGGGGGGTGGTGGGAGACATGAGTGGGGGCCTGGTGGAGGCTGCCCCTGCACTGCTGGTGGGTGGGGGTGGTGGGAGACATGAGTGGGGGCCTGGTGGAGGGTGCCCCTGGTGGCTGGGGGGTGGGGGTGATAGGGGACATGAGTGGGGGCCTGATGGGGGCTGCCCATGGTGGCTGGGGGTTGGGGGTGGTGGGAGACATGAGTGGGGGCCTGGTGGAGGGAGCCCCTGGTGGCTGGGTGGTGGGGGTGGTGGGAGACATGAGTGTGGGCCTGGTGGAGGGTGCCCCTGCACTGCTGGGGGGTGGGGGTAGTGAGAGACATGAGTGGGGGCCTGGTGGAGGGTGCTCCTGCACTGCTGGGGGGTGGGGGTTGTGGGAGACATGAGTGGGGGCCTGGTGGAGGGTGCCCCTGGTGGCTGGGGGGTGGGGGTGGTGGGAGACATGAGTGTGGGCCTGGTGGAGGGTGCCCCTGGTGGCTGGGGGGTGGTAGGAGACATGAGTGGGGGCCTGGTGGAGCCTGCCCCTGGACTGCTGGGGGGTGGGGGTGGTGGGAGACATGAGTGGGGGCCTGGTGGAGGCTGCCCCTGCACTGCTGGGGGTGGGGGTGGTGGGAGACATGAATGGGGGCCTGGTGGAGGGTGCCCCTGGTGGCTGGGGGGTGGGGGTGATAGGGGACATGAGTGGGGGCCTGGTGGGGGCTGCCCATGGTGGCTGGGGGGTGGGGGTGGTGGGAGACATGAGTGGGGGCCTGGTGGAGGGTGCCCCTGCACTGCTGGGGGGTGGGGGTGGTGGGAGACTTGAGTGGGGGCCTGCTGGAGGGTGCCCCTGGTGGCTGGGGGGTGGGGGTGGTGGGAGACATGAATGGGGGCCTGGTGGAGGCTGCCCCTGCACTGCTGGGGGGTGGGGGTGGTGGGAGACATGAGTGGGGGCCTGGTGGAGGGAGCCCCTGGATGCTGGGGGGTGGGGGTGCAGGGGGACATGAGTGGGGGCCTGGTGGAGGGTGCCCCTGCACTGCTGGGGGGTGGGGGTGGTGGGAGACATGAGTGGGGGCCTGGTGTAGGGTGCCCCTGGTGGCTGGGGGGTGGGGGTGGTGGGAGACATGAGTGGGGGCCTGGTGGAGGGTGCCCCTGGTGGCTGGGGGGTGGGGGTGGTGGGAGACATGAATGGGGGCCTGGTGGAGGCTGCCCCTCCACTGCTGGGGGGTGGGGGTGGTGGGAGACATGATTGGGGGCCTGGTGGAGGGTGCCCCTGGTGGCTGGGGGGTGGGGGTGATAGGGGACATGAGTGGGGGCCTGGTGGAGGGTGCCCCTGGATGCTGGGGGGTGGGGGTGCAGGGGTACATGAGTGGGGGCCTGGTGGAGGCTGCCCCTGGTGGCTGGGGGGTGGGGGTGGGTGGGAGACATGAGTGGGGGCCTGGTGGAGGCTGCCCCTGGTGGCTGGGGGGTGGGGGTGGTGGGAGACATTAGTGGGGGCCTGGTGGAGGCTGCCCCTGGTGGCTGGGGGGTGGGGGTGGTAGGAGACATGAGTGGGGGCCTGGTGGAGGGTGCCCCTGGATGCTGGAGGGTGGGTGTGCAGGGGGACATGAGTGGGGGCCTGGTGGAGGCTGCCCCTGGTGGCTGGGGGGTAGGGGTGGGTGGGAGACATGAGTGGGGGCCTGGTGGAGGGTGCCCCTGGATGCTGGGGGGTGGGGGTGCTGGGAGACATGAGCAGGTGTGTAGGGTAGTCCCCTGTGGTGTGTGCTGCCTGCAGGGGCCATGGAGGGTGTACAGGGAATACCTGGGAGCACACAGCCAAATCGCGTGTGGAATTTCCCGCGCACAACTGAAATCCACGTACCCTGACGAATCGCGTGTGGAACTTCCCGCGCACACCTGAAATCCACTTACCCGGCCAACTCGCGTGTGGGACTTCCCGCGCACCCCTGAAATCCACGTACACGGCCAAATCGCGTGTGGAACTTCCCGCGCACCCCTGAAATCCACGTACCCTGACAAATCGCGTGTGGAACTTCCCGCGCACCCCTGAAATCCACGTACCCGGCCAAATCGCGTGTGGTACTTCCCGCGCACCCCTGAAATCCACGTACACGGCCAAATCGCGTGTGGAACTTCCCGCGCACAACTGAAATCCACGTACCCTGACAAATCGCATGTGGAACTTCCCGCGCACCCCTGAAATCCACGTACCCGGCCAAATCGTGTGTGGAACTTCCCGCGCACCCCTGGAATCCACGTACACGGCCAAATCGCGTGTGGAACTTCCCGCGCAACCCTGTAATCCACGTACCCTGACAAATTGCGTGTGGAACTTCCCGCAAACCCCTGGAATTCACATGCCCTGCCAATTTGCGTGTGAGACTTCCCGCGCACCCCGGTATACACGCACACATATTTTTTGTCAGCGGGTGTCCGTGTTTGTGGGTATCCCTTTGCACGTCATTTGTCCTGGAGGGCCACAGTATGGGACATTCATCATGGCAGTATATAGGTGCTATTTCTTGCCGCACCTTTTGGCGCACATTTCTTACAGGCGCAGAGACGCTACCGCCTGCTTTCTTGTGGCGGTCGTGTTTGTGCCTGTGCACTGGTTTAAGCGTGCGCTTTTTTGCCCTATTCTATTCCATGAATACGTGTTGTAGGCGAGCGTGTGGGCGTTCCGCGCACTTGTACCCTGTACTTCCCCCGTGACGCCCACATTTTGGCAAGTTGTTCCCCATTCCGAGTGTTACGCCCCGTGTTCCGCCTACTTTTGTAGCGTGCGCCGCGCTATGTGCGATTTTCGCTGTGGCCTGTGCGATTTTCGCTGTGACCTGGCGCACGCAGTTAGATGGCCTGTGCTAACGTGCGCTGCGCACTTTATTATCGCACATCCGATGGTTTTCTCGCGCACGGCCTTCCATGAATCGATGTGCGCTGCTTTTCGTGCGATTTTCGCACTTGCACTGCAATTTTCGCTATTCCACTGCGATTCGCACGTTTTTGGCCACTTGCGCCGCGCTAATTATTCCATGAATCGGCCTGTAATTCTCTTGGGTGGATATATAAACTTAAACTGTGTAGATGCAGGGTTAACAGAAAGACCTGAGGATAGTAATGCTCGTAAGAAAATAAGGAATGGAGCCATGTGGCAAAAATGCCTAGAGGATCTAGGTTTGCAGCGGGTAAATGGTACAGTTCTAGATAACATCCGGAGTCAACCAACATGGTACAAGGGCATAAGCAGTCTACCTTGGACTATATGTTTGGTAACAATAGTCTGTATTGTAGTTTCAAACATTTTAAGGTAGTTGTGCGTGAATGGAGTGATCATGAGAAGATTGTAGCTGAATTTGAACTTCTGAGATTAAGGAAGAAAGACACGGTTCATTCTGGGATTATTAACTGTGTGGTATGGAATCAGGACAAAGTTGCATGATTTAATGAGAGAATGGCAGATGTCATGGTTTCCACTCATATATGGAGTGGAAGCTGAATACATTTAATGTAAAAAACTTTGACCACTTTGTTGAAGACAATCTGAAGACTTCTGAGTTAAAACCCAGACCACAACATTCTAGATGTTGTCGTCAGTTTGATGAGAAGGTGAAATTGGAAAAACAGCGATTGAGGGCACAAATAAGGGCTATAAAGATACTGTGTTGGGGAGTTAAGGTTTTGGTAATGAAAGAGGTAAAAAAAAGTTAAACAAGCATATCACAACTGGTGTAGATTCTATGGAGCCCAGCTGCTACACAACGATGCAGAAATTATGTTAGAACCTTTATGTAAAAGTGATACAGCATCTTTTTGGCATATAGTCAACGAGTTAGAAAGGAGCCAAGTTGATTTGAAATTGAATCCAATAGGTGAACAAAATTGTGTCAATAATTTTGAGGCTGTTTTTGGTCAGGGGATTGGTGTTGACAAGAGTGAGCAATGGTTTGTAGCGAAATAGACATATGGAATCCTGATCAGGAGTGCATCTATAACATTATTCTGGGGATTAGTAGATCCAGGGCCCCCTGCCCAAATAGCCAATCCTGTCTTTAATGAAGACCCTGGCACCTGGTCATCAATTCTAATGATATACTTCAGACATGTGGTGTACACCCAGATCATGCCCACTTCCTGGCATAACGCTTTTATTATACTAGTATTTAAAAAAGGTAACCGCAACAACGTAAAAAATTATAGGCGGATTTTGATTCTTGACTTTGTAGCCGAATATCTTTTGACATGGTCTTGCGAGTCGGGGAGAATACAAAAGTGGCAAACTGGGTTTAGAAAAAAACATAGTACTATGAATGGTTTTGTACTTAAATCGCCCAAAACCTGGCTTGTAATAGAAACGGAAAAGCGAGTTATGTAGTAACTATCGATTAATGGCAGCATTTGACAAGGCCAATAGAAATCACTTATGTCATAAGCTAGCCAGATGGGGCATCCCTCAAGGATTGCTCTGACTAATTATTGCAATACACTCTCAGTCGAACATCAAAGTTAGAATGAATCATCAGATTACCCTGACACAAAAAATTCAAACATATACGAGGATGAGACAGGGGTGCATTCTTTCCCCATGTCTTTTCAACCTTTTGTGTCTGAAGTGGGAGAGTCGTTGGCCAAATTGGCATTAGCCTCACCTAAATCTAACAACCAAAGGTTGATATGGATCTCCTACAAGGACGATTTTTTCATGTTTGATATGACACCAGAAGGACTGCAAAAACTAATTGATGCTTTTGGTAGATACGCCTTGGAAAACAGCCTATCAATACTAGGAAAACCAAAGTAATTCTTTGTACCAAGAAAAGAAATTTGAAAGGATGTGCTCAGTGGAGTGGAAAAGACAAATTTGAGTCTGTGAACCATTTAATTTATTTGGGGTTTCCCATCTTCTGCCGATCAAATAAAGCAGATGTCAAGGAAGGCAAACCAAATCAGTAATGTTGGTGGAAAATGTGGTAAATTTTGCATACTACCGGCCTTAACATTCTATGAAGGCAAGAGTCTGCTGAAATTAAGCTATGACAATTAGTTTTTGATCTCTTGATTTTGAATTGATTACCAGGGTTGTACGCACTAATTTGGAGAAGAACTAAATAGCTGAATTCTCTGCCAGGCAGTGCTTTTGGTATGAATTGGGGATTCGTTAAAAAAAAAGTAGAGGGATTTGGAAATGCTTAAATCTGTTTGGAAAAATTCTGAATGTGATCCCTAAGTCACTCTACGGAGATTTCAATGAAATGATGAACAGTGAACAGACCAGAGGAGTGCCCGCTTCCATGAAAACCTTTAGTACCTTGTGTGATAGGTTGTTAAGTAATATTGGGTCAGATCAAGGGGAGCTTATGTATCGACCAAATAGTACGATTAAAAATCTGATAATTTGGGATTGGACACAGCCATTCGAAGAAATGCATAGTTTCTCATCACTATCTCATTTGGTAGATGGTCATAAAAAACTAGGAACATTAGCTCTATTTCTATCTATCTACCCCAGCTGGCTGATACGCAGTGAATTTCTCAGATTCAGATGTAAACTAATGCTGACAAAAGAAATTCTGCTGCGATTTAAAAAGATAGGAACTGCAGATAGGAACTGCAGAAGTCTCTTGCAGATTTTGTGGGGTACTGAATTACGCTAAAACATTTGGTGATGGAATGTTCTATGCCTCAGTCAAATAGAATAAGACACTTTAAACATTTTGTTAATTCAGTGTCTTATATTGACTTACAGATTTTTTGGGAGAGATGTCGGGCGGGTAGGGTAACCTCAGTTTTAATTGCAGTAGTTGGATTTTTGGGATCATTGAAATTTGCATAATCTGACAATGGACAAGTATAAAAGTGTGCGAGTGTTTAAAATGTGGACATTAGAATGTGTTATTCATTTATATTTTGGTTAATAATGTATACTTTTGTTTTTTATTATAAGGAAGGAAACTCTATTTATATTTTTTTATAGAGTATTATCTTTTATTTTTGTATTCTAATTTGTTTTGGGAAATTTTGATATGAAAATATATAAAGGTTGTTTTTATGAAAATGTGATATTTCCATTTGTTGATATACATACAACATATATGCTTTGTATATACAATATAAAACAGTGTTAACAAATAATAGAACATGATATACATAAAATACATTATTACACACATAAAACAAAGACATTAAATTTCAAATTAATTTCCATAATCTTCTGCCCTTGTCAATGAGCCCCTTTAATTATGATATTAATTTGAGGCACTGTACCTCCATTATTCGTAAAGTGCAAATATCTCAACACATTTCACATCAAATTTGACCATAAAATAAATACAATTCTGATCATTCCCATCCATAAACATTTTCCACAAAAGAGCAAGTTCCCTGCAATTAAAATGATTATTATAGGATTTCACAATGTGGGTTCTAACATAGATAAGATTGTTGTATCTTGTCAATATGTGTTCAAGTGATTCAATTGTTTCTTCTCCGTACAGCCGGCAATACCGCTTGCTACGTTTAATCCCTTTCCGCACACCTTCAGCTTCCAGGGCTTTACTTTTATTGAACTGTAAAAGTATGCACTGTCTTATTACCCATGACTCAGGAAAAGCCGTAATGTATTTAGGAGGGCTACTTCCAGAGTGTATGTACTGAATAACAGGTCCTCTATGGGCCTTGCTTGATAATTGTACCACATTATTATCTCTATCAAATGATTTGGTGTTCTTAAGCCAATATTTTATTCTCTTTGTGTTATCTGCAGACATCTCAATATCACATCCACCCTTCCATTTGTTAAAGACGGTAAATATTTTTCCCCACACACCACCTGTATGTCATTTTCTAGGCTCAGAAAGGCTTTAACGTAATCTACCATTATTGTTCTATTCTTCAATGTCATTAGATCAACTGAGCACATAAAGGATCTAGTAGTAAAAATAGATAAAATGCACGTTAATTCATATTCAAGATAAAAAAATTCCACAGTTAAAGATCGCGGCATGCGAAACAGCATATGTAATATTTTCGCTTCAAACTCTAATGTGAAACTCTAATGTGAAATGCGCCCCCCCTATATCAATTCCATATGTTAAAACAGGTATAAATTTCATTGATTACAGGAGTAAGAATGACTTCACTGACAAGCCACCATTCCTTCCAATGAATGCACTCATTGCCTCTACTAACTTCCAACATTTCAACTTGTTTTTTTCCCAGTGCATTTTCCAATTTAATTTCTCGTCTACTAAAAGTATTAAATAGGTATGAGTTTACCAGCTCTGGGTTTTCCTCATACAGAGACCAACTCATATTGACAATTTTTACAGCAAAAACACAGAGACCATTAAATTAGACTTTGTTGCCCCTTTGGTGTATAATCCAGTAGCAGCAAATCATCTGCAAATCATCTGCATATCCAAGCCAATTTATTCGCTGTGTGCCAACTATAACAGGTCATAGCAAGCTTGAGTGAAAGTACATCGTGAGGTCAGCCAGGTACCATTTAAATAAAGTAGCAGCAACAATACATCCCTGTTTTACCCCTCTGTCATTGGGAATGGATACAGAGAGTTGGGCAATAGCATTCAACCTCACGATCACGCTGGTATCAGAGTGTAATAACATTAGCATCCTCAGAAGACCCTGGGGGATTTTCCATGCCTTTAATTTCCGCCAGAGGTTGTTTCTTATGATCGTATCAAAAGATACTGAAATCTATGAAGGCACCATATAGTTTTCTTTTCTACATAACCAGGCGTACTCAATTGAAGATACCAGTGTGAGTATGTTATGGGATGCTCTAGATTTTGCTCTGAAGCCGGTGTGATACTTGCTTAAGATGTCATTATCATTTATCCAATTGTTTAAGTCTGGCCAATTGTTTAACCAATTGTTTAAGTCTAGCCAATTGTTTAAGCATGGCCAAACATCAGTAATTTGGGGGATCACCACCCTGGCCCTTCTTATATACTGGCAGAATATGGCTCTCTCTCCATGTTCCTGGGAGCGCTCCAGACTTCCCAATTTCCATGAAACTGCAGCGCTTCTGCCCATGTCTCAGCCGGCATTTTCAAGACGCCATTGTTTATCCCATCAGGGCCACATTCTTGTGACCTGCTAAGTGTTTCAATTATCGCTTGTATGTCTGATTGGGATGCTTTGCATATCCAAGGGATATCCGAAATGTCTATTACTGTTTTATTTTTATTGCCAGAACCCACAGTATTTGTTTTGTATTGAACCCATATTTCTCACTGACACAATTTATCGGCAACACACTCTTTTTGCTTGCTCTTATTTTTTGTCATATGGCTGTCGTGTTGATGGCCATTGCTAAATGGGCGATGGCTAGCCATCGCTTATTTTCACAACTTCTTTCATGTTGTCACAGCCATCTTCTGTAGAGCATTTTAGGTTCTTCAATTTTTTATTTACTTCGATGGCATCATAACGCCATCTGGTAGGGGTAATCAGACCTGTTTTTTTGTCTGGTTTCTTTTGGGATCAAAATAGTTCAGTCTATTTATTATTTTATTTGTGCATTCCTGTGCTGTTTTATAGTCTCGTGTGGAGGGCACTGTGTTCTTAATCTGTTTAATCATGGCCGAAAAGGCTTCATTTATCTTTTTTCCATTGTTTCCAGCATCTTGGCAGAGTTGAACGAACTCAGGGATTAGTTGTTCACTGACAACTTTGCCTTTGGATAGATTTGCAGGGTGCCACTAAATACGATTACAAGCATTATTCAGAAATATGTCACCAGACTTGTTGTAGGTTTTTGTACAAGTTGTTTTACCCAAGCTCTTAAACAGCACACACAGAGGTAGGTGTTCGCTCTCATCGCACACTACTATCCCCAGGTCCAACACCCATTTTAGTCCAATGGGGTTTACAAATACATAATCAATGGTCAACGCGATCTTTCCACTGACACGCATACATTCTGTTTCCTTATCCCCCGGACAGAGTCCATTAAGGCAGGTGAGTTCATATGTATCTATCATGTTAGTCCATGGGCTAGTAGCTCTAGTTTGCTTACTTTGATCATTGGGACTTGATCAAGAGTATCCTTGTATTTCTGGCTGGAGTACATTTATGTTTGCATTGAAGTCTCCCATAACATAAAGAGCATATTTGTTTTGATATTTTACTGTTACATTTCCTGCAGATTGCATATTCGTTTTTGTAGCTACTCCAGACGGGGAATCATACACATCTACGATGATGGAAGTCAGGCCTGGTCTAGATATTTTTCCGACCAGCACCAAAGGAGATTCACAGAGGATTTCCACTACAGTTCAAGGGTCACTGACTGAAATCAGAAATCAGTGGGTTGGCCTAGTCAGCCTTTTGTCTTTTGTGGCTGG
The DNA here is from genome assembly GCF_040938575.1 of Ambystoma mexicanum. Classification (NCBI taxonomy): domain Eukaryota; kingdom Metazoa; phylum Chordata; class Amphibia; order Caudata; family Ambystomatidae; genus Ambystoma; species Ambystoma mexicanum. The sequence goes on from NC_090931.1 coordinate 1,193,304,471, forward strand.
TTTTTGTATCGTTACCGTCCCGTCTAGCTGCAGGTTCTCTACTAACCAGGTTTCTTGTAGGACAATTATACTAAGTAGTTCTATGGTAGACCACAGACCATTTTCACCAAATAAATGTGCAAACCCTTGAGTATTCCAGGAAAACAATATGTCAATGTCATCGACTCAGCATGGACAGGTGTGATTTGAAGGCTAGTGGCAACCATTGCCAGTATCCTTCTTCTTTATTTGTTTCCACATTTTTTCAGACTTGCCGACAACAGTCCAAGTTGGACATATCATATTGTGTGAGGTGCATTGTGTTGTGTTGGTAATCTGTAGATTTCTTGTCCTATTGGTTTCTTGATTGGCAGTTGCTGCGCTAGGGCACATTTTAGTTCTTGTCTTGTCTTTGTTTTCCCCATGAACTTGGACTATTATTCTGTTTTTATTATTTTCATCTGTAGTTATATTATACAATCTAATTTTCTCACAATGAATGTCCACTATACAGCACGTAAAACCCAATCGGCATAATTCAGTCTCATATTTTAGGATATAGTCCAATGTGGCTTCGGATTCAAACCAGATGTTAGAGATACTTGTTTTGGTGTATTCCATTTGATCTACAATTCTAATATCATCTGATCTTATCATTTGCAGCCCATCAATAGAGTGAAATATTCATAAGACAGATGCCCTGTTTATTGGTGGAAAATTTACATCTGCCATAATTGGTTTTATTTGTAGGGCTTTTTCAGCAGTCTCTATACGAGGGGCAAGGACAGTTGTAGGTTTATTTGTGGGCCATATGTTTGTCAATTTTGTTTGTCCGATTGAAACTGTTGGGACATTTTGGATCATCTGAGAGATGTTCTCATTTAATTGAGGCAAGTTGGATACTAAGTCATTTAATATTACAACACTCGTTGGCGTAGAGTCCAATGTTATGGGGAATTTACAAGATATTATAGGTACCAGTTTTTCCCCGCAGGGAACGATTGTCTTTGCCTGTACATTGCCTTTATTATTTGTGTTCGAGTCATTAGATTCAGACTCAAATGGTTCGATTACATTCCCTGGGACATTCTTCATATTTATACTAGAGGCATTATTTTTGGTTTTTGTCCGTCGCGCATACATGAATGCCTGTGATTGATACTACTTTATTTTTATCCCTATTAGGTACACTTTTTGAAATGGTTTGTAATTTGGCTATCGAAGAACGTCTAGATGGTAGACCTCTTGTTATCTGTGAGGGTTTATGAGCATGAAATGTAAACTTAGTGCTCATCACATTGCCACTGATGTCAGTGTTGTTATTCTGATCTCACATATTTTTCCGGCTTTTGTTGATGCATCTGTGGAAAAGCGCAGACTGGATGTCTACTTTATTTTCAAGTTTACTGCAGGTGTTTACAAGCGTTGTTAGTACGCATTCAAAAGCAAGAAACATTTCATTTGAAGGCATACTACATTCGCTACTTCCCAATAGCACAGAAGCCGAAATAATTTTTTTTGGTTTTATTGTTGGGGATTCAAGGGAAGTACAATTTTCCAGTGAGAACTTGAGAGTCTTCTTTGATGTACCCTTTATCACATTGCAAAGAGCACTCAAGTTCTTCAGGATCAGTTAGTGGATTTTCAAAGAAGGTTTTTGGATCAATCGACATCACAGACCGGGTTGATGTGGTGTCTATTTCATTCCCCAAATATTCTACCTCGTCGTTCATAGAAGGTAGATCAATATTTTCATTTAGATCAATGAGGCAATGTGTCGCCTCAGTGTGTATCATGACTTTGACTATATCAAGGGGACCCGCAGTAATTTCAGATTTATTTTCTATGTTTTCACGTTTTCTCACGTTGTCTACGTTTTCACCATGGTCACATATGTCTCCACACTGAATATTGGATTAATTTTTCCCACAATCCCTATGGCATATACCATCCTTAATATCACATTTTTCACTTAGTAGTAGTTGTGTTGCATTCTCTTCTTCATTTCTGCTAAGTACGTTCCTTTTTGGGAAGAAAGAGGTCATCTTCTTAGATTCTACTGCTGGTTTAAAACTAGAGATGAGTTTGAATGGACAGGTACGCCTAGAGCGCCGCATGGAATTGTGTTTTATTTCTCCAATTCAGGATTTTTATGTGTAGATACTCCCTTCATCTGTTCTACGTCAGTAGTGTCAGGTGGTATTTCTACTTCCATTGTATATCTAATGTATTTTGCTGTGCACTACAATCTCTAGTTTCTAATGTTGCCACAGGTTAAGCTTGATATACGTGGACAGGAGAAAGTTACACTAAGCACTCCAAATGGGTTAATCGGCTACTATTTGAGACTATCACTGTTAGAGTGAACATACCTACAGACGAGGTATTCGAAGAAGAGTAGGTCTGAATGGGAATGATAGTAGCAGGGACACATTCAGGGAAGATCAAGGCCACTCCGCCTCCAGACCGGTAAGGCCTGGGTTTAGAGAACTATTAGCACATAGATTAGAAGCTTTAGGAAGCTAGCATGTAACAACATGTACAAATGTGATATAATTATTATCATGGCAAAAGAGTTCTGAATTGTGTGTACAATGTTGTTATGCAGATACACTGAAAGCCTGCTGTGAATCAAAATGGTATAATGAAATTTCAAATGAATGCTGATCACTCCTGCTGTTGATCATGTGTAGCAAAGGGCAACACCTTCTTCAGCTTTATGATTTTATATACAGACACCAGTCTGCACAAATATTTAATGGAATCCATCCTCATATCCTGTTTCAACAACATACGCTGGTCCTGAGCTCTTTAAACAAAGACTGCCTGGCAGCTGTCCTCAGTGCCTCAAATATATCAAGGGTGGAAGCACAACCTGGGTCAAACGAAAATATCAGCTGGTCCTTCACACCAACAACACATTAGAATTAATGTATTCTATAGGAATTCAGAAGCATTGGGCTTCCATAGGTTGTACAGCTCTGCAATAAAGCCACTCATATTCAAACAGGAAAAGTAATTGCAAACAGGGTTGTTATGGAGTTTTACACAAGCTCCTGTCTGCGACAGAACTTGGAAAGGTCTACCTTAGGTGACAGGGTTGTACTCCCTAGGGGATGGCCTGAACTACCCAAAGGTTTCTCAGCAATGGCCGAGCATCCCGGCTTAGTCTAGAAGTGAGAAGGGCTCTGGTGAGACAAACAGAACTTAGAGCATACAATTGGTTCAAGGAAACACTGAACACTAGCAGTTATATAAAAAATAGCTATGTATTTTATATAACTAAGGGTTTACAGATATGTCATGTAAGTACAATTCACAAAGTAATATCAGAGCAGAATAAATGGAAGCATGCTCTTAAATCAAATGTAAAGCAACACAAAACAAAAGTGAGAGAAACTACTGATAAAAATGAGCAAACTTAGATCAACTCTTGCAATTTTAGTTAACCACTGCCAAACTCATTATCAAAAGTCCAACCCTATACTAAATGAATCTCACAGAGTCAAAGTGGCACTGGCGGTTCAGTGACCAAGGACTGAGGGGGAGAGAGGCAGCTATGCAGCAGACAGAATCTATGAAGTGCTCGTCAGGTTGCAGGTAAGTAATCGTTAGTTTTGGCAATTTAGAGTCCAAGGGGTTGTTCACCCCAAAAGGACTCAGGGTGCCCTGGAGGAGTGGGAGTAACAGTTTAACTGCAGCCCTTCAAGAACACCTGAGTAATGCAGCAAGAACAAGGTAACTACCTAGGATCCAGACAGTACCTTTTCAATGAAGAACTTGGTGCAGCAGGTTGGTCCCATAGGTGATGTCAAAGTTGTTCCTGGTTCGGGTTTCTTGGCCTGGATGTCTGAAGAAGGAACTTTGGAGGGAACAGACAGATGCACCCAAGCAGTGATATGCCCATCAGGGGATATTCATATCACTGGTGCATTGGAGCCCTTCACAGGCTTTGTGTCAGCAACGGTTGTCATCTGTAGACCCTTTTTTTCGGTTCTTGGTCCACAACTCAGTTGAGGGGACATCTCAGAGTGGAAAAGTGTAATTGCAAGTCCAGAAGCAAGCCCACAAGGTTTCAACTGGATCCATGATTCACAAGACGTTGCATCGCAAAATGGCACAGGTCCCAGGGTATTGGGAGTTTGCAGCCCGGGAAGGTCACAGCTCTTTGTGGAATGGCACAACATGCAGGTGGTCTTGAGACTCGTTAGGCTCCTCAGTCCAGGGGAGGAAGTCATCTTCAAGAGATCTTTTCTGGTGCTTAGAATTTTGGATCGGGTCTTCAGCGGTCAACGGCTCTCGCGGTCGCTTGGAAGTTGCTCGATTGTCCTTATATGAATTCCCCTTCAGATCTCCAGTCCAGTGGTTCACTCTGAGGTTCAGCTGCTTTCATGCAAACTGGGGAAGGCTGTCCCAAGGGGACAGCCAGCATCCAAGTTCCATCTGGTTCCAGGTAGGAACACTGCAGAACAAAGGCCAGGGTAGTTTCGATTACCTCCACCACTTCCTGTCTTTTGAGGCACTCAGAGAGCCTTGCCAAACCTTCCAAGGGAAGCCTGCCAAAGACAAAAGACCCATCAAGACCTCCTCTAATAAGGAAGGTAGAGGAAGGCTCAAATAAGAATCATCATGAACAGGGCTTAAAAAGTACAGCCACCACTTTAGGCAAATGGTGGCCTCCATACACCTACTGCAGCTACGAAGACAGTTTACGGCAGAAGGCCATAATATTTTATGTAAAAAGGTACACTGCCAGCAGCCTGTCAGATGAACTAGTAACAGTAACTGAAAGTTATTGGAACAGTTACAAAAGGGAGACAGTGCCTCCACTCTGCACTCCACATAAGGTGGGTGTGCTGATCTCACCAAATAAATTACAGGAGGGAAAAAAGGGGGACCCCCAGCCCTGGTAGCTATCGTTAACACAGGTAAAATAAAAGAGAAAGCTCAAGGAGCTTCCAGCAACACTGCACAGAAAGTGCTGCAGTAGTAAAAGGTAGATGCCAGAAAACATGGAGGAGAAAATAACTCTATCAGAAAGTATCCAAAAGAGATACAAATGGTTCCGAAGTACAGAGTAAAAGGATGAGTGAGTGTGGGACAAAGTTCCCACTCACTCAGGGCAGTCAGATAAAAGCTAAGATTCCAGCATAAAGTGCTGGGGTACCCACTTAACTCACTCAAATGAGGACATTTACTCTAACAAGGGTCATTCACATACCATGTTGTTTTCCAATTAGTTGTGACAAGTTGATTATTTTTAGGCTGTATTCAGGTGTATTGAATTTCATGATGGTAAAATAAAGTGGTAAGTTAAATTGTCTTTAGAAGTGTGGTAAACATTTTTTTTAAATCATACATAAACTGAAGCATGGAAAACAACGGAACCATTTCCTCTAAGATGTTATAATATTGAGCATAATGCACTGGAAACTAGCTTATGATCTACGTTATGACATTGAAATTAGATGAATTTAGTTTGCTCTACTTCCTAGATGGTGAGATGTGCAATGATTGAGTCTAACCATCTACAAAGTGCTATGCCCAAAAGGAATATGTCTTACCTACATTGGGATAGAATGGAAGGTCCCTTCTGGTCATTGGGAGAGCAAACATCACTGTTCCTTGCTATTACTGTTATCATTGGGAAAGTGAATGCAATCTCCTATGTTCATGGACAGGTGAACTATAAAAGTTAACATGTGTTCCCTCTGTTAATGATAAGGCCAGGCACTCCATTTTCGGTGTTATAGATGTGAGTTTGTAGTCCTATCCCACCTTTTTTCTTTTATAAGGCATGATTGGTCTAGTTCATCCTGCTCCAAAGCATTTCACACCGTCTGTAGGATAACCCAATTTTCTCAGACATCTAATACTCTTCTGAAATACCTAGGAATAAAATATTGAATGGATTAAATGATTATAATTTTTCTTTTCTTTCCATTATTATATATTGGGATCTTTTATTCAGAAACTACAAGGTTTGGCAGGCACAGAACACTATCCACAAATAGATAAGGCGGATGGTTAAACAGTGCAGAAATAATAGGTGGAAAGAGATGATACAAGAATATGTGCAGCAGGATTAAGTGATCCCAAAAGTTTATAGCCGTGTTTCACATTTGCATGGTAACTAAGTTAAGATGGTAAGATAACTAACCAATTGCACAATGAATAAACTAGAATTAGGGTGAACTTGGATGGGAGGGAGAATTGATGTAAAGAAAAAGGTGAAGGGCCTGAATCAAAAAAGAATGGAAAATAATCCTGAGTGATCAATGTCTTTACATTGATGCCAAGTATGTTAGTGGTCTTTGCACCAGTGTCAATGTCATGAATTTTCAAAATGTCATGAAATACTCTGTACTCTCTTTTAGTTGTATTTTTGTATTCCCAAGAGGCAGCGAGGCACTGTAAAGCATAAGGGAACAAACACGATTAACTAACAATAAACATATCTCACTGAAGGTTTCTCGTAAAGAAAAAGCCATTGGAAGAAAAGTAAAATGACTTCATGAAAAGGAGGATTGTTATTTGTAGAGAAGAATGGAACAGGGAGGTGCCTACATGACTTGAAAGGCCATATGACAAAAAAAAGAAGATCAGAGGCACAAATGTTGTCAGATAGAATATAGTTCCATAGCTGTGGCCACTAAAGCATATTTGATTAGAACATGCTTCCACTTAGACACAGAGATAGATATTCTGTTCCTCTTGTGATCCTAAGTGCCTTCACCTGTAAACTTGCTGGTCAGAGGTTGAATCCTTAAAGGTAGCACAGGCAAGCTTAAATTCAGTGCAAACGTGCAAGTGAAACCAGTTAGTGAAGTGAAACAAAAATATTGTGATGAGAAAGGATAATTGATAATAACAACTTTTAGTAATGTCAGTTTATGTGTTTCTTCAAATAATACTGATCCATTGTTGAATCCTTTCCGGTCTGCTTTCAAATATAATTGCGGCCGGCCTTGTAAAATATCTACTCCAATTTATAGTACATCAATGAGCACAAAAAAGAAAACTTTTCCCTTTAGATGTTAGCTTTCATTTTCAAGTACTTCATTCCCGCTCTTCCCTGATCAGAAAGGTCAATGTAATAAACCCCTCTTTCATACAATCTTTAAGATAATGTTCTGATATACTGGTCATTGGTACTCAAGCCTGAAAAAGAATGGAGTGTGCTTCTGGCATCTCTTTAATTAGCTGCAGTTATGCATACATTAACTTTTTAATTTAGTTTTATGCCTAGGCATATAGCTCAATGTACATGTTCTTTTTATGACATGTATCTGTCATCTATACCTCTAGGGATTGCACACTCAAGCATTTCTAGCAGAAATGTTAGACAGGCCTTTATAAGTGGGCCAAGATTTCGCCAGTTGTAGTAATTATGTAATACAATAAAGCGATGTTAAAGAAAAATAAATGTTACCATAAACAAAAGATTAAAAGCTGAAGGAGGTCATACTATCGTGACCAGACAAGAGAATCGCTGACCTGTGCTTTGTGGACCGGTGTGTAGACAAGTGACCCATGAAGTGGTTTCTCGGCTCTTTGGACTTGCTGCCTCAAATTAACTGATTGTTGACTTCCAGCCCTACCTGGCTCGGGTTGTGGTTTCGCTACGAGGATACACTGGGGGCAGTTTTGGCTGCTGTCAGAATTGTCACTACTTGGTGCAGAGAATTGTCTGCACTATATATATATATGTATATATTCACTGAAAAATCGTTGTTAAAGGGACGTTATGGGTACATTGCACTAATACAAACCTATCAAATTCAGTGAAAAACATTGTTAAAGGGACGTTATGGTTACAAGTAAAATCGAAAAAACCAGGAAATTCACCAGTTATGGTAAGCTATGCAACCATAACTTGTGCCACCACCATCCACTGCTAATACTAACACCCAGGACATCAACGATAACATCACAAATGGCATCATCGATGACATCACTGATGACATCAAATATCTGGGGTGGTTGTTTTTGTTGAGTGACAGTGGGAATTTTAAGCAGATTACTTTATCTGGTCATACTCAATTGAAAACATGATACACATACCCTAATTGTGCTGTATATGTTGACTTTAACCCTGCGCTATGTTCTTACGCCTCATCAACTTCCTTTCCTCTCCTGCTGTACCCCCTCCTCTGTCCTCATCTACCTTGCCTCTATCCTCCCTCCCTGCCCCCTCTCTTGCTCCGTCTTCACCTCCTTCTTCTACACCTCGGCATGGCATACCTCTGATCTGTACCCCTCCCCGGAAGTCCTTCAAGGATGGCAACCTTCTCCACATTGCCACTCTTAACTCTCGCTCTGCCATCAAACATTCCTCTGATATCTGTCACCTTCTTGAGGAACTGGACCTGGATGTCCTCGGTCTCACTGAGACATGGTTCACGGCCAGCTCTGTCACCAGCTTTGGCACCCTCCTACCTGACGGATACAAGATCCTCTCCGTGCCCAGGCCCAACCGTGCAGGGGGGGGGGTGGCCCTTATCTTCCCTGAGTGGATTCTTGCCACTGTCACTCCTACGCAGACCTACTCCTCGTTTGAGTGTCTTGTCTGCCGACTCTCTCTCTCTCCTAGCCATTCCCTTACTGTGGCTACTATCTATCGGCCACCTGGCCAAATTTCCTCCTTCCTCTCTGATTGGGCTGACCTCTCCTCCTCACTCCTGGCCTCAACCACTCAACTCCTCTTCCTTGGTGACTTCAACATCCACCTGGATGCCTCCTGTACCCCCTCTGGACTCTTTTGAGACTATGCGACTCTATCTCACTCTCTATTCTCCCATCTGGGCCTACCCATTCTGCAGGGCACACTCTTGATGCTCTGATCACTTCTGACTTTCCCCTCTCCGTCCCTCTCTCTACTCCTCTCTCCTGGAGTGTTCACTTTCTCCTCTCCACCCACCTCACCCTCCCTACCCCACAGGCAAAGCCACTCTCATCACTGCCACCCACCTTCTCGGTCATCCGACCCATGAAGCGTGTGTCAATTGAGGCTTTCGCTGCCACCTTCTCACCCCCCCCTTCAGCTGACTCCCACCCTGGCACAGCCCTCTCCACGCTCCACTCTGCTATATCTGATAGTCTTGATATCCTTGCCCCTGTCATGAGAATCCGCCTGAAACCCAAAGCCAAATGCTACTCCTGGTATGACTCGGATCTCGTCACCCTGAAACGCAAGTGCAGGGTGGTAGAGAGGAAATGGCATGCTTCATGTACATCCTCTGACAAACTGGCCTGCCGCCTGCTCCAAAGGCAATACCGTCTCTCCGTTCTCACCAAGAAGAGAGCCCTTATCCAAGCCTGCATCTCTGCTGCATCTAACAACTCGGCCGAACTCTTTAAAATCTGCAAGGAGCTTGCCAACCCTGCTGCAGTCTCTACCTCTCCTGTCCCCTCCCAGGCCTTCTGCCCTGCACTGGCCTCTCACTTCATCTCTAAAACTCAGGACATCCTGTCCACACTCTCCTCCTATCACCTCCCTCCATCTCTTCCTGGCTCTTCCTCTGGCCCTTCTGCAGCCACACCTCCTCCCTCCTTCTCTGCCTTTCCCCTTTTTTCTGCTGACGAGGTTTCAAGACAAGTCCGATCTATGAAAGTCTTGTTTAAACAGGTTCACCCCTGCTCCTCCAAAACTATCAAGGACCACATCGACTCCCTGGCTCCTGCCCTGGCTGACTTTTGTAACCACTCCTTCGCCTCTGGAGTCTTCCCATCCCCCCTTAAGCACTCCCTTGTGCACCCTCTTCTTAAGAAACCCTCTTCCGACCCCGCCTGCCCGGCTAACTATCGCCCAATCTCCATCACTCCCTTCCTGGGCAAGCTCCTGGAGAAACTGGCCATCACCCAGCTCAACCTCCATGCTGAATCTGTTGGTAGTCTTCATGACCATCAATCTGGCTTCAGAGCTGCCAGAAGCACGGAAACTGCTCTCCTGAACATCCGTGAGGACCTGCTCTCGAATCTCGACTCCAACACTCCGTGTGTTCTCATTCTGCTCGATCTCTCTTCTGCCTTTGACACTGTCAACCATGCCATCCTGCTCAACCGTCTCCGTGATAACCTGCGTATCACTGGTCAGGCTCTGGCTTGGCTGACCTCTTTCCTTTCCAATCGACCCTCCCAGGTCCAACTGGGGCCCTTCCTCTCTGACATCTTCTTCTCTACCTGTGGTGTCCCCCAGGGATCTAATCTCTCTCCCTGGCTTTTCAACCAGTATCTGGCACTCCTTGCCCACCGCATCGCCACTCTCTGCCCCAACTTTCAGTGCTATGCAGACGATACCCAGCTTATTTTCAGGCTACCCTCGGCCTCCTCCTCTCCTTCCCTCATCTCCGACTGTCTGTCTGCTATCCAGGAATGGTGTGCCGCCAATGACCTCTGCCTTAATGCCAGTAAGACTGAGATTCTACTCATCGGCACACCCACTCCCTCCTTCCCTGCAGCGCTCTGGCCAGCCTCTCTTGGCCCGCTTCCTGGTCCTACCTGCAAGGCAAAAAACCTCGGGGTCATCTTCGACTCCACACTCTCCTTCTCTCCTCATATATCTGACGTCACTAAGAAGTCACACTACCAGCTGCACCTCCTCAGAGGTATTCTTCCCTTCCTCTCCTTCCCCCAGAAGCTCACGGTCTCCAGAGCCCTGGTTCTCTCGAAGCTGGACTACTGTAACAGCCTCTATCTTAATCTGCCTGCCCCCACTCTCCGCCCTCTGCAACTCATCCAGAACAGGACTGCGAGACTTGTCCTTGGCCTCAAGCCCAAGGACCGTATCTCTCAGGACTGAAATCTCTACACTGGCTCCCTGTGGCCGCGAGGATTAAGTTCAAAACCCTCTGCATTGTCCACAAGGCCTTCTTGGGCCTGGGGCCTAAATACCTTCAACTCTCTCTTCCTAAATATCTTCCTTCCAGAGCCCTTCGCTCATCTGTCTCCAACTCCCTCAGGGTCAGCCGCTTCTCGAAGCAACGAGCTGGGGGTAGATCTCTCTCTGCGGCAGGGGCCTCCCTCTGGAACAGCCTTCCTGCCTCCCTGAAACTTGAGGAGAACCATCTTCGGTTCCGGAAGCACCTCAAAACCTTCCTCTTTGCTTCTGCTTTCTCTCTCCCTCTCCCCAGCTAAATTCTTCACTGAATCTGCACTGAACCTGCACCTGGGCCACTCTCACCGACCTCGGTCCTTGGCCCAGCCACTCTCCACTTGCACTGTCTTCCTGGCAACCCCTGCACTGCGGGACTGTCTCTGCATCCCTACAGCTCCCCCTCCCAGCACTTGTCTGCACTTATCTTGCACTTGCCACCAGCTGGCCCTATTTATTTATTTATTTATTTTTTATTCTACTTACCCTGTTCAGCACTTCCCCCTCTCCCCTACCCCTTGCACTTTTTCCTTTCCCCCTACCCCTGCACTTGCGCGATCTGAATGACACCTGGCCTAGTAGGATCGTTGTCTGTCTTCCCCCCTGTTCCCTCCTCCCTGCCTCGTCGCGCCTTGAAAAACTTGTGTATAGGCGCGTTACAAATGCCATATCATATCATATCATATCATATCATGGTACTTTCCCTAGGGTTTCACTTGAGCTCATAGTGCACATACATGGAACAATAAGCAGGCCACAGACAGACAATTAATTTTTTATAGGTGAGGATGGACTCGAGTCTTAGAGTCATTTTATGATCATACTGTTCTTTCCTCCTAACTAGAGTTTCCCTGCATGTACCTCAGATTTGTATGCATTGATGCTGTCCATATGTATTTTTTGTAGTAACACACATCTGTAGTAATTCTTGTATTGTTATTCAAGATTCTAATAGACTTGGATTTATGATTTTTGTGGCCAATATTACCAGATTAAAATACTCTACTTCAATGGTACATGCTGCAGCCATTGCCTATGGTTAATGTATTATTCAATTGGTGTATTAACAACAACACTTCAATAGAAGGTTTCTGTTTCAATAACTACATTTTGAGATTCATGGAGTAGTTCATGAGCAGTCTCCCAATCACACTTCATATTTTGCTAGCAACATTCTAAACAGAAACCCCCTGTAGGGACTTTTCATAATCTTTAATGTCCTGGGTGTTAGAGTTAGCAGTTCATGCTGGTGTTGCAAGTTACGGTTTCATAGCTCACCATAACTGGTGAATTTCTTGTTTTTATTTCGATTTTACTTTTAACCATAACATCCATTTAAAGTTTTTCACTGAATTTGATAAGTTTTTATTAGTGCAATGTAAGCATAACGTCCCTTCAACAACTTTTAAAATGTTTCATGATGTTACAGCACTGTTTATAAGTTATTAATAATTCCACTTTTAACATATATGAAAAAACTATAAACTTCTTTCACAAAATATATTTTGTAGTGCATAGTGATGTGTGTCTTTTTCTACATTGCATGCTGGGGATGCAAGTCATGGTTCAATTGACTAGGGCATAAGGCTCGACCATGACCCCAGCCCCACCAAACCAGACCCACTATCAACTACACTGAGCCTGCATCCTGGTCCAGTGTCCACTATACCTTCATAATGTGACCAATGGCCAGTACTCATGGCTTGCAGCCTTGGGCCGTCTCCACAATCCATGGGGCCTGGGCCACGGCAATAAGAAGAATGTTACAGGGTCTGCACTAGCGGCCCTGTAGTGATGGTCTGGTTAAGTTGCTCAACCAATAGTAAGAGCAGTTTTGGAGGGTTTATAACTTTGGTGTCATTCGATGAATTTGAATGAAACATTGCAACAGTGCACTTTGGTCAAGGGGGAGGGGGGCAAAGTTATAAAGGGGAGTTCCAAAACTTTTGAAATCTGGATATATATGAATGGGAAACAAACTGCTCGTGCCTACTTTTCAAACTGCTGGACGGATTTACACCAAAGTTGCGCGAGGAGCGGCAGCCTGGTCCTAAAAGTGTGCTTTTCCAAATTTGGTGTTAATCCATCCAGTATATTTTTTTTAAATGCCCAAAATGCAAGTACAAAAAAAGTGTGTGCATCCGGTCCATGGACTCACTTCCCAATTCGGTTTCCATTGACTCCTCTGGACCAATGAGAGAGCTACATAACATTCGCAGACATTGTAGGCGCCCGCTGATTGGTCAATTAAAAATGTGAGGTGCATTAAAACGTTTGAAACAGACACCATGTTGGATTCGCAAACTGCCCCCATAGTCCGGGAACATTGCGGTAAAAACCAATTAAAATACCCCACATTAAACTTATCAAACAAATGAAACAATGTCTGGGCTGGGCTGATGAGGATGGGATGGAATATTTCCATAAAAAGCCAAAATTCTGGTATTTTTTCTTCTCTGAGTGATGTTTGTGAACCTGACAACATTTTAAAGACATCCATGCATATTTGTACATTAAAGGGATGGTGAAGAGGAGTTTTTGGATGGCATATAACTTTGGCACCATTCAATGAAAGTGCATGAAATGTTGCAATATGGTTTTAGACCCAATTATTAAGGTTTTTGCCGTTTCACCAAGAGGGGTCAAAAGTAAAGGTGGGGTGCCAAAACGATTCAACGGCTTATACATTTGGTGCCATTTGACGAATCTGCACAAAAGTGGGCAAAAATAGTTTAGGCCCAACTTTGAATGTTTTTGCAAAGTCTGGTAGGATTTTGCCAAGAGGGGGCAACATTAGAGGTCCAGTCCCAACAGTTTTAGATGGCGTATAACTTTGGTGCTGTTTGAAGACTCAGCATAAAGGTTTGCAAATAGATTATAGACCCAACTTTGAATGTTTGTGCAAAGTTTGAATATGACTTTGGAGACTAAGGCATGGCATTTGCCCATGCCGCATGGATTGTGGAGACTGGCCATGTCTGCAAGCGGTGAGCATTAGACCCTTCTCATAATATGGGGTTATAGTGGACACTGGACCAGAATGAAGATATGTGCAGTGCATAACAGGGGTGGTTTGGTGTGGCTGGGTCCATGGTCGAGCCTCATGCCCTAGGCAATTCAACCATGACTTGCAGACCAAACAGGCGCTGCTGAAAACGGCACAAATCAGTATGCATTGCCTAAAAATATGTTTGTTATAGTAGCTTCATTGTCGTTTCATATATGTTAAAAGAGTAATTATTAACAACTCCGGGAACATCAAGAAATATTCCACTTATAAAAACCACTGAAATTCCGTGAAAAAACGTTGTTAAAGGGACGTTATGTCTATGTTACACTGGTAAAAAAACCTATCAAACTCAGTGACAAAAAGTTTGTTAAATGAATGTTATGATTACAAAGTAAAATCGAAATTTATGACAGCAGACAATGATGGAAAAATTAGAACATACTTTTTGCAGGTAAAATGCTTAATTATTTAGATAGTCTTCACCTGTGTGTCCAATTTTTCAAGTGGTAAAGTTCTTGTCCTTATTCTCTATGCAAGTCTTGTTTGCATTCAGTTATAGTTTTTTGTTGTACTTAGTTTTTAGACTTCTCTTGCTATCTATTAGCAACTAAACCAATACCTTTGTTGGTTACATATGAGTTCAGAAAACTCCCTATTGTTAGGCTCACGGCAATAAGAAGGTGAAGAAAGTGAATATGATGCTTTTGGAAATTTGGTGCAATAAAATTCAATGATACTCAGTTCTGATGCCCAAAACTACCTCAACCTGGTATGTTTGAAAATGACCTTCCTGAGTTTAAGATTATGGGCTTCATTACAAGGTTTGCGGTGATGAAAAAGTGCTGGTAAAAGTGCAGGTAATTCTGTGACCAGCACTTTTACAGCACCGCAAATCTACAAGGTTGCCGGTGGGGTCACTGATTTACCTCCAGATTAAAGCTGAAAGTAATTCAGGCCCCCACCAGCAAGACAAATGCCAGTGTTTCTGGCACCAGTGGTACCGGTGCCGGTTATACCGGCAATCCCCTCCATGGATTCCTATTGGACTCCATGGAATGGGGATTTAATGCCTTTTCTGGCACCTGTAACATCCCGGGGATTCAGGGATATCAGGCGGCAAAAAAGGTGGGTCAGTTTGCTGGTATCCTGACAGAATTACTTGCAGGATAGCGGCAAACTTATGATGAGGCCTTTTATGGTCATTTAAGAACCAACAAAAAGAAGGGAAAGAAAAGAGAAGTCCCATTAGCAATAAAGAGAAGATTATCCAACAATGTTAAAGTAAATGGGGAAAGTGGGAAAACAAATCATCTGCAGCCCCACAGGAAAATAATGCAAAGAAGTTTCCAGATACATCAAAGCACTCATTTTGGCTTGCTGCTTTCTGTGTGCCATTTGAGATGTCAAACCTAAGATGGATATGTGATGAACAGTCCCATTTCCATAGTGGAGATAGAGAGGAGAGAAGTATTATTTTCATGTAATGACAATGTGGCTGATATTAAGTTGGCCATGGTTATTGGAAATAGAAGAAGGCCAGAGAAAACAATCAATTGAGCAGCAGGAGAAGCTTTGAAGTAAATGGCCAGGAGAGTAGTGTATAGTTGAGATGCCAAGGAAACTGTGCACAGTTGAGAAGCAACTAGACCAGTCAACCACCGAGTACAGGTAGAAAGTACCCAGATGGGACCTCCATTACAGAAAAGTATTGCTCAACAAAGATTACCAGAAAATTGCCCATAATTCGAGATAGTTGCAAGTGATTAGGATGGTATGGGCAAAGTTGCAGAGAGAGCAAATAATGTAAAATGCTTTAATAAGGGCAAGGGAAACAGGAAGAATTGCGTTTTTGGAATAAGAAGTGACACTAACAACTGAAACAGGATCTTTAAGAGTTGTATGTTGGGAACTGTGGCACTAACACTCCAATAACATTCATAGTGGGACTGAAAAGCAAAAGAGAATCAGGAAGAATTTAATGTTGGGATGTGTCATTCTAACAGAACAAGAGCTATGATTCTAACACTTCAAGACTATAGTGCTGTAACATTGACAAGCAAAGAAGAACCAATAAGAGTTGTATTTTGGAAGTTGTCACTGTAAGACTCGAAAACCGGACCCCGACTGCACTGACACGCAAACAGACAACTAAGAAAATTACAAGTTTCATATTTATTTATTTATTTATTGATCACTTGTAAGGCACTTTATACAACAGAATTGTGTTTCAAAGCGCTGATTGTAGTTTGAACATTCCAAGAGCATTCCATAGTGGTGGTAATACATTCTAGGGAACCAAGAAGAGTTGCATGTTGGGCCTTGACATGCAAAGCACATCAACATAAAATTGCAGTGGCTTTGCTCAGTTAAAAGGAGCCATTATGAATTTTGGATAGTAAGTTGTTGGTTCCTTAATCCCAGACAATGGTGTGATAAGCCTGGAATGAAAAAGATAGCAAGGAAAGTTGGAAAAGTACTACAGAGCCAGATGAATTGAATACTGATAGGTGTGTTTTGAAACTTGACAGTGTTGTGTGAAGTGATTCTAACAACTACAACAGATCCAAGTGAGTTAAATGCTGCTTCTATGTGTGCGAGTGACACAGTGGAACTGACAACTACTACTGAAACCAAAGTACTTGACCTCTGTGATCTGTAGTACTAAGCCTTAGAGAGAGAAATACAGTTACACTGATAATGACTACAGAACAAAATAAACATGAATGGTGCAAAGAATGGTTCTAAACACCAGTGACAGTGTTGTAATCATGGAACTACTACAAGACCAATATATGTGAGAGCTAGATATTGTGGATCTGACCCATATAGACTGCAGGGCAATGCTGCAGATAACTACTAAATAAACAATTGAACTGAATGCTGATCTATCACACAGAGGCAGTGTCACACTGGTGTTGATAGTTACCAAAATAGGCACAAAACCTAACAGTTCTGTTAGCTGTGTCCATCACATCAGACATCAACTGTACATTTTGTTTCATGGTCAAATGGCTGGGTGTGTTGACTTATGCACTACAGATTAGATGTTTGCATATCACAATTAGAAGTTATTGTTAGGACACACCATCCCTTTATATATCATGCCAATTAGAAGCGGTATCTTCACAGTTCTCTTAAAGTTGAGCCCCAAGTCTCAGTCTAGTCTTGTAGCAAAGGAGAGCCTTAAAGGAAAGCTTGCCATTATTGAAAGTGCAAATCACTGATGCCCACAGTATAGAGAATGTCACAGCAAATCAAACATGGGGCACAGTGATTAATTTGTAAGAAAATAAGTGCCAGGGCTCAAATATGTTCTTGCATGGGGGAGGCACAGCTCCCCGTCTACCATTGACACCACTCGCTGTTGCTCCATACAGTGTTACACGGCTGCTCCATAAAATGTCAACATATTTGGGGTTAAAGCTCCAACTCCCACTTGTGCATTGAGGGTGAAATCAACATAACATACTAGTTGTGTCTTGAAATAAAATTAATGTTTAAGTGTTTATTTAAAACATATCCTTTAACATTTTGCTTTAATCCTGTAAGTGTCAAGTGGAGAATGTTAACCATCTAACCACAGGAAGAAAGAGCAAAAATGCCTTGCTCCTATGGTAAATTGATGGACAAATGAATGTAGGCACAATTATTACTGAACTGATGAGTTGCCTGTCAAACAATACAGCAGGTTCCTCTTACATACGTTGGCCCTCATGTCTGGCTCTCCTGTGCACTTTTTTTTTTTACTGACTTTGTCCCTGTGTTGGAGGTGTTGGCTGGTGACTGTCCTGTCGTTTTCAACCCACCTTGCTGGTTATTAAACTAGAGAACGTGCAGCAATGTCATGTGGGCTGAGTGGAGCAGAATGTGGACTGTTAGGCAGAATTATATGCAGTACCCTTTGGGAGCACCACACACAATTAAGACTACAAGTGACAGTACAAATTCACCTCTGGTAGAAGCCTGTACTACACAGTAAAGTGGTAGCGATGGCTGAGCAGCCAGACATACCTCAAGAGTAGGTGAGCACTATCAATAGTTACACAAAGGACAGCAATTACTATGATTCAAACAAACACTGACTCAATGTTTCTGAGTAAAAGAATATACATTTATTTACACATCAGTTGTAAAACATTTCACTAAAGTAAAGCAGTTGAAAAATCACACTCTTAATACACCACACCACCCCCAATAGATTCTGGACAAGTTAGGCTCAAAATGAAGTGTGAGAAAAATCGCACTCCAGCAATTTAAAACGGAGGGAAGACAAAGTTAGGCAAGAATTGAACAACACCAACAAGTAAGTAAGCAGGGCAATCTAGAAAAAGGTACTACAGTGAGGAAATCAGATTCAAACAGGTCCTGGACAAAAGTCTATGGGTCAGAGTCTTTTGCTCAAGATGACACAGTTCAGGGTAGTTTGCGGTTAAGTCTTTGCCAAAAGTTCAAGACGAAGGTGGTCGGCAGAAAAGTTAGTTTAAAGGATTGAGAAGGACAAGCCCTTGGATTGGCAAAAGGTTTCACACACTTTCACCGTGACTGAACGAAACGGACAACCGGATTTCAACAGTACCTTACATGGAGCAGAAGACTGTAGCTGAAGCGCATGTTCAATGGCAGGTCCTGCAGGCTCACGGTTCCTGAAGCGACTGTTGGACTGACACGAAGTAGGAAGACTGCAGGGTCCTGCACTGCCCAGCGAAGAAAACAGCAGCATAGCAAAGCAACAAATAAAAGGTGCGTTCCTTAAAACGCAAGCAGGGTCTGTTCCTCCTGGCTATCTGGTTCACTGTAGCTCTGTACAGTAAATTCGAGCAGAGAAGGGAGACATGATGAGCAGTTTGGTAAACTGATTGTTCCCACCAGCTCAATGGGAGAAGATTCCTTGAAGATCTTCCCTGTCTTTGGAGTATGAAGATTCGGACCTGCAGCAGGGCTTCACCGGGTGGTTCAGTCGTTGTTGGGGTCCTCTTATGTCAGCTCCTCTTCGGTTCTTTCATTCCAGTAGCGAGTCTGCCTTTCCAGACCCAGAGACCTGCTTTTTATGCAGTTTTCCCCATTCACACAGCCTGGCTGTCAACCACACAGCAGGGTGGCTGTCCCGCCAGGACAGTCACCACAGCCAATCAGATCAGAGTGCAACATGGGTCACCATTTCCGATTCCTAAACCCCTCACTCACATCCTTTCCCCCCAGAAATACTGGTGCCTAAGGAGGGCTTCTGTGTAGAAGCCCGCGAAAGGACGGTGAACAAAGGAACCAAACCTGGTTTGGCATGCATAGAAAAACACGAGAAAGACTTTTACAAAAAGAAATGGCGAATAAACCCAGCCGGAACCGTATAAAAACGTAAATGGTCTGTGGGTTTAAGTTCGAGGCTACCAAGATAGCCTAAAACAATACCAGGGCTTTTTAAGATAACCACGGTAGGAAAAATAGGGTATTAACCACTGCCACCAGCCAAGTCTTAATGACAAGGGAGCGAAACAAAGCTCCAAGAGAAACAGACAAAAAAGGGATACGTATTAACCCTTTCCAGAACTCTATTTAAGATAGTTTGTACTAGGTCTGTGAGTTTTAAAAGAGACTAATAAAGTCAATGGCAACTTTACATGCTCTGGGAGAAAGTAGTCAGTCCCAGAAAATGGAGTCAGAGGAGGGAAGCCAAAAATACAACCCTGTGTCACTGCACTGAAGGTGCTGTGTAACACACTGTAAAAATATGATGCCTATGGACTAGGTGAGGCTCCACAGTCTATGAACACAAACAATGTTAAACACACACAACAAAATACATGTAAGACTGGGAAGAAAGGCTCACACTCTTACCAGGTGAAAAAAAGTAAATCCCAGAAATCCAGCAAAGCTGCTGAGGGACTCAGTAGGTAAGGGAAATTAGCCATTCTGGAGAATTCTCCCTAACACGGACATGGCATCAGTGCCCAGGATTGTCACATTGCATTTCATTGTTTTTCATGACAATTGATAAATAGTCCTGTCCCTACAACCTGGGTCATCAGGTTTGTGAATAACAATGAGCCAGCCTAGGATAGGATACAGAGACCCCAGCCAGTGCGCACTGTTGTTGATTGTTGTGTTACTATGAGTGACTAACAGTTCAAATAATACAGTTGCCAAACTGCCACAACATAATCAAGCTGGGCTAAAACAAATCACATAAGAAATCAACAAGTGTGATGACATACCTTCCCTACACAACTCCTGTCCACATGATTTTCTTTTGTTAACAGGAAGAACTATCTTGCACAAGTCTTCATCAGTACTGAGAAAGGACACCCCACACAAACTGTTACATTGTATTACATCAAGGAACTGCGGCTTAGCCTCACCTCTTGCCGAAAGGTTTTCTAGGCCTATGGCACCTGTGGTAGGTCAGAAGAAAGACATGGGGTCTAATTAAGACAGTGGCGGTACCCATGCCGGTAAAAAATGGCAGGCTGCCGCCGGGGTCGTGTTTTTTTCTGGCACCTGGCAATGGGGAATCACTAGGGCATTACAGCCCCGGCAGTCCCTGTAGGACTCAATGGGAATGGGTAGGACTGATGCACCGGCACTGTGTGAAACAGTGCTGGTGCATCCGTCAAAGTCTGCGGGCGGGTGCCGTTCCGCCCACCAAGTCAGACCTGGTGGGTGGGAGGGTACCCGCATGCAGAACTCGGAGTGTTTCCCTACCTAACAAAACAAAGGTGCTCGTCATTCGTCAGTGAGTGTCTGAAAATGAAGAACCGTCCACTGTCCAACTCTAACCTATCTATCTAACCCTAGCACTATTTCTAACAACAACTTAACAATAGGAGTAGATCTCCTTTCTCCTGAGGTTCCTTGAGCTGTCTCTTAGCCACCTTCAATACATGATCTTTATATAGTTTCTAGTAACTACTTTTACCAGTACATACAGTTCAGTCAATGTGTTCTGAATGATGGGTTTCTTCTTCTGAATTTCCTTATAATGAATGATCCTTCTCTCTTTCCCTGGGTTATTTTTCCAACAATTATTTTTCCAGTCTGGGATATTGCTTTTATTTCTGAACAGTTAGGTTTTTTTCAACCTTTCATCCTCAGCTTACTGAGATATTTTCACCAAGATTCATTCCTTGTTAATTTCCACTTGTAAGACTGTAATTTCTCTGCCCTGTCTTACAATAAGTTGGATAATTTGCAATACCTTTGTCTTGCAAGGTTCCTATTATTAGTATTCTTGTATTTACGATCTCCCTTTAGGCTGAGATGGTTTTGAGCATTCCAGGCTGATTCTCTAGCTCTGTGTCCTCTCCTAGACTTTTAACAAGTAAGAGCTTTATAATAATCATCCACACTTTCTCTTTTCTTAAATGTTCTTTCTCTTGATATTGACAAGTATGAAAATTCAAATAATGATCTTCATGCACTCTTATTATGTCTTTGTTCCCTTGACTGTGATGAGTATGAACCTTGCAGTAATGATTCTCATTCACTCGTATAATATCTTTTACTCTCTTGGCTGTGATGATTAGGAGTATTTTGGTATTGATTCTCATTCACTCTTCTTATATCTTTATTCTCTTGACTATGATGAATCTGAGTATTCCGGTAATGATTCTCATTTATTCGTGTTATGTCTTTACTCTCTTGACTGGGAAGAGTATGAGTATTCCAGTAATGATTCTCATTCACTTGTATTATATTTTTACTTTTGTGACTGAGACGAGTATGAGTATTCTGGTAATTTTTCTCATTCACTTGTATTATATTCCGACTTTCATGACTGCAACAGGTAGGAGCAGTCCAGTAATGAGTCTCATATGCTCATATTATGTCTTTACTTACTGGATTATGACAAGTATGAGCAGTCCGGTATTGATCCACACTCCCTTCTATTATCCTCTTTACCTTCTGCGTTGAGGATTAATGTCACTGGGTTCGTCACGGGATCTGGATGATTTTACTATTCTCCCTTCCTGGCATCTTACATCTTGCATCTGTTTCTCTTTCCTCATTTAATTCCAGTTGGTGATCTGTTATCTTGGGTTTTCGGACACGTCCTGAGTTCGCCATATGCAAGTGGTCTCCTCCAGCCCACCACAAACCGCCCTTGGCCATGTGTGTGTCTCTCTCTAGTCTGCTCTGGGCCCCATGTGCCCACTTTCTTTGCTGCTGCGGTACTTGCTACAGACCACAGCATGTCTGACAGCTCAGGGCTCTGCACGACTGTAGAATCCTGCACTTCTCGCCTCAGCTTCTCATGGCCAGCGTCTCTGTCCTTATCGAATATCGTGAGCTGCATTTTCACTTCCCCAGACTTCGCCCCACTCTGGGATGATGTAGCTGGAGGGCTTTCCCAGTGTAAGAAGCCATTCTTTTTTTCTTTTTGTACTCTTCGTCCCAGTAGAATGACATTTTAAAAAGATATTTTCTATGTCAGGTTGGCAGTAACACATTTTAACTTGTTCTTCAGAGGTTTTGTCATCAGGAAGATATACTGGTGTTATCTTGAAGGGTCCCCTTGGGAGTTACGCTTGGGAATGGAAGTCCTTGTCCCCAAAGGGGGAGTGTCTCCCGATGAGGTCCCAATTTGGTGCTACCCCTACGGAGGGTATTGCAGATCAGGCTCACCTCCCTAACCTCTAAAGGGCAGCTCCCCCTTGGGGATAAGAAATGAATACCCAAGATTCGACACACGCCACTTGACATTTCATTGCTACAGAGAAACCACACTCCTACCGGAGTGATCCTTCAACCACCCAAAGAGTGTTAACCTTCGAATGTGTTAGACATTTGTATTAGCCTGATAAGGGACATGGAACTATCAAAGGAAAGTTATTTCAGGTGGGACTCCCCTCTATTATTTTATTTGCTATTGTTATGATTTACATCATGCCCTGCATGTCAGAGCCTAACCTCCACCCAAGAGGAGGACATCCATCCCCACCCTCCAAAATTCTCTAGCCACCAATGATAGTTTAGTCAGTGAGGTTAACCCCATCACATTCAATGTGTGAATCCGCAGGCGGTCTCCCCCACCCCACATAATCACATCTTGGATCGCCATAATACCAGTGAGTCCTGTCCACAAAGTAACGCAACTTCCCAGGTCCCAGTAATCTCCTGAAACAAATTCCATATACCAGTGCACCACTACCCCCGTTCACTCCAAAACTCCCATCTCTGACCTACCCCACCCAATCCCCAAATCGAGATGCCCATTGGAAGAAAAACAATGGGCCACCAGGGACACCAAACCCTTCTCCAACCCTCCTTAATAAACACATTACACTTCAAGAACTGCCAAACAGAACAGATCACCATTTAAATTGAATTACAAACTGGTACAACCATCCTGTGGGGAAATTTTATTTCACTGGTGACAGAGCATTCAATCTTTTCATGGCCCATCGTTTCCAATACATTAATCTACCCAGTGTACCTTGCGCGGTAGCTGATGCGCCCTCCTACATTACTACTCCCCACTCTTTCTTCTTTTCCAAGAGGTGATGACAAACCTGTGCCGCCTCCAAGCCATTTATCATGCTATAATCCACATCTTCGATTTGAAATGCCAGGGAAAATGGGAAGGTCCATTTATAGCATATCCTCTCTGTGTATGCCAGGTGGTGAGTAGCATGCAGTCCCTATGTCTGGACAAGGTGAAATTGGAAAGATCCTGATAAATCTGGATCGTGTCACCTACACATTGAAAAGTGCTTTGTTGTTTTGCTCTTTCTAAATCGGCCACCTTATCAGTATACCTAGTGAACTTCACAATGACTGATCTAGGCCCATTTCACCTGGCCATCCCGCCATTGTGCACCCTCGCAATCACCACTACCCCCCCTTCAATAGCAAACAAGGAATTTCCACAGACCTCCACCTTCCCCTGAACATCCCCAGGGGTCTCACCCTTTTGTTCTTTTAGTCAAAAGATCTGAAGATTATTTCTACTCTCTCTGTTTTCAAGATCGTCCATCTAAAGTTGCACGTCCTCTTCCCTTGTTTCTAGATCTGTCAACAAAAGGCCCACGTTGCTGCCAACACCCAGTGTGCTGCGTCACCTCGCTTCACACTGCACAGTTCCAAACTGGGAACACTGTGGGCTCATGGCCAGGCCATGGCACTCCAGCGCCTATACGTCTGGAGCCCTCACCACCATGCTCCTTCTCATTGGTGGCAGAGGGGTTGCCTGTGACTCTGTAAGTCAGCAGGCAGGCTCACGCTTACCCCGGTCGCCAGTTATAGCCCAAGTCACAGGGGTCAGTTCAGAAATCACTGCCCCTGAAAGGGCCCTAAAAACCTCCATACCTTCTCAGGGGACCAGCATGCTAGAACTTCAGTTTGGGCCCCCGCACCACTTCACCAAGTGTACAAGACCAAGCACGAGATCAGTCAGTCATCTTAGCCTGCACTCCCCTGGTGATCTCCATCAGGGTGTCCCTTAATGATGCTACCATGAAAAAGAAAATTGTGTGTTTAAAAAATGTGTAAAAATGCCTTGTTTCAGATCTCACAATATGGAAACTGTCAAACAATGTGAATTTGGAAAAATTGACAAAGTGACAGTCATTAGCCCTATGAGCAGTTTACTGGCTCACGGTGAAAGCCTCCAAGTTTATTTACTTATTTATTTATTTAAATTTATAGAGCACACTACAGTCTGCAGGCATTGAGGCGCTATATCAGAGCTTAAGGAGGCTTGATTAGGGGTTACAAGGAAGCCGCCCAAGAGTACTTGTTTATAGTTATTGAAGCAAGCATTAAAAACCAGAATTTGGGAAATTGGCAAAGTGCCAATTTAGGCTAAAAGTATAGAATTGGGATCTTGACCTACTTATTAAATCTACTTGATTTTCTTATGAAGGTAGACCAACATCTTGTGGGTCTGCAGTGTCCTCTAGGCCCTTGACCCATCAGGATTCATGGTGGTGTAACGTTTGATGAAAAGGATTTTCATCAGAGGTGCATTTGTGACCAGATTACTGTTGCAGAAGATTGCATCTAGTGTGTAGCCTGCTTTCTGTGTCGCTCCTTTCACCAGTTGTTGTAGATGCATTGTCGCTAGCTGATTATTTAGTGTTTTGGGTGAGTCAATGTTCTCTTCTTCGAACCAGATGTTGAAGTCTCCAAGTATGATCAGGTGATCATGTTTAATGGCCATGTTGGTGATGGCACCCATGAAGGTATCTACGAAGATCGAGTCGTACGTCAGTAGCCTATTAGTAGCCTATTAATGAGTAGAAAGGTTAGGTTGATTTAGGGGTCTAAACTTAGGTGTATGATGAGTGATTCACCATTTGGGGTGTTTTATGGTGGTGCCGTTTTTATTTTTAGCTGGCCCTTGTATGCAACCGCAAGTCCTCCTCCTCTTTTACCTTCTCTGTTGGCATGCTTGAGTTTGAAGTTGTTTGGTAGGCAGTCGTGCACTGTTACCTTAAAGTTCTAAGTTAGCCAAGTTTCTGTGAGTAATAGCATATCTATCTTTCCATTGCATAGCAGGTCATATATTTCTGCTGCCCAAGGTTGAGGTGGTAGGCCTAGTGAGGGAATCTTGAAGTAGGTCAAAGTGTCAATCTATGCATCTGCTGCAGTATCGATAGGGGATATAGTTGAGTTGTATCTTAAACTGAGAAATGGTAACGGAAATTGTATCGATCAATTTGTACTAACAACAGCATCCTGAGGAGGTTGTTTAGCCGTTTGAAGAATAGGCTTAATTGGTGGAGAAATAGGCACTTGTGTAATCTAAGAATTAGAGTGACCAGGGACTTTAACTTGCAATTTGAGCCCCTGGAAATTTTGGGGGTTATGTGTGATGATGAGGAAATGGTATGGGGGTAGGGGCACCGATAGCACCAAAATCCAAGAGGAAAAATAGATAAGCATGAGAGGTAGTTAGCATCCTCATGGTCCAATGTATGAGGTCATTCAGTGGTAGATTTGCAAAGGACATGCCAGGTCAAAACACTTTTGCTAGTGGTGTGGGAACTAGTCTGATTGACTATACCAGTCAATTTCGAGTCTTGTGTCTTTCTTAAAAGTTTTGAGCTCATATCGAATGAAGAGAGCGATCATCAACCTCTTGTGTTGACAGCAGAGAGTGTTATGTTTGGGTTAATACAGAAACAGAATGTAGGAGATAATGTCCCGCTAAATATTGATGGCCAGCAAGAGAGTTATAAATTGGGCCAAGCTTGATAGAGATAAACTACTTCCTGAAGTGTATGGTATTATTCTACCATACCTGCAGGTTTTTTTCACGAATAATTTTAGGGTGAGTGTGGATATTGTAGAGGCCCATATCAAATTAACTAAAGAATTAGGAGGGTTCTTCACGGAAAGTCCAAAATCATTAGAGGAAGCCACCATTAAAAGAAAATCAGGGATTGTAGGATGGCCAAAGGTATACCGGTCAAAAGTGCTAAAGAGGTGGATGCACGTGGTGTCCTAGCTTTGCAGGCCGCTAGATGGAATTATAATAATATAATTAGGAGGAAAAGAGAAGCCTATGCAGATAAAATGGAGAGAAATCTGCTGGCAGCTATCAATAATAAAGAAACACAGAAATTGATGGCGACTGGACCACCCACAGAACATTTACTAATCTCAGGCTGTATTCCAGAACTAGCCTGGTATGAACACTTCAAGAACCTACACTGTGTAAACAGTTTTTTTAGGAGCAACAGCACCAACCGGTAGTACAAGAGTCTGTCTCCTTAGACATAGCTCACCTGATCATCAGCAAGAAAGAAGTTAGGAAGGCTCGCTTAAGTCAGAAGATGGGAAGGCAATCCGGCCCGGCCCAGATAAAGTCCCTGTAGGTCTTTACATGTTGGAACCAATTATTTGGATTCAGTATTTCATAAAATTGTTTAATGCAGCACTGGAATCGAATTTGGTCCCCCCTCTTTGAACAGAGCCGAGATAGTCCCCATATTTAAAAGAGTGGCAGGGACCACCCGAGTGACTATCGGCCAATTTCTCTGATCGATGTAATCAGTAACACTTTTGCTAGAGCAGTGTTGGGACACTTAGAGTCATGGATTGATGCGCAAAATGTGATCAGTCATCTGCAAGTGGGCTTTCAGCCGAGTTTGAGCACAATTGACCAGAGCTTGTGTGTTCAACTAATATGCAACAAGTATGTGATTTTGCATAATAAGATGTTTCTGTATGCTGCAATTATAGATTTAAAAAGTGCCTTTGATATGGTCCCAAGGTCGAGGTTATGGCAAGTTCTCAATGATATGAATATAGCCCTGTCCTTGCTGAAGGCTATCCAGACCATATACTCAAATAACAAGGCAGTATTGAGATAGATTACAAATGGTAGCATCGCAGTAAAGATTGAGATTCAGATGGGGGTGTAGCAAGGCTGTTACCTTGTGCCCAAATTGTTTTGTCTGTTTATTAATAGATCATAGACAGCATACTAGGACTCCAATAGGATGCGCCAATCCTGGCAGGAGGAAAAAAATAAATTCTCATATATGTGGATGATGCTGTTTTCATGTCACTTACTCCGAGGAGGATCAGAGCACAGTTAATAGTATTTACTAAGTTCTGTGCTGACAATGGATTGTCAGTCAATGTGGGAAAGACAAAGGCCAAGGAATAAGGTGAAGATCAACTTAGTGTTGAATGGTGAGCCAATAGAGCATGTGAACACCTATAATTACCTCAAAGTGAGACTGAAAGAGTTATGCTGACTGCTCAAGTTGCTAAGCATGACTTGACCATGGCAAGATATAGTGGAGCTATTGCAAGGTTCACTTGTGAACATATATGGCAATAGGGTAGTCAAAGGCTCCATTGAAGCTTATAAGCTCCAAATGAAGCAGCAGCCTTATATGGAGCTGAATTGTGGGGCAATGCTAACTGTGGTAATCGGACAGTTACTGAAAATAAATTCATGAAAAATATTCTGGGCTTGCCCATTAGTACGCCTAACCTGCCTCTTTATCTGGAGTTACACTTGCAGAGGATTGATTCCCTAAGTAAGACAAAACCCATTTACTACTGTCTCATGATCAGTACATCTGTTAAACTCCACAGATTCAGAGAAGCAGTGAAGGCTGTTATGGCCCAATCCAGTGGAGTTTCACTGCCCTGGTTTGCTCATGTCAAGATTCAACTCACTAGCATTGGTATGGGCTAATTCTGGGCCCATCCTGAGTTAATGACTAGCCCAACAAAATATGCATTCATGGAGCAATCAAGGAAAATGCACAGACTGATGTTACAAGTTTGGTTGGTCAAATGCCTAGTCTGAGAAACTATTGGGAATGTGAATGAGAACTTGGGTATGATGAGTATCTGGATAAAGTGAAGCCTAATTTTGGGGGAACGCTGCTTGTTAAACTGCGATTAGGAATTTTTGCTCTAAGGCAATTGTGTAAGCAGTGGAACAGTAGTGAATCAGATACCTGCCCATTTGGTATTCATTTTCCTGAGAGTTTGGTGCACTTTATGTTGTTCTGCCCGGAGTACATTGATATTACGAAGAGATATCTGAAACCATTGTTTTAGTTAGATCAACTTGTACGATAGCTCAAGCCATGCCATAATGCCATCAATTGCGAGATAGTGCTAGAATTCATTCAGTTTGCAACTATCTCATTAGAGCATGGAGGTGGAGGTCAGCCAAACTCAGTCCAGGGTCAGACTGTTGACTCATATCCTTACACAGTGGTTGCCATTGTCTTCTATAACCTGCCTTCTGCGAGCATGTATTTTATACACTTGCACTTTGTTGGTATAACTGCACTTTGAGACTTGTGACAGCAGCTACTGTATAGAGGGGAAAAATGTATTTATATGAGGGCAGAAATATAAACCGTGGCCCTCATTATATTCACCTTGGCATCATATTCGTCCTCATGTTTTGAAGTCTCGCTAATGTATTCATGCATCTTATACTCAGTTACTACGGTTTTTAGTTTACAGACCATATTTTTTATTAAACACAATTCTTGATGTGTGCTAAGTGAACTGTTGATATTATAGTAGATTTGATGCCTGCGGGCTCCGGCGCAATATAAACCAACAAATAAATAAATATTAAGCTCTCAAAGAGCGAAAAAACAGCTGACTTGTGTTTAATAAGGTGTTTTGATTTAATAGTGTGTTTAACTGTGCTTACTGATATTTTATCCTATCTTGCATTTGTTCTTAAACTGTATTTATGCTTTTATGGTGACAATATCAAAATAAAGCAGATTTTGATTTCTTCTGTGTACTTGGATATTGACCTGGCATTGACTAGGTTGTAGCGAATCTTTCTGTTTCTTGTGGTCTGTTTGGTCGTATACAGTGAATTTTGTTGGTTGTGTCAGTGTTGATAAATGTTTCCACCAGATTCCTTTTCTAGATTTAATGAGGCTGTTTCATCATTGAGTGGTTCGGCAAAGATTCTTATTGTATTTGTGTCTTCTTCATTGTTGTCTTTTTGCTGACGTTGATGGTGCCTTTTGTTATGCCAATTTATTTTGATAAATGGTGTGTTGTTATTGTTTCTTTCTCGTTTGATTCTGTGTGTTTCCCATCTTTCCCCTAGGTTTCCGGTTATTCTGCTAATGTGCTTAAAGTTCTTGGGGATAGGTGGTTGTTCGATTGGGTGGTAGTTTGATAGGTAGGATGTAATGTACAGCACTTTTGGTCTTATTCTGGTGAATGGACCTGTTTTCATTGAGCGTGTTGGTGCATCTATTCCCGAGTGTGGGGTTCTGAGTTTGTTTCATTTTGTTTGTTCTGTTTTGGTTCTTTCTTGTGGTCTGTCTTTCCTGGTGTGGGGCATTTTGTGATGGGGGTCTGTTCTAAGGGTAGCTCTATCCCATTGGGGAGACTATCAGGGGTCAGGCTTTTCCCAGAGGTGGCCCTGGCTGGCAAAGTCTAGCCCTGGCTGTCAGGGCCTGATCACTCTGACTAAGGTTACTCCTGACTATCAAGGACAAATTCTGGCTGTTTGGTGACTAACTGGTGGTTAGGGACTACATTTGGGCATTTAGTTGTACTGGGTTCCTAATAGGGAGATCTTCCCTTTTGAGATCTGCGGTTTTCTGCAGTTAGGTCTTTCCTTGAGGGTTCCTGTTTGATTGTCTCTCTTTGAGGGATTCTGTAGTTTTGTTGTGGTGATTGTATCATGCTGTAGCAGCTCACATTGGTGAGTTCATCCCTGTGGTGATCTGTGGTGGCCTGTGGTTATATGTTTCCTTTTTAGTATATGCATGGCTGTCTATATATGTGGGTTCCTGCAGTTTTATCATTGTATGTGTATCTGTATCAGGTTCAGAGTTGCAAATTCATCCCTGTGATGCCCTTTGTTTTGATCTTTTCTTGTGTGGACCTGCAGATTTGTGGTTGTGGTTGTATTGGGATTTTCTCTTGTGGGGTAACGTACGGTTGTCTCCCTCTGGGGGCTCCTGAATTTGAATTGGGTTCAACAGTGGTGAAAATCCCACTCTGGTGACCTGTGGTGTCCTGTGGTTAGTTCTTCCTTTGTGATGTCCTGCATGGTTGTCACTTCTTGTGGGGTCCTCTGGTTTTGTAGTTGTATTGGGTTCACAATAGCGGAGGCCTCCCTGTGGTGACCTTTGCTGATTTGTGTTTACGTCTTCCCTTGAGGGGTGCTGTAAATATCTGTCTCCTTTCGTGGGCCCCTGTATTTGTACAGTGATCAACAGTGGTGATAGCCTCCCTGTGGTGTTCTGTGGTTAGTTCACATGAAATCAACAGTAGCAATACTCCAGTACTTCTCATGGATTCATGGATTCAATAGTGGCAATACTCTGGGAGTTCTCCTAGACTCACCAATTGCAATATTCCAAACATTCTCCTGAATTCAACAAAGGTGATACTCTGAGAGTTCGCCCAG
The DNA here is from genome assembly GCF_040938575.1 of Ambystoma mexicanum. NCBI lineage: Eukaryota > Metazoa > Chordata > Amphibia > Caudata > Ambystomatidae > Ambystoma > Ambystoma mexicanum. The sequence continues at coordinate 1,193,335,197 of NC_090931.1, forward strand.
ATTCAACAGTGGCTGTCCTCTGTCAGTTCTTCTATTTTCAGCAGTGGTTATATTGTGTATGTCACATGTTCAACAGTGGCTATACTCTAAAAACTCTCCTGGATTAAACAATAGCTGTACTCTGAGAGGGCTATACTCTGAGAGTTCTCCTAAATTAAACAGTGGCAATACTGTCAGGCCAACTATGCATAACGATGTACAATTAATTTCCTTAAAATGTCTTGGGTGCAACCACCAAGGTCCACTGTAAAATAGTTGTCAAGTCCTATCATGTTGTGGACCATATTACTGGTATTGTGTGCTTGTAAAATTGTCACTTTTCTCCCAATTTCCCAAAAATTAATTTGGGAGACATACAAACCTCTGTAATCCCAAATGAAATGCCATCTGAAGTTAAATGTCATTATAAATGTGCTGTGCCTAGCTTTGGAATACTTTATTCCAGGTATAATATGTGTGGTAAGGATCTTGTCAACACCTAAAACACTGATATATTCCGTTGATGCATGGTTGTTGTTCACCATTTAATTTAATGCATACGTTGACCACATAATGTTGTGGATCCCTGATCTATCAAATTCTCAATATTTTCTCACCAGGGCCCTAACAATAGCCTGAGTACCAGCATAAGAGTCCTACTTGAATGATGGCACAATCCTTTGCCTTGTCCATTGAGGGAATTATATACTGTCTTGTATGTACACAGACTCTAATTCACATTAAAATCCTAAATCTAAATTTCTCAACAAATGTACAATCAGATTGCATGTATTTTTCCAATATTCTTTTTAAATGTGCAGTGCTGTATTCTGATGACATTTGCATTCTTATCTAACTTTAGTTCAATTATAAATTATCAGAATTGTACCATACCTATTTCATTCTGTTCTAGTGCACAACAATGCAACAGCCACCAATTCATTTAATGACTATATCCTATTCTTTATTGCAAACTGGACGATACAGCATATTTTTCAGATCCTCTGCCTCTTCTCATTAAACCAACATTGTTTATACACATATTGTTATTTTTATTTCCTATTTACTCTTAATGTTGTTTAGGGTTTGCATTTGGTATTCTTATTCATACAATCATTTTTAAAACTATTAACACTTTTCTTGTGGTTCATACTCATTAATGATTGTTTTCTTTTTCATCAACATTGATTAATATTGTTGGAGTGCTGCTAGAGTCCTCTCTCTTATTCATTATCTTGTTCCTCGGCTCATAATGTGTAAGTGGTACATTGCGTGCTTACGATTTTATTAATCTGTATTCATTCCAATGACACCTTTCCACAACCTAACAATTACATATAACAACAGTTCAATAAGTGCTCCTCTTCACTCCTAACATTTGGGGCACTCTATTCCACTTTCTAAGACCTTTGAATGTAGTATACAATCCCTGTATATAATATGACACCACATCTGGATTACAAATACATACCCGTGTAAGTGATCCTCCAGTCCATACTATTGTGGTGTGTGTCTTCAGAATTATATTAATATAGTCTGCCCATTTCCTCCACTTACATTTGCTTGTTCCTGATTTGTCAATTAGTTCTATGATCCAGCACCCTTCCCATTCACAATCTCTAACTTTGATCACAAAGGGGGTCTGCTTGTGATTGGACTTTTGAAAAGTAAATATGGTGCTTGTAATATAATAATGTCAATTTAAAAGTGATACACTGAAGGTTGTGCAGTACGGTGATCAAAGCAGCAGGATGCTGCAGCATGTAATGGAAATGAGTTGTGTCATCCTGACTAAAAGAATGGGGACAAGGTGGTATAGAAAGAATAGCATCACTGCACTTTGATAGTGTCCTGTATCCAAAGGTGTATTGGTTTAGTGATACTGACCTTCACAGTGCAGTACTTGCACCAACACCTGTGCCAGGATGGCTGCTTCCAGGAAACAAAGTCTGGAGAGAGGATGTTATCTCCTATTTTCCTCCAAAGGTTATGATGAAATGGTGACATGGTGTCAAGAATGAACATATTACAAGGCTGTTGATATCTTTCCCTTATCAGAGAGCAGGAGCATGTTCTCTGTTGAGAGTAGGACAGGCTCTGCCAAGTGCCACTTTCTTTGTCTGTCTGCAGGATTCTCTGTTTTTGTAGAGCTATACGCTTCCCCTCCAACTATTGCATGCCATTGTGAATTCTGTGATTACCTGCCAGCAACATTCATTGCTACTCGTTATACTCTTCCACGTACTACTATAATAATAGCACAATTCCTGAAAACAGAAACAGCACGCTCCTAAAAATGCAATGTATGGTATAAAATGTTCCATTGCCAAACACTTGAAGCACAGACTCTGTGCTCCTTCTTGCTCCTTGTTAGTGTTTATATTTCTTTTATGAATAGGTCGATCAGTGCAGTCTCGGTGCCGTTTTTAGGGTCGGAAGCCTGATTGTCTAAGTCCTAGTAAGTTGTTTTTCTCAAGGTGGTTCTGTATCTGAAGGTAGGCAGCTCTGTCAAGGATTTTTAGGAGGAAGGGTACAGTCGTGAGAGGTCTATAATTGGTAGGGACACTTGGGTCTAGGGTGGGCTTCTTGAGTAAGGGAAGAACCCAAGAGTCCTTAAGGTTGTTAGGCACTATGTTGGATGTGAAAGATGAGTTAATGAGGGATGTGATAAAAGGAGCAAGATGTTTGGCTGCATCTTTGATGACTGGGGCCGGGCAGATGTCGCCTTGGCATTTGGAGGGTTTCAGCGAGTTGATTATTTCTTCAACCTCTATGGTAGTTATGGTGGAAAATTCGAATAGGTTATTGTCATCCCTTTGTGGGGTATGGGTGTGATTGGAGGGGGTGGTGTTATCAGCGAAGGTGAGACTTTCTTTCTTAGACTCGATTTTGGCTTGTAACATGGCAATTTTGCCTAGGACAGCTTCTTGTATGTTCGTACACCAAGAGATGTCTTTGTTACATGTATCTGGAATGGGTGAGGGGGATTCGAGGTCTCTCAGGATGTTGAAGAGTTCTTTGGTATTGGATTTGGCATTGCAGATTCTTTCATTATACATGTTTTTTTTAGTCTGGATGATTGCTGACTTATAGATATTGGAGGCAAGTGCGTAGGATGTCTTATTATTGGTGGATGGTGACTGTTTCCTGCTAGTTCAGCTTGTCTTTTGTTTTTGCGGAGCGTTTTTAGTTCAGGGGTGAACCAAGAATTGAGATGTGCGCGTGGTTTGGCTTTCCGGAGCTTAAGTGGTGCTACAGTGTTTATGGCCTTAAGGATAGTTGTATTGTAGAGCTGTACTAGTTCAGTGGGGTTAGTAGTGGTGGGTGAAAAGTCGATGATAGGTTGGAGTAGAGGGAGGAGTTTCTCTGCTTTGATGTTTTTGTTATTTCTTGTGAGTGTGCTTGGAGCATTAGGTGGAGGCACAGGTGTTTGAGTGCCTTTGTTGATGGTGAAAGTGATGAGGTGGTGGTCGGTCCAGGCGCATGGTGTGTTGGAGAGGATGGTGGTATTACAATTAAGATCAGCTATCCAATCAAGGATGAGACCTTTGTTGTGTGTGGGTTGCAAGATGCGGTGGGAGAGTCCTAATTCTGAGATGGTGTTGGCGATGGTGTTTGCTTTGTCATCTTTCTCGTCGTTGAGACCTAGACTAAAGTCGCCTAGGATGAGTAGACGTGAGTTGGGTTTGGTATTGTTAGAGAGTAAGAGAGCTATGTCTTCATTGAAGGATAGTATGGGGCCTGGCGGTCTGTAAATGAGGTGGGTGGTGATTGTGCTTGTGTGGGTTGTGGATAGTTTGAAGGTGAGTAATTATGCTGATGGGAGGGATTGGTTTTGTATGTGCCTTATGTTGAGGGAGCTTTTTGCGATAATGGCTACTCCTCCGCCTTTGGCTGTTTGTCTGTCTACACGGTAGATAGTATAGTCATTGGGTATAGCTAGCGCTAGTGTAGGGCCGGAGGCTGGGTGGAGCCAGGTCTCGGTAATAGCTATGAAATCAAGTTCATTGAGGGAGATGATGTCAGCTATATCTAAGGCATGGGCGACTAAGGATCTAGCGTTAATGAGTCCACCTTTGATTGTTTCGATGGTATGGCATGGTTTTTTTATGAGGGTGCGAGGGGAGGAGGCGTTCGGGCAGGGAGTGATCTGGTCAGTAGGTGGTATAGTGTGTGTGAGATGAATGGCAGGTTTGTGTTTGGTGCTGTTTTGTTTATTGCCTGAATTGGGAAGGGTCGAAGAGGTGTGTGTTCTAGATCTGAGTCGGGCAAGTCTTGATGTGCCCATGCTGGGGTAAGAGTTGCTAGTAGTAAGGTTCATGAGGGTAGGAATGCCAGGGGGGGTGGTCTGTATTGCTTTTTGGAGGCTGGAGGTATCTGCTATACGGTGAGATTCAGTGGTAGGGGCAGGCTGGAAAGGGTTTATGTTAGGTAGGAAAGGGGTAGGACAGGGGATGGGATAATGTCTTGGGCATGCTGGTCTGCTAAGGCCATTGGGGTGGGAGCGGAAGTGTAGCCTTGTGCAAGGGATGTCATGAGGGACCAAACAGAATGGAATCATGATGAGAAAGGTCCAGGTTAACATAGCTGATGTTGGATTGGCCAGGGGGTTTCAGTGATCCTGTGTTAATGTGCTGGGGCGTGAATCGGCACAACGGTAGATAGCATGCTCAAATGGTGATGCACACGTAGGTAACATTCTAATGCACACTTAGGTAAAATCTAGGTTCAAAAGCTAATGCACAATCACAATCCAGTACACAATATGCAGCTCAGGGCAAGCAGGTAGGCCAGTACACAATATGCAGCTCAGGGCAGGCAGGTGGGCCAGTACACAATATGCAGCTGAGGGCAGGCAAAGTAGGCCAGTACACAATATGCAGCTCAGGGCAGGCAAGTAGGCCAGTACACAATATGCAGCTCAGGGCAGGCAGGTAGGCCAGTACACAATATGCAGCTCAGGGCAGGCAAAGTAGGCCAGTACACAATATGCAGCTCAGGGCAGGCAGGTAGGCCAGTACACAATATGCAGCTCAGGGCAGGCAGGTAGGCCAGTACACAATATGCAGCCCAGGGCAGGCAGGTAGGCCAGTACACAATATGCAGCTCAGGGCAGGCAACGTAGGCCAGTACACAATATGCAGCTCAGGGCAGGCAAGGTAGGCAGATAAACAATATGCAGCTCAGGGCAGGCAGGTAGGCCAGTACACAATATGCAGCTTAGGGCAGGCAATGTAGGCCAGTACACAATATGCAGCTCAGGGCAGATAAAGTAGGCAGGTACACAATATGCAGCTCAGGGCAGGCAAAGTAGGCCAGTACACAATATGCATCTCAGGGCAGGCAAGGTAGGCAGGTACACAATATGCATCTCAGGGCAGGCAAAGTAGGCCAGTACACAATATGCAGCTCAGGGCAGGCAGGTAGGTGAGTACACAATATGCAGCTCAGGGCAGGCAAAGTAGGCCAGTACACAATATGCAGCTCAGGGCAGGCAGGTAGGCCAGTATACAATATGCAGATCAGGGCAGGCAAGGTAGGCAGGTACACAATATGCAGCTCAGGGCAGGCAAGGTAGGCAGGTACACAGTATGCAGCTCAGGGCAGGCAGGTAGGCCAGTGCACAGTATGCAGCTTAGGGCAAGCAAAGTAGGCCAGTACACAATATGCAGCTCAGGGCAGGCAAAGTAGGCCAGTACACAATATGCAGCTCATAGCAGGCAGGTAGGCCAGTACACTATATGCAGCTCAGGGCAGGCAAAGTAGGCCAGTACACAATATGCAGCTCAGGGCAGGCAGGTAGGCCAGTACACAAGATGCAGCTCAGGGCACGCAAGGTAGGCAGGTACACAATATGCAGCTCAGGGCAGGCAAAGTAGGCCAGTACACAATATGCAGCTCAGGGCAGGCAAGGTAGGCAGGTACACAATATGCAGCTCAGGGCAGGCAAAGTAGGCCAGTACACAATATGCAGCTCAGGGCAGGCAAGGTAGGCAGGTACACAATATGCAGCTCAGGGCAGGCAGGTAGGCTAGTGCACAGTATGCAGCTCAGGGCAGGCAAGGTAGGCAGTTACACAGTATTCAGCTCAGGGCAGGCAGGTAGGCCAGCGCACAATATGCATCTCAGGACAGGCAAGGTAGGCAGGTACACAGTATGCAGCTCAGGGCAGGCCAAGTAGGCCAGTACACAATATGCAGCTCAGGGCAGGCAAGGTAGGCAGGTACACAATATGCAGCTCAGGGCAGGCAGGTAGGCAGTACACAATATGCAGATCAGGGCAGGCAAGGTAGGCAGGTACACAATATGCAACACAGGGCAGGCAAAGTAGGCAGGTACACAATATGCAGCTCAGGGCAGGCAGGTAGGCTAGTGCACAGTATGCAGCTCAGGGCAGGCAAGGTGGGCAGGTACACAATATGCAGCTCAGGGCAGGCAAAGTAGGCAGATACACAATATGCAGCTCAGGGCAGGCAGGTAGGCCAGTACACAATATGCAGCTCAGGGCAGGCAGGTAGGCCAGTACACAGTATGCAGCTCAGGGCAGGCAGGTAGGCCAGTGCACAATATGCAGCTCAGGGCAGGCAGGGTGGGATAATGCACAATGGGTAGATGGGCACAGGTTAACAAGTCTGCATTGCACTGCTGTAGTGCATGGTGTCAGGTAGAGAGTATATTATGGGCAAAGCAAGGGAATTCATAATACAAAGAATGCTATTATGAGCGTTAAGCTATGGCAAAGTCAGAGGTAGCATCAAAGTAATTTCACTGTAGTGAGTATTGGTGGTTTCTTACCCAGTTACACAACATCATGTGAGGGCTGGTGGAGAATGGGCAGGGTTTCAGTCCCTGGCCTCTGCAGCCTCTAGACAGGCTCGAGACAGGCACTGATCCTTTGTTTGAAGATCCTTGGTGGGATTGGCCCTGAAAAGGGGTGGCAAACCAATCGGATTGTGTTGTGCTGGTGACTCGGAGGAGGAGGTTTTCAGCAGAAGGGTCAGATGTCCTCAGTGTTGAAGCCGACGGCCATTTTTGAAAGGGAACACCTTGTGTGTTCTAATGGCTACTCGGCTGTAGTTGGGGCAATTCTCGTTTTTAATTGCATATTCAAATTTAAAACCACACGTTAAATACACTACAACTGACCAATTCACTTTGTATGGTATAAGTCAAGGTAAGTACCCTGTGTTTGAGAGAACCGGTGTTACGAAACAATACACGTTTCCGTAAATACGATTGCAATCACTTTTTGACAGTTCAATCTACTAAATAAACACGTATCCGCGGCAAGAAATGCTACCGGGGCAAAAACACACTTAGCACCTGAGATACCCAGAGAGAGTTGGGGGCAAAAATCATAGGCAATATGTTAGATATGCAAACAGAATCGAAGAACACTCATAGACAGAAATACAAGAGTCAAGAGGCCGGAGCCAGTGTCAATTGGAACCGGGTTCCTGTGTCGAGGATCACACGTCGGATAGTTCGGGATTCAAAGTTGCCAAGAGTACTTTAGATATTGTCAAATGTTTGGAAGCAAAAGTTATAAGAAGGAGGGAAAATAAGGGCAAGCCTTATAAGTGAGAAATAGGGATTTCACCAAAAATTCCTCAAGCAGGACACAGTACCTTTTCAAAGAAGAAGCTGGTGCCACGGCAGTTGTTCCTGGTAGTCTCCCGTAGACCCACGATTCCTGGCTTTGGCACGAAGAAGGACGATGAAGGGGGTCTACACCACACAGGGATGAGGCCAACAGCAGCGACAATGAATAAAAGGTGCACTCCTTAAAAACAGGAGAGGCTCTTCAGGTGGCTATCCGAACCACTACAGCAGTGTGCAGTGATTTCCACCACGAAGGCGACCTCTGGCTGAAGAAGACGACCTGGTTATCCCCACAAGGCTCAAGGGAAGAAGACTCCGGACTGGATCGCCTCTTAGTCGTTGAAGGGTAGATAGCTCAGGACTGCAGCAGGGCTTCAACGGTACGGGATATTTGCAGCAGTCAACCTCTCATCCGCTTCTCTTCGGTTCCTTGTAGTTCCAGTGGCGACTCTCTGACTTCCAGCCCAAGAGACCTGCCTTTTATGCCAGAATCCCCCATTCACACAGCCTGGCTGTCAATCACACAGCAGGGGGGTTGTCCAGCCCGGACAATCACCTCAGCCTATCATGAAAAAGTGCGAATTGGGTTTCCTAGGATACCCTGTGAAGGGGGTGACTACACCCCTCCCTCACATTCAACCCACCTAGACACCCAGGCGCCTCTATGAGGGCTTCTTGGCAGAAGCCCACCAAAAGACAGTGAACAAAGAAGGCAAACCTGGTTTGCCGCGCAAAGTAAAACACAAGAAGGATTTTAACAAAAAGAAATGGTGAATAAATCGCACTGGAGCCAACAGAAAAAGTATTTGGTCGAGCGGGTTTAGGTTTGAGGGTAACACAATAGCCTACAAAATTACCACAGTTATTTAAGATAACCGCAGTAGAAAATTAGGTTAGATACCACTGCCACCAGCCATGTCTAAATGTTAAAAGAGCGAAACAATGCTCTACGAGGTATAGATAAAAAGGGCTAAAAGTTAACCCTTCCAGTACTCCATGTAAGATGGGGTGTACCGGATCTTTGGTTAATTTGACTAAGTAAAGTTAATGGTAACTTTACCCTTTTCTGGGGGACAGTAGTCAGCCTCAGAAATGAAGTCAGGGGGAAGTCTGAACAACAACCCTGTGTCACTGCACAGAAGGTGCTGTGTGACACACAAAAGAAGGGGGCTACTGAAGTTGTGTACTCCAGAGTCCACAATCATTAAAACAGGTAAAAACACATAGCAAAACACAAGTAAGAATGGTGAAAAGCTCACACTCTTACCAAGTGGAAAGAAATAACTCCAGAGATCCAGCAAGGCTGCTGATGGACTTACTAGGTAAGGGAAATTAGCCATGAAATGAGAATTCTCCCTAACACTGAGGATACATGCAGCATTTACAGAATTGTCAGCCATCCAGTCCTAGATGGCCAACTCACTTGTTCTATGAGATCACACTAAGGGTCAGGAATTATGGCCAACTGGAAGAACTGTCCCAAGCCTAAACTAGTTACCATATATTTCACCTGCTTTTGTGAGGTTCGTGTAGAGCATGAAAAAGCCAATTGCCATGTATGGTTATTTTCTGCTGCAAATAAGAGGAAGATGACTAACAAAGCCAGTGGCTTGGGCCACAAGGCTTGGAAAATGGGCTAGCCAGTTTGGCTACTTCACAGGTAAAAGAAGCTATCTCACACTAACTAATATGCTGCACCATATACATTTAAAACACTTACAAAACCGAGAGAAGAGAGATAATTAAATGGGATACAATGTGCATTGAGGTAGCATTCCTCTAAATGATCCACAGATCCCCTAATGTACCACAAATAGGAAGCAGGCCTTCCCCATCCCTATTCTATGACCCACTGACTTCACTGTCTTCTATTCTGGTACTCCCCTAAAACCTGAAGTTGCCAGTGACTGCAGGGTGACCCCATCCACTGGAGATCACTGCTCTCAATGCACCTAACCCTCAAACACAGAATGAGGAAGAGCTTTCGGAAAACAACAGAGCACTTGACATATCATTGGAGGAAGGCCACAATGAGGGAAGTAGAGAAGCAGGGAGCTCTCAATAGGGTAGGAGGAGGATGGGCAATTTGGCAGCAAGGGATCAACTAGCAACAAGGGAAGGAAAACGTGGGGAGAAGATCACTCTGTTTCACCTAGGGTGGGGAATGGAGGGTTTGGAGCAAGGTGTTAGGGAGGAGGCAAACCTTGAAGAGGAGGATGTTGAGCCCTTTCCTGAAATGTAGAAGTGAGGGGGTGAGGCTTCAATTGATGGGGAAGATGTTCCACAGTCTTGGGGCATAGGCCGAAAAGGCCTGTTTTTTGCTGCCTTTGTTCCTGCAAAGGTGGAGTTCAAATCTACACATATTCTTACTTTTGGTGGTTTGGAGGCATTGAGGTTGCTTGGGGACTTCAGAGTGACAGCCTTGTAGATGATGCTGTAGCAATATTTGAAGATGATACATGCTTGTAGTGGGAGTCAGTTCAGTTTGATGATGGACGGGGTGATGTGGTCAAATTTGCAGAGTCCTTTTGATGAGTCATCCAGTAGAATATAGGACACATCTTGGGGTGTCAAGGTAGTCATCATATGGCCTTCTAAAAGGGCAACCAGATGTGGGAAGCCCAAGGCTTGGTCAGCAGATCAGTTGTTGTTTTCTGGGATGATGGGCTTGATATTCCGTAGGAGAGAGAGTTGGTACGAAACAGTTTGTGTCTTCCTTGTTATATGCTGTTTGAAGGCCATGTGTCTTTCAATTTTTAACCTAAGACACTTGGCACAAAAGGCCAGCTGGGCTGTGAAGCCGTCGAAGTTCATCAAAAAGAGCCAGATCTGGAGGCCAGGGTGTTTGGTGTTGTTGGTCTACAGTAAGAATTCAGTCTGGGAGGGGTTGAGGTTCAGGTAAGCACTGGACATCCCAGACTGGATCAATGTGAGGCAGGCTTTGAGCATGTGGATGCCTTTGATCGAGGATATATTGATGAAGAGATGCGTTTCATCTTTGTATTGGTGGAAGTGGATTTTGTGTGGAGCCAGGAGGGTTCTGAGTGATCACAGGAGAGAGGATGGATCTTTGCAAGACTTTTGCAGGACTCCACAGGTGATGGGTAGGGTTTGTGATCTGCAGCAATCCGTTTGTATGAACTGGTTGTAATTAGCAAGATATGATTTGAACCTACCGATTAGGGACATACGCACCCTGCTGCAACCCTTGTTTTCACTCTCTTCCTATTCCTCTGAAACATGGCATCACACATAATCTTTTCCACTGAATGACTTAAGCGGCATAACAAAATCAATCCACTGCTGGACGATTCAACCATGTACAGAAATATCCTTCATATCAGCCACTACCCCCAAGTAGCTCAAAATGATGATTAATGTACGTGAGTACAACCATTTGTCATGTTTGGGGCTTTAAAAACGATTTCAACCTCGATTGAAATTTTATAATGACAACTTAGTTCACTGATTGTTTCAAAGAAACATTTAATCTTCTCGCCCACCCCTGGCTCACTATGTCCTCTTCGTCAATTGTCCCAAGGGCATAGATGGAGGGTTGACCACCATTTTGTGATACACCCTCAAAAGCTTCCAAGTTCCATTTTCAACCAAAGTAACATTTGAACAACTATAAATTAAGGCCAATACTCCCACAGGACCCACCTTTAACACCATCATTGACTATCACCTTCTCAAAAGAAACAAGCCGTTTTGCAACACATTTTACACTATTCTTGCGTCTTTTTACTGTCAGCTTAAAGGACTCTCTTTCTCACCTTCCAGTAACAACAACTTTGTAGATATACAAATTGACATCTTTAAATTCACTCAACGACTCAAATTGACCAAATTCTTTGCAACAAAACCAAAAATATACAAACCACAAGAAGAAATACCAGTACCAAGCCCAGTTACTATAGGTGGCCTAGAAGATTCCCACCTATTAAGCACATTGGAAGAGGATACACTAAGTAACAAAGACTGCATGAGAGAGCTTAGAATTGAAAACGTAGCAAAGAACATCCCGGATATCAAAAATAAATCTAAATTTACACCCCAACTTTTTGCTGAGAACTATGTAGACACGTTCCAGCAGGCAGTCACCAAATGTGATGCTGATTCATTGGTGAGTGAATACCCCAGGCTGGTGATAGCTAGTTCATGGTCCATGGACGTATATAGGGCCTTTACATCTAATGTTGCCAATAAGAAATTTGGCTCCCATTGTATTTGGGAGAGTATGGCCAAGGTATGCATGGAGTCTCTGAGGTATGTTGGTATCTCCGTGACCAGTGATTGGATGACACGTACAGCCCTGAACAAGCTGACAAGCTTGTCCATGTCAGAACCGAATGCAGACCGGGGACCCTTATCTAGGACTCTCCCCTCCTTGATTCAGTGCACATATGGGCACTACAAATCCCACAAAACACTAGGCAGCAACCCTATGCAGGAGGACAACCTATTCCAAACCGCTAGCTGCCACACGCATGCTCGGGAAGACACGAAGCACTATTCGCTTCCCGCGCATGCGCATACCTGCCAGCACATACAGCATTAAACAAGCTGACCAGCAGGACCATCACAAGAAGCCGAACGCGGATAGGATGGAGCTCCATAACTCCAGGTAAGTGCAGATAGACTCGCCTGAGTCCACACGCTCCCCGCTGCCGCCCCATTCAAACCATTCTCAGATTACGCACCAGTCCACCGTTTCACTAGCACTGCAGCCTGAGTGAGCCACCACGCTCAAAGGTGCACTATGAGTCCCGGGCACTATTGGCCACCTCCCTTGGTGCCAGGCACTTGTACTGGCACCAAGCATGCTGCCAAGGCACCATTCACTGTAGGATCCACACACACATCTTAGGGTAAACCACCAGGCATGGGCGCCGACATGGATCCACTTTGAGCAGGGTTCCACACGTGGAACGGCACAAATACACCATCGGACCACCCAGAATGCAGGACACACACCCCAAGGCTAACCTTGAGCCCTGCAGAAATAAGGCCACAACTGGTCCCGACCCACCAGGCCAAGCACGCCGGACCAGGCGCCAACTATTGACTCAGATTTATATTTCCCTACACGCCACCACAAGAATTTCAACCAGCCCACCCAATCGGGCACCAATAACCACCCCCTGTATGGGCACAGCACCAGGCATCACCGATAGAAGTCCAACAGAGTTCTCAGTACACACCCTAGGGACCCCTTGTTCTCATTACAGGGCCCAACAAGAGCCACCGTATATACAGGACCAATTGAAACCAGAACCCCACAGGGGGCACCGGACCGAACAATGTAGGTAAGAACTAAAAAGAAACCACCCAAATTGACTTCCAATCATCCATGGATCTTTAGCTAACCTCTGCCTCTCCCTTCTTTCCCTCTCTCTGGTTCCTTCCCATCCCACAAACACAATGGGATCAATATGTATATATGTATATATGTGTAAACACTTGATAAATGAACACACACTCTATCCACTCCACACCATGCACTTTGCACAAATGCCATGTATAACATGTCACCTGAATAATACACCAAACACCAATTGTCACCAAAAATGATTTTGAACATGTATCAGCCTTGAGAAGGACCTACGGGTCGAAACACGTGCCGGCTGACCACATGGGGAAATAAGAACCTCTTCTGTACCCACCAAAGGTCTCGATAGCCGAAGAAAATAAACACACAATGCTTCAAGCTAGCACTTTAAACACAAAACTGTGTGGACTCTGTATTATTCCATATATACAACAAAGACAAGGTATCCATATTTCCCTTCTTCTGTCTACCAATCAAACGAGGTGTGGGCTGCACATCAACCCTAACCTGTGATCTTGCCGCAACACTAGCAACCAAGGAACCCCACTACCAGAGCTCAGCGAGGTTGGTTACAGCCTAGAACCCGCGCTACCCCCCCAGCTTATATTTTAACTTCAAATAATCTTTAGCAAAAACCTCTAGTATCTTCTCTGAGGTTTGTTAACTATTCCCATCCCTAATTTTTTGATTTTCACCTGATAAGAAGACCCAACGTTCAGGCTTTTCTGCAAAACAATCTACATAGGATTCCATTGGGAACTTTTTATCTCCATGGACATTTGAGGTAAACTGAATTTTAAGTTATGGCCAGTGATACATTAGCCTATGTGGTCAAATGTCATTTACAGTTTTACCATAACTTCAATCCACTTATTGAAAGGTTCAAGAGACCCAGCATTGTATGTGCTACTTTTGCATGTTTTATTATTTGCGATGTTATATTCTCTTTGTTTATAACTGAGAATCACCCCAGCCTCTCATGCCTGATGAGGTATCAGCCCTAAACTGCTGTTCTGCCCTTCCCACCCCCCGAGGTCTGAAGCATGGACATTGCTTGTGTTCTCTTAAAACACTAAACTGTACTTTATAATGCCAGCAAAATAAATACAACTTGTCTTGTGCTATCCACACATCTCGGAACTCTATGTGAGCATGCCAAAAACCCATATTCTATTACATTTCTGAATGGCATATAAGACACACATCTGTAAATAGCATGGTGATTGCCATTCTGTGCTCTCAATTCTTGATCCCACACCTGCAGACCAACAGAGATGTTGCCAACAGATCCGTAGCCCTCACAAAAGAGACCCACTCTAATACTTATATCACTAAGACCTTGAAGAATCCCCATTCTATTGGAGGATCCACAAGAAGGTAGAGTGGGAGACTGGTTGTGATGCATGCTGTGTCAACACGGACCCAGCTGAGTGTGCAATGAAACTGTTTAATTGAATAGTAACTGGAGCCAAAGGTGCAGCCATGCAGCCAGTCTAGGATTCTGCTCTGCACAGCAGCTGAGTGGTGTATGGAGGCTAGGCATCTGCAGAATCAGTGGCAGCACTGGATTTAACAGCTTTCGTGCTCGACAGGACAGGCACGGTTCAGGAGCAGATAAGTAGAGAGGCATCATGGTGCAGAAGGAGTGGGCATTTCAGGACCCAAGTAAGAAATGGGTTTGTAAGCCACGTTGCATGAAATTAAATATTCATGATCGTGAAACATATCCTGAGTTCACAGTGTGATACATACAGGAAGCAGGGCAATGCCCTTCACTTGGGTGTTCTGTTCAAAATGAAATTCTGCATTAACTCATCACCCAGAGAACAACTCTTAAAACGAATGACGAGCATGTCTATTGTACAGATCCTTCATCAAGGTCAATGAAGCTGGATACTGCATATCTCGTTAAAGTGAGTTTCTATCTGAGTAGTGATGATTGTATCCATTACAATATCTTTATGATAACTTTATGTCAGTGCAAGTGAAAAATGTTAATGAAAAACAGACAGTTAAGATACATACGAGTTCAACATTTATCATTGACATACCTTTGTACAACTGTTTGCCTAACTAAATACACCTCCCAATGGTCTTGTGACTAGTCGGCTTATTAGGGGAATAGTCCTCTTACAAAGCTCTAATTAACCTTCACAACTCCCATACCATCACTCATTAACTATTTTGCATAATTGCTACTATTTCAAACTTTTATTGTAGTTACATAGAGCTCTTTCCACCCAAGCTGCTCCAAATTGTTTGAAGGGTTAGCGGTTGGGGTAGAAAGGAGAACAACAGAATAGAATTGAGCACACGGGTGCGGGGTCCCTGATTATGCATAATATCTCTTTTTGCAAATTGAAAAATGCAATCATTTGCCTGTTTGTTTCATGCTCCAACTCTTCTATACCCTCTTAATGCTTCTATGTTAATTTCCGCTTGTCTATCTGTTATCGTTTTCATTAACATGCATTGTGGGGTGGCCATAAATGATTGCTTAAATAAAGATCTCTCAAGTTTCCCGAGCCCATGCATGAGAAGGCCATCCAGTTTTGGTTTTGCTCAGTAGTAGGAGCCTACCAAAAGAAGTATTGCAATTTTACCTCAGCAGAGGAGTGGGTACACAGGAGCATAGTACAACATGTGATAAAGCATTGCAGCTGCAGCAGTTGACAGCCAAGTGGGTGGAATGGGCAATAGAAGGCAGTGCCCCTGTATTGTTTTTCTTTTCTTTTTCTCAGTCGGTCAATCAGTGGAATTATTTCATCTATATCTTACATCTACTTGAACAAATGCCACTTCAACAGGTACCTGAAACTAGAAAAAGCCTGAGTTGTCATGACCAGACTAACTTATTCCAAATCCTGGGTCCCAAGAATGAAAGTCTTATCTCCTCTTGCCTGAGTGAGAGTTTTAGGCATGAATAGTGTGTTATCCTACATAAGTTAATGGTCCCATCTGGGGACAAACCATGTGATGTTATCCTGAAGGAGGGCAGGAGCAGCCCATAGATGCATTTGAAAAGCTGAATTATCTACTGGAAGCCACACCTGGTTCTTCGGAACAGCTTGGACATGATCACTTTTCCTATGTCCAGAAATGAATCCATTTCGAGCCACCTGGAGTTTGCTAATAGGTTATATTGAAGCCTCATCCAGGAGTGCATTACAATATTCCAAGCAAATAGTCAATAAGGTTCCTATTACAACTTTACACTGGTTCAGGGGCATGAACTGACAAATCCTATTCAGGCACCTGATATTAAAATAATATTCCCTGCGAATGGCATTGACATTTAGAAACTATATATTCTTAGCATTTAACCTGAGATAACGACTTGATACGTTTTCCAAAAACCAGAGGGAGTGAAGGAGAGAGTTCTTAGTGTTAGCAGGGCCTTCTCCATCTTGCCCTAGCTAAGATGAAGCCAGCTCGAATCTATCTAGACTATGTCATTTTGGCTTCATACATTTATGGTCAGATTTCAGTTTAGCTGCAATAAAAGTAGTGCAAAACTCTTCCCGACCATTCCCGCTCACATCGATCTCGAGTTTTGCTTGAAATCAGGCAGTTGTAGTTTTCCTACATTTCAAATGGAAAGAAAAAACTACAATTCCAAGATCTCAAAGAGACAAAAACAGAACTGGATGCCGTTCTCAAACATGGCCACAGGAAACTCGAGAGCTCTGTCAATACTTCCATTACTTCACACCAACTGCTATTCTGATGGGTCTAAACATATATCTCATCAAGACTCAAAGTATTGAACTCTGAGTGTAGGACACTATTAAAGAATATTATTTTAGCGTTAATATTGTTAATAAAATGTCCTGCTAACAGCCTGAAACTGAATATGTGATTCAATACCTAGCTTGAAAAAGAGAGTACAGGATCTGATGGGATGTAGCCTGAAGAAGTTAAATAGCGTTATGTATTCCTTCTAGATGTACTATACTGTATAATCACCTGCAAATAGCCGGTCAGATAGCACAGCGAGTAGAGAGCTCACTTTGACATCTGTACAGAGCCTGCTGACGAAGTTTGGAAATCCCGGCAGGGCCAGCCTCAGCCTTTCATCCTTCTGAGGTCGATACATGAGCACCGCACAGAGTGTGTATAAGCAGCGCTTATATGCCTGAGGGTTTGTAGCGCTATATCAATGCAAATTATTATTATTATGAAGCCATTTCTAAAATCAATACATACTAATGTATGCATCAAAGACATACAGTTAGAAGGCTGAACTTGCTATATGCTGTTATATTACATTAATATGTTTTTATACTGCAAGTATCAACCACCAAAGTAGTTTCAGCGTTCCTGAGATTGTCAGTGGATTTGCTTACTATACCCCATCCGTATTCAGACCTTAGTCTGTGGAGGACAGAAAATGAGCAAGGGTAAGATTGAAATTCAGAAGGTGGGAAATGGATGCACACACACGAGGAGGGATGGAGGTATACAGCGGGAGAAGATTTTGTTGTGATATTTTTGTGATAACAAGGTTGCAGGCCAGTCCTGTTAGGTGGGCCGTATTTCGGCAAAAGGGAGAAGGAAGATTTGTCCCAAAGAGATGTGATAATTAGCTTTTGCCTTCCAAGGGCAGATTTGGAGAATTGTGTCATGATAACAAAAAGGGTATTTCTAAGATATTTTTTGTGTCACGTCATGATAATATATATTTTCGGTCACAGTGAGATAGCGTAGAGCTTTACTTGGAGTGGGCTATCAAAGTTTAGAGCGAAATGTACCCTGAGTGCCCAGCACAGGTTGTGTTAATTGGACTGCGTGAAATACAGAGGTGAATGTGCGACACACACAGTAGGGAGGAAGAAAAGGGCCAGATGTCTGTCCCTTTGTTTTGACAGTCTAGCACCCTTCTGGTATGTCATGTGATATTGTGTTACTGTGCTCTGACTGATAGCATACAGCTGTGGCATGCTTTGTTGTTTGTAAAGAGCTTTATGCCACAGTTAGGCCACCTCAAGGGACTGCGTAGAACTGAAAGAAACGTTAAGGTCAACAACTGGAACACCAGGGCATCCAAAGCAATGAAGGGCCCCATAGTAAGCCTGCCAGACAACGTGGAAATAATGGGCACGAAAAATAAGCGAATGTGCTCCAAAATGGAAACACGGGCAAGAAAAATTATGATTTTGGTGGCTTGAACACCTGGAGACCCGGTGAATAGCAATAGTATAGAGTGGTAGTATGACAGACGTGCAAGTGTAATATTTCTTAAACTCCTGAAAAAGGAGCAACATTCAAAATGTTCAATTTGGCAAAAGCTTCCTTTTTATATTTTGTTTATTTGTGTTGTTACATTTGATTTATATTTTGCCAAATTGCAAACACAGTAATCGCAGAGCATCTAGGCTTATCCTTTGTGCACAGTGTTCATTGGGCACCTGGACATGTTGTAAAAAGCAAAAGAATTCACAACAACAATGCGCTTCTACTTCACTTTGTACTTTACAATGCCCTTGGCTCCAAAGGCCGCGAATGTCCAGGTTATATTAACAGGAAAGGTGAGAAGGCATACGGGCACTTTTGAATCAGGGTCGATTTTGAACCATGGCTCCTCTTGGAGCAAAGTCAAGGACCTGGCCTCCTGGAGGTTCTTGAGGTCTCCTAGGAACTTTATGGAGATAGTTATAGCTGTGTGTGAGACAAACAACTCTTGGGCTCAGCTGTGCTCTTCTGGGAATTAATCTCCATAATCCATCCTTGCCTATAATTTGTAAACTGTGCTGCAGTTAACCTATCCTGTTAATAGAAGGTAGCATGCAGGCATTAGGTCCAAACAGGGGTGTAGAGTCTGCGTTCCAGCTTACAGTTTTAGATCTACTTCAGACAAATGTTCCCTTTGCATAAACTAAAAGCTGCTTCTGTGTATTATTAATTTATTTGGGCATTTTGGGGAGGGCTGCCTGCCACCTTATGGCAGCTTCAAAGGGCTTGGCAGTGAAGTGAAATGGCAAAACATGACAGAATATAACCTGGGGGAGGTTACGGGTGAATTGGGCATGTATGCAGGTCTGATGTTGAGAGGTGACATTATTTCCCCAGTGAGTTTAAGGGAACTCATCTGAAACATGGCTCACATGGGCCATCAGGGAATCATAGAAAACAAGCAGAGAGTTAGGTGTGATTATTGGTGGCTGGGGTGCTATATAACAGTAGAGCAGCTCCAAAGAGAATGTCCCACTTTTGCCAGAGAAGTGGTTGT
The DNA here is from genome assembly GCF_040938575.1 of Ambystoma mexicanum. Taxonomy (NCBI): domain Eukaryota; kingdom Metazoa; phylum Chordata; class Amphibia; order Caudata; family Ambystomatidae; genus Ambystoma; species Ambystoma mexicanum. The sequence continues at coordinate 1,193,354,339 of NC_090931.1, forward strand.
AAAGCTAATGAGTATCACATCCTTGTCACAGAATTGCAATTATGCCGCACAGGAACAAAGACCGGTTGGAGATAATACGTTGAGGTTCATTAAGCTAAGGTTAAAGTTAGAGTACATGAAACTGAGAAAGCCCCACCAGTGTCTGGCTCCTAACAGGCTCTTCTAACTGCCCCCATTCAACTGCCATTTGACCTCACACCCTGAAGCAACATTCTAATGGTGTGATGTCACACGGTTGCAACTACAAGACAGGTAAACTCCACATGATTAAAGGCACTTGATTCACAATGTGTCATTTGGGCTATTCAGAAGGGTTCAAGCAAACATGAGACATTTGCTCTCTTCTTTCCTTTTGTTAATCAGCAATATTTTGCTAAAGTATTTCTTTTGTGTTTGAAGCGGGGGTAAGTGCTGCTCTCGGTTTCAGACCTAACCACATAGTGCTTTGAACAAATATTTGCAGTGGTTTAGTGTACAATCACTACTTATTTTTGTATGCATACAGTGTTGGTTGTAAGCACAGGGGCCGGAGCGATTTACCCAATGAATGTGTGGCGGGCATTGTATATTATAAACTTTGCTAACTTTACTCAAATCATTCACTGCAACATGAAACACCTTAACATTACCTGCTCCAAATTTCCTATTGGTGGCATCATGTGTTTGTGAGATTGTGAGCCAGAAAATAGATTCTGAAAATTCTTCTATATGTACACATTGATTTTCATATTAAATAAAATGTGTGTTGGTGCAGAGACAATCCTGTTTCAACGAAATATCAACAATTTCCAAAATTACTTTCTACCTCTTGACTAGTTGTCTATAGAACTGTGGCATGCTCTGTTATTTTCAACAATACTGTAGTGGATAGGCATTCTTTTCTTCACATTAAGATTCATTTAAGAAATCTTGTTACAACTCAGGGTGCAGAAATGCAAGACTATTATACAATTTTAGACTGCTCCAGGGTGATGTTTTAGCAGGCAGAGTGGAGCTCCTGTGGATTCCAACCTGTATGTCTGGTGCAATCAGGCAGTGCCATGTGTGTAAACATTTCAACCAATCAGGAGCAAGCAATTTTCCATCCACTCTGATTAGCTAGAATGTGCATTTATTTATTTATTTGATTTACAAAGCACGCACGCAGCCCAGGGTCATTGAGGCGCTGTTACAGAGCAGTTACTTGCAAGCAAAGGAAACAATTGACAGTGTAGAGCATGTATACAGCAGAAAAAACATTCTAACTGAACAACAGCATTTTGAGGGATTTCCAGAACACCCATTATGAGGCTTCAGCTCTCAATGCAGAGGGTTGGGAGTTCCACTGTTTGGCTGCATTTTAGAGAAAGCTAGAGCCACCAGCTTTCGCTCGTTTGACCTTAGGTTGGACAAGGTGGTGAGCAAAAGGAGTCCTACTTGGCCTGGGTGACTGGGTTCTGGTGATATTCCTGGAGAGGTGGGGTGGGGGAGAATTAGAGAGGCACTTGTGTGTGATGGACAGTTTTGAAAATGATGCGTTCTCGGATGGGGAGCCAGTGTACTGTTCTCCTGGCTACAGTTATGTGATCCATCTTGGGAATGTTGAGGGCAGCTCTAAGGGGATTGTTTTGTATGACTTGAAGCCTAAGTCAGTTTTTAGAGGATGTGCCAGCAAAGAACACATCACAATAGTCAAGACAGCCTGAGCAATGCTTTAGCAACTCTTCATGGAGAGAAAGGGTCTTGATGTATTTAGAAGTTTGATCGCATAGGCTGCTGATGAGGCAATTGCGTTCACTTGGTGGGTCAGTGAGAGGGTAGCATGCTTTGCTCCCTTCCTATCTGACTAGATCTGTGCTCCAACTTTGGCCTTCTCTTGTGTTTTTGGTCATCTGTCTTGTTATGCACCCTAATGCCTGAGGGTTCATGGTTGTGCTATATAAATATAATAAGGTAAAGTTAAAAAGTAAAGTAGACAACCAGTGTCTTCACAGAGGAGGAGACTGGGACTTGGATGTCATCTATGTAAAATGCTGAGTATTGGGCTTTGAGGTTTTTTAGTAGTGTGGGCTACCCTACTAGCAGGAGCTCTGTCTTGTCCCCGTTCAGGTAGAGGTGGTTCACCGCCATCCAGCCCTGAATGGAGGAGTAGGCGTTATTGAGATTGTTAGTCTTCTGCGTAGTTGCCAATGAGTGGGAGAAGAATTTGTGTTTCGTTGGCATAGTTGGTGTAGGCTATGTTGGGGAAATGCACGGCACCCCACAGGGCATAGGCGTTGGCATTTTCGGCAAAAACTGTCATGACTTTCCCTTCCAGGAAGGAGGAGATCCAGGAGGTGGCATCGAGGGAGAAGTTAGCTGAGGTTCAAGTGGTGACATAGCATTTTATGGTCAACTAGGTTGAACATGGCTGAAAGATACAGAAGGGAGGAGGGCAGGTTTCCAGTTGACCCTAATGTCATCAAACTGTTTTCTTAGGTTGAGCAGTGCAGTTTCTGTGCTGTGTCCTTGCCGGAATCCTGACTGGTGTATTTCTAGGATCTGGTGAGTTTCTAGGAATTGTTGTACTTGCAAGTAGTCTGCTTTATCTAGAATTTTCAATAGGAAGGGGATAGTAGTGATAGGTCTGTAGTTGTTAGGCACTGCAGGGTCTCGAGAAGATTTATTCAGCAGTGGCAGTACCCAGGCTTCCTTGAAGCTAGCTGGTGCTTCTCCAGTAGAGATGCTGGGATCATTTAAGAATGTGCATTTGAGGTTAGGTGTGTCAAGTAGGGGACGATATATTCTTTAGTGAACTTCTTGGAGCTGCGTGCTAGGGTAGGTAGTAATGGTCTTTTGGGAGGTTGCAATTTCTTAATTGTGGGACTATGAAATCGATAACATGGTGATCAGACCAAGTACACAGGGTGTTTTGTATTTGATGTCAATTAGGCAGTTGAGATTGGCAATCCAGTCCATCTTGCAGCCCTTCAGGTGGGTGGGATTGTAAATACAGAGCCTGAATCCTATTGTTCTGAGGGCGTTACCTAGAATGGGGGCTATTGTGTCTTAAGTGTCCTTAAGACCCATGTTTTTGTCACACATAAGAATGATTTTGGAAGAGATCTTGAGGTTATCCACTAGAATGTGGAGGAGATTTTCTTCCAAATTTGAGGTAGGGCCAGGAGGCTGGTAGATGATGTGTAGGGTGATGGTGCTGGTTGGTGAGGTGGACCATTTTTTGGGAGAGGATGTATCCATTACCTTCTAAGGAAATGTTGAACTGCCTGAGTCGAAGGGAGTCTTGGCTAGGAGAGCAACCCCTCCACCTCTGGTTGTGATGTTGTCCTTTCGGTATATCTTCTAGCCCGGAGGGATGGTTACGGATAAGGCTGGGCCAGCAGCTTCATATAGCCAAGTCTCTGAAATGGCCAGAGCGTCGGGATTGCGTGTGATTAGTAGACCATTGGTGTGAAGGGCGTGTACAAGTAGGGAGCAAGCGTTGATGAAGGCAAGCTTAAAGTGGAGCTCTTTAGCAGGAGGGGGTGGGTCATGCATGTTATTTTGCTTCTCCTTTTCAATTTGATACCAAGGAGTCTACAATTAACCACAGGAGGAGACAGGTGGGGGCAAATCTCCCAGTCTTAGTTTACGTGGGGAGTGAAATGGGTGTGGGCATAGGAGTTAAGGATGATCCATTACTTGAACAGGAGGGTCTTGAGCTCCTTCCTGAAAAAAATATACCTGAGGAGGCAGGTCTGATGTTGACAGGGTTGAGTTTCTAGTGTCTGGGGCACAGACAGAGATGGCCTGTCTTCTTTTTCCATCCTTCCTGCACCAACAGAGTTCATGTTTGCACACGTCCTAGCTTCTGGTGAATTGTAGACATCCTGAGATGCTGAGTCTCCAGCAAGGTAGTTTGGAAACTTGAGGACGATGGCCTTGAAGATGATGCAGAAGGATTTGAGGGCAATACAGGCTTACAGGTGCTAGTGGAGTTTGATGAGGGTCGTTGAATTTGTGGAGTCCTTTGATGTGTTGTCCTGTTGCATGTAGGACACATCTGAGGGGTGCCACTGTGGTCACCAGAACTCCTTTAGCAAGGAAAGTGCTACTATCGAGGTGGGCAAGAACCAATATTTGGGCAGCAGATCTGAAGTTGATACTGGGGCACAGTGCTAGATTTTCCACAGGAGTGAAAAATTATAAGTGTAACATGACATTGGCTGCAACTTACCAGAATGATGTCCAACAATTGCCCCTCAAATTAATACCTATGATGCACAGTAACGCAGATGTCTTATTTTGCCACACTACCTAGTTGATGTGATCAGGCCTTTGGTTCGATGTCCTCCTTGCTTCTGTACTAACTTCTAATCACCAAATTGCTGCTCATGGTTATCAAGATTAAACTGTGATGGTGATACCTTGCAGTGCATGGGAGAGAGAGATGTAGAGGTGGGGTCAAGTACCCCCACCAAAAGCACCGCCCCCATGGTGCCTATATGTTGGCAGCCGGAAATTGCAACATGTGCAGTACAAGTAAGGATGTTTGTACTACAGAAAATCATGGAAACAGGATATCCATTAAGAAAACCTTATATTCATTCAGGAAGAAATAATGGCCTTTTGGACAAAGTCCCAGAAGAAGTGTGAAAATGAGTGAAAGAGGAGACTGATGATGTCATGCGGAGCAGATGATGACACACCTGGAAAAGATGAATGTGGCAGATGAACATAGACATTCTATAAGCTCTGAAGCGAAGGTGGTAAAGATGAGCAAAATTTCGGGCTCAAGATGAAGATGCTCATGCTACAGAAACACTGAAGAATATATACATAATTTTACACTTGTACAGACGCAGTAACGCAAGTAAGCAAAGTGATCTTAAGGATGGCTATGTAGCAATGTATAATACATAGGAATGTATAGAACCTGGATATTCCACAGTGCACGTTAAGCAAGGCTGAAACCCTGTGATAGGAAAGAGATTTCAGTGTGGGGCAGTTGGAAAGGAATTAAAGGTGATGGAAAAATACAAGAAAGGCTTGGCTAGCCTAGCACTAAGAAGACGAGGCCACCATGAGCCTGGGTGTCCATCCAGTAGTTACATGAACGTGAGAAAGAAACAAACTTCTGCTTGAAATGGAATAGAAAAACACTGAAGGCGTCAAGAGTTCACCATTTAATAGAATTAAATGCTGCAAAAGGCTTGAAAATGCAGTCTCCCAGTCACATGGCCAGATCAAAATAGACATTGGGCCGAGCTACACCGAAACCAAGAAGATACTCCCTTTATTTGTCAGGCACAGAGAGTTTCCACATGGCCATGTTCAAAGCCTAATTGACTGGCAGACTGCAAGAGTGAAGATAGATGTGGGGCTAATTGGAAGGGGAGGCTTGATCACACCGACCTTCCATGCATGCGTGCCTGCATGCTGCTAGTGTGTGCAATATTTCCGAAGGGTGCAAAGGTGCCAAATCAATGGTAGAGGGTCATGTATCAAAGAGCCCTATAGTTTGTATAACCAATGAAGTGTTGAGTATTAGAGTGAAATGAAAGATGATTTGCACTATGGATGGGCTTAGTTGCCCACCTGACAGTAGAAACGCAAACATTCCCCACATATACTTACATGTTCCCTGTAATCCTATCACATCCCCAAGTAGGTTTTTGTAGTTTGCCACATAGTGTAATGTTACTTATGATGAATGTGTATTGTAAAAGTTGTATTTTTTATGAGATGCACTGAGAGAAATCGAGCAAATGCCCATTGATGTTTGTTGAAACTCCCTGTTTTAGACAATTGCAAATAAAACAGCATCGAGTTTTTCCAACTTCTGAGTCGGTTTGATTATTGATGTTTGAGTAACTTCTGCATCCCCATTCATCTCAAAGTATTGCTACCTGTGGAATATTTCAACCCATGCCAATGCGCCACACTAGATCCCTTTGCCAATGGGGTAAAGAAAACTGCCAAAAATGGAGGCGCTAACCCATGTGTGCGCTAAATCTGCAAAAACTGAGCATGGGTCATAAATCACAAAAGAGCTGCACACCCTGACACACACAGGCAAGGTTAATGTCACAGCAAGAACTCCCTGCGAGAGAATGTCAGTGGGTGTTGTTACATGTCACAATAATCAAGGCCACAAAAGTGGGCTAAAATCCCAAAATACCCTTAAATACAGCTTCCTAATCAATGGCAACCTTCAAAGAGCTGTTTTGGTGCTAAATTCAGTCATTTTCCAAGTGAATTATTGTAAGGAAAAGGGTGCTGAAATCATAGATTCTCCAGGCAGTCAGAGGAATCCAGGCATCACTGACTGACAGCTCCAGCAGAAAATTAGCTGTAAAACCCAGTTTAAAAGGGTTTCTGTTTCCTGGTTAAAATTGCAAAATCCGCCTAATTAAAGCATGTTTGTGAAGGGTTAATTCTATTAAATGTCCAAATCCCTTATAAACTGTGATTATATTTTATATTTGTGAAATGAAAAGACTTTAATTTAAAGGAACCCAGTCTGGAGCTAATCAACAATTTAATTCTGATCTGACAGCCCAGCCTGGGAACGATTCATATTTCAGTTTGACAACCCCTTGCTACAGGAAGGCTAATGGCTGCCTAATGGTTCCCGCATAATGACAACAAGGAGCACAATGAGGTCACATTAGACATTTGTCTCTGGCTGAGCCAAGAACAATGGCAAGCTGCCCAACTGATCTCTACAGGGGACCTTCCCTCTCCAGGAAGGGGGCACACCTCTCTGATCAAAGGACTGGTCATCTGCTGCCTGGGAAGGGGAGATTACAAAGGAGAAGTTTGATGTTAAATCCTTATTTGTGATTAAAGTTTAAAACTCTTTAGCTGTGCAACCGAAAGAAGGATAAATCTGAAAATTGGAAGACATTAACGTAATTTGAGGCCTTTGATTTCAAGACATTGATGAAACCTGTGCCATTTAAGGAGCCAAAGTTATGAAAAAATTCTCATTGTAGCAGAACGAGTAATGTTGGAAACATAAGATTGTATGTACATGATCCACTGTAGAATAAGAAAGACAGCTCGCACAAAGATGGAAATTGAATGGGAATATAGACAGTCAAAAACGAAATGTATTTGTCCGATTTTATTAGTTATGGTTAATTGTACATTAACCAAGTTAATAATAACATAACGAAGTTATGGTTAATTGTACAAATGTGCATGTGTGCAAAAGTTATGTTTTGGTAAAAATCAATGTGGGAGTTCATAAATCCCATCGTAAAGATGACAGCTCTGTTTTGACTGCCAACCAAAACAATGCACATGCCTGCAGCCATTCACAACTGTGAGGGCATGTTTTGAAATTCCGCCCACACCATATACTTGCGGATGGCATTTGATAGTATAAATGTAGGCACTTCACAACACATAGACACTGCTTCCAGAACCCATCCAGATTTCCATTCAGCACCTTGTTCTAGAACTCTTCACCTTGTAGCTGACTCCACAAGATCCAGATTTCCTTGCAGAATCTAGACTTTAGCATTGCTGAACTCTTGCCAGCTAGATCCAATTTCAAAACATCCAATACTTAAAAGAATAATTCTGATTCAGCTTGGCTTGCTGCCATTACGGCTTGCCCGCTGAAACTTGCATCCTGTAATCTGCTGTGTCCAGTGACCAGAAGGGCCCATCCAAATCCATTCTGAGGCGCAATCCAAAATTGACCAGAACCGCGCCACTGATCCAATCCCTCCAGAGGTGCCCTGCTGCGGGTAGACCTGATCCGACCCAATGACCAGAGCTGACGGTCCAATTTAATTACAAAGGTCTGTAAGTATTAACAGGAATAACAGTGACCCATAGTATATCTGCATTGTATCATCCCAATCTCAACCCATCCCATCTTTAAATTCAGAACCCTAGTATAGTTAGAATCCTTCTTGCGCTGATTTTTCTCATCTGTGTTACAAAACCATAACTCCTTAGTGATTTTGGTAACTAAAGTAAATCCCAGAACGAAATTGAGTAACCACCACGTGAATGGTTGCACCACGTGCATGTGTCCTCCTCTTTTTCACAGTTATTAATGTCATAATGTCAATTAATAGTCATAAAACGTATCTGTCATTTTTAAAATCGAACTCCTGTTCCATTTTCGTGCCTATTTTGCAAAAACGCCTCTCACTAAAACCTCCATAATTTCTTCAATTTTAAAGATAGGAAAGAAATTTCAACTCTCACTGATACCTAAGACCCTTAGATACCCCCACAACTAATAACATTGCAGAACAGTGTATTTGACCCGTTTTCACTCCAATATCACATAGTAAAAGTGTGCCGCAAATTTGCAGTTTTCAAATGTTTACACGTGTCTTTTTCCCATTTCAAAGTGCTTCTTCCATCCCATCCTGATCTAAAGTGTGTACTGTTGTTTATATTATAGCTAATATGTGTTAGGACCTGTTTAGTGTTGCTTTCCTTAGAATTTTTCTCCATTTAAGCATTTTTGCACCCTTTTGCATTATTTTACAAAGTGATTGTCACCTGTCAGTTTAATAGTGTCACTTTCCAAAAACGGTTTTCTCTCTTGTTTGGAGAGAGAAGATTGCATTTAAGCACTAGACATTGGGCCTCATTACGACCCTGGCGGAGTGGGTTTACGCCAGCGGTATTCGTGGCGGACCCGTCCGCCCTACTACGAGTTCCCCTAGCGCCATGGAGCGTTTTCTGCCTGGTTTTTCCGGGCGGAGAAATCCATGGCGCTACGGGACCTTGTTGTTAATTACGCCACCGTATTTTACGGTGGCGTAATTAACGCCTTCCCCACTCCCATTATACCCTATGGGGCAAAAATGGGAATGGGGAAGGGTAAAATGGGGAATGGGGATATACCGCCCCGCCAAGGTCGGAATGGGGCGGTAAATCCGCCAACCCCCATGGCGCTATCGGCAGCTTTCCGCCGTGCTCCATGGTGCATTTTGCGCCACGATTTCCGCCAGGGTCGTAATGAGGCCCATTGTCTTTCATTCCTGAATACCTGCGGATCATTTACATCTGTGTAGGATTGCTCATTTTTATTTAAACAAAACTTGGCAGGGGAATATTAACTTAAACGCTATCTGTTCACAAACCAAAACTGTTCTTTTTCCTGCATTTTCTATTCTGCATCATTATAAGTGAATTCAATTGCTTTGCTTATTTTCTGAATTGTATTGTCGCCGTTGATTGCTGTCCCATAAATATATATATATATATATATATATATATATATATATATATATATATATATATATATATATATATATATATATATATATATTACACAGCCACAGTAGTGGCTGTGTAGTTATGGTTAAGTTGCTGTTTCCATAGGAAGAGCCCTTATTGGGTTGGGTGGCTTATAACTTCGCTCTCCCTGCACGAATCCTCAACAATCTTTGCAAGAAAAGTTATGGGTCACTCTGAATTCTTCTGCAAAGTTTGGTGAGGTTCGGTCAAGGGGGGGCAAAATTATAAGGGGGGTCCCAAAACTTCTTTTTTTCCCATAGACTGAATGGGGAAAATGGGGAAAAAACTTTGCTCACGCCTACAGGCCAAACCGATGGACAGATTTTCACCAAATGTGGACCAGGAGCAGCAGCTTGGTCCCGAAAGCGTGCTTTTGCAGATTTGGTGAAAATCCATCCAGTCGTTTTTTTAAAATGACCAAAAAGTAGGTCACAAAAAATTAGTGATATCTGTGTTCGGTCCGCAGACACACTTCCCTGTTCGCTCCGTGGACAGTGTCCTGATAGGCCAACCGGCTTGTGTCATGTCCGTGGACAAGCAACGTGTTTGCTGATTGGACGGTGAAGAGCGTGAAGTGCATCAGATTTTCAGGAACGCCCGCCATCTTGGATTCACGGACGTCTGCGGACAGCGCGGTGAAACTTGGAAAAATACTATTTAGTAGAGTGTGTTGATGTGTAAAACTGTTTGGGGAGGGTGGGGGAGTAAGAGATGGGTTAAATGTTGTATTTATTTAGGTGGTAGACCCCCCTGTTCTGTTCGCTTTGTCTGCGGACAACGTGGATTTTCTGAAATGTTCTAAATAAACGAAATGGGGGTGTTCTGAGGACACTACGCCTGTACGTATTGTTCACAAGCAAGCTGAAAGTGTTCTAAGAACAGTCACAGTGTCCTGAAATGTTCGAAAATAAACAAATTGTGTGTGTTCTGAGGACAGTAAGCCTGTCCGTTTTGTTCGCAGGCAAGTTGACTCTGTTCTAAGAACACATCATGTGTCCTGGGATGTTCGTCAATAAACAAAATGGGGGTGTCCTGAGGACGGTATGCATGTCCGTACTGTTCGCAAGCAAGTTCAAATTGTTCTAGGAACACATGAAGTGTCCTGGGATGTTTGTAAATAAACGAATTGGGGTGTTCTGAGGATACTATGCCTGTACGTATTGTTCACAAGCAAGTTGAAACTGTTCTAAGGACACTCGTGGTGTCCTGAAATGTTCGAAAATAAACAAAATGGGTGTGTTCTGAGGACGGTATGCCTGTCCGTTTTGTTCGCAGGCAAGTTGAAACTGTTCTAATAACACATGCAGTGTCCTGAAATGTTTGTCAATGGACGGAATGGGGGTGTCATGAGGACGCTGTCCGTATTGTTCGCTGGCAAGATGAAAGTGTTCTTAGAACACATCATATGTCCTGGGATGTTCGTAAATAAACAAAATGGGGGTGTCCTGAGGACGCTATGCCTGTCCGTACTGTTCGTAGGCAAGTTGAAACTGTTCTAAGAACACTCATCATGTCCGCGGACATTAAACGTGCCAATATGGCATAGTTAAAATGTTTGGCTCTATGGGTGTGATATGCTGCGGTGGTTGTGGCCAAGGCATAGAGTCTTGGGAGCATGGACATATGGTCATGCACCCAAGACTCTATGCCCTGGCCACAACCACCGCAGCATATCACACCCATAGTGGCTTATAACTTTGGGATCAAAGAACAAATTTATAAGCAACGAAGTTATAAGCCACTATGGGTGTGATATGCTGCGGTGATTGTGGGCCGGGCCTATAGTCTTGGGTGTATGGACAAGACCAAATTTATAAGCACCAAAGTTATAAGTCACTATGGGTGTGATTTGCTGTGATGGTTGTACTTATTATAATATACCTACTGTTTGGTTTAGTAACTGGAGTACATGTATTTCTTGTTTATTTCTGTGATAAAAGAAAAGATCATGTTAGTATTGATATTTTGTAACGACTTATAACATTGAATAATTAACATTTTTTCCCCCTCATATTTAGTAGATTACAAACCAGTGTACTGTGCAATTTGCTCAGTTTCTGTGTTTGTTGCTAAAATCATTGGGTCTGGGGAGAAAAAAAAAATCCATGTTGGATTAAAAAAAAAACTTTTTTTGTTATGCTACAGTCTGTTTGTTTGTTTTCAGTATTCACTTGTTGTTTCTGGCTAATGCTCTATATATTGGATTGTTGCAGATTTGTGGAGCAGTTAGATACCTGTTGACATATTCTAACAGTCTATTTTTTGTTATAATGAAGTGGTATTGATTTATCTGTTTGGATATTGTAAAATTTTGGGGTAGCTAGATACCAGTTGGCATATTCTAACTGTCTATTTTTTGTTATAATGTAGTGGTATTGATTTATCTGTTTGGTTATTGAAAATCTTGGGGTAGTTAGATACCAGTTGGCGTATTCTAACTGTACATTGTTTGATATAATTTAGTGGTATTCATTTATCTGTTTAGTAGTTGTAGAATCTTGGGGCAGCTAGATACCTGTTGGCATATTCTAACTGTCTATTTTTTGTTATAATGTAGTGGTATTGATTTATCTGTTTGGATATTGTAAAATCTTGGGGCAGTTAGATACCAGTTGGCGTATTCTAACTGTTTATTGTTTGATATAATTTAGTGGTATTCATTTATCTGTTTAGTTGTTGTAGAATCTTGGGGCAGTTATATAGCTGTTGGCATATTGTAACAGTTTATAGTTTTTTAATAGAAGTTTAGTTAATGTTTAAGTGCAGTTTAGTTAATAAATTTTGGTTTTAAGAACATTAAATAAGCGTTTGTAAGATTTGAAGATAATCTCTGGTTTTGAGTAATGGTACGATCATTACATTCAAACCATCCACATATTTTTTTATATATGCAGTATAGTGACCTGCATTGGTTGTGGCTCCTGTGTGGTAGATTATACCTATTGTTTTGAAGGTTTTCTTACCAAGTGATACTTGACCATATGTGAATCCAGTCAGCTTGCAGTTGTTTTTGGTACCATCTGCATTGTAACGTAGAAGCATTAGTATTACGTATTTACTATGTGTTTGTATTAGTAAGGTGGAGCCATTACCCAAATTGCAGGTAGTACATAATCTACCATGGTTTGCATTTTGTACAAGTTGGTGAAATGGAACGGATTCAACATTAGGTATTGATACATACACAAAGCGCTCATTGGGGATTTGTTCTTGTGTCACACTGTTGCAGAGAGTGCATGTATGTTTCCACATGTATGAAATCTGAAAGATTTCATTTATAGGTATGTTTTTGTTTTCCAGTACTTGTAGTAAGTACATTAGAAATTCTTGTGGATCTTCCTGTGAGTTTATAGTGAATTTCACAATTCCAGCACAGTAGTCCAATTGTAGTCTAATTCCATAAACACTATACATGTTGTCAGGATTGTTTGTTGCGTTTCTATGAAGTACTGACATTTGCAAACACAATTGGTCTGTACTGTGTAAGTAAATGTTGTCAACAATTGGTGGTAATTGAAATAGAATATTTATTGCTACATTTGCATAGCAACTTACACCAATTAGATTTGAAAGTTTAAATGAACCAGGTATTTCTGTATCTGAGTGCTTTTTTTGGAGTTTGTCTTCCTTCTTTGAAGAAGTACCTGGTTTACTTTCCCTAATAGGTTCTTTTTTGATTGTGGTACTTCATGGAATATTCGTTTCTTTTAATCTCTTTGGAGGATTTGCAGTGACATCCTGTTGCATTTCTGTTTGATTTAGTTTTCTTTTAGAACATTTTACTTTTTGTGGAATAGGGTATGTTTTTAGATGGGGGGTGTATAGTGAACGAAGTCTATTGTATTCTGAAATGCAAGGAATATCAGCGTTTACTTTACTTTGCATCAAAATTGATTAGAAATAGACCGTCAAGTGTACGTAAGCGTGATAGTGCTAAGTAGCTCAAGCCTTCTTTTAAAACTGTGTTACCAATGCCTATCAATGCTTTGTCTAGGGTAAGACCTTTTGATTTATGAATGGTGACTGCGTATGCAAGAGTTAGAGAAAAGTGTTCTCTGCGTACATACATGTCTTTGAAGAGAAGGAATCGAGCTGTTGAGCGTCCTATCCTTTTCACTTCGGAAGGTTTGTCAAAGAGAATATTGACAAACTGAATGTTGTTGTCATGTGGGTATATTTGAAAGTCAACAACTGTACCCAGTGCTCCATTAACTAGTCCTTGATCCACATCAAGTTTACGTTTAAGCATTACTATGCAATTTAAGTATAATTTTAATATTTTTTCCAATCCAGCTGTGTTGGAGATTGGATTTTCTAAACTATTTAGTCTCTTTGTGGCTTGTTCACATATGGGTAGTGTCATACCATGTATGTCTAGTTTGTCTGTGGCGCTAATTTCAATTATTGGTTGCATTTCTTTTTTAACATTGTTTCATTGAATTTGAAACAGCTTGCAAGAGTTGGCATTAAGGCCATGCAATTGACATTTTTGTGGGCTAATTGTTCCATAACATCCGTAGCACATGCATTATCGCCATAAAGTGCATGAATGTGCCGGGTTATCAATATTGCTTGTGCTTCTTGAGATAATATACCAACTCTAATGCTTTTTAAAATGTTGGCATAAGTGATATCTGCAGATTGCTGCATGTTTTCTGTTAATTCTCTGTATTGGAAATGTTGCCAAAGGTTGACATTTTCAATGCTGCCTACAGTTTTATGGCAGAGTTTGTGTCCTAAGGTTTTAAAAATAGGCTCACCTTTCACTGGTGTCAATTGAAGAAGATCTCCGAAAACAATAATGTGTTTTCCTCCAAAGAGCTCTTCGTAGTTTGTTTTGAGTACGTCTTGTAATCTGAGGTGAATCAAAGCCAACATTAGGTTGGAGACCATGCTCACTTCATCTATTAGTAGCATTTTCATTTGTTTTAATACTCTGCATAGTTCCATTGCAGCTTCTGTAGAAAGTTTGTAATAGTCTAATTTGTTTTGGTGTTCTATTGGCAGGAGTAGTAATCGGTGTAAAGTGACACAACGCCTATGTTGTAGGCAGCTAAACCTGTGGGGGCAGTGACAACAGCTGACAGTTTGTTGTTTGTCAATTGTTGAAAGAATTTACTGATGATTTTAATTAAGAATGTTTTGCCAGAACCAGCTTCACCACTGATGTACAGTAGTATAAGTTTACAATTTTGGCAGGTGCATTCTTTGTTTTCATGTTGTACACCATGTGCAATTTCTTTTGTTACTTCTTCAAAAATGCTACGTTGCTCATTGTTTAGTTTTGAATGTAGAATAGATAAGTCTTCTTTATCTTCTTACTGACACATGGTGTTTTCTACTTCTGTCATAGCTAATTCTGCCTCATTTGTTATTAGTGGCTCTCCAAGTGGTTCTTGGCTTCCTGTTACAGAAGGTTGACTACTGTCAGGAGTGTCCTTATCTAGTTGGGCCTGGAGTTCTTCTTTGTGTTGCTGTTCATTGTGCAACATTGTCTTGTACTGTGTAAAGTTTACATCAGTTATAGTGCTTTCATTTGCTTTGAAAGCGTCTTCATAGGAGTCATAGTTATCTAGTATTTCTTCTTCTTTTCTCCATGGTTTAACGAGTTGTAGCAGGGACATGTAATATAGTTCTTTATGTTGAGGAGTCTTTAATGACAATTTGATATGATTAATTAAAGTTGGTTTGGTGAGTTTTACTAAGCTGCCTTCACAATTTGTCACTCTGTATGTACCTTTTTTTTCATCGGGTTTTATATTATTTTTGTATGTGAAGTTTTGGGCTATGTGGTATAGACACATCGTTTACAAAGTGGTACTTCTGTTTGGGTAGTATGTGTCCAGTAAATTGTTTTTTAAAATGTCTTGGCTGTTGGGATCATTTTTGGATATTGTTTTTATATCTTCGTATGATTTTAGAACTCTTTTTCTAGATTTAGCAGGACCAAGACTTAGCCATACTATATTTTCAGATTTTCCACACAAAGCAGTACCAGTTAAACAATCTGCTGCTTCATAGGAACCACATTCTCTATGGGAGAGCATTTTTATGCCCAAGCTGTATAATTTCTGAGACAGTGCTTTGTCTGTTGACAGGTCATTGCAGAGGTCTTGGAGCTCTGTTTTTTCTGCTTTGGTTAAGAATGCTGTACCATATCGTGCAACTGCAGTGGAATTGTCTGCAATGTATGCACATCTATGTTTGCATTCCATAAGTGGGCAATGATTGCATTGTAATCAATGATACATTTTTCTTCTTCTGTTCTTTTTATGTAATATGTATTTTTAGGTGATTTACCTTTAAAAGTATGTCTAACTGAAGACATGAAGTTGTTCACTTGACCTGTTTTTGTAACCGGTCTAGGGAAACCAAAGCGGCATTTGATGTAGTATTTCCCTTTGTTTTTGTATTTGCGATGACAATATTTGCCACATTTGTGTCTTTGAAATTGTAAAATTTGTGCATGAAGATCACTATTTGTTGCTTCTGATGGAATTTCACAAGTGACATAATTTTCAATAAACTGTAACACAGTGGCGTCATTGTCTTGACCAAATTTAGGATCATCTTTAATCCATAAAAGCATGTGGATATGTGGTGCTCCTCTGGCTTGGTATTCTTTTCTCCAAAAGAAGTGTTGCACTTCTCTGAGGGGAGGAACAGTTTTATAACAAATAAAGTGTAGCATAGCAATGAAGCGATGGTGAAAATATCTTGAAATATTAACAGGATCTAGAGAACAAACTTCTCCAGGTGTTAGTATATCTATGTTTGTTTTGTTTTTGTTTGATATGCGTAGGAAATCATGTTAATCTTCCCATGCATATTCTGCACAACTTAATGTAACAAACCAAGTGGGTGGGCCAAGGTTTCTTATCATACAATGTACATCTCCATGACGTCGAAACCAGTACTCGTTTGTACCATGCACGTTTGCTAATAGATTTGTAATATTTGGTTGTAAATCCTCATCTTTTTGTTGCAGTTTTTGTAATAATTGTGTGGCTGACATATTTTGAAAGTGGGATCCTGATTTTAATGTGTGCAACTCTGTAACATAAAGTTGCTAGTTCACTTTCAAAGAGTAGGTGCAATATGTATTCCACATTTTGTCTAAATCTGGGATCTTCGGAATACATCCATAACGAGTGGTATTCTGATGCTGTTATTTGAAAAGGTCTATCATCATACCTTCCTCCTTTGCCAGTAGGAAAGAGTAGAGGAAAAGCACATGCTTCTACACTTTTTTCCCATATGCTGATTGGTGATCCTTTTGTTTGACGCATTTGGTACATTTCTAGTGCATCTTCTATGGTGTCATTAGAGTGCAATGGATGAATTGTATAATGGTCTAAAGTATTGGATAATGTAGCAGGATCTAGGAGCTCAAATTGACCAGCTTCTTGTGTCTCTTGAATTATTTCAGTGGTATCCTTCAAGTTTTCGTCCATATTAATTTCTTTGTAATATTCATTATTGTCTTTTAGATAGGCTTGTCTAACTT
The DNA here is from genome assembly GCF_040938575.1 of Ambystoma mexicanum. Classification (NCBI taxonomy): domain Eukaryota; kingdom Metazoa; phylum Chordata; class Amphibia; order Caudata; family Ambystomatidae; genus Ambystoma; species Ambystoma mexicanum. The sequence continues at coordinate 1,193,371,080 of NC_090931.1, forward strand.
AATGTAAATTTACCAATTGTTGCCAAATAATTAAAGATTGCTCCATGGGACGTTGCACTCCTAAAGTGTGCACATTTTGTTTTATATCTAATGGTAAATACACTACTTTTCCACAAATACCTTTCACTAATTCAGAGGGAGGTAAGTTTGCTGTTTTTGGTTGAAGGCGTATTATTGCTTGAAAGGGGTGCACGGTTTGAATTATGATGCTCTCATATAAATTGAGTTGTTATAGGGGTTTTGGTAGTGGAAATAATTACAAATTATTTGTGATAGCACGTAAAGGAGTTTGGTTGTTGTCAAGTTTTGTAGTGCAGTAACTGCAAAGTATTAAGGGGTCAGTTATTTCATATTTGTTTTCTGCTATAAGGAAGAGAGCTAATTCAAACCATTTAGAATCTTCATTGGCCCTCATTACGACCCTGGCGGAGTGGGTTTACGCCAGCGGTATTCGCGGCGGACCCGTCCGCCCTACTACGAGTTCCCGTAGCGCCATGGAGCGTTTTCCGCCTGGTTTTTCCGGGCGGAGAAATCCATGGCGCTACGGGACCTTGTTGTTAATTACGCCACCGTATTTTACGGTGGCGTAATTAACGCCTTCCCCACTCCCATTATACCCTATGGGGCAAAAATGGGAATGGGGAAGGGTAAAATGGGGAATGGGGATTTACCGCCCCGCCAAGGTCGGAATGGGGCGGTAAATCCGCCAACCCCCATGGCGGTATCGGCAGCTTTCCGCCGTGCTCCATGGTGCATATTGCGCCACGATTTCCGCCAGGGTCGTAATGAGGGCCATTGTCTTCTATTTTGTATGTTAGGTCTACAGTTTTTGTGTTGCTTTTATAAAAAGTTCTACGGCAACATACACACACATGGTTTGGTACTTCAGCAGATGTACTTTTACATTTCAGTATTTCTTTTTTGTATTTGTGTAGTAGAAGGTTGCCATGCATAGAATTGTTGCTAATTTGCTTTAAAGCTATTTCATTCTGTAAGTGGCTTTCACTTCCAAAATATTTCTTTCTGGATATAGTCGATTTCTTCAAGTAGGTCTTTTGCTGTACCATGTAGAAGAATGTTATTTAAATTGGCTAGAGCTAAAGCAGGACTCTTAGCATAATACAGTTTATAGACTAGATTTCTTATAGTTGAATGATGTGTTGATATCATTTTGTTATAATGGAAGGTGGTTTTGCAAGTAGGTCCTGAAATGCAGGCCAATTAATGTCCTTGTAATCCTGTGTACTTGCGTACTGGACAGGTATCCATATTTGCAGTAGTTTAATTTTGATTTTGTCTTTGCCTTTCACATATTGATTGAGGAATTGGCGTAAAGACTTGAAAGATTTTTTGTGAATGTTACACATTGACGTGCATGGCCATTTGTATACTAGATGTTCTGATTCAGTTTAATGGAGAGGTAATTCTAAGTTTTCTGGGGATATTTTTGTAAGCAGTATTTCTTGTTTCATTATGGTATTATTAACTTTTTCATAACCTCGTCCACTGCTATGTATGGCAATTGTATTTGTTTGCTTTTGTTTCATTAAAATATGGTTGTGTGCTTATAGTGTGACTCCACTCTCCTCCACAGATACTTAAGTTAAGTTATTTCTGTTGACATTTCGCTTATTGCCAAGTCTTTTTTGTAATTTAGTCATTAGTTTTGTTAGTGGTTTCATTTTGTTTAACACTAAAATAAATAACTTTCTTTTGAGAAGGATTGCACTGTCTATCAACGCTTCTAAGATTAATTTCCTACGATAGGTTTTAAGGGTTGTGCCTGATTTCTCTCCTGATTTTGAAGGACTCTGTGACGGAAAATTTTTGCTAAAATACTTTTTTTGGTATGCTTACTTTGCACTATATCAAGATTTATAGGAGCGGTTTTATCTGTAGTGGTAGCTGAATTTTTGTTAATTGTTTTCTGGTTCCTTTTACATTTTGATAGAGGAGGCAAAGTTGTTGTACTTGAAGCTTGTTTTGTTTCGCTAAATGACTGTATTAGCTGTTTTGTTTGAACTTCTTTTACAAATTCTGCTAGAGATGGATGCTTATTTTGGACACTTCAATTTTCATTTGCTCTGCATCTGCGTTGCTTTCTACGGACTTGATTTTTGGTAGGCATTCTTTAGGGTCTGTTGAAAAAATTAAAGAAGGTATGGGTTGGGGTGTTCTGCAATGTATGTGTGCTGTGTGCATGAGTGTCTGAGTAAGATGATAAAGATGTATGTGATGGTGTGTGATTGTGCATTGGACAACTACAACTCGTTGGGATGGGTATTCTTGAATTTATGTGATACTAAACTGGGGTTCAGATGACAGTAGAAAGTAAGCTAGTGGTGTGGAGAAGTACAAATAGTAAATCTAATGATATACAATTAAAACAGTTGTTTGTTCTATAATATCAAAATTCTAGGGGCTGCGTTGGGTCATTTGTGTGCCAGAAAATAGGAATTTGTGTGCCATTCTGCTTGTAAATCTCTGTTTAAGAAATGGGGATTTGTGGACAGAATGGTGCACAATCTCTATGTGTAAGCGCAGAAATAGCATGAATTAACCTTAAAGTGTGTATGAGTAATAGTACAAATATTATGTTGGTATTCAACTCCCTTTTTTTCTGGAATGAGCAGGTTTCTTCTTATTTGTTCTTTGTACTTCAAATTCAGCTGCTTCTTTTCAAGAAAATGGTCTTCACTGCAATTGTAAAGGAAACAAATTAGTAATTTTGTCTGTATATAGCACTGTTTTTAATTTAGACATTGATTTTTTTTAATTGACACTGACACTCAGCGCCTTCCGCAAAACCATGAAAACTATCTAATTCACATAAAATGCGTTGCACTAGTTGAATACATATCATATGTTCTTAATGCATAAGCTGTATTGTAATGACTAAGTGTATCAACCAAAATATCATTTCTATGCCTTGTCGAATTCATAATGTACCACTGAATGCCACTATTCCTGTAACTAAGCTCTTGCAAGTAACAGTGCCTCAATGCCCATGGGCTGCTTGCGTGCTATATAAATATAAAAAAATAAATACATTTTCATGTTTTTGTACAAGTATTGTTGTTTGATATTTGAACATACTGTGTGCATGCAATTTTGTTAGAGTATGTTAACTCTTTAGTTTAACAAAGGTAGCGGGCGCCCCTCTCTCGCAAGAACAGACATGATAACCTGTTCGGTGGTTATTAACCACTTGAGAGTTCGCAGCCACTGCTTTTACTCACTGTGCCTTTCAGAGATGGGAAATATCCATTTGCATATCAGTCTTTGTCCTGCCCAGGGGCAGTCCAGCACCGAAATACAATGGCAATTCCAATCTGAACGAGAGTACCACCAGCAACCCCATACACGTGTTTCACCCTTGTTGGGGATCATCAGTGAGGTGAAGCTGATGCCTCTCTAAGCACAGTGAGAGGGAGACCACGTCTGGTTGCCCCCAGGAGACCTAGGGTTACCAATCCCAGGTTCCTTAACAAATAGTTTAACAAAGGTAGCGGGCGCCCCTCTCTCGCAAGAACAGACATGATAACCTGTTCGGTGGTTATTAACCACTTGAGAGTTAACTCTTTACATTGTACTTTAAATATTTTAGTTAAACATGCTTTGCAAATGTGTGTGTAAAAAGAAATTAAATAGCAGATAGTTTTGGAAGTGACAGTTGATTATAGGAGATGGACAAAATGACAGTAAGTTCATTTTATAGATTATACAAGCTAAAAGTCAGTTCATCTGTTTATATGAATCTATAAGAATTGTACATGTACTATACAGAAAATATTCATACCTGTAGTTTGTGTTCATGCATATGGATATGCATGCAGCTGCAAGTAGAAATCTTGGAGACTTGTACAGTATTTCTTGGAGAAGGTGCTTTCCAATGATATGACACTTGTACTCAGAGTGATTAACAGTACATTTAGAAGTGCTGATCTATGATGATGCAGTTAGATGTGGAGGTCTTGGATGTGATTGGCGGATGGTCATGTGACTTCTTAGCTATATCCAATGAGGGAATGGCACAGAAAGTGAAATGAAAATGGTAGAAGGACTGTCCATGTTACGATATGTCCGCGGACATGGTGGTAGTCTGCGGACATCGCGTGTTACATCCGGGGATTTTGGGGTGGGGAGGCATGCAAATGAGAATGAGCAGAGCAAGGGATTGGTCAGTAAAGTTTAGTGGGTGTGTTGTGCCAGGAGAGAGTTTCTCAGATACTCTTTTTGCTGAGAGAAGAACAGATAGCTATGGCTGTGTGTTTCAGAAAACAGATTGTTTGGATTTTGGGAGACTCGCGGATACGTTGGTTGAAGGTGCATGCAGAAAGCTGTAGAGTAGCTGTAGATCTTGGATTCCCAGATGTGGAAGTGCACTGGCATGGAGTACGTGGAATGAAGTGGTTGGACTTGCTACCTCTCTGTGCCTCTTTGGAGACAGAGCAACATCCAGATATAATTGCAATTCATTGTGGAGGGAACAGTTTAGGACATGTGTCTGGAATTTCTTTGCAATTTGCAATGAAAGAAGGACTTAGGAAAGTCATGGACATGTTTCCAAATTCTCAAGTAATTTTTTCACGGATCGCGCAGAGACAAATGTGACTTCGTTCTTCTTCATTTGATCCACAAATGGAGAAAGCAAAGCGCAATGTCAGTAAGGCCTCTTTTCACAATGAAAATATTATGTTTCGTAGCACATACATTTTTTGCAGAGATAGAGTCCATCTTACTTATGCTGGCAATCAGATTTTTCTGAGAAATGTACAAAATGCATTGCAACCTTTTTCAGAATTACAGCATCCCTTTTGTAGTAGGTGTTGAGCATTTCAAATGTTTCAAACACAAACAAACTCCACCAAAAGGCTCTTTTCAGAGCCACCACTTCCTCTCAGACAAAACTGCAATGGTTATGATAGGGCAGCACCCCAAAATATTAGATGTTCGCGGACTGTCCGCAGACTTCTAAAAAATACACAGGGCCCTGCTTCATTTATTTTCACTTCTGTTTTTAAATTGTGAAAGGCGGCTCTGAAAAGAGCCTTTTTTAAAATGTTTGTTGTTTCATATTATTTTTGTTTTTTATACACGACACACTAGGAGAGGAGGGAAAAGTAGGGTAAGGGGGGACACCAACCACGGGCATAAGAAAGGGTGGGTGCAGAGAGGAAGATGTAGAGTGGGTTTTACTTGGGTAGTGAGCAGATCTTCTCGTGCTCTGAGACCAGAGCCTCAAAAGCACTTCGAAGTCTCTACCCCCTGCAGAGTACTTCGTCGCAGTACATACACACAACAGTGACCCTTGAAATGAAAGGGTCATCAGTATTGCGTATCGCCTGTGAGGCAGTTTGAGGAATACGCTGTCCCATAGGAGTGTTCCTTGTGGTGACAGGATCGGAAACGGAGGATGAAGTAGAGGAAGTCAACCTACTACGCTCCTCGCAAGGTACAACCTTGCGAATGGCCCCAGTGTGGAATGACTTTAGGTGTTGCTTCATGGTAGTTGTCCCAAAGCTGTATGAACCAGGCCTCCCGCGACTGAGTACCATTTTGCACTCTTTGCAGGTGACTCGGTTCGCACGTTCCTTAGGAACATTAACATGAATGGTAATTAACCGCCACACCCAAGACTCACGCCGAGTGCTGGTAGTAGGGAGTTCCTCTACCTCATTCTCATCATCCTCCTCTGCATCCTCACTCCTGTTCCATTCTTCAGGCCCTTGGGGAGGTGGCAGTGGTGGAGGGGGTGGGGGTGGTGCTGAGGCAGATGTAGCACCGGGTGGCAGTACTGCAGCCATGGATGCCATCAGGTTTCAGATGAAAATCTGGAAAGTTGGCAAGAAAATGCACTGTGTTCTGTAAGATAGCCAGAAACACAATGAGAATGAGCTCTAGGGTGTGGACTTGTATAGGGGTGCTTGTGCGCAGTGTGCAGACATGCGTGCCATCCGCGGACAGATCGAACACCAAAAAAAGGTTTAAAAAGTCCCAAAAAGTATGTAGAAACTCAGGATTATTATATGGGACTTGTGCTATCGATAGTTATTATTGAAAAATATTGTGGATTGCTTGAAAAGGTAGTTTTAAATTGTTCGGGGACACAAACAGTGTTCGCAGTCAGAACACACGTTCAGCGTGGGTGCGGTCATATGATTTGTATGTGTATTTGTATTTGGTTTATTTATAAAGCGCAACCAGGCCCAGGGGCATACGGGCACGTACGTTTTTTGATCATGTTACATAAGAGTACATTTACACTAGCAAGCAGTAGGCAACAGTTACAATATTTGTGGTTACAAATAAATACATACATTGGTATTACAGGTACAAGCATATATGTTGCAATTAAGGCGGTGGGCCGAAGGTGAGACAGATAGTAATATTATTTACAATATGTACAGTGGGTAGGCAGTAAATCTAAGCTCTAGGATGTTAAGCTGTCAATGTGTCCAGGTCATGAAGCCAACGTTTGGTGTTGCGTTTAAATAGGTTGAAGGAGGTTACAGACCTGATTGGAACAGGTAGTGTGTTCCATAGCTTTGAGGCTTGTACAGGAAACAGGCGAACATGTCCGCGAAGCGAGCGGGTGTCCGCAGGACATCAAATGCACTGAAACTGTTTTGCGCATGTGCATTGGTGTTCTACGGACACTGTTCGGGTCCTGAAACTAATTAAAAGTGCGTCACAAGTGAAACAAACAGTTACGGACAGGCGTTTGTTCTTAGAACAGTATCAACTCACTTGCAGACAATATGGACAGGCATTGAATCCTCAGGACACCCCATTTTGTTTATTTGCGAACATCCTGGGACACTTGATGTGTTCTTAGAACAGTTTGAACATGCTTACGAACAGCACAAACAGGTCTAGCATCCTCAGGACACCCCGATTTTGTTTATTTACGAATATTTTAGGACAGTTTCAGCTTGCCTTCGAACAATGCGGACAGGTATAGCGTCCTTAGGACACCCACATTTTGTTTATTTACGAACATTTCAGGATACTGCCTGTGTTCGTAGAACAGTTTCAACTCGCCTGCGGAGAATACGGACAGATCTAACGTCTACAGGACACCCCCATTTTGTTTATTTACGAACATTTCAGGATACATTGTTTGTTCTTAGGACAGTTTCAGTTTGCCTCTGAACAATACAGATAGGCATAGCGTCCTCAGGACACACCCATTTTGGTTATTTATGAATATTTCAGGACACCGCTTGTGTTCCTAGAACAGTTTCAACTCACCTGCGAACAATACAGACAGGTCTAGCATCCTCAGGACACCCCCATTTTGTTTATTGACGAACATTTCAGGACACTGTGTGTGTTCTTAGGACAGTTTCAGCTTGCCATCGAACAATACGGACAAGTATACCGTCCTTAGGATACCCCCATTTAGTTTATTTACGAATATTTCAGGATACTGCCTGTGTTCTTAGAACAGTTTCAACTTGAATGCCAACATTACAGACAGATATAGTGTCCTTAGGACGCTCCCATTTTCATTTCTTTACGGACATTCTGGACTCCTGCACTGTCCGCAGACACCTGAACTGCTTTTTAAAAAAAGACAAGAAATGATTTAGGACACAATATAATAATTGTACTTTATTTTATATGGATGTTAAATTTATGACAGAGAAGGTGAGGCGGAAACTGAAACAAAAACAGGAGAATTGGGGGTTTCAATAGGATTTATATGAGGTGAAGAAGTGATGGAAGTCTCATCAAAATGTTTTGGTTCATGGAGAGGGTTTGGGGATAATTGACTGGGATATGGTAAGGGGGGACAGGCACATGTGGGACAATGGTATGTAGTTGTTTGTTTCAAGTGATCTCCAGAAAGTTTTTTAAATTGTTAAAATTTGCCAGGAGTAGGTCCATTTTTTCTTCTATGTGCTGAAGAGTCTTATCCAATACTTCTTTTTCTTTAGTATTTTCAATTTGTGTATGGTCTGTACAAAAAAAATGTATATCTTAAATGTATATAAAATAATATTTATTAATTGCTTTATATAGTAAAGTGTCTACCATTAGGTTCACTATCTTCAGACATTTCCTCAGTGGGAAATGCTCCTCTAGCCACTCCAGAGTACTAGACATTTCTGTGAGAAAAAAAAAACATAATATCACTTTTTTTGTATCTAATACAGAAGATTTACAAATATATGAGTAAAATGCAGTACACTTACTAGCTTCTGGTAAGGTGTGTTCTTACTGGTCTGTAGATCTGCTGTTGCTCTTAGTTGTGGAGTTTCTGTGAGGTAATCATGTTGGAAGACTATCTTTCTTCTTTTGGTATATTGCATTTTAGAACATATTGTATTTAAATGAATGGTTAATGTGTTATATATATGGGTTACACTTCTTATTTATTACTACACATAATGTGTATGTGTGCTGGTTTGTGAATTTGTAAAATGTTCATATGTTATGTTATAACAATTAAACATACACCCCAGACTTTTTAGGTAGTGGTGCTGTTGTCCGCATATATCCGCGGACATTAGAAGAGTTTGCGGACATCAAATTCAGTAGAGGGGGTTCAGTATGTTCTATGTTACTTGTACATAAAGTCAGAGATATTATTGTTAAGTTGTGCTACTAAAAACCTATGAAATTCAGTAAAAAAACTTTGTTAAAGGGACGTTATGGTTAAGTTGCACTACTAAAACTTATGAAATTCAGTGAAAAAACGTTGTTAAAGGGACGTTATGGTTAAGTTGCGCTACTAAAAACCTATGGAATTCAGTGAAAAAACGTTGTTAAAGGGACCTTATGGTTCAAAGTAAAACCAAAAAATCACTGAAATTCGCCAGTTATGGTAAGCTAAGCAACCATAACTCACGCCACCACCGTGCACTGCTAAGAATAACACCCACGACATCAAAAATGTCCTAAGTTTCTGAATGAGTAGCTTAGTATACTGGATAGAACTTCATAATAGAATGCTATTTATCGCAATGCATTGCTTAATGCACTAATTAGCTCTTGATATTTATTCCAATGATCCTTGACAGTTTTTTCTCAACATTATAATAAGAATCCCTTGTGCAGACATTTCATGAAAAGTAAATGCACATGTGATGTCATCAGTGATTTCATCAATGACATTTGTGATGTCATCTTTGATGTCGTGGATGTTAGTCTTAGCAGTGCACGGTAGTGGCGCGAGTTATGGTTGCCTAGCTTACCATAACTGGTGAATTTCAGGGGTTTTTCGGTTTTACTTGGAACCATAACGTCCCTTTAACAAAGTTTTTTCACTGAACATATATATATATATATATATATATATATATATATATATATATATATATATATATATATATTAAACTTATGTGTGATTTGAATATTAAATAAATAAAATAAATATTTTACGTTACAAACTCGTCTGATTCCTGGTTCAGTGTGACCTGGGGGGTATTTTGAGATGGGTGTGATATGAGTGGTATATCATTCAGAATATTGAACTTATAGACACAAATAAATAAGGGTTTCTTTGTGCACTAAATGCTAGGTGAGACCTGGGTGTGTGCCTAATTGAAATCCTTAATAGCTTGGGGGCTCGTCCAGGATTCTGAATTTGAAATACCACCTGTGACAGTCTAACACAGCATACTAGCCTGCAGGGTTCAGACACCTTGCTGGGTTGGGTTACTGTGCTTGTCATCCGCCGCTGCCGAGACTGGCGGATACTTCCGCGTTGCCTCTTGCGGTATGGGTTTAGAGGGTGGCAGTCCTTCCTCTCTTTTTGTGGCTCAGGTTGCCGTTCGAGCTTTCTCATCGCGGAGCCCGCCGGGAGTACTTATTCCTCCTCCTCCCAGTGGGCACTGCGTTGCAACTCCACTGGATTGTTTCTCAGCTTCCGGATTTACGCTTGCTCCTGACACTCCGCTCAGATCGTCAGAGCTTCCTAATCTCCTTCTGTCTTCGCCCCACGAGCGAAGCTTCCTAAGCTCGCAGCTTGCTGCTTCTTACTTGTTCCCTGATTTTCTACTGGCTCACGTCTGCTTCCATCGTGCTCGAGTCCGGTCTTATCTCCGCCTTTGTTCCTTTCCTCCTCTCAACAAAACAACAAGCGCTTAGTGAACTGTACATGGCCCCAAAAAAAAAGAGGAGCAGTGTAAAATTGCCGAAATAGCGGCCTACCTGTACCTTCACATAGGAATAATACAGGGAAAGCATGCAGAAAATATAGTTCTGGCAAAGAAGCAAGGGGAAGCACTGCAGGAAATCCAGACTAATCTGGACTCTGCAGAGCAAAGGCTCCAGAAGAGCCAAGAATCAGAAACAGAGGCTAGGCAGTATATTACCAAACTAAAGGAAGATCTGTCTCTCTTACAGCAAGAGAAGGCAGAGCAAGATACCAAATTACAGACACTGCAAGATCAGTATCAGGAAACGGTTGACTCTTTAAAACAGAGTCAACAGAAACTGGTGCATCAATTAAATTAAAATAGAGTCTGTGCAGAACAGATAGTCACATTACAGAACCACATAGAATCCTTGAAAGAGGAAAATAAATAATAAATTATTAAAGACATCCACTCTCAAGAGGAATTTGATGAGGAGCGCCAGAAATCTAGTGCATTTAAAAAACAGAGGGACAACCTGGCTGAACAGAGGGGCACTCTAAGTCAGGAGAGGGACGCCTTAGGCCAGGAAGTCAGCCATCTAAAAACTAAGTTAGAGGAAAGAAAGCTGGCCCTTCAGGAGTTTAATGAAGTTAAAACTGCCATCATTTCCACTGGCTCATACAAACCAAGGGCCACAGGGATGGTAGACTTCAGCAGAATGCGAAACATGGGACTGACAGATCAGCACCTCCCAGAAATGGATGGGCGGGTACCTCTGTAAAGACTCCCAAATGGCAGGGCTAGCCTCTCTGATCAGGAAGACTCCAGTGAGGGGAGAATCAAGGTACTGGATCCTCAAAAATACCACCTACCAAAGGATCAGTCTGTAAAATTTGGTGGGGAACTCCATGAAACTAGGCCCACAAAGAGTATCTTAAAGACCTCTTCCCAGCTAGGGCAGTGGGGCTGGGGGGTACTCATCCAAACCTGGGAGCCAGGGAGAGTCAGAAGACTCTTCTGAGTGCCACAGGCCTCAAGAAACTAGGCCCCCCAAGTTTGCAGAATCAGAGAGAGCCCAGAGGATCAGATAGACACCTCCTGTAGCAGTGCCTCTGAGTCAGAGGATGAGTGGACACGGGTGACTAAGATTAAAAAGGCCAGCAACATTAAGAGGGCCCAAAGGCCATTAGGAGGGGCATAACTCCCTATCATAAAAATGCTAAGTATTCCGTCTGGGAGCACCTCGAGTTATACGAGCAAATGATGGATACTTTCCATTTGAAAGATAGCCAGAGTTGCATTCAATATGTCAAATGGACATTTGCCCCTGAATACTCCTGCTTCTTGAGGCGCTGGAGGATTAGAGCCACTCAAGGTGGTCCACCTATAGGGCGGTCATCTTAAAACATTTTTCTGCAAATAGGAACCACCAAGAGGCCCACAAGGCGGCCTACAATCTGCAGTGTGGGGAAGACCAGGCCCCACAAGAATTTGTGTACGAATTAAAACGTGCCTTTGCACAGACCACCAGGAGGGTGCACACAGACAGTAGGGAGTTCATTAATACCTTCTTTCATACACTCCCTAAATACATCATGAACCATCTGGTGAGGGACTTTCACGAGAAGAGAACACTAGACTGGGTCATTGAACAGGCGACTCATATTTATGAAGTGCAGAAACCGGTAGAGAATAAAAATACAAATAAAAGCCCCAAACCAGCTAACACCCCTGCTGCTGATAAGGTGGCGGTTACCCCAATTTTAGATCTTGAGATGGGGGGAACCTAAAAATATTCCTGTGCAAAATGCTTCAAACCAAAGAACCAGAAGGCCCTCGGACCAATCCCAAACAGGCAGCCAGGGAGGTAATCCAACAAATGGAATCCCTAAATCCCCTGATTATATCAGCCCCCATTATAAGGGCAACAGACCCATCCTGGGCTATGTTTGGACTCCCCCAGCCCAAGTGGGGATCCAACCAGGTACCTGCCAACCCAGGAAACTTCCCTCCTAACTTTCCCCAGGAGGGCAGTAATCTCCCAAATGCTCGGTTGGGCTTCTTTCCCCGGTACCTGCCAAACTTCAATCCCCAAATCAACCCTCCTTTCTTTCCCCACTTTCCTGAGCCCAGACAGCCCAATCTGGGAGAGGGGAGGTCAAGGGTGGAGGCTTATCAGGACTATCCCAACCAAGGGTATTATGGGAGAAGGGACAGTTACCCTTCCTGTGATCCACCTAGAATGGAACAGAGACCCCCGTACCAGCCAGAGCGGGTGTCCCAACTGGAGCGACAGGTCCAGAACTTGTCACAGGATCTGGGTCGCCTCTTGATGGCTCAGCAGAACCCTCAGATGAACATGGTGGCCCAGAACCCCTCAAATCAAGGGTCTCATACTCCAGAGCAATCACAGGGAGAGAACCCCGACAAACCGCCAGTTCCAAAGGACGAGGCACATGGGGAAGGGGGTTCAAAGCCTTAGAGTAAGCTTCCTTCCCCACTTGTGAAAAGCCCCTGGAAACCCCGGAACCAAAATCTCCTGCCCCCGAAAGTCTGCAACCTAAGGAACAGAGGGCGGGTAGGAGAAATAAAGGTCCTAAAAAGACCCATTTTGTGGAGGAGGTAAGAGTCTTCCAATTTGAAGAAGAAGGGTCCTCAGAGGACTCTGGGAAAAGGATCTTCTCCTTCAGGGATGGGGGAACTCCTCCCAAAGAAAAATGGGTCCCGAGAGATCTTAATCAAGACTGGGTAGATCTGGGGACTGAGTTAAAACCGCCCATCATTGAACCCCAGAATGACCAGCCAAAAAATCACCTTGCCTAAACCAAGTCTGGTGACTGCCTCCAAAAGGGGGGGGGCAGCCCAGAACCAGAGAAAGAAGATTCCCTAGCTCCCCAAAGCCATGCTAGGGACTGTCTCCAAAAAGGGGGGGGGGCAGCCCCAAATCAGAAAAGGAGGATCCCAAGTCTCCTCAAATCACTGAGTGTGAAACTGTGGGTTCAGATTCCCAAACCACCCAACTTCATTCTGGGGACCGCCTCCTAGAAGGGGGGGCAACCCAGAACCAGCACAAGAGGAACCCCAAACCTCACCAAACACTTCTGTTGACTGCCTCCAGAAAGGGAGGGGCAGCCCAGAAATAGAACAAACTCCCCAAATAGCGGTGTGTCAAAATTCTTTGCCAGATTCCCCAACTCCAACACCGTCTCTTGACGCAACTACCCCAGTGTCACCGTCAGAAATAAGTCAATTGACCATCCAGCTTACCAAGAACACCCATTACCTTTGCCCATTGGAGGAGAAGGAAGGTAGATTCTACGCCTCCATCCAAGTGCAAGGGCAATGTGCAATTCCAGCACTGGTAGACACTGGATCCCAACCAACTCTGCTGTCAAAGGGGATCTTTGAGCAGCTAAATTCAGGAAGGGGGGAAAGATATCAGATCCCTCTCACTCCTCTTCCTGGACAGCTCCAGAACTTTGACAGGAAGGAAATTCCCTCTGGCACCACCTAGTCGTGGTGCCAGAGGGAACCCCCTGTCTATTAGGGAATGACATCCTCAGTAGGCTGTCTGCCCTAATAGATTGTGTGAATAAGGTACTCTGGACCCAGACTCACAGGCCAATCAAATTAAAACAAAGTGTCAACCATGTTAGTCTAAATGGCACATGTCACATGGTTGAATAAAAACCGGACCAAATTAAGTTCTACCTTCAAAACTATGACAAACCTGATGTCACCATCATTGTTGTGGGACAACAAAATGGTGATGGGAACTCCTCTCTATTTCTACAAATCAACCTTCCTACCAGTCCCAAGTGGCATTCCACAATGGAAGGGAATACTCTAAAATTCTATACGAATTCACAATCAGAAGATCCCAACTCCATAGCCAAAATTGATATCAAACCAGCACAAAATGTAGCTGGCATTCTGAAGAAGGGTGAACAGCTCTTCCTCCTGATTCAGTTAAATGATGCGAAGGAGTCTGTCCTCCCCCAAGTTGACTTGAACAGCGAAGAAAGCTTCATCAGCGAAGAATTATTCAAGAAACTCCCAAAAGACCAGACCTTACCCGCCGTAGAGTCGGTGCAGCCATGGGTACGGGGACTGGAAATGCCCCGTTCCAAACATCCTCTGCTTAGCAGCTTCTAGAGATAATAGAAGCATAGTACATAATTGTTGTGCGAGGTGTTCCTTCCGCCTTTTATATGAGCCGTCACCTCCTCAACCAACCGGAGATTAATTTGGACCCCAGTTATTGCCAACCCCGGTCCCAACTGGAGAGTAAATCTCAGGGTCTTGGCAGACCTAAAGAAAGCCTTCTGGTCAGCACTAGCGCTACGGTAGGAAATGGAATTTCAGAATCCACCTTCCCAGAGGTAACTTGCTGGCTGAAAGACAAGTGGATCCCCCTCCACCAGCTAAAGAGTTGCCATCCCAGGCATACTTTGCAGCAAATAGTAGAGCCTACCGGAAACCCAGAGGGGGAAAATCCAGAGATCTGAAAAAAATGATTAAATGTTCATTGAGTACGTACAAGGAAAGAGGGTTAAGACTATTATTAAATAAAGGCGGGGAATATTGTAAATTATATTCAATGCATGCATCCTCCCCACTACACCCCTCGGGGAACAGTAGTGGGGACATTTCCATAACTGTGCTATGTTCTGTTTTCTAGTACTGGAACTAAAATCATAAAATCACCAAGGAGGACATCCTCGGGGACCGGGAGGAAAAACCCAAGAGATCTGGAGTGTCACTCCACACTTCCAACCAGAACCGGCGAGGAGAGAGTGTCGCATCAATCGCTGATGGGAGATGCAACCGGATTTCTTCACATGGACAGAAAAAAAAAATCCCACGTGCCCGACTCCCCCACAACTGGACGTCACACTTAAGTCGGGGGGGTTGTGTGGGATAAGTCAACCCATGCCAATGCGCCACACTACATCCCTTTGCCAATGGGGGAAATAAAGCTGCCAAAAATGGAGGCGCTAACCCCTGTGCGCGCTAAATCTGCAAAAACTGTCCATGTTTCATCAACCACAAAAGAGCTGCACACTCTGACACACATAGGCAGAGTTGATGTCAAAGCAAGAACTCCCTGCAAGAGAATGCCAGTGGGTGTCGTTACATGTCACATGAATTAAGGCCACAAAAGTGGGCTAAAATCCGAAAATGCCCTTAAATACAGCTTCCTAATCAATGGCAACCTTCAAAGTGCGGTTTTGGCGCTAAATTTAGTCATTTTCCTAGTGAATTATTGAAAGGAAAATGGTGCTGAAACAATAGATTCTCCAGGTAGTCAGAGGAATCCAGGCCTAACTGACTGACAGCTTCAGCAGAAAATTAGCTGTCAAACCTAGTTTAAAAGTGTTTCTGTTTCCTGATTAAAATTGCAAAATCCGCCTATTTAAAGCATGTTTGTGAAGGGCTAATTCTTTTAAATGTCCAAGTCCCTTATAAACTGTGCTTATATTTTATATGTGTGAAATGAAAAGACTTTAATTTAAAGGAACACAGTCTGGAGCTAATCAACTATTTAATTGTGATCTGACAGCCCAGCCTGGGAATGATTGACATTTCAGTTTGACAACTCCTTGCTACAGGAAGGCTAATGGCGCCTAATGGTTCACGCATAATGACAACAAGGGGCACAATGAGGCCGCATTAGACATTTGTCTCTGGCTGAGCCAAGAACAATGGCAAGCTGCCCAACTGATCTCTACAGGGGACCTCCCCTCTCCAGGAAAGGGACACACCTCCCTGATTAAAAGACTGGACAGCTGCTGCCTGGGAAGGGGAGGTTACAAAGGAGAACTTTGATGTTAAATCCTTATTTGTGATTAATCTTTAAAACTCTTTAGCTGTGCAACCGAAAGAAGGTTAAATCTGAAAATCGGTAGACATTAACCTAATTTCTGGCTTTTAATTTGAAGACATTGATGAAACCTGTACCATTTAAGGAACCAAAGTTATGAAAAAATTCTCATTGTAGCAGAATGATTAATGTTGCAAACCTAAGATTGTATGTACATGATCCACTGATAAGCGCCCAGAGATGGACCGAATTAGAAATCATTAATCCAAACTGTTATGGTTAAAATTGATAACAATTCATAGAATGAGAAAGACAGCTTGCACAAAGATGGGAATTGAATGGGAATATAGACAGTCAAATATGAAATGTATGTGTCTGATTTTATTAGGGTACATAATTGTAGAAATGTACATGTGTGCAAAAGTTATGTTTTGGTAAACATCAATGTGGGAGTTCCTAAATCCCATCGTTAAGATGACAGCTCTGTTCTGAGTGCCAACCAAAACAAAGCACATGCCTGCAGCCACTCACAGCCGTGGGGGTGTGTTTTGAAATTCCGCCCACACCATAAACTTGGGGATGCCACTTGATAGTATAAATATAGGAACTTCACAACACATAGGTCACTGCTTCCAGAACCCATTCAAATTTCCGTGCAGCACCTTGTTCCAGAACTCTTCATCTTGTAGCTGACTCCAGACTTCTTTGAAGATCCAGATTTCCTTGCAGAATCTAGACTTTAGCATTGCTGAACTCTTGCTAGCTAGACCCAATTTCAAAACATCCAAAACTTAAAAGAATAATTCTGATTCAGCTTGGCTTGCTACCATTAAGACTTGCCCGCTGAAACTTGCATCCTGTAATCTGCCATGTCGTCACCTGATGTGGCCCATCCAATTCTAATCTGATGCGCAATCCAAAATTGACCAGAACCGCGCCACTGATCAAATCCCTCCAGAGGTGCCCTGCTGCCGGTAGACCTGATCCGACCAAGGACCAGAGCTGACGGTCCAATTTAATTACAAATACTGTAAGTATTAACAGGAAGAACAGTGACCCATAGTATATCTGTATTATATATATCATCCCAATCTCAACCCATCCCATCTTTAAATTCAGAACCCTAGTATAGTTAGAATCCTTCTTGCGCTGATTTTTCTCATCTGTGTTACAAAACCATAACTCCTTGGTGATTTTGAGTAACGAAAGTAAATCCCAGAACAAAATTTAATATCCACCATGTGAATGGTTGTGCTGGCCACATAGCTGTCAAGATTCATGTGTGAATTAACAAGGGGGGTCCTGGGAGTCCCTCTGCCAGACATTAGTCCTGGTTGCGAGAGACTTACCCAGAGTCTTTAGCTCACTATCTTTCACAGAGAAGAAATATCCTAAACATATCAGTCTTTGTCCTGCCCTGGGGCAGTCCAGCACCGAAATGCTAGGCAATTCTCCTCTGAACAAGAGTACCAACAGCATCCCAAGACACGTGTTTCAGTCTGGTTGGACCTCATCAGTAGGGAGGAGCTGTCCACCTGGAAGACCTTCACTAGTACCTTAAAGATAATTGGTTACAGACTGTAGGGAGAGAACACATGACATAATTGTTTTTGTCAACACCTAAAGGTGAAATGTTTAAGCTGCTGCACTTTGTACTTGACAGAAGCATTGAAATAAAATATTAGGGCGTTTAAGCGCTAAGCCTGCAGAGCTGAAAGTGCTGCACAATAGAACCGAGAGTGCAGGTCTAGAGTAATGTTCAACCTGCTAGACTGTGGATTAGATATTCTGTCCTGGAGCAGATTTATGTCGTCTGGAAGCAGAAACAGGTTAACAATGTCTGTGTTTTTACTTTGAGGGAATTTGCAATTAGTGTGTGAAGGACCACACATTGTAATTTCTCTTATTTATAGACTGGGTGGCCATGTAATGCTCTGTGTGCCGGGATGGCATAAGAATTTGACAAAATGTTGTTAACAATAATTTGAGTTCACTTAAAAAAAATCTACGAAACTAAATCGTGAGTAGGTTTCGATAAGTAGTGAATGAAAAACATTGAAACATCAAGAATCTTGGTTAGTGAATAGGATTGGGGAATTAGGCTCCATATTTGATGGATGAGAAGAGAGATGCAGGTTATTTGGGGAGGGGGCGTTTTTTTTCAATGATGGAAACATTTCCGATTGATAAACGGAAACAAATTAATATGTTATAGGTCATACAAATGTTGCACACTTATTTGGATTGCTGCTTATGAAATATCAGAAGATTGTCCTTGATTAACAATTCCAAAATTCATTCCAGCAGCAATTGAAATAAATACTCAAAATGAGGTTCATAGTGCCTATGATTGTAAAGCGATCCATTGCTTTCCAAAGCCGGGTCCGTGCTCAATAAATACCCTAATAATCATAATAGTACAGAGCCACAATTATGTGACATTTTGGAAGTCAGTTATCATTAATGTACCACTTATTGTTGGGACTGCCATTATCCATGTAAACGGAACAATATTATACCTGACATTCATTCCCTGGTTGGCGCCAAAAAGGTGTGCAGCATGTGAGCAGACCATCTGGTGCACGACACTGTCCATTATGGTGAGATGCACAGGCAGTGAGGCGGTGGACTGTAGGTGATACAAGACGCATCATTCAGTGGGGCTGATCCTGCAGATACCGGAAGCCCCTCCAACGGCTGTCTTTTTCTGTTTAGACTGTAAGTAGATACACCTCACAGGCCAGAGGATGCGCTTTTTTCATTTTCACTCATTGCAGAAATATGCATGACACCTTATTCAAAAAGGGGGCTGGACAGATGTGCTGGCCAGTCCCCTTGCATACATTAGTGTTGGTATTAATATATGACAAGATAACAACAGTCACGCCGTTGCTGCGTGTGAATGTCACTGAGACAGGCCCCTAAAAAATGTTTGGGGGATGGAAACGGAATGGTGCCAGCACAATCTAACCCGCGGCTTTCTCACTTCAAGAAAAATACCCGACAGGATCATAACTGATCCTGTCATGATTTGCAAATTCCCCTACACCTGTTCCCAACAGACACAGGTGAATGAGCTTCATTTCTATTCATTTAATGTGTATCCCATTTGTGAATTTGGGATGCAATTTCAAAGTCACTGAAATGCCCCCTGATTTGCACAAATGGACAAAGGGATTAAAAGGGATATCTGAATGTGCACAACTAATATGCACACATTCTAATGCACTTTTTAAATTGGGCTAATCCTTCTTTGGCACAAATGATGAGATGCATTAGCACATCTTATCACTTGCACCCCATTTTGAGAATCTAGCTCAATATTGTTGTCATTCTATTCGAGTTGGGTTTTACAGTGTGTGCCATCTGAACTCAGACCCCTTTTTGGGGATGGGTCAACAGGAAATCATCAGCAACTATTTACCCATCAACATATTAAATCCATGTACTGTGTTGTCTTAACAGAGAATGTTTAAATTAATAATCAACTGTGAGATGTTACACCAGGGGATAGAACATGTTGGCCCTCATTACGAGTCGGGCGGTAGTTTGGTGGTCATTCCACCGAACTACAGCCAAATGGAATTACTGTTACCGCTACTTGGTCCCGTGGATTTACTGTAGTATTACCAATGATGGAAGGCAGTGGAAGTCCCCATTATTTGGAGGCCATGGCGTCAATGGGGATTTCGGTGGAATTATCACCAGCGGTATCAGCGCTGGTGGTAATTCTGCCAATTTTGAAAATTTCCTGGTGATAAGGAGGAGGATTTGCCTCAAGCATTATCCCAGAGGTCAATCCTCCACTTCGTGGCCAACTTTGGGATTAGCAGAGCGGTAAAAGTGGTGGTAGTTCTGTTACCACCACTTTTTTGAAACTGCCAAATTCGGAATTAGGCCATTCCTCTTCTCCCTCAGGTTTCTGAATCCCAGAGGGGAGCAGGGGAAGCGCATTGCATCAGCCGCATGAATCCATGTCTCCTTTTCATGCCTCCCTTCTTCACCATGTGCCTTGCTGTGTCATGGGAAAACTGTAGGACATGAAAAGGGGAGTGGGTAGCTTTTAACTGTGTGGTTTACCAACTTAATTTGTGAATGACATAACAAACTACTCAAGTTCGTTTCCCATTATTTAACAGATGTCATTCAGAAACCTAAAACTAGCAACCTAGAATAAATTCCTGGCCACTTAACCATATTAAACTATGACTAGTTTGTCCTGACTGACTGACGGACTGATCTGTCCGGAAACACATTGCTGCAAAAGGAATATCAATGAAAAATAGCACTGAACATCTGCCGATAAACAATAAAAATGTTGTCTCTGAAATGTGCATTTATGAGCACTGCTTTACAGGGATGACATTTGAGGGTCGCCAGGGGACACAACTATGACCCCAGAGGTCTCCCTTGCTACCCCGGTGGTCTCCCTTGCTACCTCTTTTTTTTAAAAAAAAAAAAATGTAAGCGCCTGGGCTGTAGCCAGCACCATGTGGCTCTTTATGTCTGGAGTGGCTGGTTTTCTTGTTCAGGCCTCTTAAAAAACAGGAAGTTCCACAAGTGTAACACTTTCAACAGTGACCTCAAATAAGAAAGAAAATAAATAACACATCATTTGTCTTTCTGGAATTCTATACAATAATTGCTAGAATCATTAAAGATTTATTTCAGGCACACTTCAGTGGGAGAGACACTGATCTAGTCTGTACTTAAACAGCTCAACTCAGCCTTTTATACTTCTGACGTCGATAAATGAGTACCAAGACAGGTTGGGTGATATAGTATGTATATTTGTTCTATATAAAGCGCTTAAGCGTAAGTGCTAAATAATAACAAATAATTATCAGTTGGCATTGGACCTCTGCTTGCAAGCACAGTAATTTGTTAATATGGGCCTATACACACTGATATGAACGATACACATGGTGATCCATTCTTGTATGAAATGTATATCACATTATAGGGATATTGTTGCCATTTCTTTATTGTGTATTTAGGTACAATGCTATGTGATGCCACTTCCTGTTTTTTCAAGGGGTGAAAGGTTGTGTTCCATTGTTTCCCGTGATGTCACTTCGGTGTAGTGTCAAATGACATCACTTCCTGTGATACCATCAGAGGTCAAGTGTCGTGCAATGTCACTTCCACTACCCCTTACATTTTGGTGACATACTTGCTGCTTTGCCATTGAGACAGAAAGGGGAAAGGTATTTGAGGTATGCAACCAGGGAAGAAAGGGTGGCAGAGCAAAAAAAAAAAAAACATTTTTGTAGGGCAAAGGTGAGGTAGCAGGAAACCACAAAGGAGCAAGTGAAATTTCTTGGAGCCTCCATGAAAAACAAAACAAGCAAAAAATTAACAAAACATCTGGATTTACAAATATTATGGTTTCATTATATGTCATACATATAACGTTGCACAAACAAATACTTGATATCATTGATTTGAAAATGAATCCCAAAACACTATAAGCAAATTGAATCAATGGTTCATTTAATAGAACATCCTAAAATATTTCATATAAAGAATGTAACGGTACAGCTGTTTGAATTCATTAGACAAAAATTCAATATAGGAAAAATAAACACATCCAATGCAACAATCAAAAATAAGCAAATTTGAAAAATATACAAACAGAGAGGAGGCCTCTATCATAAGGATAAACAAGACAAACCAAATGTGCTGCCACCACCGAATACAACACAAGTTTACTAACATAAATAGCAACAAAAATAAATACAGCCAAATTCATAATAATTTAAATCATGCTTGCGTTACACCTCAGGATGCAATTGTATGTCAGCCATGCAACGTGATCATTTACAGTTTGCAGACACATTCAAACTTGATTACTAAACTGTAGTTCAGAAATTAAAACCCTGTGTTTGTTTAGTACAGATGCATTTTACCTGATTACAGATATGACTATTTGAGACAAGTACAACATTAGACTTGTTTTGTTAGTAATGATGAAAAATATAGGAGAAATGTATGGACATTATCGGAATACATTAATTTCAAGATTTCAAGAAATGTGCATTTTGATTACTGAAGAAATTCAAGAGAACGGTGTGCTAAATATCTTATTCTGTACTGAAATACTACAACTTGTTTCTGTTCATCTAGCTGCCTGAGTGGTCCTGGCATTGTAACATTTCAGCAATGCAGAGATAATGTTGATACATATTGATCTTTTTCACTAAGCAGACACCGCCGATTTAACACCCTCCCCTATGGGACTTAAGCAGAAAACTGGTCCTGAAGAGCATATATTATTTATTTTGTGGGATCAGCATACATCTCCAATGATTGAAAATCTCTCAGTCAGCAAGGCCCATTCTGTTCTGCTTCCACGAAGTTAGAACTGCCTTACATTCACTTCGGTGCGGCTTTCCTTGTGTAAAGGACACATCTGCTTGGAATACGAATCCTTCTTTCTGCAGCCCTTAAATTGGTCTCCTTGATTAATTCATCCATAATAATGCTAATATTCTGTATGCACCCATTTATAATAAAAACTATTAGCACACTTTGTCATCAATGATGCTGCACATATTAATTGTTCAATTCCTTCCAATGGCTGGTCAAACAGGGAGACACTCCCAAAGAATACACAACTTCAATCTCCATTTAATATTCATATTTGTAGGCATGTGACCAGGAAACAAATTGAGGGCTAGTTTGCTCTTAATACTTTTTGAATGCAAATTAAATATTCTTATATAAGTAATATATGTATTAAGCACTGCAACATGACAGCTTGACAAAGTATGGATTTCTGTAAACATCAGGTCATGATGCTCGTCTGGACATCAAGATTAATGTGTGGCATATTTATTCATAAAGGTATGAATATTAATCCTTTTAGCTCAATGTACACAATTCAAATGTGTGTTGATTAACTAGAGGAGATCCTGCCACTAACAGCACACTCTTCAGTTCTTCTCTATGTCATAGAGTTACAGAACTATGAATAAAATGTGTTCTGTTTGTAAAATGTAATGGCAAATAATGGATGCATTTCAACATAAAGACTAGATTTCCTGCTTCGGCACCATTTTCATATAAAGAAGCATTGGTAATTGCTTAAGTCAATGGCTGATATGAGTGAAATGACAGGCCTTCTTTGTTCTGCTCGCTTTAGGCAGACCATGTGGCTGGCTTCTATGGCCTTATTCGAGTGACGAAGGCGAACAAGAAATGTCATTGTTTCACAAACCAACTGACAGAAAAACTATTCTACACTTTAACAGCCAGAATCTGATGAGTTTGCATACAAATATACTGTTTAATGAGTTGTTATGGGCAAGGGGGATCTATACCACTCTTACTGAGTTCTACCAGCAAGTGCTAATAATGATGGAGTGCTTACATAAATCAGGTAACCCTACGCAACATCTGAAACAATCCCTTAAGAGAGCACATTGCTATGCAAGAGATCATCCTTTACATCCTAAGGATAAAATACAAAGTGATCATTTGTTTTGTGTAACTATGTTTTGTCCCATGAATAATTGTTTAAGGAACTTAGTTTTGCAAAGCTAGCATATCCTACACGCTTATGATTGCTACCTGCCAACACTGTTTTTCCCTACAAAAGGGACATTACCCTCTGGTGATTCTTGGTACAAGCTTTGAGTAAAAAAGACAATCCTAATTGAGATACACAAAACCAATTAAGGTTAGCTCCCATTATTGGACTACTTGTTTGTGGGCAATGCACAGTCTGCTAATTCACTGTTAAAACCAAAGAGTTTGACCTTGCAGGAAAAACTTGGCCACTGTAAAATTTTACCAATTGTAAGACATGTAATTTTTTTTTTGTGATACTTTGTCCATCTGAGAAATGTTATGTGATGGTAGCACATTTGTGTGATTCACAACACAGACATGATGGCTTAAAAAAGCTGATTGTTAAAAAAATAGCTGAAGGCATAAGAAGTGGTCTTGTAGATGAGAATCTGGCCAGACGGAAACACTGATGGGCTAAATAAATTAACAGCTGGTATGGTCAGTATTATTGTAACTCTATATGTTGTTCCAAAAAGTCTGACAATGCATGTATGAAATACATTATGGATTGTATGCTTTATTTTTTGTCTCGATACATCTGGTGTACAAATATAATGGCTACTGGTCTGACACCAGCTCATTTGTGATAGCATTATCATATTAGAGGCACATGTTGTGGCAATGTAGAGGACAGTACGTCTCTTCAATAAGGTGGGTGATCGACACGCATGGACCAGAGTGCAACATTCTAGTTGTTGCCCGTGAGTGCATCACGTTACATGTAAGGACGTGCAAGTAAGTAAATTATGGACATGCATCAGCTGCGCAAATACAAAGTTCACCGGACGGTTGTACCAAATTCACCCAACCATTAGGAGGGTAAGTGTTGTCATTGAGCCATGTTAGGAAAGCTTTTAACCAGGAACATTATGTAGAGTATGTTAAAATGGTGAGTTAAAGTTGAACTTATTTCACTATTCCAGATTTTCACTCCTCAGAACAGAATCAATGGTTAGGAGTTCAGTGAGGCAATAAAATGAACAACGTTTTTGAAGAGTAGAATATTATCAGGCAAAGTGCTACCTTCTTCCTCTCCTAGAATATTTCAATGCCTAGGAACATTTTGCAAGAGGATAATAATAAATACCTATTACATTGTAGAGAGTAAAAACTTCATAAGACTGGTAACCATTTAAAATTAATGGGTCACCTGCTTTTTTTAAATGGCCCTGGTGCATATTATTGAGATAATTGTAAGTATTAGTTTTTTCCTAGAGCAGATGTGGTATAATGGCCCTGATGAAGGCGAGGCTCTTGTAATCCTCATCCAAACTGAACTGATTCTTATCCATTGGAAATTATTCAGTACAAAGTCTGTGTAATGGGGAAATATATAACCAACTAGAATATTGACTTTATACTAGTTGCCTGTTGTTTTTTGCACAAGAGATTGTTTATATTGCTGTGAGTCTAAATTCAGTTGATAGCACTTGTTGCACTTCAAAGAATATCGGGTAGCACATACAGCACTTTATGGTAAAATGAATGTATTTCTGTCATCAATTATGTCCAATGATGTTTTGCAAATGACATCATATTAGAATGTAACAGTGAACAGGATATATGTGGGCACCGCTGAAATTCACAAATGTTACAAAACTACAAAAGTCACTTAATACTATTAATGGGGTGAAAACTCTCAAACATTGCCCCGCAAAAGACACTTCACTTACAATCTAGGAGGATTGCACACCTTAAGCCAAAATGATCAATCTATTATTTCAAATGTTTCATTAATCAGTACTCCTGGGTACCTACCTCCAAATCATAACATCAGTACTAAAGCATTGAAATATATAATATCCATTTGTATAAGACAATCCTAGCAGATGCCAATGGCGAATGCCTTTTTGGCCACACTGGGTCCTTCTTTGGGGCAATATACATAACAATAATACACACAAAGAGAGTATATATGTGATGCTGTAAATGATAACTACATGATATACGGTCATGATGAACATTTAAAGATGTAGTTAGTCACAATATAGTAAAACATTTGTGAAAATAAGGAATAGCCAATAAAATACCACATAGTCAAGATGAACATTTAAACATGTGAAGAGTACCAATGCAGTTAAAAATAACGATGGCAACAGTGAGAACATGTTGAGAGACCAAATGACATGCAGTCATGATGAACAATAAACATGCGATTGAAAGCAAAAAAGAAGAAAGCAAAAAGAAAAACAAGTTGCATGATGCAAATATAGGACTGTCGCAATGATAACAAGAGATAGAAAAAGAAAGAAAACATGCTTAACAGAATAACTTCAGACCTACCTGCAACAGCATTATATTGCTCAAGCCACTCTATAAAAATACTATTAAAGACCTGTACACAATCAAAAACAGACCAACAATAAGCATGCTTATAGCAATATCCATCTAAATATCATGCTTAGAAAAAACAACAAATACCATCCACTGAAAAATGTATCATAGCTGATCAGAATCAGTTCAGAAAATTATCATACACAAAAAGTCCTAAATCCTCAAAAACAAAGTAAAACACAAACAATATCAGCAATACGCTCTAAGCCTCATCCTACAAATCACTACTATCATGCACTCATTTTACCTCATAACCGAGAAGAACCACCATCAACAACCAAGCTGACCTATTCGTGTAATACAGTGTATTCAAAGGATGATTATTTACTCATTACAAAGTCATATGATCACATTACGGTCTAATAAAGGTAACATTAACAACATTATATTGAACATCCATGTTAGGATGTAACCATTAAGAAATATGTGATTGTATATTTTAACAGTTGGATTGTATATTCTAATGTTTTGACTGTGTGTTGTTAGTTTGCACTGTTTTTTAAATTGTGTATTACGTGTGAGTCTATGAACAATGTTGGTATTGATTTTTCATTATGAATAAAAATGTACTCTGCAGAACATGTGTAAAATGCATGTGGGATAAAACCAATTGAACTAAGTATTATTGGAAGTGAGCAGGTTAGTCTACCCACATACGTTAGAATAATTAAAGTATTCCTTGCAGGTAATTATACATAATCAAAGTGGTCCATAAATAAAATGAGTTTTTCTTGGCTTTCATGACCAGCCTAATGTCGAGAAGTGACAATATAAATGCATTCGAACTAGCAAGTTCCAAGCATGCAACTTCAACCTCGATCTTTATCTTTGGGTGAGACCGTTCCTGCTTAAAATACTCGACAGCGCAGCTTACTTGCAGATTCAGAATTACTTAGAAACTAATGACCTTCTTGGCTCAAGACAATCCAGCTTCAGACCTAAGCATGGGACTGAAACAGCTTTACTCGATCTCAAAACTCAAATTGATGACCTTAAAGACAATGGCGAATTGGCCCTTTTACTACTACTGGATCTATCAGCTGCCTTTGATTTGGTCAATCACCAAATACTATGCAGGCATCTGAAGTCAGCGGCCCACTTCTCTGACAATGCATCCAATTGGATCAGGTCATTCCTTGACAATAGGCACATGAGAGTTTTCTCTCCTACCGCATCGGCCGATCCCACACCAGTCCCGTGTGGAGTCCCGCAGGGTTCTTGCGTCTCCCCAACTCTTTACAATGTCTTCACCAAACCTTTATTTGACGTGCTTGACTATCTGGGTGTCACTTACACTAACTACGCTGATGACACCCAGATACTCATACCCATCACTGGTAACTACATTACTGATTCCAAAGCCCTTAATGACATTTACCTTGTCATACAGGCATGGATGGCACAGCATGAACTGTGCCTCAATGATGACAAGACTGAGCTTCTCATACTAGGCACTCAACAGAGACTTAACAAACTAAGTCACCTGTTCGACTCCTTCAACATTGATGGCAATCTGATTAAAGTATCCAAAGACACCAAAACTCTGGCTATATACTTGGACGCTTCCTTGACACTCACTAGACAAACCAATGCAGTGGCCTCCACATCTGCTTACACCTGCAAATTGATCTAAGCCTGCCGCCCTTTCCTCACGGCCCAGAACTGCATCACCTTGGCCAGAACTTTGGTCATGTCCAAATTGGACTACTGTAATGCATTGTACCAGGGCACCAACCAGGGTAATCTT
This sequence comes from Ambystoma mexicanum, assembly GCF_040938575.1. NCBI lineage: Eukaryota > Metazoa > Chordata > Amphibia > Caudata > Ambystomatidae > Ambystoma > Ambystoma mexicanum. Next base: position 1,193,398,645 of record NC_090931.1, read on the forward strand.
AATAAACTCCAGACGACCCAAAATAATGCCATTAGAGCAGCCCTTAACATTCCCCGATCTGCCCACATCTCAGAAACCAGAAAGAACCTCAACTGGCTCTTAGTCGCCCAAAGGATCTTCTTGAAAGCACTGGCCCTCACCTACAAATGCATCAACCACCAGGCTCCCTCATACCTAGCCTCGCGTTTCACTCATTAAACACCAGCACGAGCACTCAGATCTGTACAAAACCAAGGTCTTGCGATCCCCAGATTTAAGCTTCAATCTGCTGGAGGCGCCAGCTTCCCTGTCCTGGCAGCCAAGCTCTGGAACACCGTACCACTTCTGATCAGAACCCTACCTTCATTCATCCAATTCAAACACAAAGCCAAGCTCTGGTTAGTTACTTCCTACTAACAACTGCTCCTCTTTATTGAATGGGCCAGCTGGGACCCTACTTGCACTGATGATCTATGTCCGATCTGTAACACCTACTGTTTACTTGTTGCAATCGGTCGGGACTATTGTGATTATATGTAATGTACTGTTCCCTTACTTGGAAATATTATGTAACTGCTTGACTAAGATATGCGCCCGGTTGCCCTTGGGCCTGGCCTGCGCTATATAAATAAATAAATAAATAAATAAATAAATAAATAAATAAATAAAATAAATACCATAAATCTGAGCTCATTGGAATGTATATGTGGTTAGTCAATATATGACCTTTCACAATACATACACAATCCATACAAAAGTTATAAAATTAGTAAATAATAGGGAAAAAAAGAAAGTCAAAAGTTCTAAACGGTCAGTACAATGAAAGAAAAAAGCAATTCATCATTACAGCAATGAAAAGAAAATGGAAAGAATCACAATTAGAATTGTATGATAAAATTGCGTACATCCATTCATTAGTCAGACATGCAAGGTAATCAATACCACCCTCAATCATTTATGAGGGGTTCAATTTTCTTCAAGAACCTCAAGACTTCCAGATACAAAAATGTCTCTTTCCTGTCTGACAAATGATTCCAAAATTCCTCTGAATATAGCCAATCGATGTTATGGACAAAGCAGGAGAAATGGTCCACCCTCCGGTGAGTTGTACCAAAGCATGACGTTAGAAGATGTTTCACATTTTGTTCAACATTCAAGTCACACAAGTTGCATATACTATCAGTCGATGGCCCCTTGTTCCTAATTCTCAGTAAGTCACAAGTGACATATAGATTCATGGAAAATCTTAAGAAGTTTGCCCGCCATTGTGGGTTGGGAAACTTTATGAGATAGAGTGGTAGATAGCCTAAAGGTTTTTCTGAAAGTTGGAAGTTCTTGAAGCATTTCATATTCACAAATGCAGCCTTAGTCACAATACTATCATTTAGGCTTATCAGATTTTATTTTGACCTCCAGTGGGTTTTCCACAAGTCCTTTTTCGGATGAGAAACTGTTAAGCAACAGAGCTTAGGTTTGTTGTTTCCGTTTTTCAAAGGCATGGGTTGGTGTTTTTTACCATCAAGCCGCCAATGTCAGTTTAAAGAGAGTTGTTTTGAGGACATATGATTGATCTGTATAACAAGATCATATATTTTCAGAGAAACCTTCGGTAAACAGACCTGTGATGGTGATGGTGGGACTAGCCCTTCTTTACTGAAGGGCTCAACACAACAAGCATTTGCCAGGCCAGATTATAGCATGATTGATTTCATATACATTTAAAGTGTCATGTATTATATTTAAATCTGACAGTTGTGTGAAAAAGAAATACTTGCTTGTCACTTTATATCTCATCTGCTTTCCTTGAGATACATTGTAAGATTAGAGAAACTTTGAATACAGTTTAGGTTCCTTTGGCTTATTTTTCCGAGTACAGTAGGGAGATGCCACTTTGAAAAGATTTCTGTAGCACAGGCCATGTTCTTTTTCTGGTTTAATTATATGCCTGACATAAGGGCTTTGGCAATTTTGTATGTGCAGTTCCGTGATTGGAAGGGAATTAAGCAGTATCTTTTGAAATGTAATCCTACCATGTATCTCACCAATACTTTAGGTTGCTATATTGCTGTCAATCATATTGGTTCAGTGTGGGAGGCCAGTTCTCCATGAACAGAGGGGATGTTTTTTTTTACACTGAAGCTTTCAGCATTCATTGTGGTTACTTTAAAAACAGTCTTCTGGCCAGTTCATATGAGAGTTCCTGGTTGATGTGTAAAATTCCATTAAATTCGGTGGATATTGTTTCTCAATTAAGCAGGTATGTGTTGGTATCCCCCAAGAGCACGTTGTCATAGCAGCTGGTCTAAGGTGCAAATCGTGAATTGAGTGATACATTTTTCTGGCTCCTCTCTCAAGGAACTTTAGAAAAACTTCATGTCTCTTAAATACAATTGGGTTCCATTTATTGTTACAGGAACAGATTTCTTCATATGTGTAAAATATTGAAAACTGACACATTAAGCAAGAAGTGATTTACAGTTACTCCTAGTAATTTCTTTGTGATTCAGAGCCATAGATACATTGTCACCGGCTGATTATCACTGCTGATAGACATATTCATTTCATATCTTAAGACTTTTACACACATTTGAATGGGAACACCATTAAAACATATATTGAGACATTGTCAATCATTTAAGCATGTGAAACAGGATCATCTGCACCAAAATTTGAAAAGTCTACCTTGGTTAAATAATATTCAGGGGTACAACACATCCTTTACTCACATGCCAGCATAAAATACATGTAACCATCTCTACAATATGTAGGCAAATGTAATCAGGAAATATGTTTCCCTATTCTGAATTTCAGCAAGGGTAGCTCGACATTTCATCTTCCACATTTTAGCAAAAGTCTGCATTTTAACTAGGGCCATCGGTGTGAGACTCATGTGTGTGATTCAGGGGTGTGAGTCTCATGCTGAATCTAATAGACGCCAACGCTGGGAATGCAGAGAACACATGCAAGAAAAAAATCACTTTGCTCCACGATACCACAGTTGTGGGCTGAGTTGCACTGAAAATAAAAAACGAACATGAAACTAACATACTAATTTACTTTATCCATTTAACATAGAACAGTTTCCCATACTAACATTTAGTGCAAACCAGTCCATGCCATTTATATGTACCTGGTGCAGATTGATGGAAATGCATTGTAGTTTGGAAATGAAATAAATTAAATGTGCAGGCTTAAAGCTGTGCTGTTTCTGAATAGGGACATGACAAATCAGAAGTGTGGAATGTGAGATCCGGTATGGTAAATACATTGCATTGTTTAAAAAGCTTTCAGAGCAGGAAGACAGCACTGAGATGTAGCTATTATTTCTGCTTATAAATGGTGAGGATGGACACGGTCAGAACATTTTTGGATTGGCTGACTGACAAAAAGGGAGGTGGTTTAAATGACACATGAGGTCTTGGAAAAATGCAGGAAAAGGCTGGGCCATTCACTCACTTACTGGCTAAGGAGATGGCAGCTGTCTAAAGAGGTCTTGTTCCTGGCACTCTTTTCCTCTGGCTGACTTTTGGAGCAGAAAGGCTGGCTCGTTCATTCCAGGTGAAAAGAGAGTGGACCAGATCAAAGTTCTTCTGTCAGACAACTAGATTGGGGTTGCAAGCAGTTCAAGACACACACACAATCAAAGATTTCTTTGATAAATTAAGTCAATTTGAGGAGTGTGCTGATAAGTGAATGCTTGATGTTAGATAGTATAGAACAGGGTAAGTCATTTCATTTTTAGGTGCTGCATAATGACATTTTAAACGTGGATGTAAAACTGTGTTCAAGTTTCTCCAAGTTTCTCCAGGTTTTGCTGCAATAAAAACTCAGATGTGACAAAAGCCTGCGCTCTGCCAATTCTTGTTGCAAAGTTCAAGGCAAAGGTTGGCATTATCGCAAATAGAATGTTTTGAAATCCATTGCCGGAAAGGCTTTGCTTATGTTTGAATTGCAACATGGATGCACATGGCTTTCTATGTAACTTGCATATGTCTAACTTCTGATAAAGAATAACAATTGGAAAAGGTGAATTAGCCTCAGTGTACTTATTATGTACTCAGCTTTATTGGGTTGGCATACAGAGAGATGCGGAACGTGCAATAAAGAAATGTATAAGCAAAGTTAGTCATTGTAAATTGTGATGCGCTGAAAGGCTCTGAATGAATGTTCGTTTTTCATTTGCATGGTAAATCTTTTCTGGGATGCAAGTGTACAGAAGGTCTCAACACCTTCTGTGGTTCCTGGCACCCCGGGGTCAGGAAAGGGAGACTGAAGCACATCAAGACACTCAGACTGGATTTTCAAAGACATCTGTTTATTCTTTGCGGCAGAGCAGGACACAGCATACAGCATTCTGAAGACAAATCTGGAACTTCTAAATCCCTTCAGTTTTTAGCTTCTCATATACTATTTTAAAAAATGAAGTAATGCAAAGATCATCATAAGACATCCTGATTGGCTTTGGTATTTGAAGACAACCCCTTTTCCAATCCCTGGTGGGTTGCCTTAGCTGTCACTCAGACCCTGTCTGAACAGGTTTCATCTACCTCATTCTACACCAGTGGCCTCTTCATGAACTTCTATGAAAGAAAGTTAACCACTGACCTCATCATGACTAGCAGAAATGGACCATTTTATATGCTCAAGCATCCATCTTAGAGTTGCCTGACTTGTCTTTTCAAAAACAGCCGACGAAATTACAAGATGCCCAACCAACTTATTTTTACCTAAATCTTGGTCCCTGCTTGAATTCGAATCTGGATTGTCTGATAATTTATGATAACCATATACTACTTAACATATTCTCTACTATGCATGACATTCTGACCCCACAAAAAAGATCGCCTTTAAAGCGCTTTTCTGAAAGGCATTACATTTCTGACTTTCACAGTGTTAGAGTCATTGATCAACCCGGGAAGTTATCTTCATTTGGATGAGGAGAGTAGGACTACCTCCTGTACACTCCCCCCTCTGGATTGTTTTAAGTCATCTTCTCAATACATACCACTACACCCATTTCCACCCTGCTTAATTTTCAGTGTACCTATACATCTCTGTCCTAATCATTCTTTCTTGTGCAACAATTTATTTCAATCTGAGAGGTATCCTAAAACATATCTACAATATCAGTACTAACACGTTATACTCTCTAGTCTAAACATGTATGTGTCCCTAAAGACTACCTTTGTTTACTTTTATTTGTATCCCATCTCCATCACCCAATTAACTTTATACTAACTATATGCCTCCGATAATTTTACAGCCTCCATGAGGAATTGAGAGAGGGTCTCTCTTCGAGGTAACCCACCAGCCCGTTTCTTTACACAATATCCACATGTGGCTCATACTCCACATTCTTTCCGCCACTGCCATTTCACAAAATTTCCTGGCTCCCCATTGCCTTCCCCAATTGCCTTTTTTACAAGTGCCTTTTTTCTTTTTCTTCTTTATTCATTGTTTGTCATTATATCTTCCATCCGATTCATCATGGCTTGGACTCCATAGATCGCATCTGACTGGTTGTTTTTGTCCTTATTAGGCTGCCTGACAGCAAATGTCTGGACCTTTCAATGCATAGGACACGTTGGTCCATTGTTTTTTCATTTTTTAAGGTCTTTTTCATGGCATTATGAACATGGGGGCATTTGGCCACTTCTTGGTGACTCAAGGATATGGGAATTTTTCACACAAAGTTTGTCCACTGTCAAAACTGCACAGCAGAAACATTTGTGCATGGGAATCTGGTTAGGTCCCTTGACCCTTCTCTTTGTTCATAGGCTTGGGCTGCCAACTTTCTGAGATATATAGGTCCCTCATTGTCCACCTGTAATAGAAAACTGAATGAGTTTCCTTTAAAAAATAAGTATGTCTATCATCAACATGTTTCCTTTCAACCCAACCCTTTTAATCTACTCTTATGTGTCTGTCACATCCCTGCCTTCTAAACAAACTTCATTATCTCACTTTTTGAACATCCCTGCCTCCTAGAAAAAAACGTCAACATTTATTTTGTTTCTTTATATACCAAAGTTACTAATCCTCTCCCTTTTTCATACACATTTACTTTTCTTCTTACTGTATGCTGTCTGATTTCTGGGACCTGGTTTGTTTACAATAAACATATTCAGCTGCATCTATTTTTTTAGGCATTAAATACATTTGCCTGTCTTATTTTTTCCATAATGTCTTATGGGCTTCTTTTTACATGAATTATTTGTCCCTTCAGGGGACTTTTTCATTTTCCCTCTACATCGACATTCTCAGATGTAGAGGTGCTAAAAATAATGACACATAAACAAATATTAAAAACAACATTTAAAAGGACATGTCGTTGTCTTCTCCATCTCCTAGACACATCCGTAGCAGAAGAGGACATCACTGGCTGGGATCCCTGTTGTCTGTAGAAAATCCTAACCCAAATTCTTTCTCCTTGCTGCTAACACATTTTTATTTTCTTACGGTAATTTCTCACTATTTCCAGCCCATTTAATTCATAGGCCGTCTTTTACTTGTTGGTGCACATAATAATCATCATTTTCTTTGAGCCTATGCACATTTGAACCGGTTCTTGGTTTTTTCCCAGCTCAGCTGAACGGTCTTTGTCTGCTCTGTTGTAAAAAATAAATTCTGCGTAGCTGCATGTGCTTCCTGCTTTGCTGCAAGTGCTACCTGCTTTGCTGCAAGTGCTTCCTGTTTTTTTCATTTACCATCTTCCTTCCAATCGTGTTGGACTGTGGTAATTTCCCTTCTGTGCTATATTTTCATCCTGTTTGAGACACAACACACATCTTGCTCCGCATGATCTCCTCCTTACCCCACTAAACTAATCTAGCCCCCCCCTGTTTTTCTAGACTATGGCGACAATTCTTACTATGTGCCTTCCCATTTTATCATGGAACTACATTGTTTGCCTATGCTAAAGAATTCTTATATGTTCACCAAACCTACCCTTGTTGGCATCCTACCAACGTATCACAAATTTAAAAAGGTTACCCACCTTTTATTTGATGTCTTCTACGTCCTGCGTTTGTCTGAGGTGGCCATACTTGCATCTATATACTACTCTGTTTACACCTATTTGCACCTATCTTGGGAAAAAATGGCTACATAATTGAAACATGGTGTATCTATCTGCGTCTTTTTCTGTTACTCACCTGGGTCCTCTTACTCCTAATAATGATCATCAGTGTGTTCACACCCTGTGGTGTGAACCAGTACTTACCTCTTTTTTTTCTTTTCTCCCTATTCACTAACACTTACCTGTATCATGGCATACTGTATCTTCCCCTATTAAGACCATGCAGGCATTCCTAATATGTTCAAAAAGGGTCCATGATCTTTATCTAGAAAATATAAATCAAAACCATCAAGTACATTCAAATATTGTTATTTTTACTCACTCTTGTAACTCACCCTTGTATGTGCTCTTGAATTGACTCTGTACAAGATTTTTCTTATACGAGTAACCCAATTTTGGTCAACCATACCCCTTTTTAGTTATAAAACATACAATACAATTTTGACAAACATGACGAACTGGCCAGCCACAAATATCTCACAGTCTTCTCTTTAAGACTTATCTTGCCCCTAAAAATACCCGACAAGGGATGTAAGTTGCCTTCTTTAACCGCGTCTTTAATCGAGTTTGTCTACTTCACCCGTCCATAGGGCTCTAGGTGCTACTTCTGTGTCCTTTAAAATGCAGGAAACCTGGGTGTAGCCTTTATCGGAATCTCTCCTCGTGATACCTCTTAATTGCTTGGCCTCACATATGCCTAAAACATTATTTGTAGATTTCCAAATCACTTGGTGGTATGCTACCAGTAGTTGATTGAACTGAAAACATGTGATCACAATTCTTGCACATGTACTGTAAAACTAATAGCGATATACATTTTTTCAATGTATTTGGAAATCCTGATTTTGCATGAGCTATTCCCAAAGTGATTGAGGAGATTTGATTTATATATTTTTCATAACTTTGTTATGGAGTCAAATTCATAAAAAAACATGCCTTTTGATATATCAAATCCAACACATGTTTCTCTGCTTAATAAAACGTATTTGGATGTGATACCCACGAGGTTAATGTCACCATCTAATACAAAATCAGTGACTAATCTAATCCATTTCGACTTTGCTGGAAACCCTTTCTGCCAAGGTTTAACCCTTCAACAATCCATCCATAATAAGCCGATTGGGATTAACCCATTCAGGTATCATAGATAACACACACAGCTCATCCTCATCTTGATTAATCAGGGTTCTGCAGGTATTCAATCCTTGCAGTCTCCATAAAGTTAAGCATATGCATTCAAATCCCCTGTCGTGGTCCAAACATCAATTCTTCTGAGGCAACCACAGAATAATACACTATAAATAAGCCTTTTATACTGAGGAAGGGGTCACATTGTGGCATAATAACCTGAATACAACATATCGCCAAAGGGATATAAGTATGGGAATGGCCGTTATTTCAGGCGATCATGACCCCTATTAAGGTCTTTAAGGGTATGAGCACATATAATTGGGCAACAAAAAATTATTTCAGACTGAATATTTGAAATTAGGTCTTGAAGAATATTACTGAGTTCTAAGCATACCAGAGAATATTACTGCACTCTGAGCACTCTGATTAGCTGAGAGGAGGCCTCTAATGGAATTCATGTGCTAAGTAAACAATAATTCCACAATTTAAAGGCAAATACCAGGTGGTCATGACAGCCTTTAACGAGGTCCAGGGGATGTTACCAACTGGAAATGGAAAGAGGAGGGGGGCATTATTTCTAGTAGGAATTACACCCAGTGAGAGTAGACTGTTCTATTTAAAACAATAAAATTAAAAGGAAAAACATTGGATGGAAACAATGACAGCAATTATTGCCTTCTGCTCCTGTATTGTCTCTAATGAAACTGACAACATCCAATGTTACAATAAAGCAGTAATTCCCATGGCAGCATGCTTGATTGGCTTTGGCACAAGTTAGAGTCACAAACAAAGTAAGGGTGTTATTACCAGCTACATGAGCCTTCAACATTGGGCTATGAGCACCTTAAGGCCTACACCTAAGTTACTAATACGGTGTGCAAAAAATTAAAAGGTGACCTTGAGTGCAAAGGCCATCAGAGGATGAGCAACATTGTATTGTGTGTGGGCAGATCTGCCACACACAATACAATGGAGGCAGAGGAAATGTAGTTGTGGTGTAGTGGCGAGAGGAGTGGAGAACAGGGTTAATTGTCATTGGATTGGTTAGGTAAATGCGAGGAACACATCAGGGGAGATACAAAGACATCTCCATCGCCATTGTGATGGGCAGCAAAAGGACAGAAATTAGTGTGTGTGGCAGCAACCCTCAGGTTGCTTCAAACATGATCTTGCATTAGTAGTACCCGCCTATGTACCCGCCTATGTTTGGAGCAAGCTCACTGACTGTCACACCAACTCAGATGTAAAGAGTGGGCGAGATTATTGCTATTAGAAAATTCCACCCAGCAATAGTAGCATTTTCTATTTCAAACAGCAAAAAGGAGACACATTGGATGTCAAAAATTGCAACAATTATTGCCCTCTGCCAACATGTCAATGCTCTAATTAAGCAATAATTCCCATGCAGGCAGACTTGATTGGCTGGTAATGGATTGTGCATGAGCAAAGTAAGTGCCTTAATACCAGAACCAGGTGCCATTACCAGCCGATCACATCCGGCCACCCCATTTATTATTGGTATGAGCACCCCAGGGCCATCACCTAAAATGCTAACAGTGTGTGTCAGCAATTAAAAGATGACCTATAAGGGTGTGGCCAAGATAGCAGCATTATAGGAGCAATCACCTGGAGATCCGTGTCCACAAAGCTGGGATACTGCACCTTTGCCATTGTGTGTGCTCTTGGGTGCAATCCGGTTTGAAGTGAAAGCTCATGGAGGTGTTTACTCCCATCAATTGGTTTTCAGTGCACTCAATTCAGTGCACAGGTCTGTTGCGCTTGCTGGAGGGAAGTCCATGACACTTCAAGGCGGAGCAGATGTGGTGAGCTGGAATAGGGTCTGATCCCTGCGCCCACTCTGATTTGGAACCGGCCTCCCCATTGGAAGAAGAAGACCCCTGTTCTGTGGTCAGACCGTTAGAATAGTGATTGATTGAGGCCATCAATGTTGAGTCCAGCAGTAAGCATTCAGACCAGTCCCAGTGAATCCTGACTGAGGGCCATCTTAAATACAAAGTTAAGAGCCTGAAATGAATGGCACCAACCAATCTATTTTCTCTTAAGGGCTTACATCTAGTTGAAGGGCAGTTCAATTTCTTCATGTAACAGAAGAAATATAGTGATTTCTAGATAGTCGAACAGTATAGTATCACATATAAGTAGTAAACACACACTGGTTACCCCTTCTCCAGCCCTCAGGCACCCAGGTTTGGTGTTGGAAAGAAGGACTGGGGGAAATGGCATTAGGGAAATACAAGATTAAAGAAAAACAAGCATCTCTGCACTTTTTTACACCTCGTGGCAGGCAAGATCAGTAGAATTCCCAATCTTCCTCACCTTCAAGAGACCCAATGATGGCGGCACTAGGGCAGATCGAACAATCTATGTCTTGACTAGAGAACACATTTGATAAACTGATAGAGAAAGTGGTGCAGATTGAAACTAGAACCTTGGTGCTAGAGCAGAGGACAACTAAACTAGACCAAAAGTGTTCACAAATAGTCCCTAAAGTGAATCAAAATGGGAAAGGAATTGGAAGCAACTATCAAAGGTAACAGAGCTATTTAAAACACAATTGAATATGTGGAAAATGTGGTTTGAGCTAATACAATTTGAGCTATGGGTCTCCCTTCTGGAGTAGAAGGGATCAACCCAAACACCTTTGCTTACAATTGGCTGTCAGCAATGCTTATTATTGAAGTGGAGGAAGATCCTATATTTATTGATAAATGCGATAGAATTAAAATGCACACCACAGGCATGCCTTCAGAAAGGAGGTCCAACACCTATGATCAAATTGACAGGCACCAGGGATAGGGAGAGAATCCTGTAAACAGCACTGCTAAAAAGGAGTCTAGACTACTAGCAGCACAGGACTCTCCTCTTCCTGGATTTGATGCCAGCAACTGCCTAGGAAAGGACAATTTTGAATATACTCAATAAATACCTGAAGGTGGGGATGTTTTGGGCAGCTAAGATTCACTTGGAAAGTAAGGTGTATATATTTTGAGACGTTGAAAGATCTGAATAGCTGTTAAAATAGGTCCCGGAGAGAGTTGGACAAACAAGGGCAAGGGATGAAGGGAACTGGAACAAGTGAATGGTGACTTGAAACGAAATGTAGCAGTCAGGAAGTTGAATCTCTTGATTAATATATTCAGGTATAATGATTATGCAGGTTTAAACTACCCCAGATACATGTTCTGTCCCATTGTTAAGTGTTGGCACACAGAGATTGTTTTATTCCAGAGCTCTATACTTGTAATACAAACAAGCATCAGCAATGCCAGCCGTTTGGGCTTTTATGTAGGTAGTGGTATTAACTGCCCATCGATGGTAGCAGCTGCAAAATGGTGCAAGTACCTGGGCATTTAATAGCGGTGCCTGGCAATGCCTAATACATATACACAAGCAAAACAAAAACTGTTGGCTTTGCCAGTGCTCATTTTTAGCAGGACTTCAGTGAAGGGCATAGTGCGTATAGAGTGGCTGAAGGCAATCCTAGTTAAGACATTTTTATTACACCAATAGAGTTTTCCTAGCTCCAATTAAGTTATTAACTCTCAGAAGACTGCTTTGAAAAAACACTAGCAAGGTACTTGAGTGCAATGTTTGATGGTAAGGTTTGATTTAAGTGAGCTGAAAGAATTCCCTATGAGGAGGTTTGTTGTGCGGGAAGGGGCAGAAGCTGGGTGGGAATGGCCATAAGGATTAGCATGGTCATGGGAAGTGAATGGGTGGGTTAATAACCAAACAACACTTACAAGCTTTTTGACCCTCCTCATATGCCATTTCTCCATACGTGTACTCTAATGCAATAGTTTCAGCCTATAGGTGGCGCTTACTAGCCCAAACTAATGAGCCAGATCAACTTCTCACTAGAAAGCTGACACACCAAGCATATATTCACTTTGCAGGCACTTCTCAGACAATATGTAAATAACAAAAAAAAGGGAAATAACTCCTTAGGTGGTGATCTCTTCCGCTAAGTATGATGGTGTTTTGTACATGAGAGATTTACAGGTGAGGTGGGCTTTCTTGAAGGACATACAAACCTGGATGGGAAATCAATGTAGCTTACCTGAAAGTGAGTGAAATGTGGTTGGATTTCTACAGTTGTGAAAAGGGGCATGCTATGGCATGGCTGACAGCTGTCAGAGAGGCCAGAGTGGTGGTTTGGGCACCTGAAAGGATGGCCATGCCACCATCTAGGTGGGAGAGGACATGGCCTTCGGCATCAGATCTAAAGTCTGAGGGGTTTGATTTGGTGCAGAAGTGAGAGCTGGTACCATGATGTTTGGGTCTTCTTGGCAATGTGTGCTTTGAAGGAGAGGTTGTAAATGATGGTGAAGTTGAGCAACTTTGTTAGAGGGGGTGATGGGTGTGGGGGAAGCTGTCAAGATCCATCTCTGGTAACCTGTTTTGAACTTTGGTGTGTTTGGTGAAGCCACTGAGGAGGACACATTCTGTTTTAGTAGGGATGAGTTTCCGGTAGGCACTTGGTCGGCCTTAGGGTAGAGCAGTGCGTCATCACCATACTTCTGAATTCCGATGTGGAATTTGGACAAGAGTGTCCACAGCCACTCCATGTAGAGGTTTAAGATGTCAGGGAAGAAAATGCAGCCACGTGGGACAACATAGGTCATTGGGAACTGAATCTGCAGGAGAAAATCTGGAGATGCTATCTGTTGGTAAGGTAAGAGTCAAGCCAAGGTCCTTGAATTGAATTCCATGAGCTAGGACAGCGTGTTGTGTAGAGCTTTGTGGTTGACTGTGTGAAATGCAGCAGAGAGGAGGCATGGTTCACCCTTTCCACGTCGAGGAGTGCTTCACTGATGACCTGGCTGGTGGTGTGATGGACAATCTTTTCATGAAGTCAAATCATGACAGTCTTCTCGATGAATTACCAATGAAGTGTAGATGGGTTATGGGGTGGAGGTTTGCAGTTTGTAGAAGATGTCTGGCAAGTTTAGTGTTTTGTCACATATTTATTATAGTCAAAGTTGTGTATTTTGTTAAAGCTCCGCAATCTATCATGGCTGAGTTGTTGTGTAAACCCTCTTCTTATCACATGGCCAGTGTGCTCCATTAAAGCAGCTCACGGCAGGGTGGTGGTGTGTAAAACCTCTCATTCCCCCTGGTTGCTCTAGGCTTGTCACAAGAGGATTCCTGATCTTCTTGCCCCAGAGATTCTTCCCAGACTCCAATACCATCCGGTGAGCAAGGGGAGTTACAGGCTTATTGCGTTATTGGATTTCACATGTCAGATCTTTGCAAACAGATTTTTGAAAGGGTACACGCATGACAACATAGGGCTTTGTACTAAACATGCTTAATATAATGGTTTTGTCTAAACCAGAACTGGCCCTTTACGTGCCCTTTATAGATTATTCTAGTGATTTTGAAAGGAATAGGTTGTGGCATAAAATGATTCAGTGGGCCATCCATCAAGGATTAATAATATTAATGATCTGTTTATATACTGACACAGTAATAGGTGTTAGAATAAATAACATGACAATCTATACTCAAGAGATTTGCATCAACATAGAGCTACTGCAGGTATATGTGTTGACCCATGTTCTTTTCATTTATGTATGGCTGACATAGAAGACATTTTAAAGGAGGCTAACAATTAGCCGATAAAGGTGGTTTGTGAATGCAGATGACTTGGTTATTTACTATCAGGCACTAGTGGCTTATAAATAGCTATTAAAACACTGGACATGCATGTGCAGAACAATCGTTTGATAATTAATGCGCTTAAATCTAATGTGATGAAGTTTACTAGAGTCAATAAATTTGCTAGTGCATACATTCAGCAATGTCATTTTGTAGAAGACCTGGCTGGTGAGCCTTGAGGCAACAGTAGCAGTTGGACATTAGTTCAACCCACAGAGTGCCATCCTCTTACCACCATAGTGCCTCTGCAGCTCCTCCACCTCCCGAGGGGAAGATGGAAAAAAAACCTTAGGAAATGATGCTTGCTTTCTGCAGAAGTGTTGCAGGACAAAGCAGGCCAGCAGTTCAGCTCAGATGCACTAAAGGCAGGCACGCTGAGCTTCTGGGTGAGTAGAGGTGTCAAAGAGACCCAAGAGCCCACCATTGTGCCAGGGTACACTGCGCGCATGCAGTGTAAGAGGTGTAGAGGCTTTGACCTTTTCCATGTTTTAAACAACATTTCCCTTTGCCACGATGTTCCCTTTCTGTTCAGTGCGATGTTAGGGTGTTTACAAGGGAAGTGGTGTGTCTTCCGTTCCTAAAAACGAAGGAAAAATTGGGATCACCATCTTCCCCAATCATTCTATCTCTGCAAAGAAGACAAAACATTGCCATCAGCAGGCCACAACTTTATAATTACTTGTCTCACCAATTCACTCCAAATGACAGTCTTATGAAATCTCTTCTCCCTTTTGGCAATGCCAAGAGTAGATTACATTATAATCTTTTCTATATACGCTCACGTTGCCATAGCAGAGGAAGGACGCTTCCTACACGTGGCGTGAGTAGTTAATCCAGTGCTGGTTTTATTATTTGCATTCTCGCTCTAAAAGTTACAAAACGCATAGTAGAAATTAGAATTAGACAAGCAAGAACCCAAGAACTCTGCACAAACAATTCACATCATCACTTGTTTTTGGAACTAGAGATTGTTTTATTAAAATTAACACAGAACATTTCCTCCGAAATTAGGACCAGAAGCAACAAAAGATTACGTATCTAACGTGGTTGCCACTAGTGCCTATTAATTCACATTATAGCATGCAGCATGCTTTCTCAGGTACTGGGTGAGAAGGTACTGTTGCATCCACACAGACCCGGCATCTGTTTAGCTGATTTTCTGTTCTGGTGCTGACTCACTCACCATGGCTGCTGCAGGTCTTCGCTGGTAACGAATTTGGCGATGATGGCCTAACCCACTGTTTTCAATTACAACTCCCGTCCATGGGTGCAGTGACAGCAGCTCTCTGCTGTGTCGTCAGTAACTGGATTACACTTCTGCAGCCTCGTCTCTCGTGGCAACAGCAACCCTGCCTTGACCTCGTTTCCCGGAAAAACAAGATCATGGGAGTTAAGGGTGCCGAGCAACTGTATACATGCTGCAAAACTACGGGCTAGGAACTCAAAGCGTGATACGTTTTAGTTATAAGAGTGGGGGCGGCCATCTTGTAATCAGTTGTTTTGTTCCACACTACACAAGTAACTAAACTCAAGGCACAGACGATATTTACTCATAATAGACACAATGGGCCTCATTACAACCCAGGCGTTAAGGGTTAACGCCGTCGTTAACCCTTAACGCCTGATTCCAATTTTAACGGCTGCTTTTAGCAGCCGTTACAATCCATGGCGCTAAACCGCCTTGGTGCTAATTGCGGCACCGTAATTTACGGTGCCGTAATTTACGGTGCCGTAATTAGCGCCTTCCCCACTCCCATTATGCCCTATGGGGCAAAAATGGGAATGGGGAAGGGTAAATGGGAAATGGGGATTTACCGCCCCACTCACCTTGGAATGGGGCGGTAAATCCGCCGTCCACCATGGTGTAAACGTAGTTTACGTAGCTTACGTAGTTTACACCATGGTGGTAAAGTTGGTGTACTTACCGCCTGGGTCGTAATGACCCCAAATATATTAATCACTTTGGTTTATTTAGTATTTATATTATTTTCATTTGCAAAGAATTTTAATTAGTATGAACAATATAATACGTTACATTTTGAGGTTCCATATGGTACAGCAGGGACATAGCTCTCAACTTTTCATGGCCCTTTGGTGGGTGAAAACACCCGATTTTACTTTTGGCGGGTGAGAGCCCATTGATTCCTATGGGCGTGTAGGGGGCTTGGTGGGTGAGAGAGTTGCCTAAGTGGCGGGTGACACCCGCCAAAAGCATGTGAGTTGAGAGGTATGGCACGGAACTAATCAGTGCCAGGGTGCTTATTTGAATTACATATGCATATCTATCAGGGCTCAAGTCGAGGGCATTGAATGACCTCTTTGAATTTATGAATTAAAAATGACCTCAGGGATCAGGGAATCAGGTTTGTAGGCTGGATACTTCACCACTGCACTATATAACCTGAAGAAAAATAACAACCAACTAAAGGTGAAATGTCGAATTTCAGTACTGCAAGTCCCAAGGAAAATATTTGTATTGGTTCTTGGAGTTTAAAACATGCACACCTTTCAATGTTTTCAAAAACACTATTAGAGTAAAAATATCCTCTCTTGTTTGCGTGTGTGTGTTGATTTTATGAAAGGCAAATTCTATTTGTCCTGTGCAATTTGGGGGGATATGCAAAGCTAATTTAATGAAATGTGTATATTTCACCTTGATATGGTAATTTCTGGCGATGTCGCATCCAATTGTGTTTGTTGAGGAGTCCCCCCACTTTAATTTTTAGGACTTGACCCCTGATATCTATTGAAATTCCCATTATTTACTCATTGAAGGCTGTTTGTGCACTTTTTTCGGACATACCACATTTTCTGCATATGTTTTATCACCTTTACACACATTTTTAAACACCTTCCTAAACCGGTGCCTATGGGTGGTCTTGTTCTTCATCTGTCGCTGTTCATATTGTAGCCAGCTGTGTTTTTTCAGGAAGGCCAATGTTTCAAGTTCTTCCTGTGACCAGCGTTTATGGCCACCCCTACAGCCAGTACTGGCGAAGCAGAGACTACCACTTCCTCGCAGGAATGACACGTAGGAAAGATAAGACATTTATGCAGTGGCTTTCATGGCAGTGCTTGTGTCAGCACCCTAAGCATCATGAGGGTCTTTTTGATGGGACCATGACATAGGGCAGGGGAGAGTCTGCCACCGCGTTTTGTCATTTTCTGGGCCTTGGGGAGGCATCAGTGGGACATCACCTTCATGATGTGAAATGGTTGGGGGCACTAGATGGCTACCTGGGAACTTGGCACATGGAGATGTTCCAGTGGCATCTTTAATCACACACTTAAAGAGTATTTAAGAGCATGATCTGTTTTAGCTGTCGTGTCCTACGTTTAGCCATTTTTCTCTGAAAGCCATGCAGGGCAAAAAAGGAACGGAAAAACACAATCATTTGCATTCACACCAAGCCGTTATTAAACGGAGGTGCTGTGTGACTCAAAATGCTCACAGGTCAGCCAGGTACTACGTGTCCCACGCTCAGGTCAAGAAAAATATGGCAATCCTGTCCCACAAGAAGACAAACTATACAGCTAGGATCATTCTTTTTTCTTCCTCATCTTCTTTATCTTTCTTCTCCTCTTCCTCTGAGCAAACAGAATCAATAGAGGTCAGTGTGCGACATGTTTGGGATGGGGTGGGTGATGGCATTCATCATATTAAAAATAAAATGTGTTTATTAAACACAGAGGAGATGTCTTCATCCAGATTACAAAAGCATTATAGATCACTCAAACTTGCATACCTCCACGGATACAGTGCTAGAAAGGATGCCATTGTATGCCAGTGGATGCATTTAAAGAAAGGTGTTATTCCAACATTCATAATGCATATGTGTGACCAGAAAAGACTCAGATATCATGCTAGGTCACTCTGTTCATTTATACCAGGGTGGACTGGCCACTAGAGAACTCTGCAAATGGCCAGGTAGGCCTTTGAACCTTAGGCCTCTTTTGTGTGGTATTTCCACATTTTCTCCTAGGAAACGTGTTGGTCTTGTTGAAAAAGTGTCATATGGGGCCGTTTGAGAATTATTTCCAGGGCCTCTTTTGTCTCCCAGGGCACCCCTGATGTATACCCGTTCTGCTTGACCTGGTAGGATGCACTGCAGTTGTGATCGATGACGTCACCCTTAAATACAGCTATCTCATAGCCCTATGTAGCATATGGATTCCACACCATGTGGAATTACTTGTAATCTCTTTAATTCAGCTGTGAACTAAGGTTGGGCTTGTCCTTTACTGCTCAATGTCACTCAGTAACAAATACAGTGAATGCCTGACTTTATGCTTGATAACATCTAAGTTACTTGGTTTTCCTTAGGTGCTTTTGTTTTTACAAGATAGAACCATAGCTCGAGGGCTGGAAGGCAGGGGACTCAAGAAGCCAGAAGCCAGTCTTTTGTAACTGCCTTTTTAATGTCAACATCGTCTTGAAGACCAGATTGATGTGGTCGGTAATAGGGAGGGCCCATGAAGGCCACCAGATTAAACCTGTATTTCAGCCAAAATAAAAGTAATCTTCATCCCATCAGCCAAGAATCTCAGTCTTCAGATCATCGTAAATGCCAGCAGCCTCCCCGACCAAGGTGTTCCCCAAGTTGATGACTATTTTAACGATATGTCCCTGGAAGGAACATCTTGAGGTTACCTGTCATCCTTTGCTCCATTTTGGTAGGCAGTGGTTCTGCAGAGCCGGGTCATTGGTGCCATCAAACATGGTTTCCAGGTACAGATTTCAATATTTACAACTTGCTCAGGGACACAGCGCATGCCATTTCATCACAGTACTGTTAAAAAAAGATGCATTGATTCAGTGAATCATGCTTCTTCCAATGAAGAGCACGTTTACCTTATACCACTTTTAAAAAGAGAGCAGGGGACCGGGTTCCACCCAGTCCTAGTTTTGGGGATGAATTTAAAGGAAGACAGGAAGCATGTGTTCAGATTAAGGTGGCTGAAACATTGTATTGAAACCATTGGATTGAAATGCAGTCACGTCAACATCCCCTTACATTGATCAACATATATTTCCATATTGCCTTTTGGGATGTATTCCAGGAAGTCTTTTGATTTGCAATTCAGACCTTCAGTTCAGAGTCATCCTGTTGAGTGTGTACACAGCCCCAGGGTGCTCACGTATGTGTTAGTTCTTTAGTATGTTTGAATCATGCTCAGGGCATCTTGTGTCACTGAAGTGACTTGTTGATTAGTGCAGGGAAATTGGAAATAGACAGGGGTATAACATTTGTAGAAAACAGCTTTCTGGAGATTGGTCTGCTACTGAACCATGAGAAGCCATCATTCATCCTTGTCTGGGATTTCCAGTTCATTGGGGAATGCTTCAGAACAGATCAAAGTCTGGTGTTTCTTACAGAATCAAGGCAAGTCCCTCTCTAGTCAAAAATGCAATGTGTGTTGAAGGAATTCTACACTCTGGTGACTTTTTGACTCACGTCTCAGAAGAACATGGCAACTTGCTCATCTGTGGTACCAAGTGCCCGATTGAACCTAAATTCCATTGTCATGTAGCTCCTCAGACATTGCACTAGGCCCTATTCTTTAAATTCCCAGCAGTCACAATGTGTTTCTGTTTACATAAGGATTGCCAACGATAATAGTGGTTCTCATTTTAGGGATAGGGAACAGGGATAGAGCTATAGGGAACAAGGAAGCAGAAAGTCTAAGCCTTCTCTTCTTTCAAATTATCATCATCTCTGTTCAATCAGGGTTTACTTTTAGTCAATGCCATACAATCTATCCATCCATTGTCACCGGCCACACACTGAACTTAATTTTAATTGACAAGCCTAATCTGGTCAGGAACCGGATATCTGTTAGAATTATGTGCCAAACTGGAGCTGATCAGTGCTAAAGGTGAAATATACATTCTAAAGGGAATTGTAGATATTCAATAGCCTTGTAGGTTGAATCATATTCTTTATTCGTGTATGTTATTGAAGAAAGGTGTGTGCTTTATACACCAGTGTTGCAAACGGAAACAGCGATGTTCAGACAGGAATACACTTGGTATGATGGTATGGGTGGTGCATGAATTGAAAAATGACTGTTGTTGATGTGTGATTGTCATAGGGATATACACTTGCTACAGTACTGACGAACCTCATAATGAAAGTGAAGGATATACACATACTTACAGTGAATACATTACAGAGTATATAAGTATTTACAGGAGCTACAGCAGTTAAAAGGAAGAGTGCATGGCAGTTGGATAATGGTGATGGGGTGGGGTATGGGGACCTTCAGGAGAAACATGATATCATTTAAGTCTGTATATGATGAAAAGGGTGGGGGCAAATTATTGTATATCTGGGTGAATCAATTTTGTGTGAAGGGGGCAAGCAAGATAAATCAGCGGAATAGGCATTCAGCACAATGTGGAATTGGAAAAAGAGATGGAGTAGTGAGCTAGAAGGAGTATTGGGAGATAGTGTCAACAAGTTAATGAGACGGCAGCCCATGCATAGATTTTTTTAAAAGGTGTGCACATTTGAAATGAGCAGAAGAAGGGAAGAATTGGGGAGGTTTTGTTAGGTTAGAATGCCAAATGTTTCAATGTTGTTGGAGTACGAATGAAGAAATATGTGTCGTTTTGGAATAATTTTCCTGATGCTATTGAGGATGAGCCCAGGAGTGGTGGAAGTAGAGTTGATACATTGGTGGCATTTGATATTGCTCTGAAGAGGGATCCTAGGTTTGCAGTCCTTGTACATGCTGATAGAAGGCTGGATGAAAAATTATGGGGGGGATAGAAGGGATGGGTTATGGTGACCAGGGAGGTGCATTACTTTTGTATTAGAGAAGGCAAGCTTAAGACATCAAAATGACATTTAATGGTGTATTGCAGAGAGGCAATTAGAGATGTGAGAGTAGGGATCTGGGGTGAAAATAATATAAGAAATTAACGTAAATGTGGTTGTTGTCAGCAAATAGATGGTATGAGAATTTGAAGGAGGAGATAAGTTTATCAAATGGGAAGGAATAGAAGGTAAACAGCATTTGGCCCAGGAATGATCTTTAGGGGATGTCCACTTGTGATTTGTAGAAGCAGAGGTATTTGAGTTCTTAGCATGTTCGGTCCAAGAAATAGGAGGCAATCCAGGTAAAACAGTGTGTTTGATCCAGAGGTGAGAAAGCGTTTGGAGAAGGGAGGAATGATCCATAGTGTCAAAAGATTTAAGTAGGTCAAAAATAATAAAGAAAGTGTATAGTTGGTGTTAAAGAACAGAAGTAGTAAAGTTGGGGAAGTTGGAGAAGGACAACAAATAGTCTTTTAGGGATCCTAAAAGCTGAATGACACAATATGTTTGCTGAGATCTTTAGTGACTGCTTCTCTAAAGTTTGAAGTGAAGTTGGTCTCTGTATGAAAATGTTGATGTCCTCACTATTAAATTGCACCACAAAAAAGATATGTGAAAAAACACAATTTTTTCATCAAATCATTCTTCTGTTTTTGACCTCTCAGACAAGGTGCCCTTTGATAACACGTGTTTCGGCAACACTAGTGCCTTCCTGAAATCTGGCCATTTCGTAAAATAAAAGCTTCAATTTCTGTTATGAACCTTTTCAATAAAAATGCATAATCGCATAGACAGAGAGCGATAAAGGGAGGGAGTGTTTAGGATAAGATAAATATTATATTGAGAGACAAACAATGGCAGACAGAAAATACAAAAAAAAAGAGAAAAGAAAATACTTTTAGTAGAAACATAATAATGTGACAACTCAGTCCTTACATCAGTACATATTTCTGTGTCTGTTTTTCCATATATTGCATCTGAGTTGAAGCGATTCCTACTCCTGATAGTCATCTTTGAATCAAAGGCATACCCATGTTTATCCTTATTCCAGTCCTGTGTAGCCTTAATTTATATTCTGTCACACGTATGTCATGCTGAGCTATATATTTGTGGTTAAAAGAGCTTAACTTATCTTAGTCAAAAACCTGTTTTGAGCACTACTTGTATCACAAAATGGAAGTTGTTTTCCACTGCCCATGCCTAAAATAAGTGGAGAGTAACTTCTGTAATACAGTCAATAGGTGATGCTGAATATTCAATCTAACCTGAGCATTTATTAGTCCATGTTTTACCGTGGTGATTAGTAGTCCGTTCTCTTGTATGATAGAGTATGCAAGTATTAACTGCCTTAAATCCCATCTGCAATAAAATGTGTGGGATTAGTAATCTTGTAATGTTTGATATTTATGATATGGATGAATTGACAATTTGGTGGATCTACATTGTGAGATGTAGGACCTAGTGCGCAGTAGTGGGTTAGTTAGTGCCATATCAATCGCTGGATGAACCGTGTGACCACAGTTGCCTGAATTTCAAAACAGCAGGGAAATTGAAAAAGAAGAAAGATTGGCACTAAATAATTTGAAAAATGACAAGAACATTGTCATCAATGAGGCCGACAAAGGTGGAAATATTGTGATCATGAACCGTAACGACTACCTTATGATGGCAAACAACCATATACAAACCCCAAATTACTATGAGAAACTGCCTGGTAATCCTAAGCGGGACATTACCAAACAACTGGAAGAGATGATTAATAATTGGCACAGAAAAGGATTGATCACGGATGAGGAAAAAATGTATCTGTATATATAAAACACCCGGTCACACCGACAATACAATTTTTAACTAAAGTACATAACACTTTCCAGCAGATTCCAGAAGGAAGACCCGTCGTAAGTGGTATAGGATGGGCAACATAAAACATATCGGAATACATTGACAACATATTGACACCAGAGGTACCAAAATTAAAAGCCTTTCTAAAGGACACCAAACATACCACTGGTTTCAGTGGTGTACTCAATGTTACCACTTTCTTCAGGGCCACAGCACTGTCTTGAGTGCTGTCAGGAAACATGAGAGGGAGAATTTTCTGAGACGGTTAATCACCCTACCCCTATTTTGTATGTTCCAGACTCAATAGTCTGTGTTGGGTTAGGCGACTGTTTTATTTCAACTCGGTTGCAATTTCTTTTGCATTCCTGTTCACCCTTGATTTATAGGTGCAGTTGGGACGTGAACAAGTTCTACTTCCACAGAAGCTGGTAAATTTGAGTACACTACTGAAACCGGTAGGCCTGGTTTGATCTTTTTTAAAGCAGTATACCACTAGGTTGGTCAAAAGGTCTGTTTTAGAGGATGAGTAGTTTCTTCTAATAACATAACTAATTACCATGGTAATGTCAGTTTGGCACGCCAAAATACGGTTTACCAACAGATGAGAGCTTCCTTAGGCATTGATGATGTTTTATTGATTGTTGTTTTTATATGCTAGGCAAAGCAAAAGAATAAAGTAGAACAGATTTCATTTGTAAAGCAGTTGACACACGACTTCAAAACTAAGACGTGTTTTTTTTAAACTTTATGGTAACAGTGACTGTGATAAAATAGTGATAGGGTCAGTTTCTTGACCTATCCCGTCACTCTAAATAAGCGGCCCATGAGCGCTACATAGGCATAGGCACCTCTTCAAAGTGACCCATGGGCTCGCACACATCCCCAAGTGAGATTTGGGTTATTTTGTGAGTTTCCCAGGAATTTCCTTCCATCCTGAATTTGCTTGAATCTCCTTTCAGAATCATAAATCTTCCAGGACATTCGGGAGAGGTTGAGGCAGGTCTGTGCCTATTTGTCAGAAAACAGCATACGCTAAATAACTTAAAAGACTTCAGAAAGGGAGAGAAAGGGTAGGGGGAAAATGTGGTGTTGGGTGAGACTGGGCTGAGGGTGGGTCAGCAAGAGGAAATGGGGTCCTGTGAATCTGTGAATGTTATCCAAGTAGGACAGCACATTAAACTCTGGAATACGATATTGCAGTGATTAATGCACCTACTGCAGAGATGTATGTGTAGACTGTAGGTCCCAGCTTTGAATTTGTATAAGAAGAACTCTGCATTTCACCCTTCTGAATTTGATCAAATTATAACAATTGAAATGGTTAATTGTAATTTTGCATATCACACCAGCAGAGTCAGTCAAATGTCTGGCATGCCTGGATCTGCTTTTCATCATTCAGAGTTTGACACATTGGGTATAATCGGCGTTTATGATATTACAATATATGGAATTCATAAGAAATGGACCTGTGACAAACATGACGTGGAGGGGAAAATCAGTCATGCATAAGGGATGCATGAAGTTACATTGTAATGAATACTCAGAAAGGGCCAGAAAGGTTGAGACAAAGTCAGTCAAATGTTAAGCATTCATGATGTACACTCTGGCATTCCTTAAAGGAATACCATTTAGTCAGGTAGGCTTGCAATGCTATGAGCTCTCTACCTGGGAAAAAGACATAAAATGTATCTCTAGTAAGTGGCCAATTGGTAACGGTAGTGCCTTGGATGCTCCTGACACAAATATATGCAAGGGGGTGGCGGGTCAATGAATCCTTTGTGCTGCAGCACAGCATCCTCAATATGTGCAAGCCTTTGTGAATAAGGTAACCTGCACATTTTCAAAGTAATTAATATGCATCACGTGCCTATTTTCATAAATTGTGTATTTGGCAAAATTGTATTTTTTTAAAGATTGATATTTTTGTCAGCTGCAAACAAAGAGTTATTTTTTCTTTCTATATTTAAAAAATATCCTAGATGTGCACATTCAGATGTCTTTTCCCTCCACTTGAGCCTTTGTGCAAATAAGGGGGCATTCCTGGGCATTTTAAAACACATCCCAAATTCAGAAACAACAGTCTTCCCCTTGCGCCTGTTCAGAACAGGGGTAGGCGTAAAAGAAATCAGAAATTACCCTGCCATGTATTTCTTTGGAATTGTGCAGCCATTGGTTAAATCGTAGCTGTCAATAGCATTTTGATCTGCCAAATGGGGATGGTAATGCCCTTTTTTAGTCTTTTCACTGAGACTGATCCTTAAACGGTGCTCACATGGTTGCTGGTATCCAGGCATATTTTAGTGTCAGGAGCGTGCAAGGGCAGTCGGCAAAGCACAGCCCTTCCTGAAATGCTCAAGTCACCTTTTGTTAAAAAAGTGACCTGAGCATTTCTGTAAATAGCACACATTAAACGAATGCATTCTCTGCCCTTTCCTGTGTGTCATTTTTTGAAAATCTGGTTCCTTGCTTTCTTTGAGGGCTGCCCTGGCAGGAGAGGTACTGAACCTCTGACCTATTCAATTAACTTCATACTTTGCTTGTCTTTTATATGTGCTGGCAGGAAAAGGCCTGACCTCAACAACCCGATGTTAAGAGCAACATTTAGTCAGCATGTATGGTCATAAACCTAACCCAAATCTGTCAACCGTATCCGTAGTAGTTCGGCTGAAGCCAAACTCCCTGAATACAGTGAAAATTAAAGGTATTTGGGGTTTGGCTGAATTATTTCTCCCATTGTTCAGTATATCAAATGACTTTTATCAGTAAGCCAAGTGATTCACAAGTTACATTGACTATGGTGAACATCTCTTTGTATAAGATGCACTCTTTCGTCTCATAAGATATCTTTTTTATGCCAAAGGAATATTTTTTCTTGAAGTGTTTTATCTGTTCTTTATAACGCCTTATTTTTGCAGCATTGCACTAATGGTGTGATTTTATTTAGTATTCATTTGATGTGAACTTTTTTTCAATGTTTTATTTCATGGAGAAACACTTTGTGGTATGTTGGTAGTGACAGCACTGTCAATTCAGCACTAGAAATTCTGCGTGACTAATGTATGTCACAGGTACAGTCAGCTGTCAGTTTCTGCTAAACGTATTCTCAAGATAATTCAGTAGGAGAAACATTTCTTCCTACTTCAATCACAAATGTGATCTGTATGTAAGTTCAATGAACTCAGTAAATACATAGGCCCAAAGAAACTCTTACACACTTGAAGTTATAGTAAAATAGATATTTATTTTATATACAAGGTAAAGTTGTATTCAGATAAGTGAGTACTAGCTTAACTAATCAACACAATAGAAAACATGCAATACTTCAGGTGAGTAAACCAATAGTTAATGTTAAAGATTTGTATACCGCGCACAGGTGCCACTTGCCTGGTCTCTCGGCGCTCTGGTGGCTCTGTGAAATAAAAAAATAAGGGGGTAACGTTAGTGGGCATAGTGGGAGAAGAGCAAGGGAGCTGTGATGTGCTGTTGGCAGGTTCATTTCGGTTGGACCGTTCACTGAGCATCGGTGCAAGATTCGGAAAGCGATTGTCATGTGGTGTTGTGCAAGGTTTGGTGTGCTATGTTTCGGTGTTGCAGTGTTGTGAGGTATATGCGGTTTGCTATGCTGAGGAGTTCTGGTTGTCTGTGAAGGAGTGTGTGAGTGGTGTGTGCAGAGGGTTGAGTGTTAGTATTAGTTTTGTTAGCAGGAGATCTTGAGCTTTTTCTGTTGTTTTGTGGTACCTTCCCATCCACCATTGCTCTTTCTAGTTGTATCAATGTGGTCAGCTTTGAGGTGGCGGGTTCTGTTGCTTCCCTGCTAGTCTGACAGAACTCGGCACTCTGGTCACTGACTCTATTTCTGGATTGGTGTTGGTTCTCTGCCCCGAGGATGAACAGTGGCGGTCACGGGTTCTTTGGCTGGATTCCCCGAGGGGTTTAGGTTCTGTAAGTGGTGGGGTTTGTGCTAAATCTGGTTTAATCTTGTTGTCGTAACTCATAGGTAGGCGGTTGATTGACTGGATTCCTTTTGGAGCTTAGGTTCTTGTAGGTGTTCGGTTGATGTTTTGCCTAATTTTCCTCTAGTTGTCCTTACTTGTGGCATGCTCATTGGTGATCCTCCGTTCCCCCCAATTACCTCCCTGGATTTTCATGGCTCTTCTTTCCTTAGTCCAGTCGATTCTAGCTAGTCACCTTCACTTTGCCTGTATGTTCTCTGGTTGGGTCAGGGGTACGGCTGGGTGGGGGGAAGGGAGCGGGAGCATTCTTTCTCTTTGGTCTTAACCCTAACTTGTTTTTCCTGGTTGCTTTTCCTTTTTTCCTTTTTTCCCCGTACTAATTGGTTTGCGTGGTGTGTGGGTGTAATTCAGTCGATTTTGTTGTGCTCAGAGTTCAATAGCCAGATTTTCAGCAATTTCCTGAATTTTGTATGGTCCTTGATGGTCCGTATTTTCTTGGGGAGGGCGTTTCATAGATTAATGGGTAAGCATGAGAATGCTGAACCGCCCAGCTTTTTCTTCTTGTATCGTTTGGGTTCAAGGTGTACATTGTTGCAGGATCTCAGGGTTCTAGCTGGTTTGTAGAAGGAAAATGTCTTTTGATGAAGTCTGTTCCCTGGCTGTGTACTGCCCTGTGCATTACGCACAGTGTTTTGAAGGAGATAATCTTTTTTACCAGGAGCCAGTGTAGTATCCTGATGGCGGGTGTGATGTGGTCTCTACTGCTGATTTTGAGGAGAAGTATGGCTGACGCGTTTTGTATTCTTTGAAGTTTCCTTAGCAGGCATTCTGGCATTCCAAGTTATATGCTGTTGGCATAATCAATCCTGGAAATAAAGAGGGATATGATGGCTTTGTGCGTGAAGGAGAGGAATGATAAGATCTTTTTTATTGTTTGTAGGAGGTAGAAGCATTTCCAGATTATTGCATTGACTTGCGGTTCGAGTGTTAACTCGTTGTCCAGGATGGTTGCCAGGTTTTTTATCAAGTTGGATGGTGTCAGTGGGTTTCCTAGTTCGGTTGGCCATGGCAAGTGTTGGTTATCTCCTCCATCTTCCGGTGTAATCATGATTTCCGTTTCATCTGGGTTGATTTTAAGTTCGTTAATGATCATCCATTGGTAGAGTTCCTTGAGGCATTCTCCTAGTTGTGCATTATCTTCTTGTATGTCTCTGAATTTGAAGATGATTTGAGTGTTGTCTGCATAGTTGTAGCATGTTAGTCCGTATCTTATAATGAGTTTAATTAGCGGTGTTATGTAGATGTTGAAGAGGAGTGGGGATAGTGAGAGGTCTTGTGGTACTCCACAGGAGGAATTCCTTGGTGTGAATTTGAAGCGCTTTAGCCAGATTGTTTCTGTCCTTTCTGTGAGGAAGGACTTCATCCAGAGCAGTGCTGTTTCAGTGAGTTGTATTTCTTCCATTCTTTTTATCAGGATGTTGTGGTTGACGGTGTCAAAGGCAGCTGAGAGATCTAGTAATATCAGTGTTGATATGGTGTTGGAGTCGGTGTTCATCTCTGGGTCATCCCAGATTGAGACTAGTGCAGTTTCCATTTCTCTCATGGGTCTGAATCCTATGTGTGCCTGTTCTAGTAATTGGTTATATTTA
This sequence comes from Ambystoma mexicanum, assembly GCF_040938575.1. NCBI lineage: Eukaryota > Metazoa > Chordata > Amphibia > Caudata > Ambystomatidae > Ambystoma > Ambystoma mexicanum. Next base: position 1,193,426,780 of record NC_090931.1, read on the forward strand.
ATGTGCTCCAATAATTGTTTATAGACGTAGGTCCCCAGTATTTTTGCCGGGTAGGGGATGTTCGAGATTGGCCTATAGTCTTCCACATGCGCGTTGTGTCCTTAAGTAGAGGTTTGATATAGACCATTTTGGAAGCGCTTTGTACTTTTCTGGTTTTAGTGGGATTTTTTGAAGAGGTTAAGGTAGTATTCTGATGCATCCTCTGCAAGGATTGATTTGTAGAGGTCTGGAAGCAGGGGTCCATCGGAGATCCTGCTTTGTTGCTCTTTCTCAACAGATTTAGTAGTTTTTCTCTCAAAATCTGTTGGAAGTAGTGCATTTTGTTTGTTGGTCCCAGGGTTGGCAGTACATGGTGGGTCGTTTTGTGGATTGGTCTGCTTTCTATGATTCTGTGTATGCTAATGGTTTTGTTCTTGAAATTGTCTGAGAGATCATCGCATAACTTCTGGGAGGGTGTCAGTGAGTTGTTGCATCCCTCCAGGTTTCTCATCTCATTTATGATGTTAAATAGTTATTTTTGAGCGTTGATTGTTTTTTCGATCCAGTCATTGTAGTATTTCTTTTTTGCTTTGAGAATTTCAGATTTGTATGCTCGGATTTGTAGTAGATATTTTACTCTTTTGCCGTGGTCTAGATTTTTCCTCCATTCTTGTTCTATTTTTCTTTTTTATTCTTTTCATTGCTTATACGTGAGGTGTGTACCATCTTGACGTCGGTTTCTTTTTTTAAGGGTACAAGGTGTCTTTCTGGGCAGATGTCGTTTACGGTTTCTGCAATCCATTTCTGGATTAGGTTTGCTTTTCCATCTATATCAGTTGCATCCAATGATGTGATCACTGGCTTTGAGCTTTCTAGTTTCTCTTTTAGGTTGGTGGTTCTCCAGTTTCTTTTCCAAATAGTTGGATATTTCTTGGGCTTTTTAGGTGGGTTTGATGGTGTTTGGATCACTAAATGGATGAGGAGGTTGTCGCTCCATAGTATTTGGATGTGTGGTGATGCTGTGAAAAGGTTTTTTGTTGGCAAAGATTGTGTCTCTGGTGTGCCCTGCTGAGTGTGTCACTCCTTTCACCATTTGTTCGAGATTCATTGTCTCGAGTTGCTTGGTCAGTGTTTTTTGGGAGTTGAAGTCCTCATCTTCGAACCATATGTTGAAGTCTCAGAGAATTATCAGATGCTCATGCTGTATGGCTGGATTTGTGACTGCGTCTATGAAGGTGTCTGCGAAGGTCATGTCGTAGGTAGGTGGTTTGTAGATAAGAATGAATGTGAGGTTTGATTGTGGACCCGTGGTGAGGTTGGGTGTTTTTAGACGGCCGTCTGTTTTTATTTGGATGTTTTCTTTGTAGGCTACCGCAAGTCCTCCTCCTCTTTTCCCTTTTCTGTTTACTTGTTTGAACTTGAAATTGTCCAGGAGGCAGCTGTGTAGGATCACTTTGTAGTTTTCACCTAGACAGGTTTCTGTGATGAATAGGAGGTTGATTCCTCAGTCGCAGAGTAGGTCGTAGATCTCATTTGAGTGTTTGGACATCGATCTGTTGTTGATTATGTTGCAGTGCAGTTTTCTCTTTAGGGTCTTATTTGTGTTCTGGCTTGCGCTTTTGCGTGGATTTGTTGTTCATTTTCCCTGTCGGTGGGTTGTTGAGTGTGTTGAGTTGTTTTAGTTTCCTTGTTGAATAGGTCAGTTAGGTTTCTTATTGAGTTAATGGACTGTTCTGGTTCTTCTTCAGATTCTGGCTGGTGATGGTGGAGGTTACCTTGGTGTTTGGTGATGTATGGGGTGAGGGTGAGGTTTCTCAGTCTTCCAGTTGTTGCATTTATTTTTTCTTTCTGGTATTGGTGTCCTGTTTGTGTGTATGGGTGTCTAGTCTGGTGGTCTCTCTCTTGCAAGGTAGGGTGTCAGGTAGAGTGATTTTAGTCTTTTTGCTGGGGCTGCTCCTATTTCTTTGCTGTTTATGGGTGCACGTTCTGTCGGTGCTCTGTAGTTCTGTGGTATGGGGGTCTATGTGGTTCCCTTGTGGTTGTCTGTTTGTCTAGCTTTCTTTGGCGCCGGCTAGTTGTTTGTCGTGGCATAGTCTGTTGTTAAGGTATCTTTCTGATTGTTTCACGGTTGCGGGTGGTGTCCTGTGATTGGTGTTTAGTGTGTTACAGGGGCACTTGCCCTCCTGCGTAATTGTTTGTGCTCCTGTATCCAGGGGAGTTGCTAGTTCTGGAAAAGACCCGGGGCTACACTGATGTTGGAACTGTTGGGACTGGGGGCTAGCTAGTCTTTTGGCTGTAGCTCCTGAGATTCTATCTGGGGCTACAACCAAAAGTTCAGGGGCTAAAGCCCCCTTCTCCCCCCCCCTAGGCAACGCCCCTGCCTGTATCCCCCAGTGGTTATTCTCCTCTATGGTTTTGGTGTGAAGTTCCTTTAGGTGGTTGTTTCCTTGTGTGTCTTCTTCAATTGGTGGGGTTGTGGGATCTTGAGCTTAGTGGAGGGCACGGTATTTATTGTCATCTAGGTGATCTGTTAATGGTGGTTTGCTGGGATGGCAGCGATGGCCAATGGGCTAAGCTAGGTGGGTTGGGGTCCTAGCTATTCCCTGGTCTAGTTGTCAGCTGGCCAAATTGTGGGTTCTGTCTTAAGGTGTTATGGCAGGAATTTGAGTGGGGGTGCCTGCCTCTTAGTTGTTGGATTTGGTACCCTTTTCACAACTGTCTGAATGTGATGCAAGCTAATATTCACAATTTCGTCTAGGTGTGACACAATGTAATCTTCACAAATCAGTCCAGATGTGACGGAAGCTACTGTTCACAGTTCTATCTGGATGTGACACACACTAATGTTCACAGGTCTGTCTAGGTGTGATGTAAGGCAATCTTCATAAATCAGTCTGGATGCAACACATGGTAATATTCACAAGTCTAGGTGTAAATTAAGCTAGTATTCACAATTCTGTCTAGGTCTGACACAAGGTAATAATCACAAATCAATCCAGATGTGACGCAAGACAATATTCACATTTCTGTCCCGATGTGTCGCAAGCCAATAGTCACATTTCTGTCTAGATGTGACGCAAGCTAGTATTGGCAATTATATCTGGGTGAGATGCAAGCTAATCTTCACAAATCTGTCTATGGGCCTCATCACGAGTCTGTCGGTAACCCTTAAATGTGGCAGTAGCGCTATTACCGCCGGCACTAATAGCGCCGACGTTACCGCCCAACTCGTGATGAGGCCCTATATTTGAAACAAGCTAATATTCACCAATCAGTCTAGATGTGAGACACACTAATATTCACAGTTCTGTCTAGATGCAAGGCAAGTCAATATTCACAAATCAGTTTAGGTGTGAGACAAACAAATATTCACAAATCAATCTAGATGTCACGCAAGCTAATATTCACAAGTCAGTTTAGATACCATGCCAGATAATTTTCACAGTTCTGTCTAGATGTGAGACAGGCCAATACTCACAGATTAATCTAGATGTGAGACATGCTAATATTCACAATTCTGTCTCGATGTGAGACAGGCTGATATTGACAAATCAATCTATATGTAATGCAAGCTAATATTCACAGATGAATCTAGAAGTGAGAAATGCTAATATTCACAGTCCTGTCTAGTGTGCGGCAAGTCAATATTCACAGATCAATCTAAATGTGAGACACGCTACTATTCACAGTTCTATCTAGATGTGAGCCAGGCTGATATTGACAAATCAATCTATATGGAACACAAGCTAATATTCACATATCAATCTAGAAGTGAGAAACGCTAATATTCACAGATCAATCTAGATGTGAGACACGCTAATATTCAAAGTTCTGTCTAGATGTGAGACAAGCCAATATTCACAGATCAATCTAGATGTGAAGCTATAGTAAAGATTTATACAGATCATGAACACTGTTCAATGGTAAGTAAAATCACTTGTTATAGCAACTCAGAAAATGTTCTGTTGTAAGAATAAAAGGCTATTCAACAACAACAATATCAATTCAATACTTTAAAGGACTTATAATACCTTTCAGAGGCCTTAAGGCTTTAGCAGTCCATCCCTGCCTAGGTATGAGCTCTTCAAGGTCAGATTGGAGGCAATCCAGGTAAGGTACAGCAGCAGACAAGGCAAAGTTCCAGGGGATTCTTCATTTACAAGTTATAAAATAATAAATAATTTGGCATTTATATAGCGCTTTGAACCCTCAGGTATCTGAGCGCTGCTTATTATTACCCACGGTGTGTGGTGCTCATTTATCGACCTCGGAAGGATGAAACGCTGAGTTTGGCGCTGCCGGGATTTGAACCTGCGTTCGCAGGCTCTGCACTGATGTCAAAGCGAGCGCTCTACTCGCTGTGCCACTTGACCGGCAAGTAAGATGCTTATGTGGGTTAAAAAGGTTGCAGGGACCCTGGGAAAGGCTCCCTATGGGTGCACAAGTGTTAGGCTTGGGGGAACAGTATGGGGGAACACACAAACACTAGAATAAGCACTCAAGCAGCAAAGCAGCAACATAAAGACTTGAGGTATGTAAAACCATAACTCCCACAGTATATGGGAAGTTGTGAAGAAGATGCAGCTGGATTATTTCATGGTGCAGGAGCAGTGGACCTTGTCGCCTGTTCTTGGTCATGCAGATGAAAGGAGGGACTATGGAAGGGATGTTGCAGCAGCAGTTGAGAGAAAGGATTCACAGCAGGATTCGTCATGTTCCAACTATGGTCTGCAGATTTGGCACCGTATGGGGGACACCGAGAGTGAACATTTACCGCTTGGTCAATCCAGCTTGATTATTTGGTCCTGCACTCTGGTGAGGGGACTTTGAGGAGGGGGTTGTGTCTCTGGAGGTCCAGCAGGCAGCCACCAAAGTTCTGGGAGGATCTTTCATAGAAAGATGATGCACTGCAATCTGGTTGAAGGTCCCAGGGTATGGGTGGTTTGCAGGCCAGAAAGGTCAGAGCACGTTGTAGGATGGCTCGTCTTGCAGGTCATTTTATGGCTAGTTGGTCTCCACTAGCTAAAGGGAAGGAGTAATCATCTTTTGAGCTCCTCTGTCAATTTTAAAATGGGGTCAGGACAGCAGCAGTATCTTCACAGTTGTTGCACAGGGCTGCAGGTGCCTCGATTTGTCTTCTCTCTTTGGCTATTCTGTTCAAGTGTTTCACTTGTCTTCTTCCTCTGGACTCTCACATTTTATCAAGAATTCCCACTCATCCTCTGCAAATTCTCCCTGCAGTTTACACAAGGGGTGAGGTGGCTGTCCAATCAGTACAGTCAGTCCCCCAGTGGGAACTGGCATCTCTCAGGCACACCAGTATACAAAGGATAGCTGAGTTTTGGGATCCTCTCTTGCTTCCTGTTCTCGCAGCGACACTGGAGCCTCGGTAGGCTATGCAAAGGGTTCCCGCTGAAGACAAAACTCAAACCAGGATCTTCCTTACCCTGAATGGTAGAAGAAGGAGCAAAAAAGGACAAACACACAAGAAATGGTGATAAAGGAAAGAAGCCACCAGTTTGGTTCAATGAAGACCCTTCTGTGCATAACCCCAGCTGTGGAGCTAGCCTGTGGGTAAAATGTGCACAAAGTGAGTAGTACACATCCAATGCCACCAGCCATAAACGTATGAAAGTCACTGTAACCAAAATGTTACAGAAGCAGGGTACACAGGCATACAATGTCATGCCTCAGAACTTCACATATGATGGTGTGTGCTGATCTCACAAAAGTAAAAGCTAGGAAAGATAACAACTATCCCCCTAACCCTGAGAACAGTAGTTCTTAAGAAAGGTAAGAGTATAAAAAGGAGAGCCCACAGGTCTCCAAGCAGCACACTGCACAAAAGGTGCTGTATGCTGGAAAAGTGAAATCCAGATGCCTTCAAGGAGTATGGAGCAAAGCAAGACTCCATGAAGCAAAAGTAAAAACACAGTGAACAGAGTTTCCATGGTCAGAGCAAACAGAATGAATGAGGGAAGAAATGCTCCCCTGATTCAGGAGAACAAGAAAAAGGTCCAGAAGGTCAGCAAAAACTGCCGGGGGTCTCACAGGTAGAGGGGATTGGTGTCACAACCACACACCCTGGGGCATATGCACAGATACCCCGGATGATGGGCGCCATTTCACCATACCGCGGAGGGACTTATCTGTGTCCATTTAGGACACACAGACACAGGGGCCCGGCTGGACTTTGTCTTGGCGCCTCTGGCTCCAAGGTCATGTGGGGAATTGATCTTAGGTTGCAGTAACATCATTGGGCCCTTATTTCCCAGGCCTCTATTTGCAAGGTACTGGGTGTGGCCTTTTTGGGACAGTTTCACGTGCCAGGGACCAAGGCTAGGCCGGGTGTGGCAGGCTGAGCAAGCTAATGGGCGTGGCTAAGGAGCTCAGCTATATAAGCTGCCCCATCCTTGGAGATAGCGCTTCACGTTAACTTGCTTTCAAGCACGTGACGCTTACTGATGTTCGAAGTCGCAGAGAAATACTCACCCTGCTTCCGATGTATAGCTCCATCATCTCTTCTCGGCTTTCCTCTTTAGTGAGTCTGGTCGCTGCAATGAAAGAAGAAAACAAGACAAGGCTAGCGCATCGCAGCAACTGGAAGTGCGCGGCAGTTAAAAGGACACGCGCAGCACCATAATACAACTCACCTGTTACCTGCAATCGCAAATCCAATCCTTTACAGCTCCAGTTACAGGCAACCGCAGATCCACTACTCCATCGCTCTGGACAATGCATCCAACCTCGCAGCTCCAGGGACCCGCTTTCATCACCTACACGGGAGGAGGAAAGCAAGAACAGCATTACTAAAGGTACGGACAATAGAACGGACACTTGTTAGGGAACCAAGCAACTGAAATATAGCTAAAGACGAATAATACAGAAAGTAAAAGCTGGAAATTAACACGCAAAGAAGACAGACAAGAATAAGAACATTACTTACCATAACCCTACTAAAGCCAAGCAAGAAAGGCTGAAAACCAAAGCGAAAAAGAAGATAGACAGGATTCAGAGCACTACTTACCAAAAGAACCAGGTAGTCACATCAGGGTTGGACTTCTGCCAGCAAAGGACCAGTGAAGGAACTTGGTCCTTCGGAATCAAGCACCCTTGCCAGAAGTAGCAGGACGTAGTGCCTACAAACTCTACTAAAAGGTGAGCCAACCAGCACAGCACAATTATCGTACAGTCATGGGGAAGGGACGGAAAGGGGTGCAAGTCGCAGCCAGCAGCTCTCAACGTTCCTCTTGTATTCACGCAGGTGCACGACCCTGAGACGATCCTGCTGCAGTCACTGGTGTTGATGGCTAGCGCATCCAAGCATGCATTTCACCTCTGGCAGGGTTTCAACTGTGCCCCAACACCCCCGCAGCGACAAGGTAAGCATAACAGAATGCGCAGCCTCCCACAAATCTCTGCCTGGGCGTAATGGAAATATCAGAGACTGACCAATTAGCCGAATTGCTGGGAGAACTACGGGCAGAGGTACATGCCTCAAGACAAGAAACCAGTGCTCTAAGGAGGGAATTAATCGTGAATCAGGAACAAACTGATGACCTAGGAAGGCAACTGCTCCAGAATCAGGCTGGCCAGGCCCCACTGCTGGGCCTAAGCCTTCCAGTACAGCCTCACAATCCACACCAGTGCAAGTTATTCTCCCTTGGGCGGTTCCTCTGGCTCCTCCCGAGCGTTTTTTATGCAATCCCAGTAAATATGACATTTTTATGAATCAATGTTGTCTACATTTCATGTGCAGACCAGGAGCATTCCCCAACGACCAGTCAAGAGTAGCGTGTGTGCTTTTATACCTGGGAGATAGTGCAGCGGACTGGGCAATACCTCTGGTGAATCGGGATGACCCCTTGCTTCGTGACTTCAAGGGTTTTCAGCATGAACTGGAGAAGCTGTTCGCTGGACACACTCGAGGTCAAGCTCTGGACAACGAGTTGTTGTCACTTCGGCAGTGCAATCAGGACTTGTTAACATATATCGCCAACTTTAATCACCTCATTGCTGAAACCAACTGGCCAGAAGGGAAGAGAACTATGCTATTCTATCGGGGAATGCGAGGAGAACTAAAGGATGTATTAGCGGAGGTAGTAAACCATCCTGAAGCATGTGCAGAATACATTGATTTAACAGTGCAGCTAGACCATAGGTTGCAGGATCGAAAGGCCGATCGAGCTAAGTCAGAGGGACGATCAGTCTACGTGAGGCCTTATGAGACCCCAACTACACAACACGACCAATGTGAATCCATGCAGATTGGGGGCTTGCGGGGTCCACTCACTAAGGTCGAAAGAGAGAAAAGGAGACAACAGCAGCTTTGTATGTATTGCGGCAAGGCCGGCCACTTCCTTCGAGAATGCCTGGTGAAACCAACTAGAAAAAGGGTCGGAGCAACGGACCAAGTTGAAGAAAAACCTGACTCAGAAAACTCCAGCGCACGGCAAGGGGAGTAGGGGTCCACTTGTCGAGCGATGAGAAGGAACCTTCACATACCTCACACTTAGTCATACCCGTGCTCTTGGTCAACCATAAACAACCGTCAAAACTACATGCATATATAGACAGTGGAGCTGTGGGTAATTATATCGACCAAGACCTGGTGAATCAGATAGGCCCTCCTTTTCGACAGAAGCAGACCTCGGAAAACGTCACACCAGTTGATGGATCTCAGTTGTCCTCAGGCCTTGTGACACTTTACACTGAGAAAGTCACCCTTCTGTGTCAGGATGGCCACTGGGAGGACATCACCTTTGATCTCATCAGTGCCCCCCAATTCCAGCGATTCTGGGGATGCCCCTGGCTGGAGACCCATAATCCCAAGATCGATTGGTGCACACGATTTCTGACCTTCTCCCAAGACTGTGCCGACACTTATAGTAACAGAACCCCTTCAAAGGGCCCAACAATGCCAAGACCCAGAGGTGGAAACATGTTGGGGTTAACTGGAGCCCTACCACCCGAATACATGGACTACATGAACGTGTTCCAGAAGGAGCAGGCGAACACTCTACCTGCACACAGACCTTACGACTGCCAGATAGATCTCATGCCCCAAGCTCAAATTCCATGCACCCGGATGTATGCTCTAACCAAACAGGAGAACCAGCACTTAAAGACATATCTAGATCAATATCTGGCAAACGGCTTCATTCGCCCTTCCAAGTCACCTGTGGCCTCGCCCCTCTTTTTTGTGCCAAAAAAGGAGGGGGGCCTAAGAACTTGTATCGACTACAGATCAGTTAACCAGATCATGGTGAAAAACTGGTATCCATTGCCCTTTATCCTGGAACTCTTAGATCAGGTCAAGGAGCGCCAGCATTTACACAAAACTAGATCTTCTAGGGGCCTATCACCTAGTAAGAGTTAAAAAGGGGGACAAGTGGAAGATGGCTTTCCACACAAAATATGGTCTTTTTGGGTACCAGGTTATGCCCTTTGGGCTTTGTAACGCCCCTGCGGCGTTCCAAATCTTCATGAATGACGTCCTCCGTGAGCTATTAGATGTCTGTGTACTAGTGTACATAGACAATATCCTAATTTACTAAGCTACAAAAGAAGACCATGTCGTCTACGTCTGAGCAGTCTGGAGAAACATAGACAACATCGGTTGTACACCAAATTAGAGAAATGCTTCTTCCATATAACTGAAGTTGAATTTCTTGGATTCATTCTCACTCCCAGAGGCGTGCGTATGGACACACGCAAAGTGGATGCTATTCATAACTGGCCCTCACCAACATCCGTAAAAGGAGTTCAGAGCATGCTCAGATTCGCTCATTTTTACCACCGATTCATCCCAGAATTTTCCCAGATCGTCCACCCAATCAAATCTTGGTTACTGAAGAACAAACAGTTCCATTGGTCTGCAGAAGCCGAAGAAGCCTTCCTGAAAATAAAACAGGCATTCACTTCAGTGCCCATTTTGCGACATCCTCAACCTGATCTTCCATATATAGCCTAAACCGATGCTTCCAACGTAGCCATGGGAGCAGTTCTGTCTCAACGGGACCCTGATACCAGACAGTTACACACCGTGGCATTCTGGTCACACAAGTTAACTGCCCCGGAATTAAATTATGCAATTACAGACAAAGAATTGCTAGCCAACAAGGCAGCATTTAAAGCCTGGAGGCACTACCTTTTGGGAGCTAGACAGTCACCGTAATCACGGATCACCGTAACCTGCAATACCTGACAACTTCTAAAGCTCAGTCCTTGCATCAACTCTGTTGGGCGCTTTTTTTTGCTGAATACGATTTCTCTATCACCTACAGACCCGGAGTACACAATGGGAAAGCAGACTCCCTATCCCAAATGAGTAAGGATGAGGATGCTTTTGCAGCACCGGACCCAGTGGCAATCATCCCAAAAGAAAGGGTCTTAGGCACAAATACTGCGGCTTCCGCCTTGGATGACTTAAAATTCTATCTCCAACAGCTTATGGATCAAAAGGCACAACAAGAATGGATGGCAAAAGGAGAAAGACACCATTGTGGAAAACCTGCCATTCTATCAAGGACGACTCTACATTCCAGAAAAGGAACTACAAAAGCAGATTATCACAATCTACCACAATTTGTTAGTGGAAGGGCATCCAGGAATAACCAAGACCTTAGTCAAGATTAAAAAGAACGACTGGTGGCCAACCTGGTGGAGAGATGCGGTCTGGTTTGTCACAACCTGCAGTGTTTGTGGGTTGCCAGTCAATTTGTCGAAAAAAATTGGTCGACCAGACAAATGGTCGAAGCAAATTGGTCGAAAACCATTTCGTCGAAATTTTTTTTTTTCTATTTTAACCCTTTATTTATTTATTTTTTTGGGGGGGTCCCCCCCAACCCCCCTTTTTTGCCTTAAAAAACCTTTTTTTGCCTAAACGAACACCCAAAAAAATATATATAATTTTAAAAAAAAATTCGACGAAATGGTTTTCGACGAAATTGCGTCGACCAAATGTCATTCGACCAATTTGAGGTCGACGAATTGACTGGACACCGTGTTTGTGCACAGAACAATCCTCAAAAACAAAGTCCTGCAGGTCTCCTTCGTCCTCTGATGGTACTACTCGCTCCATGGCACACTCTGTCGTTGAACTTTATCATCGATCTCCCTTCCTGTAATGGGTACAACACTTCTTAGTCATTGTAGACTTGTTCTCCAAGATGGCCCATTTTATTCCTTTGACAGGTCTTCCAACTGCATCTGCCCTAGCCATGGTGTTCCTGGAACAAGTAGTTTGGCTGCATGGCTTTCCATCGGTGTTGATATCGGAATGGGGAAGTCAGTTGTGTCCACATCCTGGAGAAGGTGCTGCAAACTCGCTAAGATCGACCTTCGGTTATCCACCAGCGATCATCCCCAAACTGATGGTCAGACCGAACAAACTAATGAAACGCTGGAACAATATATTAGGTGCATGCTGCAACAAACTGAGGATTCCTGGAAGGACATACCATGGTTAGCAGAATATGCATACAACAACTCTATCCACACCAGTACGGGGCAAAGTCCATTCTTCATTATGTGCGGACGACAACCACGAACATCTGTCTTCGACCCATCTGAATCATTGGAAATGCCGGCAGTGAAGATGTTACACAAGACCATAACCGGGGTTCTCTAGGAAGCCGCAAAACAACTAACCAAGGCCAAAGAAAAGCAAAAGCACTTTGCAGACCAACATCGAAAAAAAGGCTCCAAAATGACTAAATCGGAGACAGAGTATGGTTGGTGACTAAAAACATTCCCTTGAAGGTGCCACGGGCATTCCGCCCCCAATACTTGGACCCTACACCATCAAGGCTATAATCAATCCTGTCGCCATGAGACTAGAACTGCTGCCAAACATGAAAATGCACCCTGTTTCCATGTTTCTCTCCTAGAAACCAGCGCAGTCTGGAACACGGATCGACATGCCACTGGATCCTGTGATAGTGAACAAAGAACCTGAATTCGAAGTCAAGAACATCTTAGATTCCAAATGGGTTCGATCCAAGTTATACTATCTCATTAATTGCAAAGGGTACGGACCCCAATACCGGACCTGGGAACCCAGTAAACATGTCCATGCCCCACGATTAATCAGACGTTTTCATCAAAATAACCAAACCAAACCAGGACCAGCGAGGGGATCATCCTTAGGAGGGGCCATGAGGGGGAGTGCTGTCTGTGCATATGCCCACACCCTGGGGCATATGCACAGATATGATATGATATGATATGGTATTTGTAACGCGCCTATACACAGGTGTTTCAAGGCGCGACGAGGCAGGGAGGGGAGGAACAAGGGGAGACAAAACAAACAATCCTACTAGGCCAGGTGTCATTCAGATCGCGCAAGTGCAGGGGTGGGGGAGGGGGGAAAAGTGCAAGGGGAAGGGGAGGGGGGGAAGAGCAGTAAAGGTAAGTGGCGTAAGTAATAAATAAAAAAGGGCCAGCTAGTGGCAAGTGCAAGGTAAGTGCAGAGCAAGTGCTGGGGAAGGGGGGGCTGTAGGGATACAGAGACAGTCCCGTAGTGCAGAGGGGTTCCAGGGGATAAGTGACTGGGACCAGGACCGAAGGCAGATTAGAGTGGTCCAGTTGCAGGATCAGTGCAGTTTAGTGAAGAATTAATTAGCTGTTCAGCAGGGGAGAGGGAGAGAGAAAGGAGAAGCAAAGAGGAAGGTTTTGAGGTGCTTCCGGAACCGGAGGTGGTTCTCCTCAAGTTTCAGGGAGGCAGGAAGGCTGTTCCAGAGGGAGGCCCCTGCCGCGGAGAGAGATCTACCCCCAGCTCGTTGCTTCGAGAAGCGGCTGACCATGAGGGAGTTGGAGGCGGATGAGCGAAGGGCTTGGGGAGGAAGATATTTGGGAAGAGAGAGTTGAAGGTATTTAGGACCCAGGCCCCAGAAGGCCTTGTGGACAATGCAGAGGGTTTTGAACTTTATCCTCGCAGCCACTGGGAGCCAGTGTAGAGATTTCAGTCCTGGAGAGATACGGTCCCTGGGCTTGAGGCCAAGGACAAGTCTCGCAGTTCTGTTCTGGATGAGTTGCAGAGGGCGGAGAGTGGAGGCAGGCAGATTAAGATAGAGGCTGTTACAGTAATCCAGCTTCGAGAGAACCAGGGCTCGAGAGACAGTGAGCTTCTGGGGGAAGGAGAGGAAGGGAAGAATACCTCTGAGAAGGTGCAGCTGGTAGTGTGACCTCTTGGCGACGTCAGAAATATGAGGAGAGAAGGAGAGTGTGGAGTCGAAGATGACCCCAAGGTTTTTTGCCTTGCAGGTTGGAGCAGGGAGGGGGCCAAGGGAGGCAGGCCAGAGAGCTGCAGGGAAGGAGGGAGTCGGAGTACCGATGAGTAGAATCTCAGTCTTACTGGCATTAAGGCAGAGGTCATTGGCGGCACACCATTCTTGGATAGCAGACAGACAGTCAGAGATGAAGGAAGGAGAGGGGGAGGCTGAGGGTAGCCTGAAAATGAGCTGGGTATCGTCCGCATAGCACTGGAAATTAGGGCAGAGAGCGGCGATGCGGTGGGCAAGGAGAGCCAGATACTGGTTGAACAGCCAGGGAGAGAGATTAGATCCCTGGGGGACACCACAGGTGGAGAAAAAGATGTCGGAGAGGAAGGACCCCAGTTGGACCTGGGAGGGTCGATTTGAAAGGAAAGAGGTCAGCCACGCCAGAGCCTGACCAGTGATACCCAGGTTTTCACAGAGACGGTTGAGCAGGATGGCATGGTTGACAGTGTCAAAGGCAGAGGAGAGATCGAGCAGAATGAGAACACACGGAGTGTTGGAATCGAGGTTCAGGAGCAGGTCTTCACGGATGTTCAGAAGAGCAGTTTCCGTGCTTCTGGCAGCTCTGAAGCCAGATTGATGGTCATGAAGACTACCAACAGATTCAGCATGGAGGTTAAGCTGGGAGATGGCCAGTTTCTCCAGGAGCTTGCCCAGGAAGGGAGTGATGGAGATAGGGCGATAGTTAGCCGGGCAGGAGGGGTCGGAAGAGGGTTTCTTGAGAAGAGGGTGCACAAGGGAGTGCTTGAGGGGGGAAGGGAAGACTCCAGAGGCGAAGGAGTGGTTGCAAAAGTCAGCCAGGGCAGGAGCCAGGGAGTCGATGTGGTCCTTGATAGTTTTGGAGGAACAGGGGTGAACCTGTTTAGACGAGACTTTCATTGATCGGACTTGTCTGGAAACCTCGTCAGCAGAGAAGGGTGGAAAGGCAGAGAAAGAGGGAGGAGGGTTGACCGCAGAAGGGCCAGAGGAAGAGCCGGGTAGGGAGGGAGGGAGGTGAGAGGAGGAGAGCGAGGACAGGATGTCCTGAGTTTTAGAGATGAAGTGAGAGGCCAGTGCAGTGCAGAGGGCCTGGGAGGGGACAGGAGAGGTAGAGACTGCAACAGGGTTGGCCAGCTCCTTGCAGATTTTAAAGAGTTCGGCAGAGTTGTTTGATGCCGCAGAGATGCGGGCTTGGATAAGGGCTCTTTTCTTGGTGAGAACGGAGAGCCGGTACTGCCTTTGAAGCAGGCGGCAGGCCAGTTTGTCAGAGGATGAACATGAAGCACGCCATTTCCTCTCAGCAACCCTGCACTTGCGTTTTAGGGTGACGAGATCCGAGTCATACCAGGAGTTACATTTGGCTTTGGGCTTCAGGCGGATTCTCATGACGGGGGCAAGGATATCAAGAGTAGCAGATATAGCAGAGTGGAGCATGGAGAGGGCAGTGTCAGGGTGGGAGTCAGCCGAAGGGGCAGGGGGGGGAGAGAAGGTAGCAGCAAAAGCCTCAACTGACACACGCTTCATGGGTCGGATGACCGAGAAGGTGGGTGGCAGTGAAGAGGGTGGCTTTGCCTGAGGGGTAGGGAGGGTGAGGTGGGAGGATAGGAGAAAGTGATCGCTCCAGGAGAGAGGAGTGGAGAGAGGGACGGAGAGGGGAAGGTCAGAAGAGATCAGAGCATCAAGAGTGTGCCCAGCAGAGTGAGTAGGCCCAGACGGGAGAATAGAGAGTGAGAGAGAGTCGCAGAGGTCACGAAAGAGACAAGTGGGGGGACTGGAGGCATCAAGGTGGATGTTGAAGTCGCCAAGAAGGAGGAGTTGAGTGGTTGAGGACAGGAGTGAGGAGGAGAGGTCAGCCCACTCAGAGAGGAAGGAGGAAATTTGACCAGGTGGCCGATAGATAGTAGCCACGGTAAGGGAATGGCTAGGAGAGAGAGAGAGTCGGCAGACAAGACATTCAAAAGAGGAGTAGGTCTGAGTGGGAGTGACAGTGGCAGGAATCCACTCAGGGAAGATAAGGGCAACACCACCCCCTGCACGGTTAGGCCTGGGCATGGAGAGGATCTTGTAACCGTCAGGTAGGAGTGTGTCAAAGCTGGTGGCAGAGCAGGCTGTGAACCAAGTCTCAGTGAGACAGAGGACGTCGAGGTCCAGTTCCTCAAGAAGGTGACAGATATCAGAGGAGTGCTTGATGGCAGAGCGAGTGTTTAGAGTGGCAATGTGGAGAAGGCTGCCATCCTTGAAGAACTTCCGGGGAGGGGTACAGATCAGAGGTACGCCCTGCGGAGGTATTGAGGAAGGAGGTGAAGAAGGAGCACGAGAGGGGGCAGGGAGGGAGGGTAGAGGCAAGGTAGCCAAGGATAGAGGAGGGGGGACAGCAGGAGAGGGGAGGAAGTTGATGAGGTGTGGGAAGCGTCTATCGAAGAGGTGAAGGTTGGCCTGGGGGCCTTGGACCAAGATGGTCCCATTAGCGTAGACATTAATGATGGCCTTAGAGGAGCGGAAGGGGGCCAATAGGACATCCCAACGGGTGCCACCATTAATGGGAGAGGAGGAGAAAGGAGAGAGCACAGAGACCATATGAAGGGTCCATAGGTTGGGCGAAGGCACGAAAAAGAGGATGTCAGTGAGAGTTTCCTTAGAGCAGGCATTAGTGTAGGTGTCAGCGATAGGGAGGCCTGGGTTGGAGACCAGGATGTCCTTTTTAAACTTTTTCCTACCAGATTTAGTGAGGAGAGCAGGATAGTCGATGGAGAAGCAGTTAGAGAACATAGGTGAGACAGAGAGCACCATGGAGTAGGAGGGAGGGGGGGGAGACAGACGAAACGAGAGCACGCAGACAGGAAGTGAGCGGCAAGCACACGTTACCACAATTAGAGCAAACAAACAGTAAAGCGTATTAGGTACCGGGCCACCTAAATCTGAGAATCCTGCGAGGGGAGAAAAAGCACCCTAGTATGCCACAGTTCAGAGCAAACAGTAAAGCGTATTAGGTACCGGGCCACCTAAATTTGAAAATCCTGCGAGGGGAGAAAAAAGCACCCTAGTATGCCACAGTTCAGAGCAAACAGTAAAGCGTATTAGGTACCGGGCCACCTAAATTTGAGAATCCTGCGAGGGGAGAAAAAGCACCCTAGTATGCCACAGTTCAGAGCAAACAGTAAAGTGTATTAGGTACCGGGCCACCTAAATTTGAGAATCCTGCGAGGGGAGAAAAAGCACCCTAGTATGCCACAGTTCAGAGCAAACAGTAAAGCGTATTAGGTACCGGGCCACCTAAATTTGAGAATCCTGCGAGGGGAGAAATAGCACCATAGTTTACCTCAACTGTGTGTACGGTGAGGCAAGGCCCCGTGTGCGGATGTAACCAGGAGTGGAGGGGTGGGCCGGGGAGCAGGAACAGGTGGAACTGGCGACTGTTGCGACTGGCGTCCCCTGCGGACACCTGCAGACACACAGGGAGCCGCACTATAGGAGTCGCCCTTGGCTTGGGGCCCTTAGCCGCGGGGGCTGCCGGGCAGAGGGCTGCCCAGGAGGGGGGAGGTTAAAGGCAGAGGGAGAGGAAGGGGGTGTGTGGGCGGGCAGGGAGGCGGGGAGGGAGAGGAAGAACCAGGAAGTGGGAGGGGGAGCAGGAGCAGGCCCAAACAACGCGCTAGGAGCGCGACTACAATTTAAACAAAAAATAAAATTTTACAACTCACGGAGGCCCAGGCAGGGCTTCCAAGGCCTGCAGTACCCCTCAGGCCACCGGCGACCGCTCTCCGCGCTCAGCTGGAGAAAAGAAGCGAGCGGGGGAACGGCCGTCGAGTAGGCCAGAGGGGAGGCAGGCAACAGCCAATCAGAGGGGGGGTGGGCGGGCAGGGAGGCGGGGAGGGAGAGGAAGAACCAGGAAGTGGGAGGGGGAGCAGGAGCAGGCCCAAACAACGCGCTAGGAGCGCGACTACAATTTAAACAAAAAATAAAATTTTACAACTCACGGAGGCCCAGGCAGGGCTTCCAAGGCCTGCAGTACCCCTCAGGCCACCGGCGACCGCTCTCCGCGCTCAGCTGGAGAAAAGAGATCCCGGATGATGGGTGCCATGGGACCATACCAAGGAGGGACTTATCTTTGTCCCTTTGGGACACACAGACACAGGGGGGCCCGGCTGGACTTTGTCTTGGTGGCTCTGGCACCAAGCTCATGTGGGGAATTGATGTTGGGTTGCAGTAACATCATTGGGCCCTTATTTTCCATGTCTCTATTTGCAAGGTACTGGGTGTGGCCTTCTTGAGCCAGTTTTACGTGCCAGGGACTAAGGTGAGGCTGGGCGTGGCAGGCTAAGCAAGCTATTGGGCGTGGCTAAGGAGCTCAGCTATATAAGCCGCCCCATCCTTGGAGCCAGGGCTTCACGTTAAATTGCTTTCAAGCAACGTGATGCTTACCGACGTTCGAAGCTGCAGAGAAATACTCACCCTGCCTCCGACGCTCCACTCCATCTCTTCTTGGCCTACCTCTTCAGCGAGTCCGGTCGCTGCAACAAAAGAAGAAGACAAGACAAGGTTAGCGCATCGCAGCAACTGGAAGTGCGTGGTAGTTAAAAGCACATGCGCAGCACCATCATACAACTCACCTGTTACCTGCAATCGTGGATCCAATCCTTCACCGCTCCTGTTACCAGCAACCGTGGATCCGCCTCTCCATCGCTCCGGACACTGCATCTGTCCTCGCAGCTCCAGGGACCCGCTCTCATCATCTACACCGGAGGAGGAAAGCAAGAACCGCATTACTAAAGGTACGGACAATAGAACCGACACGTGTTAGGGAACCAAGCAAGTGAAACATAGCGAAAGACAAATAATACAGCACCAAGCAAGGAAAAGCTGGACATTAACATGCAAAGAAGACAGACAAGAATAAGAACATGACTTACCATAACCCTACTAAAGCCAAGAAAGAAGGGCTGAAAACCAACGCCCAAAAGAAGATAGACAAGATTCAGAGCACTGCTTACCAAAAGAACCAGGAAGTCACATCAGGGCTGGACTTCTGCCAGCAAAGGACCAGTGAAGGAACTTGGATGCATCCGTCTACACTAAGTAGGCCTGAGTGTTATCTGAGATCTCAGCACTGGAGATAAACAGTGGGCACCATTCAGACCCTGAAATACTTTCTCACAGTATTCATCCCACTTTGGGTATGTACGTGAAGATTTGGTATTCAAAGGAGAAGCATTGGTCCCATATTTCTCCATGCAATTTCTGTAGTAGACTGTGAGGCTTAAAAAGACTCTCACCTGTGTCTGAGTAGTAGGGGTGGCCCAGTCTTGTACAGTCTGTACTTTGCTGGCTTAGGGCTTCACCCCCTCCTACCTCACGCCCAAGGTAGACCACTTTACTCTGACCAATTTGACATTTGCTTGCCTTTGTGGTCAGATTGGCATGTTGGATAGGCTGTGACATGATGGAGAAGATGTTCTTCCCAAGTGGGGCTGAACAGGCTGAACACTGCTAAGCCATCTGAGTATGCCATGCAGAAATTATCTAGCCCATTCAGAACATGATTTACCATATTCTGAAAAGCGACAGGTGCATTTTTCAGTCCAAAAGGCATGACCTTAAAGTGGTACAGGCCTTCTGGGGTAGAAAAAGCTATATTTTCCTTGGCATGGTCTATCATGGGTATTTGCCAATATCCAATTGTCAAGACAAATGTACTGGTGAACCTAGTTGATCCAGGTTTATTTACCAGTTCATCTGTTCTTGGCAAAGGATGGGCATCAGTCTTAGTGACTGAATTCAAAGCCCTATAGTCCACGCAGAAGCTTAATTCTTTGGTCCCTGCTTTTGGCACTAGTACAACTGGACTAGCCCATATATTTGTGGAGTGTTCAATAGCTCCAAGGTCAAGCATTTTGTTGACGTCTTCCTTGATGTGATTCCTCACATGGTCTGACATTCTGTAGCCCCTGCTTTTGACACTGTCACCAGTATCAATATCATGCTAACCCCAAGGTGTCAGGCCTGTTGTCAGTGAGAACAAAGGGCCAAACTGACTTAACAGAGCTTTGCACTCCTACTATTGCTGTAGTGTCAGGTTAGAAGAGCATTTAACTTGTTCTACAGACCCATCTGAAGGGTGTCCTTTTAGAAGATCAGGGAGCGGCTCACTCTGATATGATATGTGACATGATGTGGCATTTATAACGTGCCTGTGCACAAGTGTTTCTCTCCCCTCTTCTTGATCAGAAGTTAGAAGCAAAGCTCATATCTCTGGTGTGGGGACATAAGCCTCCAGGCAGTGTGTGTGTGTGGAAGACTCTAGGAGCCTCCGTGGGATTGCTCAAGTCCACCAGATAATCAACCTCTGCAAGCAAGACTACAACCTTAAAAGTTCCTGTCCATTTGTCCTGTAAAAACTATTTGTTTGATTGGGACCATAACTTGAACTAGCTGGTCTGGGGCAAACTTCACCGTGTTAGCTTTCTAGTCATGCCAATGCGTGACCAGGAATTGACCAACCTTCAGGTTTTCTGAAGCTTCAGTCATCATTTGTGCCATCCTCTGTCTGAGGCCTAGCACATAGTCATTAATTCTTACAGGCTTTGAGGGTGGAGCTCTCTCCAGCCCGTCCTTAATAAGGGCCACAGGGCCTATGACTGTATCCCCATATAGGAACTCAATGGGGTGAAAGCCCACTCCAGCCTGAGGTACCTCTCTGTTACCAAAAAGAAGGCATGACAGAAGAAGGTCTTACTTTCTTCTAAGTAGTTCCTCTAAAGCGCCTATCCAGCTCTTCATGGTTCTGTTAAACCTCCCCACAAACCCATTGGCCTGGGGATGGTAGGATGTTGAGAATTTGTAGGTGATCCCATAGAGGTTCCACATGGCTTGCATGTAGTGGAACATAACGTTTGCTCCCCTGTTGGATACTGAATCCTTAGGAAACTCACCTACTCTGGTAGAAATACCAAGTAGGGCCTTAGCAGCTGCCTGAGCAGTACCAGTTCTCATAGATATGGCCTCAGGGTTTCTAGTGGCATGGTCTACTACAACCAGTATAAACTGGTTGCCTGAGGAGGTTGGAGGGTCAAGGGGACCAGTAATGTCAATCCTCACCCTCTCAAAAGGGACTCCCACCACAGTGAGGGGCACTCGGGGTGCCACATTCCTGTTTCGACTTTTGCCAGATATTTGGCAAGTGTGGCAGCTCCTGGAAAGTTTGTCTCCTTCTGCACCCATCTAGAGCCAGTAGAAAGACAGTGAGCATCTCTATTTGGTTCTTTTTGTACTCAAATGACCAGCCAGAGGGACCGCAGGGGCTATTTATATATTTATTTATTTATTCATTGGGCATTTTTAAGGTGCTTATACATCAAGAAAATGTGTGTTTCAAAGCGCCCACAGGGCAAAGGTAGGGGACCAAGAGAAAACAGCAAGACAGTGGAATATGCAAAATACAAAAAGCAGCCCTACTAGGCCTTGTGAACATTTGGACCGTGCAAGTGCAAAGAGAGAGAAGGGACAGGGGGTGGGGGTAAGTGCTAGACAATCCACAAAGGGGTGAAGTGCCAGGGAGACAGTTGCAAGGCAACAGGTAAGTGGCAGGTAGTGACCACTAGATGGAAGAGGGGTCACCAGCCCATAAAATAAGTTCAGGCCTGCGAGGCATCACAGGTGTAGTGGTGCCCGAAGGCAAGTGCAGGGGAAGGGCGGATGCTGCGGCAATCAGACAGAAAGCCTGGGCCCCGATGGACACATAAGGGCCCAGGCCACCAATCACAGCTACTGTGGGGTTTAGCATGGGAGAGAGAGAGGGAAGGAGGAGGAGAAGAGGAAAGTCTTGAGATGTTTGCAGAACTTGAGGAGATGTGGCACAAGACAGAGAGAAAGGGGAGGCTGTTCCTGAGTAGGGAGTCAGCTGAGGAGAAGGAACAGCTGCCCGCTCTTTACTTAGATAAGCGATTGACAAGCAGAAAGTTAGAGCCAGATGATCAGAGGGATCTGGAAGCAGAGTATTTGGTGTGAGCAAGTTGCAGATACCGTGGTCCTCGGCCCAAGACAGCCTTATGAATGATGCAGAGGGATTTATTGCAGAATTGTGGATCTTACTTCGTGGGGTTCCACCAGTCTCCTTACGTCCCATGGAGTAGATACCATAGGCTCACTGTAGTGGATACCATAGGCTCACTGTAGAAGAGACCATCCTCCCAGTAGAGTCTAGCTTCCCTGCCTCTTTCGCTTCAAGCTGGGAGGTTTCCTGCTGATGCAGACCTTCAAGAGAGTGACACTCTCTCTGTCCCCTGCTAAAGTCTGTCCTAGAGGGTCCACCGTCTGCAGCTCAGGATGGTCTCTAGGATCAAGATCCTCTATGCAAGGGAGATTCTCATCCACTATTTCACTAGGAGGTGGCTTTTCTGGTGATTCTTCTTCCACCAACTCAGCCTTACCTGGAGGTGGGCTCACTGGGGTGACCTGGAACGTACCTTTAATAAAAGCACTTTTCTTGGAGGATGGTGTGGGCTTGAGGCCCTTCTTTCCTTTGGAGACTCTGGATTTCTCCTTGACCTTCTTGTTTTTGGAAGATGTGGGTGATAGTCTTTTCTTCATGGGAGAGATATTGGATTTCTCCTTGATCTCAGGGGGATGGTCTCTTAAGGTTGCCTCCCTGGCCTTTCTGGTCAGCTCCCTTTTCTTCTTGTTAAGGGGCTTGGGTGTGCAGGAGACTTCGCACATGGTATTCAGGTAATTTCCTAACAGTTCCCCTTCCAGGCACTTCAGGTTCAACACTGACAAGATTTTGAAAAGTGATATCATTGCACCTAATGATGGCAGGCCTTAGGGAGCACATTTGGATAGGGCCTACTGCAAGCGTAGTGGCCCCTTTGAATGCCTTAGTTAGATCCTCATGTTTGAAAAAATGTTCATCCACCACAGTAATTCTTGCCCCAGTGCCTCTGATGGTAGGAGTGTCCTGGCCATTTACAAGTACACTGTCCTTATAATATTCATCAGTGTTATCAGGGATGGAGCTATAGACATATATATTCTGTTGTTCCCACAGACCCAGGGACACAAACGAAACTCTAGCTTGGACACCTATGAGTTCTTCAGCTGTGGTGTAAAGGTTGACACCCGACATTGTAGCTTCTCCCTCATGGGCCACCTGACCCACAAACCACACATTTGCCAAAGGTTCTTTGGAACGGGAGTTACTGGTAACCACCCTCTGGTTTGGCTCCAAAGGCTTCACTAGCACTGTGAGGTTTATGGGGAAATGTACCCTTATGATGTTTGGGGCCCTCTTTTGTTGGGGATACGTGGAGTGATCTTTCCCATCTTTCTTATGCTTCTTCTCCCTCCTCCTTTTTGTGAGGAGCCCCAGAATCCTTGTGAGTAGCATTGTTGGCTACCCACAGGTCATCAGCTAGTGCTAAGTTCTTGGGGTCACGTTCTTTAGAGTCAGCCAAATGCTGTCTCAGGTCTGTGGAACAGGCATAAAAAATGCTTTCTATTATGGCAAGATTTCTCATACCCTCAAAAGTACTCAAGTTATGGCCCTTAATCCACCCATCTAAGTTGTTCAGGCTTTTACACACGCAAGTTTCCTACAACAGAGCATACTTTTATCTATGATCTTTAAACATTTTCAGGTATTGGGAAGGGGTCTTCCCAATCCTGGCTGTGAGAGCTATTTTTACCAACTGGTAATCTTCTCTATCAGCCTAATTCAACTCCATCACAGCATCACAGCCATTCTGGGGTAGCCTAGAGCTGACCCAGGAAACTAACTCACTGTCACATATAACTTGCATCTTACATGTAAATTCAAAAGTTCCTAACCAATCAAGAACATCAGTCTTCACATCATACACAATCACCAAGTCTTTGGGGAGATGTGGCTTCCTGATCCTGGAGGCATCAGACATAGAGGACCCTGAGAGGGAAGATGAGTCAGAAGACATCTTTTTCATTTCATATGTATTTATTTATTTATTTAATGTTAACAGTTATAGCACACGGTAAACCCTGAAGCATCAAGGTGCAGTTTACAATTATTATTAACACAACTTAATCGGTACAGACAGTAGGACGGTCCTCTGGGAGTAAAAAACAGAAACAATGCAGCAGAGTAAGAC
Source organism: Ambystoma mexicanum (assembly GCF_040938575.1). Lineage (NCBI taxonomy): Eukaryota > Metazoa > Chordata > Amphibia > Caudata > Ambystomatidae > Ambystoma > Ambystoma mexicanum. The sequence goes on from NC_090931.1 coordinate 1,193,450,130, forward strand.
AGTGTATGTACAAAGATATGGTATGTGTTTGGAGAGGAGGGATGCATTGATCTCCTCTAGGACTCTTGGGAGAAAAACAATGTGGTGTGCTGCTTGAAGAATGCCCAATAAGAATGTTCCATTCTCAGGGATGATGGTAGAGCATTCCAATTCTTGGCAAATATTAATGGGAAGTGGCATCACCTGCTCTTTGGAGGAGTCTGAATCTGGGGGTGTTGTGGCAATTTGTGTGGGACAATCGGGTGAGTCTAGTATCATAGGTTTTTGAGAATTTGGATGAAAGGTTTCTTGGGGCAAAGTTCGAGATGCATTTTCGTGTTATGGCCTGTGTTTTGAAACAAATGTGTTCTCCAATTGGCAGCCAATGTGCATTTCTTCAGGCTGGAAAAATGTGTTATTTTCTGCAATGTTCAAAAAGTTGCCCTTAGAGTATTGTTCTGTATAATTTGAAGCTTGTTGAGTTGCTTGCAGACGCACCTGTGAATAGGACATTACAGCAGTCCAACCTGGAAACAATCAACGCTGTTGTTATGGTGAGGCATCTTTCTGTGGAGAGGAATGCTCTACAGGCATAAATATGTTTTGTGGTGTAGGCTGCTGATTAGGCAATGGCATTGACTTGCCTGGATAAGGACAAGGTGGAGTATGAGTATACCCCAAGGCTTTTGATGTTGCTGGAGACTGGGATAGTGATGCAGTTAATGATGAAGGATTTTTAAGCCGGCTCTAATTTGTTTAGGAGGGCTGGTGAGCCGACCAAGAGCAGCTCAGTTTTGTAATCGTTGAGGCAAAGCAAATGTGTCGCCATCCATGCTTGGAAAGTTTGGTACCCTGAGCTCAATGATTTTGAATCAGTGGGGTAGTTACCGGCAATGGGTAGGAGTAGCTGCGTATCATCAGCATAGTTTGTGTATTTGATTCCCTGTGCGCCGAGTAGGTCAAAGAGTGGTTTTGTGAAAATACTGTACAATGTGGGTGACACGCATTACCCCTGAGGGATACCACAGGTGACAGGGGTTGAGGGAGCTGAGGCAGATGTGGGAAAGGCTCTCATTGTTCTTTTTGATAAAAAAGGATGAAATCCAGGTAATAGCCCCTAGAGAGAAGTAGGCTGACGATTGGAGGGGCTGGCATAACATTTGATGATCCACCAAATCAAATGTCGCTGGGAGATCCAGCAGTAGGAGTAGGACTAGTTTGCCAGAGTCTTTGGATTCCTCAAGCTGATTTTTTAGATCAACTAGGGTTGATTCAGTTCCGTGGCCAGGTCAGAAACCTGATTGTCGCAGACCTAGGAGGTTGTTAGATTCCAGGTGCTTTTGGATCTGTATATAGGCTGCTCTGTCCAGAATTTTCAAGAGGAATGGTACAGTTATTATAGGGTGGTAATTTGTGGGGCTCTCTGGGTCCAGTGTGGGTTTATTTAGGAACGGTAGAACCCAAGCATCTTTTAGGTTTCTGGTACAGTACCTAAAGGAAAGAGGGCATTGATAAGGGAGGATATGAAAATCGCTAGTGCTTCAGCACAGTCTTTGATGACTGCAGTGGGGCAGATGTCGCCTTGGCCACTTGAGGGCTTGAGACCCTTTATGATTGGGTCATTTTCAGAGACAGGTTTGAACTCAAATGGTGGGGTGTTGTGCCAGCTGACTTGGGGTTTCAGGTCAGGGTGGTCATTTGTGGTTGGCAGTTTGTTTTTCTTTTGCAGGATCTTATCTTGTAACATGGATATTTTGCTTACTAATGCATGTTGTATGTTGGTGCACCAAGTGCAGTTGGTGCTAGGAAGGTCTGGGGATTCTAATTCCTGCAATATGGAAAAGAGCTTCCTAGTGCTAGAATTATCTTTGGTGATACTGATGTTGTAGGTGGAGCTTTTTTCTTGGAGGATGGCTTGTTTGTAGGCTTTTGTTGTGGCAGTTAATTGAGCTTTGTTTTGCTGATTGGGGTTGTTTCTCTATGAGATTTATGCTGCGTGTTTGGGCGAACAGAGTGTTTTGAGGTCTGGACTGAACCTCAACACGTTTGGCGTTTTGATTAGTGTCAATAGCCAAAGTCAAGGTTTGGTTATAGTTGTTGACCAAGGTGGCTAGGTCGCTGATGGGAATAACTTGGTCTCTGAATGGTTTCAGTAAAGTCAGAAAACTTGCAGGGGTTATATTTCTGGAGTTTCTCATTGGTATGGCGGGCAGCTGGGCGTGTTGTGCATGAGGTCTAGGTAAAAGAAAGGTAATAATGTTGTGATCTGACCAAGGGCAAGGCACGCATGATAGAATTGTAATGCCACAGTTCAGGTCAGCAAGCCAATCTAGATCTGGCCTTTGTTGTGGGTGGAAGTTGTGATGTGTTGTGTGAATCCCTAAAAACACCCAAGACATTGGTTAGGGAGAGGGAATTGGAGTCATTGTTGTCACTGAAACCTACGTTGAGATCGCCTAGGAGTGTGGCCTTTGATGTGGGTTTGGAATTGGTGGACTGGATAAGTGAAATGTCATCCTCAAAGGGGAGTGGAGGGCTTGGGTTCAAGTAGATCAAGTGGACAGTTGCTTTGGCTGTGTGTGTGAGAGAGTCAGTTTAACAGTTAGTATTTTCCCTTATTGAATGATATGGGTTTTAGCTTATCTGATGGTTATCGGATTCTTAGCTATAATAGCAACTCCCCATCTAGTCTGTCTTTGCGAAGAATGGAATCATTTTGCGGGAGCGCCATGGAGATAGCTGGGCCTGAGGCTGCAGGAAGCCATGTTTCAGTAATGGCTAGCAAGTTTATGTTGTTAGTAGAGATCCAGTCAACAATGTCAAATGCGTGGTCTGCCGCTGACCTGGCATTGATTAGGGCTCCCCTGATGATGTGGTAATCCACTGTGAGGCCTTCAGCATTTAGGTTGGATTGCATAGCCTGGGCTTGGGCTAAAGTGGACATGGCCTTGCATGGGAGTCCCGCAGGTGAGGTGAATTTGGCGTTAATGGGTGGATTTAGGATTTCTGGCAGGTGCGGCATAGTGTGGTTAGAGAGACTGCAGACGTTAGTGTGGTGGTCTGATATGTGCAGTGGTATTGTGTTATTGAGAGCCTCTAGGAAAGGAGGGTCAATGCCAGTAGTGGTTTTGGCTGGTGCTGGGCACGGCTTGTATAGGTTGGTGAGGTTGGATGCAACAGGTAGGGCTGGCATTATTGTTGATGTGGGTCTAGGCGTGGCGGTTGGGTTATGAATGGGCTTAGAGAGGTTAAGCATTTGTTGCCACGTTGAGATGGATGCAGAAGGTGGGATCAGTTAGCTGCTGTGCACGGTATGTTTTGTACCTGTCTGGTTGGGGGTGAGTGAGATATTAGCGGACAGTCACATTATGACCTTGTTGCTGGGGGAGGCAGGGTATTCATGGAAGGTCTGTGCAGACAGGCGCGAGCGCCTAGTGAAGCCGAGGCAAGGAACTGTCAATGTTTGGAGGCCGTATACAGACTCTTTGCGTCCAAGCACCATAGTTGGCTGCACAAATGAGCATGATTGCAAGAAGGCAGTGGGGTATATGGAAGACAAGCAAGGTAATGTCTTTGCCGTTTTTAAGGTAAACTTAAAACTTAACAAGCTAACAGAGCCATGCCTTGAGTGGGGCTGCTGCTGGACTGTACGGCTTTCAATGGCCTGGCAGGGCCAGACAGTGTGCATTGTGAGGGGGCTGGTTTGTCTGCCACCTCCCTCGGGCTCTTGTGGAGCTGGCCAATCAGCAGTGTGCAAGGGCGAGACTTTGAGGCTGCAAGGCTCAGCCGTTGATATTGCCGCAGCGGCAACCATCTCATCCAGGAGTGGATGCTCTACTCTTAGACCATCCCCAGTAATTACACTTACTGTAGGGCAGGGGAGGCAGGATTCAAGTGCCTGTGTTACTTCAATGGTCCAGACAGGGTGCATCCTACTCTGGCCGAATCTCCCTTTCTCTAATTCTAAGATCCTTTTGCAGTTCTTTTTCTCTAATTTCTGATTGCATTTCTAGTTTTCTGAATTCTAACTGGAGTTTAATTTTTTCAATTTCCAGAAGTACTTCTGGGGACATGTTAGAAGGCATAGTATGTATGGGGGGAAGAGTTGGAAAGGAACTACTAGGAATTGCTGCCTCTTCCTTCTCTGATTCTTCACCCCCAGGTAGGTGAGGACTAAGGTCTGTATCTTGACCTGCATTATCTTCACAAATATCAATATTAAGAGTAGGGGTGACAGGCCTACTAATTGAAATGTGGTGATCCAACAAGGTTTGGATCAATTCACTTTTCTTTTCTTTACAACTGAGATCTATAGCTTTCCACGTTTCTTTAAGTTTACTGTAAGATTGAAAAGAGCCTATGCGTTAAAGTATTCCAAGTTATAGCTGTTTAGTAGTTACAGTTTAGGTAGAACTAGCCTTGTGGATGGATTCTCTGGACACAGGTACAACTGTGAGTCAATGTAATCCAACACTACTCAATTCCACCAACTGTAAAACCAGTGTTAGGGGAGTTTTCCTAAAGTCTACCTGGGAGAAGACTTCATAAATCTAATCCGTAGTATACAGGCCCCAATTTCACTATAAGTATGACTCAAGGTTTGGTAGTTTGGCAGAGTAGCCAGGCTTGCTTTAGGAGGGAGATGTGAGCTGAAGTTCTTTGGTGTCCAAAGAACTGCAGATTGTGATGGCTAAAGGTTCATTTCAATGGTCGGTTTGACAGGAAAGATGCTGGTAGCTGGATCCGTAGTAACACAGCTCAGGTGCAGCGTGTTCAAAGAACAGAGTTCGAAGGATCGCCTAGGGTCTAGTTGACTGTCAATGGAACATCGGTAGCTAAGATTCTGGCGGTTCTAACAGGTGGTTAGAAGATAGCAGGTGAAACAATGAGCCTCTGGTTCAAGCCGTGGCAACAATGTGTTCGGCTGACACTACAATGGCAAACTGGTTCAAACTCACAGTTTAGCAGTTCAGGTGCAGCACCCTCATTATTCTAGACGACGAGTAGTGTTGAGCACGGTTCGAAAAGGAGCTGTGGTTCAAAGACAATGGGCCTCATTACGAGTTTGGAGGTATCCATGCTCTTAATAAGCTCCAATAAGTAGCATGGCTGCCTCCAAACTCCGGATCTGTGGCCCCTGAATGGTAGAAATACCGGGCCATTCTGACTTTGAAGGGCCCGGTATTTCCCCATTCAGGGAACCCGGACCCGGACAATCCCCATTCCTATTTGAACCCCTATAGGGCTCAATGGGAATGGGGAGCATGCTAACAATGGGCGCGTTAATGACAGGCCCGTTGTTAGCATGCTGGTCCCCTCACGGGACCCGCAAAGGACTTCTATTGTGACCAGACATCCAGAGCGGGTCCCGGGAAGGAACCTCGTAATGAGGCGGTACAGGGTTAATGGCTCTGGCACCTTTACCAGCACCATTAACCCCTTACCACCTCAGTTGTAATGAGGCCCAATGTATGAGAATGGAGAATCATGAGGGATGCCAGAATTGGTTCGACAGTTGGTTTGAAGTTGAGGATGCTGACAACTCCATGTGCAGTTCTGCTGGATTGGCTCGATTCAGTGGTTGAGGAGCTGCCGATCATAAGGGCCACCAGGGTCAATTTCACCTGGCTATCACTGCATCTGTCAAATGGGCACCTGTAACCTCTGAAACTGCTCTATGCCACTGGTAGTGCAGAGGCTGCAGATCAGGATACTGATTCAGCAGTGCACAAGTACACACAATGCTTTTGTCACAGAGTTTATGAAAGTGGAATCTCATCGCAGATTACCCTTCCAGAGGTGGAGTTACCTGTATCATGTAATTAATTTAATAAAAATGAAAAACTCCAGGGCTTCTACATAGAGTCCTTTCCAAATAGAACTTACATGAACATTCAGTCATGAATACATTACTTTTCTTGACTTAATAATACACATTGTCGACAATAAGATCATTAGCCAAACTTTCTGCAAACCCACTGACGTCAATGCAGTCCTCCATGCTAGCAGTGGCCATAAGCACAGTTTTATAAGCAACATTCCAAAAGTAGATATGCACAACTGCACCACTGAAACAAGTTTTGGAAAAGAAATAGAACTAATCTCTTCCAGATTTAGGAAGAGAAGCTATAGAGAGAGTCACATTTCTCAAGCAATCAAGCAGGCAAAGGGGACTGACAGGAACACACTTCTAAATCCCAAAATGCAAACAAGAGTTTTGAACAGTGATCTTGTCAGATTCATTACTAAATACTTAGCACAAAATAAAGAAATACTTAGAATGTTGAGGTAGCATTGGAGTTTTCTCAAATTACAGGGTGATCTAACACCCTATACTAGAGATAATACTGATGACGTTTTCACAAGGGCAAGTACTATAGGGCTAAGGGAGAGCCCCAGTTACTTAGAAGCACTGCCCAGAGAATGCACTGTGACTTGGCTATAAAAAACTTTTAAATGGGGATCATGTAAATGTGTGCATATACCCATTATAAACCACATCTTTCAGAACTTATAATAACACACTTATTAAGATCAATGTATTCATCAATTATACATCTACATATGTCATCTACCTGATTCTATGTGTCTGTAAAGCTATGTGGGCAGCACCAAGAAAGAGTTAAGATTAAGAATTCAAGAGCACCTGTACACGATAACAACACAGAACATACACTATCTGCTTGTGCAACATTGGCATAAAGAACACAGAATGGACAAAATAAAAGGCAAATGTTTTGTGGGGATAAGAAAGTGCAAAAGAAATTCTAGATATAATAACAGAGAAATCAAGATGAGAAGAAAAGAAGCACACTTATCTTTGAGTCTAAAGCAATTCACGATGGTTTGAACAAGGATCAGGAACTGAATACCTACTTGTTCAAAAGAAAATAAACAGTTCCTTTTGAACGTTTGTGTGATGAACATTTTCATTATGCACAATAAGCACTTTTGTGGATTTATTTCATTTTTGCCAAATGTTTTAATCTTTTTTCTAAAAAAGATCCCTGACTTTAACCATCAACACTCCACCTTCTAGTTTTGAAAGTTATGATTTTGTACCTCTTTTTTTGCATAACATAAACATGATTCTTGGTAATCATTATTACTTCTAATGTATTTGAAACATACTCAAGTGAACCAATGACTGAAAGCCGCTTGTGGTATATGCTGGGCCAGGTGTATCATGGCAGGCATTGCTGCACAGTTGACAACTTATTTTAATGTCACCTACAAATTAGTAGACCAATTCATTCATCTATTAATTTCAAATGAGACGGTAGGTAGAGTTATTTCAACTATAAGAATGGATATACTCATGCCTGGCTCAACAACATTTTAACAGTAGAATAGAGACCTTTGGACATATATCAGATGTCGATTTGTTAATGTGCAAGTATAACTTTATTTTCCATTAGTACTCGGCGAGGGCCAATCTTATTGTAACATGCAATCTGATTGGCCCTCGCCGGGGCTTTACCTGACCGGGAATCCCTCTCCCAATGTTCCTCTCTTTTCTGTCCCTGGCGAGGGTGTGGCAGCCACTCAGCCAATGAGGAGTCTCAGAACCGGGTAATACCCGCTCCGAGCCACCACATGGCTGGAGGCTGCCATCTTCTCCAGCCGGAGATCGAGGTAAGTGTTTTCTTTCCCCCTCTCTCTCCCTACCCCACAATCCAAACAAACCCATTCCCGCCCTCCCTACCCCACTTACCTTCTTTTTGGTCCATTTCGTGAGAGAATGCGCTGGTAACACTTCTGTCCCCAGCATGCCGCTCCCAATCCGCGACAGACCATCATGGAAAGGAAGAAGGGACTAGACGTAGTCCCTTCTCTCCTTTCCATAGCAGGCATTTTGTTTCTTTACATTTTCCCTTTAGAACCCGTAAGCCCTTTTGAACGAGGTAGTGCTCAATAGGAAGAATGAGGGTGCAGAAGTTACTCAAACATCAATGATAAGACTGACTCAGGAAGCTGGCAAATAGTTAGCTGTTTTTATAACAATTATCTAAAACAGGAAGTACAATGGACATCGATGGACGTCTCACAGCAATCTTTTAGCGATTTTAATAAAAAACATGATTATATAGTGAAAACTCGTCATCACTGACATCATGCTATGTGGCAAAATAATAAAATCTCAGTAGGATTGTGGTAGGACAATGGGGAACATCTAGGTATACTTTCTATAGGGTATGGGATTGTGATTAGGTCTCTACTGTCAGGTGGACAACTATGCCCACCCCTAGTGCAGGTCATCCTCAGTGTCATAAATTACACAACATTTAATTGGGTATCAAACTGTAGGGCTCTTGGATATATGGCCCTCTACAATTGGTTGGCATGCTTGTACCTTTCTGGAATATTCCACTCGCTAGCAGCCCGCAAGCTGGTAACCCAGGTGCTGGAGGGTTGGACATGACCATACCTCCCCACTCAATTAGCCCATCATCCATCATCACTCAAGCCGTGAGAATAGTCTTTGAACTCGGCCTTGCAAGTATCACTACTCCTGGGAATGGAGGGGAATGTGAGCATACCCTTATCTTCAAGTCTCTGCATAGTATGCGCAAGTCTATTTCCATCTAGACCATGTGACAAGAGACCATGTTTTGAGCTCCTTCTTCGCATTTTATACTATTAAAGTGATTACAACCTGGCACTCATTGTCTTGTCATTGCACCTTAACAGGAGATTGCCTCTGGTCTTACGTTCATTGTATCTTTCCATGATAGATAACCAAATTTGTGACTGACTCAACCCTTGACACTGGGTCAGACAAGCCTTCTCGATTCTTCCTCCATCGCCAGCTGTTCTTATTCTACTGCACCACACTTTCTGCCCTTCTGCTCATAGGATCCCATTTTGCTTAAATACGATGTGGAACATTCAGATTCTATACACCTATATTACATGGCCTGCGGTAGCAGCCATGTAGTTATGGTTAAGTTGCTAAACCCATAGGAAGAGCACTTTTTGGGCGGCTTATAACTTAGCTCCCCCTGGCTGAATCCTCACCAAACTTTGCAAAAAATGGTCTACTCTGAATTGTTTTGCAAAGTATGGTGAGGTTTTGTCCAGGGGGGGCAAAGTTATAGCGGGGGGCCCAAAATTTCATTTTTTTCCCATAGACTGAACGGAGAAAAAACTTTTCTCACGCCTACAGCCCCAACCGCTGGATGGATTTTCACTAAATTTGTGGCAGGAGCGACGGCTTGGTCCCAAAAGTGTGCATTTGTATATTTGGTGAAAATCCATCCAGTACTTTTAAAAAAAACAACCAAAAAGTGGGTATAAAAAAATGTGTGATATCTATGTCCGCTCCGCGGACACAATTCCCTGTTCGCTCCGCAGACAGGACACCGATTGGCTTAGAGGGCAACGTGGTGGATGCGGACATCGGACATGCCCGCTGATTGGATGGTGAAAAGCATGAAGTGCGTCAGATTTTTGGAAACGCCCGCCATCTTGGATTCACGGGCAGCGGCCGGTGTCCGCGGACATCGCAGTAAAAACATATTAAAAAACACAACATCGCACTTGTCAAACTTATCAAATAATCTCTGGGGAGGGGAGGGTTGATGAGGATGGGATATGGCTGAAAGAAGCAAAAAAATGGGTGGTTTTTACCGTGAAAGTCCGCAAACAGTTCGGATGTTCACAAACAGTCCTGAGAAGTTCGGGGACACTTCAGATGTTTGGGGGCAGTTTTTAGATGGCATATAACTTTGGCACCACTCAATGAAACCGCATGAAATTTTGCAATTATATTCCTGACCTGATTCTGAATGTGTTTGCAAAGGTTGGTGGGATTCTGTCAAGGGGCCAAATTAGAGGGGGGGGATCACAAAATAATGTAAAGGCTTATAAATGAGGTGACATTTGACAAATGTACACTTAATATCGCAAACTGATAATATAACTAGATATTAATGTTTTTATGAAGTTTGGTGGGGGGCAAAATTATAGAGGGGGTTCCAATATAATGTAAAGGTTTATAAATGATGTGCAATTTGACGAATCTACACTTATTTTGGCAAACTGATGAAAGATCTAAATATAAATGTTTTTGCGAAGTTTGGTCGGATTTTGTCAAGAGGGGGCAAAATTAGAGGGGGGTCTCAAAATATTGGAAAGGCTTATAAATGTGTTGCTGTTTGACAAATCTACACAAAGGTTTGCAAAAAGATTATAGATCTAGATATAAATGTTTTCGTAAAGTCTGAATGGATTTTGTTTTTTGACAAGTGTCATAATGTAGGTACAAATAAATAGTGATTTACCTTTGGTGACTGAGGTGTAGCCTATGGCAATGGGCAGTGGCCTCAGATTATCTGGGTCATGGAATAAGGTCATGATCCGGACAATCAGGCTACTGGCCATGACCACAAGGGACAACACATGGGGTTAAAGTGGCCATGTCCACCTGGGACTGGCTTTGTGGTAAAGTTATTCGAAATTGGGATAGGTTTGAAAGGGAAGCAAAAATGTGCTTGTGGTAATATGGTCATAGGGTTCTCTTTTCGCCTGTACGGAACCCCGCCTTCCCTTTCCATGGTGGCCATCTTGGAACATGATTTTCCTTCCTACACCGGGACGCGGCAGGCGTCCCGGTGTAGGAAGAAAAATCCTTTTTTAGGACCCTGGGTTCCCACTTTCGCAACCTAGGGTGCTAATTGCTCTTATCCCCCACTACAGGGGCTGGAATGGGGGGATAATGGTCCGGAGACCTGGTTATCCACCCTCGCTTCACTTGGGCTGATAACTTGGGCAGCCAGGCTGATATCCACCGTTCCATCCCTGGAACGCGGGATAAACACCACAATATTGCCATAAGCATAACACAAAATGCAAATGAAAATGTTGGAAAATCTTATTAAGTCTATGTACTTTACTGAGAAATATAAAGTAGAGGGAGTCTATATGTTTTTTTTTTTAGTTCTATTTTTTAACTGTGAAAGGTGGTTCCTAAAGGAACATTTATTTTATTGTTTTTGGATGCATTTTTTTTTGGGCAGGAGAACTTAGAAAGAAAGGTGGGGAGGGAAATGAGGGAAGAGGCACCAAACACTAATATGGAGGGGCAGGTGGACAGGGGAAAATGTTGTGCGTGTGTTATTTCTAAGGTAAGGGGCAGTGTTTCTCATGCTCCTTGATTACAGCAGTGGTGGTGTCTCTTGGGGAGGAGGGATGGCATTAACTGATTCCATTTTAAGATAAATAGCAGTTTTGCTAAAAATATGTACTGTGTACTACATTGTTAATGGATGAGTAGGAGTAGGTGGTGGAGCTGTGCAAGGGAAATTTTGAATTTGAAAGTTCCTAGATCAGTAGAAAATTCAGTTCCGAACTGTCTGCGAAGCACAGATCTAATCGTAAAGTGTGGACGGGTTCTCGGACACGTCATCATGCCGCGCACAAGCATATGGTCATGTGGCACTGCCCGGAAGGTCCGCAATGCAATCAGATGTTCGTAGACGTTATGGCTAAGTTGCACTAATAAAAACCTATGAAATTCAATGAAAAAACTTTGTTAAGGGGACATTATGGTTAAGTTGCACTAATAAAAACCTATGAAATTCAATGAAAAACGTTGTTAAGGGGACGTTATGGTTAAGTTGCACTAATAAAAACCAATGAAATTCACTGAAAAAACGTTGTTAAAGGGACATTATGGTTCCAAGTGAAACCGAGAAACCCCTGAAATTCAACAGTTATGGTAAACTAAGCAACCATAACTCGCGCCACCACCGTGCAATGCTAATAATAACACCCAGGACATCAAAGATTACATCACAAATGGCATTGATGACATCACTGATGACATCACATGTCTGGCTCTCTCTTTTTTCCTTTACTGATTGTAGACTTATACTTCAAATATGTTCTTACAGTAATTCACTTAGGGTCCACTCACAGCATATGAAACATATACATAGGGGGAAACACATACTTGGAAGACAGCAATGCTTTCTATGTATGAAGATGATTAGTAAGGTTAGCAACACTTTCTTATAGGTCTGCTGTTTTTTTATTACTGTACTTTCCCTGGATATGCTCATATGTGTACACATTGCATTTACACTACTTTGCTTCCTTAGGGTCTAGTCACAATATGTGATAGCTATACATAGGGAAGTAGTAGCTTTGAAGCAGAGCAATCATGTATGTGTATGAAGATAATCAATTAAGTTAAGAAGATTGTCGGGTAATACTGCTGTTTTTTTGTTTACTTCACTTTCCCTGTTTATGCTCATATTTGTATGTGTTGTTGTCTGTTTGTGTTTTGTGTGCAATGCAGTAAGTGGGTTTTATTAGGTACCTATTAAATGTTTCACAGTAAGCAAAACTCTAATAAGAAAGCATTTATAATGTTAGCATTTAACATGGGAAGATTATTAATATTGCATCCCCATCATGTCTGCTGCACTCTATGCCCATGATACTACTTGTGTACCTTACTATATTGGAAATAACTTAATAATACAATGCTATTTGGATGAATGCATTGCTTAATGCACTATGTACCTCATGATATTTATTCCAATGATCCTTGACACTTTTTTATATACATTACAATAAGAATCACTTGTACAGGCTTTTCATGAAAAGTAAATGCACATGTGATGTCATCAGTGATGTCATCAATGACATTTGTGATGTCATCTTTGATGTCCTGGGTGTTAGTCTTAGCAGTGCACGGTGGTGGTGCGAGGTATGGTTGCTTAGCTTACCATAACTGGCGAATTTCAGGGGTTTTTCGTTTTTTTAGTAGCGCAACTTAACCATAACGTCCCTTTAACAAAGTAGTTTCATTGAATTTCATAGGTTTTCATTAGTGCAACTTAACCATAAAGTTCCCTTAACAAAGTTTTTTCATTGAATTTCATAGGTTTTTATTAGTGCAACTTAACCATAACGTCCCTTTAACAAAGTTTTTTCAGTGAATATATATATTCAGGTCAGAGTCTCTACATTCTGAATTACGATCCCCAGCAAACAAATAAGATGGTCTAAAAAAGATGTTACATTTAAATGTTCTCGGGCCAATACACATTGATGATCAAGAGATGGGTTGAGTTTGATCCCAATATTTGCACATGGGTCAGTAACATTCTAAAAAAAGATGCGTCGGAGTTCAAAACCCACAGGTTGGTGGCCGATTCAACAAGAGTTAAGAGGCCTCCATATGGCCATCTAGAGGGACCGCGTTTCACAGACTAACAAAGCACTGGAAAACCATCCATCACCTGTGTAGTTGTAGTTGTAGTTGTAGGGGTGTCTTGTAGTTGTAAATCCGTCCATCACCTTTGTAGTTGTAGTTGTAGGGGTGTCTTGTAGTTGTAGGGATGTCTTGTAGTCTTGTAGTTGTGGGGTGTCTGCATTCATTCATGGGTCTTTGAAATGGGTAGATCTTGCCCCTGTCAATAAGCTCCTGAAGACCGGGACTCAACAGGGGGTGGCTGTGCCAACAGGTGAATCCCAGACCCTCAGGGGACCTGGAATAGGTGCCACCTCGGTGAGGGGAGGAGGCCATATTTCCTTGTTAAGTCCAGTCTTGGTCAATTCTTTCGATTCAGAAGGTGTGAGGTTTTTCACACATGGCAAGGACCCACTCACTGAAACCTGAGCCAGGGTCTTTTTCACCACTGGCCGAGAGAGCAAGCTATTCAAAAAGCACCCAGGGGCTTGTGAGTTTTCTTTCCGAGGCATGGTATTATTTACGTTTGTTTTCCTCTGTGGAACTCGTTGTGAGGGTACCTTACGTCCTGCAGTTATTGAGGGATTGGTCGTTACCTACTGGGCCGAATCAGCACAAATGTTCTGTGCTTCAACTAAGAGGGTTACTCGATTGTTCACTTTTCCCTGATTCACCAATACATTCTCCAAAATTGGTGATTATTAGGCTGTTTCTTTGCCTAGAGAACGCTGCTGCAACGAACCACCATAATTTCACATTCGGGAGCAACCCCCTTATAGGGAGCCCCTCTTTGATAGTACTGACCGAAAGACGGCCTGCCGGAAGTTCAGGCATTTTTTCCTCTGATTTGTGCCCTCCATTTCCGTACTCGCCATAGGCAGAGGCTCCTTTGGGCCATTCACAATATCCTTAATTGGGCCATTAGAATTAATACTGTGTTGGGTATTCACCATTGGTGCCCCCAACTCATTTGAATTAATCAAGCCTTATGAGAACAAAAAGTCTTTGGCTGCTGCCTGCAGTTTAATATTATCGAATTTAAATAGGAATGACTCCACAAGCACAGAGTTTGCTTTTGCCTCCATTTTTAAACCTTCATAGATTGAGACCAAGATGCAAATCACCTGATTGAGTTCCACCAAGGACTGCTCCCATGATAGGGCTCCTTCTCTTTTAGACCCGAATGGTAAGTCCACATTACTGGAGGGACCTTGGACCCGACGAAATGGGGACTGACTGAGAAGAATAAAGAATTGAAGCCCAATATGTACCACTGTCCCATTACCAACGCCGTTGGAAAATCCAAATAATTCAAAGATTTTTCACTCAGGCTCGTGGGGGATAACCCCTCCCCTTGATGTTGTGTGCAGGGGATGTTATTGGGGGGGCTCGGGAGAAAGACAACACATGCACCCCTCCTGCTACTAGTGCGCTTTAGCCCAGTTTGTTCGAGTGGGAAGTAGGAGATGATTAGTTGCAAGGTTACTTTCCCCCTCTTGGCTGGCTCAGCGCGGGCCGATTGTGAGTTGGACAGCCACCCCCCAAAGGACCCACTTTGTGAGCCAAAAGTTCAATTCCCTGAGGTAATACAGAGTTTGTTTCAGAATTAGTTGACATTGGGAGAGGAATATTAGGCCCAAGTCAATTGAGACAACCATGTTCATTGTCAAACCTTTTTTACCGCTTCTCAGATCGTACATCTGTGGGCACGTTTGGTACTAGTGCAAACGGCCCACAGCCAGAGACTCACCCAGACACCCGTCCACCTGCACTGACTGCCGCGACTGTGCTCCACTCATACACCACTCCGCCCCACTTTGTGGACTTCTGATGCTTTTGAAAGGGCACCTCCTCCAACAATGAAGAGCACTGAAAGACTGCCAAAAAAGACTCTGGAACTGACTGCCGTGACTGCGCTCCACTCAGACACTGCTCCGAACTATATGCTTAGGTGACATGCCAAATCAGAAGTACCATGAAAGATAACCAACTGTTAATCAGAACTGATTTTGGCAACTAGACGTACAGCACCACATCATATTCTCACCTATATATACAGAGCCGGCCACAGATGATAAAACCAACGTTCAGAAAGGGATTTGTAGAAACGCTTGCAGGGGCGTTATAAATGCCATATCATATCATAATATAGCCAGAAATGTACCTTTCAAGTGCATGCTGCTTCACCCCTTCATTGCCAGGTGGTTTAGAAGGATTTTATGACAAATGGGGTTTGGAGACACACAATTTGCAAATACAGTTAGTGTAAGGATATGATTGTAATTAGCCACCTGATGGATATAATCGATGACAGACACCAAAAAATCCCTGTTTTATAGAAGGACAAATATAGATAAAGATATGGCTAAATTTCTCATAGACATTGGATGGATACATAGAGGGACTATGGTCACAAAGGAAACCTTACATGCATTAGGTAAAAAAGTAGACCTATGGGACTGGCTAGAGAACTTTGCCCACATAAGTAATCTTAAGACATATCACTTTGTTAAATATTGATTGTATAACTTCATGAAGCCTCAAGCTTACTTATCCCTCTGCCCCTCCAGAAGACTTAGACACTTCATCATCCTGTTCAGATTAGAGCAATTGCACACCATGTATAGCAGAGGGGCTTGGGAGAAAATCTGAGTGGATAAGCGCATATGTTGTCTCTGTATATCCCCAGATTGTCTAGAGACAGCTAGACACCTTCTCACTGAATGCCAGACACTGAGAGACACAATTTTACGCCATTTGGGCGACTTTGTACATGATTGTGCAACAATACGCGATATGTCTTTTTGGCTCTATTGCACCAATACCAGCAACATGCACTTATTTATTGCACTCTATAACATCTGGCAACAAGTTGAACTTGGACTGAGGGTGGGCTGGGATTATCCCAAGATTGAGGAGTACAAGGGAATATATAGAGTACCTCAGTGGAGATGGAAATTAGTTAGCTATGTAGTTTATGCAAAGGTTCTTTTCAGTTGTAGTTTTTATATTGATATTCGTTCATGGTTTTA
This sequence comes from Ambystoma mexicanum, assembly GCF_040938575.1. Taxonomy (NCBI): domain Eukaryota; kingdom Metazoa; phylum Chordata; class Amphibia; order Caudata; family Ambystomatidae; genus Ambystoma; species Ambystoma mexicanum. The sequence goes on from NC_090931.1 coordinate 1,193,466,342, forward strand.
TTTGTATATTTGTGTATATTCTTGGATTGAGTATAATGTTTTGTGATTTGAAATGTGTAAAAAATTGTATGTGTGAAGTTTGAATTTATTTTCATTCTATACCACATTAAAGAATTATTATAGAAGGACAAAAATAGCCTGTTAGGGACCCTAAAAGCTGAATGACTCAATAAGCTCGCTCGCTCAGATCTTCAGTGACTGCTTCTCTAAAATTTGAAGTGAAATTGGTCTGTATCTGCTTGGGTCTGGTTGTTTTTACAAAGCTATTTTAAAAACTGAATGAGTACTGCTTTTTTAAAGCATCAGAGTCAATAATCAGATTCAATGGTGTTAGTTAAATCCAGTAAAGACACATGACCCGTTTCCTTGAAGATTGTAGCTATAGATGTATCTAGTCAAGAGAGATTTTTTAACCTTACATAATCATATTTTAACCTTACATAATCAGATTGAGAGGGGAATGTTGCTTGTCTAGGGATGATTTCACTTGGGACTTTTCTTTGCAACATCGACTGATTGGAACATGATAGAGAAATACCTATTTGCTTCAATACTGTAGTTTACCTAAGCAGGAGTGACCTTTTTCAAGTGATCCATCGGCTCGCACACATCCCCAAGTGAGATTTGGGTTCGTTTGTGGTTTCCCCAGCATTTTTCTTCCAGCCTGAATTAGCTTGAATCTCCTTTAAGAAACATACATCTTCAAGGACCTTCGGGAGAAGTTCAGGCAGGTTTGGGCCCGTTTGTCCAAAAAAAACATACACTAAATAACTTAAAAGACTTCAGAAAGGGAGAGAAAGGGTAGGGGGAAAATGTGGTTGTTGGGTGAGACTGGGCTGAGGGTGGGTCAGCAAGAGGAAATGGGGTCCTGTGAATCTGTGAATGTTATCCATTAAGACAGCACATTAGACTCTGGACGAAGATATTGCAGTTGATTAATGCAGCTACTGCAGAGATGTATGTGTAACCTGTGGGTCCCAGGTTTGAATTTGTGTAAACAGAACTCTGCATTTCACCCTTCTAAATTTGATCAAAGTATAACAGTTTAAATGGGTAATTGTAAGATTGCATACCACACCACCAGAGACAGTCAAATGTCAGGCATGCCTGGATCTTATTTTCATCATTCAGAGATTGACACATTGGGTATTACTGAGGTTTATTATAGTACAATATATGGAATTCATAAGACATGGAACTGTGAAAAGCATAAAGTGCTGGGAAAAGTCAGTCATGCATTAGGGGTGCATGAAGTTACATCTTGCTGACTTTGCTTCCATGCAGACTACTGCAATAGGGAGAGTCCATGGCTGCAGGTCCATGATCTCAGAAAGGCCAGAAGGGTTGAGACGGAGTCAGTCACATGTTAAGCATTCATGATGTAGACCTTGACATTTCTTAAAGGAATACCATTTAGTGAGCTAGGGTTGCAATGCTATGAGCTCTCTACCTGGGAAAAACACATAACATGCATCTCCAGTAAGTGGCCTGAAGGTACCGGGAGTGCCATGGATGTTCCTGACACCAATATATGCAAAGGGGATGGCCAATTCATCTTTTGTGCTGCAGCACACACCCCTCATTATGTCCAGGCCTCTGTGAATAAGGTGACCTGCACATTGTTCAAAGTAATTAATATGCATCACGTGCATTTTCAAAAATTGTTAATTTGGCACTAATTGTATTTTTTTTTTTAGGATTGACAGTTGAAAACAGAGTTGTTTTATGTTTCTATATTTAAAAAATAGTCATGGCCAAACCATTATCCATTAAGACACTTTGGGCCAGATTCTGAACAAAACATTTTGTGAAAGAGAGGAGATGTACTGGCACATCTCTTCACTTGCACCAAAAAGGAGTCAGCCCAATTCACAAAAGGGCATCTGGGCGAGAGCATCTTAGATGTGCTAATTCAGTTGCCTTTTTTTCCCCCTTTGAGCATTTCTGCAAATAAGGGGGCATTTCTGTACATTTTAAAGCACATCCCGAATTAACAAACAGCACAGAAATGAGGGTCTTCCCCGTGCACCTGTTCAGAACAGGTGTAGGGGGAGATGTAAAAGAAATCAGACATTACCCTGCCATGATTTTCTATTGAAGTGTGCAACCATGGGCTAAATAATAGCTGTCAATAGCAGTTATGGGCCATATTACATACATTTTTTACCGATGCAAGTGCAATGTTTGAACTGTTTTGGCACAAGGGTCAAATTTGCCCCATTTTTAAAAACACTGGGACACATAAAAAAACCATTGCACCTCGACAGGTGCAGTTTGGCATATTAAAAAGCATCATGACTAAAATTGCCATAGTGCTAAAAAAAATACATTTTGATGCATTTTTGCATCAGGGCAAAGTTTGCCCTACTGCTAATACCATTCCATATTAGCACTAGGGCATACTTTGCCCTTGTCCAAAAAGGGCAGTTTTTGCGCTGGTGATTTTAACATGGCAAACTGCACTTGTCGAGGTGCAATGCTTTTTAAATATGTCCCAGTGTTTTTAAAAATAAGGCAAACTTTGCCCTAGTGCTAATACAGTGCAAACTTTGCACTGGTGCACAGTTTCTGTAATCTGTCCCCTGATCTGCCAAACGGGGATGGAAATGCTCTTTTTTAGTCTTTTCTCTGAGACTGGTCTTTTAACGGTGCTCACGTGGTTGCTATTATCCAGCCACATTTTTGTGTCAGGAGAGTGCAAGGGGGCGGGACAGCCCCCCCCTTAAATGCTCAGGTCATCTTTGTGAAAATAGCGCAAATAAAAGGAACACATTCTATGCACTTCCATGTGTGCCATTGTTTGACAATCTGGCTCATTGCTTTCTTTGAGGGCTTCCCTGGCAGGAGAGGTACTGAACTTTTGACCTATTCAATTCATTTTATACTTTGCTTGCTTTTTACATGTGCTGGTAGGAAAAGCCCTCAACTCTTCAACCCAATGTTTAGAGCAACATTTTGTCAGCATTTATTGTCATGAACTTAACCAAAATCTGTCAGCCGAATCTCTAGTTGTTCGGCTGAACCCAAACTTCCTGAATAAAGTGAAAATTAAGATTATTCAGGGGTTGGCTAAATTTATTCTCCCATTATTCAATATACCAAATGACTTTTATTAGTAAAACATGATGCTGGGATCGGAAAATGCAAGCCAAGTGATAAATAATTTTCATTGACTATGGTGAACACCTCTTTGTATAAGGTACACTCTTTGAAGTCTCGGTCTCAGAAGATATATTTTTTTATGCCAAAAGTATACTTTTTCGTGAAGAGATTTAATCTGTTATTTATGAAGGCTTCTTTTTGCAGCATTGCACTAATGGTGTGATTTTATTTTGTAATCATTTGATGTTAAGTCACAGAGAGACACTTTGTGGTATTTTGGTAGTGACGGCAATAGAAAATCTGCATGACTAATGTATGTCACAGTTACAGTCAGCTGTCAGTTTCTGCTAAACGTATTCTGAAGATAATTCAGTTGGGGAAACAACATTTCTTCCTACTTCAATCACAAATGTATATCGAAAAACACACCAAGATGCAAATAATTGTCTAGACTTTTTCTTCACACTGACTTCTTTGTTACTTTGCGCTCATCACTTAGACTTGCGGGTGTGCAAAACATCTGTATGCCAGGTGAGCAATACAGAGTGACTTTGGCCACATGTGATGTTAACTTTCTAATTGTGTGGTGTCCACTTTGCTGTGAAAGGTTGGAAAAAGTAGCATTGCAAAATGTCTAGTATTCTTTTGAGACAAAGCTGCAATTAAGCTATGGGCGCACACACATATATATCTCAATCTTTCTACAAAATCAACGTACACTATGCACACATGTGTAACTCTATCTTTAGTATTGTTTGTAAAAAAACAAATGTAAATCTGTATTATACTTCTATCAAAATCTTCCATTAACAACAGCTATTTGTACATTACATTCATTTTTTTAGTTGGCCAACGTGGTGTTTAAGTGTTGGCGTTTTAAATCGATGCAAATGTTATTTAGTATAGAATTTCACAAAGACAGGACTGGCTTACCTTGTCATGGTATGCTTTAAGGGTCAAGCAAAGTCTTAATCAGAAGCAGGTTGGAGGGGGTTTTAGGGGAGTTTTCCTAAACTCTACCTGGGAAGACTTTATAAAACAATGCATTGGTATACAGGCCCCAACTTTTAGTATACTTCTGTAATAGCCATGGTTTTGGTAGTATGGCAGAGCAGCCAGGCTTATCTTAGGAGGGAGTTGTGATCTGTATGGGAGTACAATGAACTCAGTAAATACTTAGGCCCAAAGAAACTCTTACACACTTGTAGCTGTAGTTATAGTAAAATAGATATTCCTTTTATATACAGACGGTAAAGTCAAGTAAAGGTCAGTATACTATGTTAACTTATAAACACAATAGAAAACATATGCAATACTTCAGGTGAGCAAACCATAAGTTAAGAATTTTACGGATTATGAACACAGTTCAATAGTGAGTGAAATCACTTTGTTATAGCAACTCAGAAAATGTTCTATTGTAGGAATAAAAAGGTTTATTCAACACCAACAATATCAGTTCAATGCTTTAAAAGACGTGTAATACCTTTCAGAGGCCTTAAGGCTTTAGCAGTCCATCCCTACCTAGGTATGAGTTCTTCAAGGTCAGATTCGAGATAAAGCAGGTAAGGCATAACAGCAGACATGGCAAAGTTCCAGGGGATTCTTCAATTACAAGTATGTAATATGCTTTTTGATAGCTAAGATTTTCATAGTAATGATAACTCTTACTGACCTGTGTCAACCCCAGAACTTTTTGCTGGACTGGTAGATTATTTTTCCCTATACCTCAGTGAATGAGAACCTTTTTCCACACTCACAGAATATTTTACTCTTTTTATGGGTGTCATTTTTAAGACTCTCCATAGTGTCTTTTTAATGGTATGCTTTTTTTCAACTTTTGGCACATACTGTCTATTGTTGCTGGTTTGCCGTTGGGGCTCCCCTTTTAACTTCCACTGGCTAACCGTGAGAGAAATACAGTTCCCAAGGGTAGAAAGGATCTTTGGATCCCTTTTACATGTTATTAAGTGAGACCAGCACCCCTAACTTATGTGGAGTGTTGGGGGGATACTCGGTATCCCCTTTCACATTCTAAAATGTAACATTTATGTTACAAGGACATACTTACCTTTAATGGCTGATGGCAGTGAACCATTGTATTAATTTGGTGCTCCTTTATTGCGGGCTGCTTCCACACCCCCGGTAAAGGCACCCATGTATGCTCATTTTACTTAAATGGTTTCTGTTTTATTTATTCACCATTTCAGCACTCCTCCTCCTTTCTTTTCCTTTCCCCTGACCTCCAGAGTGGGAAATTCCTTTGTGTGATTTTTATCTTCAGTGGGAGTCCTATGGATTCCCCAACCAGGCTCCAGAGTATCTGTGAAGGCAGGAAGTGAGGGAGGAGTCCACAACTCTACAGCCCTTTGTCTTCCGGACTAATTGCGAGAATCCAGTTCAAATTGGGCAGCAGGCTGTTCCGAAAGGACTGCCAACCCACCAAGTTTGATGGCTGTTTAATTGGCTGGGTTCCTTCGTAAAAGTCCAATCCCTGAAGTTGAATAGGTAGTTGACCACTGGAAGCAAAACCAAAGTGGATGGCAAAGGAAACGCGGCTGAGACAATTTCCAGCAACCAGGGAGTCTACAGTGAACTGGAGCCTGTTGTAGCCGTTCCTTCCAATCGATCTTGGGATCCCAGAACAGAGGGCTCTGACCCAGAGCCTAGTAAGACTGACTAGACTCAAGAGGATCTGCATTGTGAGCCCTCCCATGCTGAAATACCCCAATACCCTGGGAACTCAAGCCATCTGGTGGTGCACGGTCTTCTGAATTCTGAATCTCGCTGAACCTTCATGGGCATCCTACTGGATCTCGAGAGGCAAGATTTAAACTGAAAAGTCCCCTCACCAGAGTGCTGGGCGATGCAAACGACGCAAATCCAACCAGTGATATTCTGTCTTCTGTGCTGCTGAAAAGGCGCCAAATCCACAGAACCACATCCAGCCATGAAGAAACCCTTGCCTGAAGCCTTCTTTGTCAATCATCCAGGGTCCTGTGTTCTGTCCTCCTGACAAGGAATGCAGTACCTGGGTGTTTGGCTGCAGGTCCTGAATACCCTCCTTTGGCATCCTCCTCTTCTGTGCTGAGTAGTCCATGTGAAGAACATCCTTTTTAGAGTCTTCCCTGTGATTCCTGCTGCAAAAGTCCTTCCAGGGTCTTGTCTTCAATCCTCTTGGTAAAGGAATTCAATGACTGAATTTTTGGTTGCAGCTCCCAAAGTCTTCTTACTGGAACTCTTCTTCACTGATAATGTACTGTACTGGCTTGGGTATTTACTTACCGTAAGCCTGAGTGATTATTGTGTATCCTCGGGGTGCTTCTGTGCTGGGGAGGCCACCCATCCAGTCCACCCAGGCCCATTGCTGGAATCCTTCCAGGGTGTCTTCAATGAAGCCCCTGGACCCTCAACTAACTTTTAAAGTGAACTACTTACTTGTTTGTCCAGTCTTCCTCTGGAACTCTGACTTTACCTGCAACTGAGCCTTATCTCACCCTACCTACTGTTGGCTCCTAGAGCACTAGGGTCCCTTTTCTGCCTCTGAGAGAACTCATGTAATATCATTGGGAGGGGCTGGATTATTTAAGGGGTCTGCCTTTTAAATTAAAATTAAAATAAACATAAATAAATAAAATAAATAAAATAAAAAGAAGTGTTGAAAAGTGTACTTACTTGTAACGGAGTTAGTTGGTAACTTTAAGTGAATAGTTACAAAAGGATAGTACTTACCTAAGCTATATTCTGCCATGCTGAAATGTATATATATATATATATGATTTACTTACCTTAAATAAGCTGTGTGCCTTCTTAAATAAGTAATCTCTAAGTCTTGCTGTCCTTAGAAACTGTCTCGCCATTCTAACTGAAAGTTGACTTGAAGGTCAAGTTACTCAGCTGTGAATTGGGTTCCCCTCTTCCCAAAGGTAATGCTGCTGGTTTCACTTTATTATTCCTGTTAGGAAAATTGTATTAGTGTCCTCAGTTTGGTCTTGCTTCCCCTGACTTGCTCTTAGCCGTGACGGAACAAGACTGCTTAGGTTATACTTACCTTTTAGGTTGCTGGTAGCTCCTTACAAAAATATAGAGGTTTCACTTACCTTGAGTTAGCTGTGTGGCAATGAAAAAATAAGTTACAAAGTTCTTGCTTGTCTTAGAGTGTCACTGAGCTAAAAAGTAGCTGTAATGGTATATTACACAAAAGGGCAATCCCTATCATTTATGAGGAAAACACTACTTGGTTCACAAATTCCAGCTTATGGAATTTTTGCAAAGGAGTCTGAATATTCACAATCAAACGTATTTCAAACATGGAAGTGTAAAATAAAAACCATCATGGAAGCCGCCAACATCTCTATAGATGAGCTGATCAATCGACCTCAGCACGCAAAAAGAAAACTCGAAACCTGGGATTGGATATCAACTTATGAGCTTCGTGCAAATCGAAAAGCCACCCTCCCAGACTTGACGAGCATGTTGAAACTACACTCCCCTCCGATGTATCTTACAACATGTCCATCTCGCTACCACAGGAATCAATTCCTGAAATTTAGACTGAATGTTCTGAACACCAGAGAATCATTATGTCAACGTCGATCTAAAGTCACTCCCTCAGATAAATGCCGGTTTTGCAACTCAGGTGAAGTGGAATCATTAAAACATCTAATAACATCATGCACAGAGCTGACCATTACTCGAGAACTACATCTGCACTCCTACAAACCCATCTTTTATGACCCAGACGAGTGGTGGGAAACAGTTGCCGCCGGCCAAAACATCAAACTCACATGCAGTATAATAAACTTCCTAGACGCAATCCTGAACACCGATCAAATCTGAGGTCAAGAGACAAGAGTTCATTATGCGTGAAGAAAAAGGATAAAGAAATAAAGGAAGCGGAAATGACAACATCAACTTAAGCTTTAATTGGCACACAACAGCTAAAAGGAGACACTCTTGTAACAAAAGTTTGATACATGTATTAAACTGTAGTTTTACAAAAAAAAAAAAAAAAAAAAAAAAAAAAGTAGCTGTAATGGTATATTACACAAAAGGGTTTACTTACCTTGAAAATAACTGAGTTATCCCAAAAGAGGTTATAGGTTTATACTGTTCCTACAATGAGTGTGTCACTATTCACAAAAGTAGATAGTCCAGTTGACTTAATATGACATTTCTTGTAGAGCCTCATGGTACAACTGCTAGGGTCTACTAACCTAACCTCCGAGGCTAAAAACCTTGGGGTCATCTTCGACCCCACTTTCTCCTTCTCTCCTCACATCTCTGACATCTCAAAGAAGTCACACTACAAGCTGCAACTCCTCAGAGCTATTCTTCGTTTCCTCTCCTTCCCCCAGAAGCTCACTGTCTCCAGAGCTCTGGTTCTCTCTAGGCTGGACTATTGCAACAGCCTCGTTCTAAATCTTCCTGCTTCTACTCTCCGCCCTCTGCAACTCATCCAGAACATGACTGCAAGACTTATCCTTGACCCCAAGCCCTGGGATCGTATCTCTCCATGACTGAAATCTCCGCACTGGCTCCCAGTGGATGTGAGGATTAAGTTCAAAACCCTCTGCATTGTCCACAAGGCCTTCTGGGGCATGGGGCCTCAATACCTTCAACTCTCTCTTTCTAAATATCTTCCTTCTCGAGCTCTTCGCTCATCTGCCTCAAACTCCCTGAGTTGGTGGAAGATCTCTTTCCTCGGCTGTGACCTCCCTCTGGAGTAGCCTCCCTGCCTCCCTGAAACTTGAGGGGAACCATCTCCAGTTCCGGAAGCACCTCAAAACCTTCCTCTTTGCTTCTGCTTTCTCTTCTCCTCTCCCCTGCTGAATTCCTGGCCAAAACTGTACTGGTTACCTGGCCACCCTCTGATCTCGGGCACAGGTCCCCTCCCCCACCAGTTACACACCTGCACTGCCTCCCTGGCAACCCCTGCACTTGGGGACTGTTTTTCTGCATCCCTTCTGTTCCCCACCAGCGCTTGACACCTGATGTCTGCACTTACCCCTGCACTTGCCACCAGCTGCCCCTACATCTCTTATTGTTTTATTTATTCTATTACCCCATGTGCTGCACTGTCCCCTTCCACTCCGCACTTTTCCCCTTCCCCCTTCCCCTGCACTTGCATGATCTGAATGACAATCAGCCTCAGTAGGATTGCTGTCTCTATCTTCCCTCTGTTCCCCCTCCCTTGCCGCGTCGTGCCTTGAAACACTTGTGCGTAGGTGCGTTATGAAAGCCATAACATGTCAATGACTGTATGTACTCTAAACATAATTATTGAGGTAAATTCCCTAGAACTCCTGTTAGGTATTCCAAATAAGGCTTTATGCTTTGACTGTGTGCCTTCAAGAATAGTGGTGTGTGTTTTTATAAAAGTGTTTATGTCTGACTAGTACTTACCCCAAGACCTAGCTTGGCCTATATGTCTATTTATAATAAACCTTCATTTTTTTATAACACTCTGGTTGTCAGTATTTCTATGTTATCCTTGGTGTACTACAAGTTAAATGTAGTTTCCTACAGCCCTCTTTCCCTCCTAAAATAAGCCTGGCTGCTTTGTCTACGCTACCATGAACTCAGGTGGTACAGACTTATACTAAGCGTGGGGCCCTGTATGCTCTCAGTTGAATGGTTTTTCTAAGCCCTTAGTTGGACTTCAGAAAAACTGTCCTAACACTTTTGTGGGTCGAAAAGGTTTCAAGGACCCTGAGCGCACAAATGTTAGGCCTAGGCAAACAGTATTGGTGAACCCAAAATACCGGAATCAGCACTCCAGCAGCAAAGGAGCAACAGAATGACTTGAGGTATGTACTAAGCCTTTCGGAAAAGCAGATTTTGCTCATGTGGACAACCTACAGACTTGGGCCTAGGGTGTCAAAGCCACCAAGGAAAACAGAGAACCCCATGCATTTCCCAAAAGAAGACACCCGTGGGCACCCCCCTTTCCACTAAAAACATCCATGGTGGTTTAATGACCCCCACACCCACCCAAAAGAAGTTATCATTTTTTGTTTTTTTTGTTTTGCCTCTTTCCTAAGGGAAGATTGTGCTAGCAATCTGCCCCCAGGGAGGGCTACATGAGATGCCCCACATCCATTTGGGGTCGGGGGGAGAGAGTCACCCCCCTTTCCACTAAAAACATCCATGGTGGTTCAGTGGCCCCCCACACCCACCCAAAGTTATAATTTGGTTTATTTTTGTTTTGCCCCTTTCCGAGGGGCAGACGGGCACATGTGTGTGGCCATCTGCCCCCGGGGGGACGTACTGCCCCAGGCTTGGGGGTGGCTCTGCCAATATTTGCAGTGGCCTCTCCCCTCACCCCAAATGGATGGGGGCATCTCATGTACCCCTTCCTAGGGGCAGAAATCTGCCGCCAGGGAGGTCTACATACAGTGCCCCCCCATCCAGCTAGGGTGGGGGAGGGCCCCCCCATCCAGCTAGGGTGGGGGAGGGGCCCCCCCTTTGAAACACAACAAATCCTGGTGGTCTAGTGGGCCCCCCGCCTCCACCCAAAACAAGTTATAATATATATTTATTTTTGTTTTGCCCTTCCCTAGGGGCAGATGGGCACATATGTGTGGCCATCTGCCCCCGGGGGGGTTGAAACGTACTGCCCCAGGCTTGGGAGGGGTAGCTCTGCAATATATTTGCAGTGGCCTCTCCCCCACCCAAATGGATGGAGGGCATCTCATGTACCCCTTCCTGGAGGCAGAAATCTGCCCCCAGGGAGGGCTACATAAGGTGCCCCCATCCACTTAGAGTGGGTGGAAGAGGGACACCCCCTTGCGAAAATCCCTGGTGGCTACTGCTCCCGCCCGTACGCACCCCACCCAAAACTACATTTATAAAAAAAAATCTCTTTTTTGTTTGCCCCTCTTCCCTGGGGGCAGATGATCACCCATCTGCCCCCAGGGTATTACCCCATGCTTTGGGGGCCAGGGGGGAGAGGGCAGCTTACATAGTAAGCAGCCCCTCCCCCCACTTCAAAAACAGATCCCTGCAGGCACACCAAACACATATTCTGGGGGGGATAAATGAAATTACACCCCCCCACTTAAAATTGTGGGGGGGATTTGTCCCCCCTATCCCCCCCATGTCCTACGCCCATGGCTCCCATCTTGGGTCCATAATTTATAAAAAAAAATCTCTTTTTTTGTTTGCCCCTCTTCCCTGGGGGCAGATGATCACCCATCTGCCCCCAGGGTATTTCCCCATGCTTTGGGGGCCAGGGGGGAGAGGGCAGCTTACATAGTAAGCAGCCCCTCCCCCCACTTCAAAAACAGATCCCTGCAGGCACACCAAACACATATTCTGGGGGGGATAAATGACATTACACCCCCCCCACTTAAAATTGTGGGGGTGATTTGTCCCCCCTACACCCCCCATGTCCTACGCCCATGGCTCCCATCTTGGGTCCATAGAAATACAATGAACGTTTCTCTGTGGTCCTATTTGTACTCAAATGACGAGCCAGAGGGACCTCATGGGCTAATTCCAGAAATGTGAATCTCACTTCCTGGGGACCAAGTGTCCTGAGGTCACCTGGCTTAGATTCCATAGGCTCACTATAGAGGAGTCCATCCTGCCAGTAGAGTCTATGCATCTATGGCTCTTGCCCTTTAAGCTTTGAAGATTCCTGCTGACGCAGACTTTCAAGAGAGTGACACTCTCTCTGTCCGCTGCCAAAGTCTGTCGAAGAGAGTACACCTCCTACAAGTAGCGTCTGCAGCTCAGGATGGTCTCTAGGATCCAGATCCTCTATGCAGTGGAGAACCTCCTCTACCACTGTTTCACCAGTAGGTCGTTGTTCAGGTGATTCTTCTTCCACCAACTCAGTCTCAGCTGTAGGTGGGGTAACTGGGGTGGCCTGGAGATTTTCTTTAATAGAAGCTCTTTTCTTGGAGGAAGGTTTGGGCTTGAGGCCCTTCTTTCCTTTGGAGACTCTGGATTTATCCTTGGCCCCCTTCTTGATTTTCGAAGATGTGGTTTATAGGCTTTTCTTCACTGGAGATAATGGATTCCTTATTGATCTCAGTGCGAAGGTCTCTTAAGGTTGCCTACCTGGTCTTTCTGGTCAGCTCCCTTTTCTTCTTGCTAGGGGTTATGTGTGTGCAGGAGACTTCCCCTAGGGACTTCAGATCATTTCCTAACAGGACCCTATGAGGTACTTCAGAGTGAACACTGACAAGAATTTGAAAAGTCATATCATTGCACTTAATGGTGGCTAGCATTATGGGGCACATGCTGACAAAGCCTCCTGCTAACTTTTTGGGCCTTTTTGATGCCTTAGCTACCTCCTCGGGTTTGAAAAACCTTCATTCACCATAGTAATGCTGGCCCCAGTGTCTCTGATGGTAGGGGTGTACTGCCCATTTACAATTGCACTGTCATTATAATATTGTTTAGTGTAATCAGGGATGGAGCTATAGATATCTATATTCTGTTGTTCCCACAGAACAAGGTACACTAAAGAAACTGTAGCTTGAACAACTATGGGTTCTTTAGCTGGAGTGTGAAGGCTGGCACCTGTCATTGTAGATTCACCCTCATGGCTGAAGGCCAAGGAGACAGATAGGATCCTTGAAGGTTTACCCTTACATCTGGGATCCCCCTTCATATGGTCACCAGACCCACACGCCACACATTTGCCAGAAGTTCTTTGGATGGGTGTTTCTGGTAGCCACCATCTGATTTGGCACCACATGGCTCCCTAGCCCTGTGAGGTTTATGGGGGAATTTACCCTTATGTTGTTTGGGGCCTCTTCTGATGTGGTATTAGTGGACTGATCATTCCCATCTTTCCTATGCATCTTCCCCTCTTCCTTTCTGTGCAAAGCCTCAGAATCACTGTGAGTAGCTTCTGGCTACCCAGAAGTAGGCAGCTAGTGCTAACTTATTGGGGTTAAGTTCTTTAGAATCAGCCAGATGCTGTCCCAGCTCAGAGGAACAGTCATCAAAAATGCTTTCTAGCATGACAAGATCATGCATGCCCTCAAAGGTACTCACTTTATGGCCCTTAATCCACCCATCAAAGGTTTTCAGGCTCTCACACAATCAAGTTGCCCACACCATCCTTTTTCTATGTTCTATAAACCTTTTCAGATATTAGGCAGGGGTCTTCCCAAACCTGGCTAAGAGAGCTATTTTTACCAACTGACAATCTTCTCTATCAGCCTCATTCACCTCCATCAAACCACCCCAACCATTCTTGTGTAGCCTAGAGATAACCCAGGGAACTAACCTACTGTCACATATGCATTGCACCTGAAATGTAAACTCACAAATTCCTAACCAATCGAGAATATCAGTCGTCGCATCACACACACTCAGCAAATCTTTGGGGGGACGTGGCTTCCTGATCTTGGTTACCAAAAAACATATATGAGACCAGTAATTAGTAGGTATCCACAGATCTAAAAATCCAAAACTGAGGAATAGTGTATATCTCCAATAGCATGGAAAAACAATTAGCAAACAATGCAAATCAGATGTATGAATAAAGCACATTTTAATCAAATATTTTTTTAAAACATACAGTGGTTATCACAATTAACACACACAAATATATATACAAAATCGCAGAGACAATCTAAATTCAACAATTATATCTACAAGGGCAAATAAACAACAAATGTAGGTAATGATAATGATGTCTTATTTATATAGTGCCTTTATCCAAAGCGCTTTACAGAGCACATATTTACATACAATATCACCCAACTGAAATTGGTACTCATTTATTGACCTCGGAAGGATGAAAGGCTGAGTTGGACTTGCCAGGATTCGAACCTGCGACCTGCAAATCAAATCAAGATGTAGACTAACTAGTGAGGTAGATAAGTACTGTAAACAAATTTCAGATCACATGGAGAGAGTCTCAATTGTAATGCCCAAAGTTTTGTACATATGACCAATGTTCCCTCTAAGCTGTGCGCATGTGCGCTTGCCCAGCTTCCTTCTGGGTGGCGCTCAGAAGAATTTTAGCAACGCACACAGAAAATAAATTCCCACCTAATCAAAAAGATGTAATAATGGACAAGCCACAGCAGCTACCTAGTATTTGCTTTCTCTCAAAATGAAGATAAAATGATGCAACTATCTGTGATATTCTAGTCTAACCTTTTTACATGGACCGACTACACAAGTTCGACCTTAAAAATATAAAAACTCTAAAAACAGAATACACTGACAAGAGGTTAAAATATGAAAGTAGCTCCATGAACAGAACATATAACAAAAATATGCCTGCACACATTAACCAAATTGTTGTCCCCCCCACTTATGATTCCTAAACTTGATTCTACCACATGACTCGAACTCCGCCCAAGGCCACGTACAGATATTACCAGACAACCTGGAATCTGCCTATCTTAACTCTGCAAAAGGTTACCAGACTAGATGCTAGTCTTATTTTGTTTGTTATAAAATGAATGACGTTCAAACACAAGAAGTTCTGCTACTCATGGTGCCTTAGCAAAAGCTTTACCCACATTAGTTTTAACTCAAATATTGGATACTGACTAAGTAAGCAGGCAAATGTCATGATTAGTGTCTCCTACTTTAGCTTTGCTGACATTACCTTATAAATGGAGAGCAACATTGCAATATCTTTTACTTGGCCTGCAAGGGATAATTGGTATGGACTCTGCCTGACATTATTTGTTTATAAAATTTGCGCAACAATATTCAGATAACTAGAATGTTTTTCACACAATCTGCAACATTTCAAAATGTTCAGAGTTCCATGGAGTTTTAACTGAGTACTTGTATAATCCTACCCAACAATCGAAAGGTGGGGTATGTTGCAAACAATCTTGTATGTACTTCATAGTAATTGTGCACATGCAGATTTATGACATTTTCTTATACTCCACATAATTTCATTATTAGGCTTTAAATTGGATTTGTTGCAAAGTATTCTGGGTATGCAAATATCCCAGTTAGTGTTTTACTACTACAATCCCTCACTTTTTACAGAGCCCTGTCAACTAATATTGGAGGTTAGTACAGGAGCCAGCGAGGGGACCGGGTGAAAGGGAACAGGAGAACACTCCCTTGGGGTGAAGTACAAATCAGCATCTTTCAAAAACCAAATCAGATGTTTTGGCAGTACAGTACAGTGAAGGAAATGCGTGTTTGCAACTATATTAATAGTCTAGGAAGCTGCACCTTCTATTTCTGTCTATGCTCAGCTGCTGATGGCTTTTCAATATAATCATGTGTTTGCATTGATTGCCTCTAGCATCCCCATGCATCTTGTTCTACTGGTGACAATGAATTTCAGAGGAGGGATCCGTAGTTAAAGAAGAAGCTACTCAATATGCTGCACCTATGAGCATTGCTACTGTTGACTTATAGGGCAAATATATGGCACCATAAGAAACCTCAGTAAGGCTCGTGTTGATTTTTGTCTAGCAAGGGTGGGCAAAGGGAGGGCAAAACTATAATCTGTATTATGTGCCCTGTATTTTCACTTCCTATGTCAGGGTTACAAGCAGGGCTCTGATACGATTTTACTCCATACTTGGAATCAAATGATTTTTCAGGGAGTAAGAAAGTATTTGGCTTCGCCAGTAGGGATATTTCATGCTTATTAAATTATGTTCTTTCCCCTTAAAATTCCTCTTCAGATCGGGCAGTAATATTATTTGAGTTTCTACCAATGCCACTGCTCTGCTGGCCATTGATTTGAAAAGAGATCAGTGGAACTTTGTGGGTAGAAGCAGGGGCTAGATTCCTGTATGTTCATGGTTTACCGTTTTTGTTGGGCACATTGCCCTGTTTTTAGGGAGTAAAACGGCTGGTGTATATGCCTCCTAGCTGTAAGGCTGGTTTTGAGTAAATGTCACAACTCATAGACCAACATAATGTGGATAGTGAGCAGAGGCCCAGGAATTCTGATCATCATATTTTGTGGTGCAGTTATTCTGATGCAATTATCGTCCAAAATTATGAAAGGCATTTTCTCCTGGCCCTTGAATTACTCCATTAAAGTGGCACATGCGGTCTTATTGGCATGTTTTCTGACACATTCCTTTGAGTTACATTTATTCAATTTGAAAAAATTGCAGAATGTCTGAATTTTTTGACAGCCAAATAAATCAGTGATTAGAGATACTTGTTTTTTTGTCATAAACATGAGATGTTTCCCAATGGCATTAAGCACTTTCTATATTGTCTCTGAGCAGTGCTGACAAATAGCCAGCACTAAACCCATTGTTTATCCTGAGCATGCAAAGCTTTTTTTGTGCATACACGTTCTCTCTGCGCAGGAGTACTATTGTTGGGTACTTTGGCATATCTTGAAGTCTTGGCCCAGTGGATGATTTGTAAAGAATTGCAGTTGTTGAGAAGGGGAATTGCCTTCCAAACTCTTCAGAGATGGTATCTCATTAACTACGCATACTCAAAGTGGCTTTAAATCATTATTCAGTTGTGCACATGGAAGATAATGTGTGCACAAAGAAGAAGAATTTCCGCACTTAGAGAAAAATAATTAGAGGGAACATTGCATATGACATTGTGATATTACAGTGGCTAATGCTGGAAATGTTTCAGTTCCAAATCCTATAATCTGTGAACCTTCCTCAGGAGCTGATGATTTGTGTCACACTTTGTGGGTTTTCTTTAATGACAACCCCTCTATGTTCTTTAAATCAAAGCTTGTGTCTTTCAAAACTCAGATTTTTGCGCTGTGGAATATCAACACAAAAGACAACTGGTAGCCTTTAGTGCTACGAGTCTTGTAGTTAGAGGGGGGTTTAGTTAGCCCTCTCTTATGCACTCGAAGGTGGCAAAAACAATAATCAAATTACCTCTGGGTAGAGGTGGTGGAGTTCTCTTCAATTGCACACAGGTTGACTGCCAATTCCTTGCAGTGGATGTACATCTGTGAACACACCAAAAGGTAGTATTTGAGAAATCTAAAGTGATTTCCTAGATCATGATACACTAGATATCAGGCCTCATTACGGCTCTGGCCGTAACCGTGCCGATAAAACTGGCATGTATGCTGCCGGACCTGTAATGAATTACCGGCGCCTGACTTCCGAGAGCCACCGGGCTATTCCTAGTCCGGTGGCCAGGAAGTCATATTTCAGTAATTTTGTTAGTCCCTATCCCCATGGAATCCCATAGGACTCCATGGGAAAGGGGACACGGGAGCACCAGCATTGTTAACAACGGTGTCAGTGTTCCCGTGAGAACTCTGTGAGCGGGTGCCATCCTGCCCGGCAGGTCTGACCCTGGCGGGCAGGACGGCAACCTCCCGCAGAGTTGTACTGTGCCAGTCCAGAAACAATGGTGCCGGTAAGCTGACCGGCACCGTTGTTTCCGGATCGGCACAGTTGTAATGAGGCCCATCAACTCTTAAATGAAGGTGAAGGACTACTATTCAATCCTAACAAGATAGTGTTTACCTAGGTCTGGAATTTCATCTGTGTGGATGCGCAATAGACCCAGGAGGCACCTCTCATGTCATGGTTCACAAAGGAGGCGGAAGATAAACTGTCCGCTACAAAAAAGGGGGTTCAAATAATAAGGTTTTAGTACTGAAGTGCTTTAAACTCACAAGGCTTAGTTTGTTAGTTGAATAAGATCTTTGTTAGTTGAATAAGAACTCACCTAGATAAATTGGTATAAAGCCACACTATTAAATAGAGCGGGTCTGGAGGAGCAAATCTTGTCCAAAGTATGGTACTTATCAAGGAGTAAAAAGCAGGCCGGTCTGCTAAAATGTAAATCAAATAAAAATGAAATAAAAACTCATATGAGCTCTCCTTTCTTTGGATAATGCAATTTCATATATTAAACGAAACAGCTGGGGTCATACCATGTGGCATGGAAGCCCACAGAAGCCGCCCCTTAGAGCAAAGCTGGATGGCCTGTAGGTTGCTAGGTGACAGACACGCCGAGAAATAACTACCTCTAGATTGAAGAAATTAAAGGTTGTGTTGGTAATAGTCCAGGAACTTGCTTCATATTAAGTGACACCACAATTCTATGATAACGGGTTTTGACGGAAACCTTACCTTTCTCACGGAATACATCGCACTCTCTGGATCGCGTCCTCACAGGGAGTCGGGCATTTGGGGAGAAGATAGCGTTGTTAGGCAACCCCAAAAAATAGACTTCTGTTAACGCCTGAATGAGCGGCGTCCATCTTCGAATGGTGAGTAGATAATTGTGCCAGATCTTAAACGCTAGTAACTCTGCTCTAACTGTTTAAACAAAATTAGACATGGGGTGAAACCTGGAAATTGCAAGGATTGCAAATCAAATTGGAATGGCAATGGGAAATAGTACAAGCCGGGGGTGACGATTGGTGGATATTGTGTGTGTGTTTGT
Organism: Ambystoma mexicanum; assembly: GCF_040938575.1. NCBI lineage: Eukaryota > Metazoa > Chordata > Amphibia > Caudata > Ambystomatidae > Ambystoma > Ambystoma mexicanum. Next base: position 1,193,484,792 of record NC_090931.1, read on the forward strand.
CAATGTTCTGTGTGTCAGCTGGCAGAAAAATGCATGTCTGGGCATTTGGCTGGCTGTAATCTTGCACAGCACACCATACACCAGAGCATGACACCGTTCAATAGTAGTCATGGTGGCAGTCAAGTAAATGTACTTACGTTTATCTGTAGGACAGATGTTGCACTACAGAGAGCAAGGGGGTAGTTGGGTAATGCACGATTTTGTTTCTAATTAAAAGATGTATCAAATCTAGGTATTTATGTTCTCACAGAAAGAAGCTCATATTCAAAGATGTTGCTAGGTTAAGTTCCCTTGAAACACATTTCTTTTTTAGCTTACTTTAATTGGAAACATGGTTGAGCCTACAACTCATGGATGTATTCTTCGAAATCATCAGTCCTAAGATTGTTTTAATTAATTAGAGATGTATACATTAATTGGAAACATGGTTGAGACTACAACTCGTGGATTTATTCTTCGATTTCATCAGTCATAACATTTTTTTTATTAATTATAGATGTATAATACTGCAATGTTTGTGCTGGATATAAAGAGGGATCAAATTAAATAAATATAGATATTAAAATTATAATCAATGTACCCTATTAGAGAATAAACCGGTAATACCTGAACTATTTCTTAATGGAAAGAATTGTTCCCTGAGTCTATGCATGCTTTATTCTAATGGGGATGTATTCAAGAGCTGTGAGTTGAACGTATGCACTGATTTGAGATGTGAATTTGGGACAGAAGATAGGGCAGTGTTATTTCAATATATTTCAATGACCAAATCTACTGTAGGCTAAGGGAAGCGCCCAATCTCGAGTCACTTGAGTGGATCAAAAATATGACATGCTATATTGGTGAGTGCATTGGAAACTAAAATATTATAAGGGGATGGGCAAGGGAAATATATTTACATTCCTAGAGAATAGATGCAAGAAAGGATGTAAAATAAATAAGGCAGTATAAACTAGTTTGGGGGTAACTCAAAACACTTGATTTTTCGGTGATTCAATGTCTCACAAATCTGTCGAAAATTGCTGGGGATTTGTCAGAAAGAGTCTGATGTCACCCATGGGTAGTATTTAATGGCCCGGCCAGGGAGAGCAGACTACTTCCACCCCCACAGTGTCCTATAACATTCCCCTCTGACCAACTGGGGACTGGCGGTCCTCCACAGGGCACTGTAGTGCAGGAAATCGAAGAAAATACGTTTAAACTACTCTTGTGGTGTGGTGGAGCAAGGGGAGCAGTAGAACGCATAGGGGTGTTTCAGAAGATATGGATGGCTGGTATAAACCCTCGAAGTGGCTGTCACATTTCCACAGGTAATAGAACATTTTTTGATGGGTTTGATGGGGGACCCGCAAACAATAGATGTTCACTTTTGGAGGGGTTTGACCAGCTTCAAACATGGCACACACAATGTCTACAAGTATCAACATGGTTCTATATACACTCCTTTCAAAACAGTCAAGTTCCCAATTTTAATTTTCGTTTTTAGAGATGTAAATCGAAACGGGGATCTTTGGATTATAGATTTTGACAATACCCATTGGTTGAAGCTTTCTTTTATGATGAGGCAAAATAGCTATATCGAAAGAGACTGTTTCTCCAATTACATGTATGATGTCAGTGAAAGGGCAGTATTTTTGGGGAGCTCTTTAGTAGCATGGAGCAAGAGAGAGCCCTATGTTTTGTTAATCATGTCTGTGGGAATGATATTCTGAAATCTGCATCTCCTTCTTTTAATAACATCACTTTTGCTCTACTTTTGTAGCTTATGTTGTGGGGAATTCCCCTAAAGATAGCCTTAACTGTACCTGTGCTTGTGAGTGCAGTAGAACTATACTTGATTCAAACCTTTCACCAGATTTACAAATTACATATATCAAAACTATTCTGTTATGGGGGGGGGGGGCACTGGTTGGATGAATTCTGTCTCATTTCTGTGTCAACAGGTCCTTTCAAAACTCAAAACTCAAGTGGTGGATTATTTACATCTGTGTTCAACCTTCTGTCTGTGTTCTCTGAAAGGCTACAGGATATCCGAGGGCATTGAAGGACTGTTCGGATTCTTGTTGAGTATTGAAAGAGGTTGCCACACTGTGTCTTAGGGGGACTGGGATGCACAAAGTGTGGTGTCACACAATCTCTACTGGTCGTGCTGGGTAGAGATCAAGGGCAACAAATTATGCAGCATGACAGAAGTCTGGAGACCATGTGTGTCCATGCTTAATTGTGTAAGGCCTTTTGGAAAGGCAAACATGTGTCTATCGTAATCAATTAGTTCTAAGTTGAAATAACAGAAAAAAACAACGTGGCACAATACATTGATTTTTTTAAAATCAAATGCTGCCTTTTTTTTTCAAATAAATTCGGGGAGACCCCGCAGCCTCCCCAACATCCTCTCACTTTATTGATTACCTGAACCCCACAACCCATCCATTGTTTTTTTATTAAAAACAAACAAAATGCAACTTGTAATTTTGAAGCGATACCAGCAATTCTGCCTTGACATGAACACCAAAGCTCATATTCCTAGTTTCCACTTGCTTGGCATCTTCGTGTAGGTTGAAGCCACCTCATATGATGTGGTAACAAGATGAGCACCATTCCAGAAGGCACAGATGGGTGGATTGTACATCCCATTTATAGTCTTGGATGGACTGTCTAGCACAAGTGTCTCTTGTGAGCTGGGTATAGAGCAGAGCAGAGGTGATTGTGATTTGCCCAATGCCTTAGCTCCTCGACTGACTAAGCCCAGCAAATGGAAGGTGACATGTACAGCTCTATGTGTACCCCTGCAGACATTACAGACGTGCATATATCCCAGCCTGCATTTGGGAGACAATATCTCTATAATGTGTGGCTTCCGAAGAGGAATTTCCATTGCATTTCTCTGTTGTCTACATCTGTCAGGGCAGTTTGAGGATCCTCCCTAGAACACAATGTGTGAAGCTATTGTGTGGTGGCATGTTCTCCCGAATGCCACAGGTTCTCTAATGGTAATGTTGGCTTGCTATCTTCAGTAGCCTATAGTTCAATTGTGTATGAGTGTCACTGGTTTGCACTGTATTGTCTTCTGTTTATATAAATTACAAATACAGAGTTTTTCTTTGTGTGTACCCAGTCAGATAGTATGTTCTATGGTGATTAACATACGTTACTATGCGTTACTATATGTTTAATATATTACTGGAAAGGCTGGCCCCTTCAACGTCGCACTGGAGGGTGTTGACAGGCAAAGGCACACAACAGATTTCAACAAATAAATGCATACACAATGCTCAAATCACAGGCTTCTCATAATTGTACTTTGAAATGTTTATTTGCAATTGAAAATGTGTTTTCTGCAAGTCACCTGCATGCATTTAGTTGTGTTATTTGAACATGTGTTCATAGACTAATAGTATCTCCAACAAGAATTATTTCACCCATGGCTCTACAAATGAGTTACTATATAACAATAACACACGTATCTTTTGTATGGCACAAGATATATATCCCCTGAAGAGGATCTAGACTGAAAGTGACTATAAGGATCCCCACATACTTAACACCAAGACTGTTATCTTTCATGTTATTGTTAGGAATTGTTGTAAATAACGTACATTCATAAGGTGTGATTTTTATAATCTAAATACACGAGCTTTGCATGGAATATCATAGACCAAACTGCTTCTCTTTCTCTCTCTCTTTCTCTGTCACACTCTCTCTCTGTCTACCTCTCTTGTTCTGTCTGTTGCTCTCTCCCTCCCTGTCTCTCTTGCTATGTCTCTCTTTCTCTGACTGTTTCTCCATGGCTCTCTTTCTGTCTGACTCTATATATTTGTCTCTGTCTCTCTCATGTTGTCAGGTGAATGTTTGATAATGCCACCCAGTACTTTGGTGATAGCAGCATGGCCAGGGAAAAAACACAGACATCCCGATGTGGGTACTTGCCTGTAATTGGGAGACATACATTGTAATGGCTTGTTTTCTGCAGAATATCGCATCAGGTTGAGAGTGTATTTTCCACATGGAGTGAGGTGAGGCGGGCATGGGTAGGCTTTGTGAATGTTACTACGGTACAGGCAGGCCTCCTAAGGTACCAGATTACAAGGTCTACAACTCCGAGCATTTTAGCATAAGAATTCTCAAAGATTGCTATATTTGACAAAAATGTGGTTTGAGGGGTGTTTGCTTGAATACATGTGACATAAGCCCCACCACAAATGTACAGGCTCCACATTTGTAATAGAACAAATAGTGCTACACAATTTGCTTAATGTCCATCTCTCTTGCTCTGTCTATTGCTCTCTCCCTCTCTATTTCTCTCTGTCTCTCTCACTGTGTCTCTCTTTCTCTGACTGTTTCTCATCTACGGTTCCAGATGCAGCTCAAGACTTTTCTATTTGCTTCCGCCTTCTCGCTTCCTCTTCCCTGCTGATCTGCTGTCTGATACTGCACTGGTTACCTGGCTCCTGTCTGAACCATTGGCCCAGGTTCCTGCCCTCCGAGTGCACACCTACACTCGATCCCAGCAACCCTGCACTTGGGGCTGTATCTGTAACCCTAAAGTCCCCTTACCTGCACTATCTATCCCTTGCTGCTCCACTTATTCGTGCACTGCCACCTGTTGGCCTCACTTCTTGTTTCTTGATGTTTGGATCCTATGTCCTGCACTTGCTCCTCCTCCCCTTCCCCCGGCACTTTTCCCCTTTCCTCTCCCATGCTCTTGCGCAATCTCAGTGTCACTGGGCCTAGTAAGTTCATTGTCTTGTCCCCCTTTGTTCCACTCCCCTGCCTCGTCACGCTTTGAAACACTTGTGTATGGGCGTGCTATAAATAAAATATCATATTCAGTAAAAACACGTTCTTAAAGGGACGTTATGGTTAAGTTGCGCTACTAAAACCTATTAAATTCAGTAAACAAAGTTTGTTAAAGGGACGTTATGGTTCCAAGGCAAAACGAAAAACGCTTGAAATTCGCCAGTTATGGTTAGCTAAGCAACCACGCTACTACCGTGCACTGCTAAGACTAACACCCAGGACATTAAAGATGACATCACAAATATTCTTTTTACTGAATTGCATAGGTTTTTAGTAGCACAACTTAACCATAACGTCCCTTTAACAAGGTTTTTTTGACTGAATATACATTTTCATAGTGTAAATTTGATAGATGTGTACTAGGGTTCCCTTACTTTATATACAATTAATTTAGAACATACCGAACACCCCGCTAATGATTTGGATGTCCGCGGATGGTCACGGACGACATCAACACTACCCAAACATGCAGAGGGTATCTAAATTGTTCTATGATACCATATAAATAGTATGCAAGTTGAAAAAGCAGCACATATACACATTATATATAAAATAATAAATAAGCAGTGAAACCTACATATTTAACACATCAACCAGCCATTGAAATGCGATATGTAATAAAAATGGATTATACTATAACAAAAAAGATATACCTCCAACATAATTACCTCACAGAAACTGCAGAGCTAGAAGCAACAGTAGACCTACACAACACAACGATTACAACTTACTAGAAAGTAGTAAGTTAACTTCTTTGGCTACAAAACATATACCTCTGAAAAAACATATACCTCTGAAGGGAATTCGGACTTTTAATCCTTGATATTTGGGACCTTACACCATTAAGGCCATTATCAACCCGGTGGCCGTCACATTGGAATTACCCTCTAATATGTGAATTCATCCTGTCTTTCATGTTTCACTTCTAAAACCAGTTCCACCAGGGACAAGATTAACCAAACCACCTGACCCCATCCTGATAGATGGAGAACCTGAATTTGAGGTAAAAAATATCCTGGACTCCAAGATGATTAAATCAAAACTTTTTTATTTGATCGATTGGAAGGGCCACGGACCACAAGAAAGATCATTGGAGCCTAGCGACCACGTTCATGCACCTCGGTTGGTGAAAAGATTCCATCGGAACTTCCCAGACAAACCGGGGCCAGGTGGAAGAACAACTTTAGGAGGGGCCTCAGCTCCGGGAGCAAGCATCCAGACATTTGTTTAAACCTCAGCAGCCCTGGCTAGGGGCTGTCTGGGTTCAGTCCTGGCGCCTTAGGCGCCAGGCTCATCATAGAAATCAGTCCTGGCGCCATAGGTGCCAGGCTCATAGACTTTACTTACCTGATGCAGACCATGCTGCAAAAGAGTCCAAGCCTACATGAGGCCTGGATGGGACTATTTTGTTACAGGGACTATTTTTTACTCTGGTGTGGCTCTAGGGAACTTCTTACCTGGAACTACTTTGGAGGCTATTTAAACCACACCCGAACAGCGGCACATGCTTCGCGTTATTCTGCATCCAGCAGCGTGACACTCACCCTGCCTGCAGCCAGCATCCAGTCTTCTGCCACGCCCGCCTCAAATCCGGAGCTCTAGAATAAAGAAGAAGAAAAGGACAAGGTTAGAAAACAAACTTATTTCAAATTCCTCACCTAATTCTGGAACCATTTCATCTCCGGAGCTGGAAAGTACATCAGTCCAGCACGCGTCGCTTCGCCAGCTCCAGCACAGCGCCATTCTCACCAGTTCTCACAGCATCTTTTGATCCGGCACTGTCTCCATCATTTCTTCGCCGTAATCCGGCACCTAGGGGACACAAGAAAAAAACAAGGTAAGCCAAGGGAATCAACAAATACAACCTCTTACCACCATAGACTTACCTGATTTACCACCGGCGGTATTATTCCATAACTCTCCACATTTTCATATGCCGCATCTGTAAAGAGGCAGAAAAACAACACGTTCACTCATGCAATAGTTACCAGATAGCGTTGTGTAACACAGACTCTTACCTGAACGCCAGCAGCAGCTACGGGACCTTCTTCTCACAAACTCAGTTGCAACTTAAGGAAGGAAGGGGACAAGAGTGAACATCAGCACATTGAACTCTTTGAACTTAATACTTAACAATCCCGCCAGGGACTTCAGAGTCAATACTTACCAGAACTCTCCCAACGCCTTCAGACCAGTGAAGTAACTGGTATCTACGCGCCCCTGCAAGACACGCAGGATGGAGAGCTCATCTTTTACGAACATAAGGAATATACTTCTCCGGGTCCAGCAGACAAGACTAGGCAGGCCAGTCCAGACAGTCATCTCTGCACTACGCATCACGTTGAAGGAGACTGCAGCTGTCCGGGTCTGATCGACACCCTGTGGGGTCCAGGTGAGCGTAACACAAACATATCTCCGAGCACCAACACCCTGACTTTCCGTACCTCTGCCATCTTCACTACACACACTCTCTTTCTACACAAATCAACAACGTCAACATCTGATTGGCTGATCCCTACAGTCCCCTTTCCATCCTGGATTTGCTGGAAAACCCTGTATGTGGCACGCCCTACCTGCAGACAGCTGCGGTGTCCACGCAGGCACATAACTCTTAGCCAGCCCTTCTACCCTTTCCACATCACTCTCGGTTCCATTCCCTCATTGGACAGAGCAGTCACACAACCATCCACCAATCACATCCAAGACCACTACATCTAACTCCATCATCAGAGATCCGCACTTCAAATGTACTATTGATCACTCTGAATACAAGTCTCATATGATTGGAAAGCACCTACTACAGAAACTACTGTACAAGTCTCGAAGATTTCTACTTACAACTTCATGCATATCCACATGCATGATTACAAAGTACAGGTATCCATATTTTATTCAGAGTACATGTAGAACTCTTATGATTTTATAGAAACAAAGTAATGCCACTACATCTGCATAGCCAATACATACATGCCAACGCTCCCGATTTAAGCGATTTAAGCACAAGACTCCCAATTTTCCATTGAAAAATCGCACTATTTTTTACTGTCTTCTGCATAACCTATACATACATGCCAACCCTCCCAATTTACGTGCGAGACTCGATTTTTCATAGAAAAATGTCACAATTGTTTATGGTCTCCGCCTAAATGCTAATCCCTTTGCAATCGTATGAGAAAAATAAATGTTCCCAATTGCTGTGGTGTAATCTCCCTCTCAGGTGCTCCCGATTGTTCACATGTCTAGTTAAAATATGAAATTATTCAAATTTGTCCGATCTACTATAATGAACTATCACTCCCAAACCTCTCTGCTAGCTACAACACAGCTGTAAAAAAACAAGTGCATTTCATGAACTTAAAATTCTACTCATTTGTGAAGCATGTTGAACTAACATACTGTAAATAACATATAAAGGCTGCACATAGTAAATGAAATCCATGCATACACTATGTTCAGATATCAAACAAGAATACTACCACAAAAACATAAAAATCAACGTGTACATTAACATCAGTGCTATAAACACACACAATTACTAACTTCTTCCTTTTACAATTTCAGTGAAGACCACTCTCCTGAAAATTAGCAGCATCTAGACTACCAAAAACATATCCGAAGAAACCTGCTCATTCCACAAAAAAAGTATTCTTACTGCTCCTCAAAGACACTGTGTGGTTCATTCATGTAATTTGGGTACCAAAAAAAACATCGATTTCTGAACCATTCTGCCCACAAATCCCCATTTATTAAACAGAGATTAGCAGGCAGAATGGTACACAAATCCCTGTTTTTTTGGAACACAAATAACATACTCAACCTTTAGAATGTTAGTTCTACAAAATAAAGAACTGTTTCAATTTTACACCATTATGTTTAATATTAAAGCTTCTCTTCACCACTAGCTCACTTTCTACTCTCATCTGAACCGCAGTGTAGTAACATACAAACAGAAGAATAGCCTTCCCAACTCATTGTAACTGCCGAGTGCAAATTCACACACCACCACATGCATCTTCCCCGTCAAACTCATACACGCATGCACGCATGCACACAGCACACATACATTGCAAAACAGACCAACCCATACCTTCTTTTTTTTTCAACAGACCCCAAAGAATGCCTACCAAAAAGCAAGTCCATACAAAGCAACGCAGAAATAGAGCAAATGAAAATAAAAGTGTCCAAAATAAGCATCCATCTCTACTAGAGTTTGTACAAAACATTCAAACAAAACAGCTAATGCAGTCATTTAGCGAAACAAAAGAAGCTTCTAGTACAGAAACTTTGCTTCCTCTATCAAAATGTAAAATGAAACAGAAAGTGATTAACAAGAATTCAGCTACCACTACTGCTAACACTGCTCCTATAAATCTTGATATAGTGGCAAGTAACCATACCAAAATAAGTAGTTTAGCAAAAATGTTCCGCCACAGAGTACTTCAAAATCTTATAATAACAGGAGCGAAATCATGCACAACCCTTAAAACCTACTGTAGAAAATTAATCCTAGAAGCTCTCGTAAACAGTGCAATCCTTCTCAAAAGGAAGTTATTTATTTTAGTTTTAAACAGAATGAAACCACTAACAAAACTAAGTACTAAACTAAAAGAAACTTCTGAATAAACGCAATGGCAAAAGAAATAACTTCTTAAATATCTGTGGAGGTGAATGGAGTCACACCACGACCACAGAACCATATTTTAATGAAGAAGCATACAAACAAAACCAAACAAACACAATTGCCATCCATAGCAGTGGGCGAGGTTATGAAAACATTAATAATACCATCATGGAACAAGAAACACTGCTTACAAAAAATATCCCCAGATAACTCAGAATTACCTCTCCATTCGACTGAACCATAACGTCCAGTATACAAATGGCCGTGCACGTCAATGTGTAACATTTTCAACAAATCTTTCAAATCTTTACACCAGTTCCTCAATCAGTATATGAAAGGTAAAGACAAAATCAAAATGCAAGTGCTGCAAAATATTGATACCTGTCCAGTGTGCAAATACACAGAACTACAAGGACATTCATTAGCCTGCATTTCAGGACCTATTTGCAAAAGCACCTTCCATGATATCAAAATGATATGAACACATCATTCAACTGTAAGAAATCTAGTCTATGCTAAAAGTCCTGCTTTAGAACTATCCAATTTAAATAACACTCTTCTACATGGTACACCCAAAGACCTACAAGAAGAAATCGACTGTATCCATTGAAAATATTTTGAAAGTGAAAGCCACTTACAAAATGCAATAGCTTTAGAACAGACTAGCAACAATTCTGCACATGGCAACCTTCTACTACACACATACAAAAAATAAATACTGAAATTTAAAAGTACATCCGCTGAAATACCAAACCATGTGTGTTTGTGTTGCTTCATATCTTTTTACAAAAGTAACACAAAACTATAGACGTAACATACAAAATAGAAGACAATGAAGATTCCAAATGGTTTGAATTAGCTCTCTACCTTTTAGCAGAGAACAAATACGAAATAAGTGACCCCTCAATACTTTGCAGCTACTGCACTACAAAACTTGCCAACAACCAAACTCCTTCACGAGCTATCACAAATAACTTGGAATTATTTCAACTATCAAAACACCTGCAACAACTCAATTTGTATGAGAGCATCATAATTCAAACAGTGCACCAATTTCAAGCAATAATGCGCCTTCAACCAAAAACAGAAAAATTACCTCCCTCTGAATTGGTGAAAGCATTTGTGGCAAAGTAGTTTATTTACCATTAGAGCTGACAGAAAATGTGCACACTCTAGGAGTGCAACATCCAATAGAGTAATCTTTAGTTGTATTAGTAAATGGTGTACCAACAAAAGACAAAAAAATGTGGCAACAACTAGTGGATTTACATAAAGATAGACAAGCCTTGCAATGTCTAAAAGACAATAATGAATACTACAAAGAAATAAATATTGAAGAAAACTTAAGGGAAACAACTGAAATAATTCAAGACTCACCAGAAACTGGTCAATTTGAACTCCTGGATCCTGCTGCAGTATCCAATATTTTAGACCATTATACAATTCATCCATTGCACTCCAATGACAGCATAGATGATGCACTAGAAACGTACCAAATGCAACAAACCAAAGGTTCACCAATGAGCGTATGGGAAGAAAGTATAGAAGCATGTGCTTTTCCTGTGCTATTTCCTACTGGCAAAGGAGGAAGGCACGATGATAGACCCACTCAGATAGCAGCAACAGAATACCGCTCATTGCGAACGTATTCTGAAGATCCCAGATTTAGACAAAATGTGTAATACGTATTCCACCTAATCTTTGAAAGTGTACTAGCAACTATATGTTACAGAGTTGCACACATATTGAAATCGGGAACCCACTTTAATACAAAAAGTGCAAGAAAAAGATGAGGTTTTACAATCAAGCATTACAAATCTGTTCGCAAACATGCGCGGTACAAAAGAATACTGGTTACGACATCACAGAGATGTACATTCTATGATAGAAACCTTGGACCACCCACTTGGTTTGTTACATTAAGTTGTGCAGAATATGCATGGGAAGTTTTAAATGATTTCCTATGCATATCAAACAAAAACAAAGCAAACATAAATATACTAACACCTGGAGAACTTAGCTCTCTAGATCCTGTTAATGTTTTAAGATATTTCCACCATCGTTTCATTGCTATGCTACACTTTATTTGTAATAAAACTGTTCCTCCCCTCAGAGAAGTGCAACAATTCTTTTGGAGAAAAGAATACCAAGCCAGAGGAACACCACATATCCACATGCTTTTATGGATTAAAGATGCTCCTAAATTTGGTCAGGACAGTGATGCCACTGTTTTGCAGTTCATCCAAAAATATGTCACTTGTGAAATACCTTCACAAACGAGACATAGTGACCTTCATGCACAAATTGTACAATTTCGAAGACACAAATGTGGCAAATATTGCTGTTGCAAATACAAAAACAAAGGGAAATACTACACCAAATGCTGCTTTGGTTTCCCTAGACCAGTTACTGAAACAGGGGAAGTGAACAACTTCATGTCTTCAGTTAGACATAAGGGCTCATTACAACCCAGGCGGTAAGTTCCCTACTTTACCACCATGGTGTAAACTCCGTTTACACCATGGTGGATGGCGGATTTACCGCCCCATTCCAAGGTGAGTGGGCGGTAAATCCCCATTCCCCATTTACCCTTCCCCATTCCCATGTTTGCCCCATAGGGCATAATGGGAGTGGGGAAGGCGCTAATTACGGCACCGTAAATTACGGTGCCGTAATTAGCACCAAGGCGGGTTAGCGCCTTTTAGCAGGCGTTAAAATGGTAATCAGGCGTTAAGGGTTAACGGCGCCGACGGCGCCGTTAAACACTTAACGCCTGGGTTGTAATGAGGCCCATAGTGTTGAAGGTAAATCACCTAAGAACACGTATTTTATAAAAAGAACAGAAGAATCAAAATATATCAATGATTACAATGCAATCATTGCCCTCTTATGGAATGCAAACATAGATGTGCAGTATATTGCAGGCAATTCCACTGCAGTTACACAATATGTTACAGCCTACTTAAAAAAAGCAGAAAAACAGAGCTTCAAGACCTCTGGAATGACCTATCATCAGAAAAAACACTATCTCAGAAATTGAACAGCTTAGGCATGAAAATGCTCTCTCATAGAGAATGTGGCGCCTACAAAGCTGCAGATCATTTAACCAGTACTGCTTTGTATGGAAAATCTGAAAATATAGTATGGCTAAGTCTTGGTCCTGCTAAATCTAGAAAAAGAGTTCTCAACTCATATGAGGACATTGAAATGATAGTCAAAAATTATCCCAACAGCCAAGACATTTTGAAAAACAATTTACTAGACACATACTACCCTAACAGGAGTACCACTTTGGAATCCATGTGTCTATACCACATAGCCCCAAACTTTGCATACAAAATAATATAAAACCCGATGAAAACAAAGGTAGATATAGAGTGACAGATTGTGAAGGCAGCTTAGTGAAACTTACCAAACAAAGCCTAATTAATCATATCAAATTGTCACTAAAAACTCCTCAACAAAAAGAACTATATTACATGTCCCTGCTACAACTTTTTAAACCATGGAGAAACGAAGAAGAGATACTAAATAACTATGAGTGCTTTGAAAACGCTTTCAAAGCAAATTAAAGCATTCTCACCGATGTGAACGTTACGCCGTACAAAACAATGTTGTACAATGAACAGCAACATGAAGAAGAACTCCAGGCCCGACTAGATAAGGAAACTTCCGACAGTAGTCAATCTTCTGTAACAGGAAGCCAAGAACCACTGGGACAGCCACTAATAGCAAATGAGGCAGAATTAGCTATGGCAGAAGTAGAAAACACCATGTGTCACTATGAAGAAGATACAGAAGACTTAACTGTACTACAACCAAAACTTAACAAAGACCAGCACACCATTTTTGAAGAAGTAACAAAAGAAATTGCACATGGTGTACAACACGAAAATAAAGAATGTACCTGCCAAACTTACAAACCTATACTGCTACACATCAGTGGTGAAGCTGGTTCAGGCAAAACATTCTTAATCAAAATCATCAGTAAGTTCCTTCAACAATTCACAAACAACAAACTGTCAGCTGTTGTAACTGCCCCCACAGGTTTAGCTGCCTACAACATAGGTGGTGTCACTTTACACCGATTACTACTCCTTCCAGTAGAACACCAAAACAAATTAGACTATTACAAACTTTCTACAGAAGCTGCAATGGAAGTATGCAGAGTGTTAAAACAAATGAAAATGCTATTAATAGATGAAGTGAGCATGGTCTCCAACCTAATGTTGGCTTTGATTCACCTCAGATTGCAAGAATTACTTAAAACAAACTACGAAGAACTCTTTGGAGGAAAACACATGATTGTTTTCGGAGATCTTCAATTGACACCAGTGAAAGGTGAACCTATTTTTAAAACCTTAGGACACAAACTCTGCCAGAAAACTGTTGGCAGCATAGGAAATGTCAACCTTTGGCAACATTTCCAATACAGAGAATTAACAGAAAACATGCGCCAATCTACAGACCTCACCTACGCCAACATTTTTAAAAGTATTAGAGTTGGTGTACTATCTCAAGAAGCATAAGCAATATTAAAAACCCGGCACATCCATGCACTTTATGGCGATAACTCATGTGCTACTAACGTTATGGAACAATCAACGCACAAAAATATCAATTGTATGGCCTTAATGCCAACTCTTGCAAGCTGTTCCAAATTGAATGAAACAATGTTGAAAAAAGAAATGCAACCAATAATTGAAATTTGCTCCACAGACAAACTGGACGTACATGGTATGACACTACCCATGTGTCAACAAGCCACCACAAGACTAAATACCTTAGAAAATGTTATCTCCAACACAGCTGGCTTGGAGAAAATACTAAAATTATCCTTAAACTATAGAGTAATGCTTAAACGTAACTTTGACGTGGAGCAAGGACTAGTTAATGGAGCACTTGGTACGGTTGTTGGTTTTCAAACATACCCACGTGACAACAACATTCAGTTTGTCAATATTCTCTTCAACAAACTTTCAGAAATAAAAAGGATAGGGCGCTCAACAGCTCGATTCCTTCTATTCAAAGACATGTATGTACGCAGAGAACAATTTTCTCTAACTCTTGCATATGCAGTCACCATTTATAAATCCCAAGGTCTTACCGTAGAAAAAGCATTAATATATATTGGTAACACAGTCTTTAAAGAAGACATGAGCTACGTAGCACTATCAGGTTTACGTACACTTGACAGTCTATTTCTAATTAACTTTAATGCAAGGAAAGTAAATGCTGATATTCCTTGCATTTTAGAATACCATAGACTACGTTAACTATACCCCCCACCTAAAATCATATCCTGTTCCACAAAAAGCAAAACATTGTAAAAGAAAACAAATTCAAACTGAAATGCAACAGGATCTGACTGCAAATCCTCCAAAGAGAGTAAAAGAAACTAATGCATCATCAATTACCACAACCATAGAAGAACCTATTAGTCAAAGTAACACAGATACTTCTTCAAAGAAGCAACACACACTCCGAAAAAATGACTTGGACACAGAACTATCTGGTCCATTCAAATTCTCAAATGTAACTGGTGTAAATTGCTACGCAAATGTAGCAATGAATATTCTATTTCAATTGCCACCAATTGCTGGCAACATTTACTTACACAGTACAGACCATTGTGTTTGCAAATGTTAGTCCTTCATAGAAACGCAAAAAACAATCCTGACAACACGTATAGTGTTCATGGAATAAGATAAGAATTGGACTACTGTGCTGGAATGGTGAAATTCACTATAAACTCACAAGAAGATCCACAAGAATTTCTAATGTACTTACTACAAGTACTGGAAAACAAAAACATACCTATAAATGAAATCTTCCAGATTTCATACATGTGGAAACATACCTGCACTCTCTGAAACAATGTGACACAGGAAGAAATCCCTAATGAGCGCTTCGTTTATATATCCATACCTAATTGTGAATCCATTCATTTGGGCAACTTGTACAAAATGCAAGACATGGCAGATTATGTACGAGCTGCAATTCAGATAATCGCTCCACCTTACTAATACAAAACACATAGTAACTATGTAATACTAATGCTTCTACGTTACAATGCAGATAGTACCAAAAACAACTGCAAGCTGACTGGATTTACACACGGTAAAGTATCACTTGGTAAGAAAACCTTTACAACAATTGGTATAATCTACCACGCAGGAGCCACAACCAATGCAGGTCACTACACTACATTTATTAAAAAGAAATGTGGATGGGTTGAATGTAATGATAGTTCCATTACTCTAAAGCAGAGATTACCAGCAAATCTTATAAATGCTTATTTAATCTTCTTAAAACCAAAATTTAATAACTAATCTGTACTTCAACATTAACAGAAATTCAATTAAAAAACTATAAACAGTTAGAATATGCCAACGGGTATCTAACTGCTTCAGAAATCTGCAACAAGCCAACACATAAAACATTTACCAGAAACAACAAGTGAGCACTGAAAGGAAACAAACAAATAGACTGTAGCATAACAAAAAAAGTTTTTTTTTTATCCGACAAGGATTTTTGTTTCCCCACAGACCCAATGATTTGAAAAACAAACACAAAAACTGAGCAAAATACACAGTACACTGGTTTGTAAACCAAATATGAGGGTGCAATAAAAGCTGAAATGTCTATTATGCAATGTAATAAGGTTTAATTGAATACATACACTAACATGCTCTTTTCTATTATCACAGAAATTGAAAAAGAATATTTCCTCCAGGTACCAAACTCATGTAAAAAATATATTGAATCTCAAAAAATCAGGCAGAAAGTATAATTTCAAACATTTGATAGATATTCAAATCTATAGGTCTGATATATGGCTGTGATATGGTGCGGTGGTTGTGGCCAGGGCCTAGAGTCTTGGGTGCATAGCCTACGGCCTACGGCCTACAGCCATGCACCCAAGACTCTAAGCCCTGGCCACAACCCCTGCAGCATATCACAACCACAGCCACTGCACCAGATCACACCCATGCTGACTTATAACTTCAGTGCTTATAACTTCAGTCTTGGGTGCCTGGCCAAAGACTCTAGCTCCTGGCCACAAACACCACAGTATATCAAACCCATGGTGGCTTATAACTTCACTGCTTATAACTTCGGTCTTGGGTGCATGGCCTACGGCCTGCGGCCATGCACCCAAGACTCTAGCTCCTGGCCACAAATACCACAGTATATCAAACCCATGGTGGCTTATAACTTCACTGCTTATAACTTCGGTCTTGGGTGCATGGCCTTCAGCCTTCGGCCTATGACCTGCGGCCATGCACCGAAGACTCTAGGCCCTGGCCACAACCACCACAGCATATCACACCCATGGTGGCTTATAACTGAGTATCACACCCATAGATTGAAAAAATGTAACTGCGACATATACTCAATTTTAAAGTCCGCTGACACCACGCGTGTCCTTAGAACAGTTTCAACTTGCCTGCCCACAGCACGGACGGGAATACTATCTGTACTATCTATACTAATTACGAACATCCCGGACAGCGCGGGCATGGGTAATACATAAGTATCACCGGCCACCTAAACAAATACAGTATTTCACCCATCTCTTCCTCCCTAAACCTCCCCAAGCACTCTTGCACACCAAAACAATCCTCAAAACTGCATTTTGCCTCTGTTCGCGGCCACGCTGTCGGTGGATCCAAGATGGGGGGCACATCGGAACAATCTGACGCACATCACGCCTCACTTCAGCCAATCAGTGGACACGTTGCGTGTCCGCGGACATGAGGCAAGGCCATTAGCCAATCAGTGTCCTGCCCACGGAGCAAACAGGGAAGTATCTCCGAGGAGCGGACATAGATATCACTAATTTTTTTAGACCTACGTTTTGGTCATTTTAAAGAAAACTACTGGACGCATTCTCACCAAATTTAGAAAAGCAAATTTCGGGACCAAGCCCCTGCTGCAAATTTGGTGAAAATCCGTCCAGCGGTTTGGGCTGTAGGCGTGCGCAAAGTTTTTCCCCCATTCAGTCTATGGGAAAAAAAGAAGTTTTGGAATCCCCCCTATAACTTTTCCCCCCCTGGACCAAACTTCACCAAACCGTGCAATAAAAATCAGAGTGGGCCATATACTTGTTTAGCAAAGTTTGGTGAGGATTTGTACAGGGGGAGCGGAGTTATAAGCCACCAAAAAAGTGCTCTTCCTATGGGAATAGCAATTTAACCATAACTACACGAGCACTAACGTGGCCGTGTAATAATTTCATATAATTTCATGTTTGTGCAATATCCACTTGATCATAAATTCAAATGACTGGAAACAAGTGTGCTGAAATGGATTGCAATAAAGACAAGACAGCATTGGAATATGCTAAATTTGAGTGCTAAAATGAGTGACTAAGGACAGTTGTTGGAAATCAGAAATCAAAATCTTGAACATGAGAAGCCCGATCATTTGCAAAACTGAAGTCATTGATTCCTTGCTTGTTTCTCTGGTTGTAACTTGCCGTTTTGAAAAATGTCCACTTCTTATATTTAGCAATGTTAAGTTGTTAAGGGTTACATTTAGTTCTTGAAATAGCATTTTTTAGCTGTCAAACACTTATCTCGCTATAATTGTTCTCTTTATGTAATGGGGGCTTTCTTTTAACTGTTCATGTCTGCATAGACAACGCTTCATCTTTTAATGGGAACTCTTCAAGATACATACCAGAGGGTCTCACATCTACATTGGGTTATGCTCAAAAATATGTTTTAGAAGCAGACATTATTTAGAAACAAGTGGGACTATTTAAGTCGGTGAGAGAGTTGTTGCATGTTGAACCTAGCAAACTCTTCAATTTGCAGACTGCTTGGTACATTGTTTGTGTAATACTTTTAAAAAACGTTGTGCTATATATCTTGTTATATATATATTGCTTGGTATATTTATGATTTTGGAAATTTTTGTTATTAGAACTTGGCTTTTATTTGTCCATTGGTGCCACTATTACTGTAGATAAAGAGTAAAATATGAAAGCGCCTAATTCATTAAAGTCAAATGCTACGTGATGCATGAGATATTAAGCTGCAGCATGTAATGATACATTATGGCAAATAATCACATCATTTTACTATAGGACAGCACTTTCCCTATGCTCTTTTTAACTTTGAGAAATTAAATGCCATGCAATGACACATTATAATGAATGAATTTTAACATTATATTATGGGACAGCATTTTCTCTTGCAGATTATTTTTGCAACATAATATATTTCAATGGTGCACAACATATGGCATGAATGGACCTTCCACCAGAAGTAAGAAAGGAATGAAAACAGGTTGACACGTGATCATTTTGTGTGTGTTCATTTTTAAACATGGTATATGAAGACAAACATAATTATTTTTTATTTTTGTATTTTATTGAGCATTTGTTAGGCGCTTGTTCAGCAGAATTGTGTTTAAAAGCAACACAAAGCTAAATGGGAAGGGAACAGGGGAGAGATAAAAACATTTGCAAAAACAGTAACGTGTAAGTGCAGTGAGATGAAGTGCAGGAGGTAGGGATGGGTGAGTGGGGGAAAGGAATAGACAAGTACTAGTGGGAGGCCTGGGAGGGAGTGTCAAGGGGAGCACGGGAGGGAAGTGCCAAGGCTAACCAAGGAGGAGGCCTCCTTCTAAGTACTAGTGTGGGTGACTTCCATGGGTTTGATGTAGTGCCTCCAAGCAGGAGCCCACAGGGGCAGTGCAGTGGAGGGGAGGTGCTGGTATCGATTGGGTAGAAGTGCCTGATATCCTGTGAGATTCATGAGAACCAGGCCACCGGTCTCAGCGGCAGTGGGGTGATAAGCAGGGGTTTGGGGGGAGAGGGGTAGAGGTAAAGAAAAGCAGAGTTTTTAACAGTTTCCGGGAACTTAAGGAGGCCCGGCTGAAGTCTGAGAGGGACAGGGAGGCTATTCCAAAGGGAGGCACCAGCTGAGAAGAGAGACCTGCCCCCCCACCCTCTACTTAGAGAAGAGTTTGCAATCAAAGAGTTAGAGTTAGAGGAGCAGAGGGCTCTAGCAAGGGAATATTTAGGGAGGGAAAGTTGGAGATAGCGTTGTCCCAGTCCCCAGAAAGCCATGATAGAGTATGCCATGGGAGTAGCAGAGGAGAGAGTAAGACAAGCAGGGGAGCTGCACAATGCACAGGGGCTGACCAAGTGGCCTAGCAGCCAGGCAGGCACAGACGAAGGAGGTGTGCAATGGAAGACAGTCAATGCACATATTTAAAAGCACACCTAAATTTGAATGTCCAAAAAAGCACTGAAATGCAACACAAAAAGGAGAATTCACAGATTTAAAAGAACACCCACATTCAAATTTCAAATAAAGCTCTGAAATAAGGCACATAATGGAGAATGCACAGATTTAAAAGCATATCTAAATGTGAATGTGCAATAAAACACTGTAATGCAGCACACAATGGAGGCTAAACAGATTTAGAAGAACACCCAAATTCGAATTCCGAATGAAAAACTGAAATGCAGCACAAAATGGAGAATAAACAGAATTAGAACACCCAAATTCGAATTCCCAATAAAACACTGAAATGCAGCACAAAATGTAGAAAGTACAGATTTGAGATCACACCCAAATTCGAATTTTGACTAAGGCACTAAAAAGCAGCAGAGAAGATCAATGTGTTAGTTTGAAGCAAAGCAAGATACATGTTTCAAGTGGTCCAGAAATTACAGTTTGCAGTTAAGCTAGAGGTCAAGTGAGGCATGATTCAACCAAGGGACCAAGGGCAAAGGATCCAGGGGAGGGATATATTTCAAAGGCCAAAAGTCACAATAAAGTTATTCACAGGAGGACAGGGTGATCCAGTGTGCTTACCGTGCTATTTCACATGATCATTGAGTGCAGGTGTCTCTGCCAGATTGTTCTTTGAGGAGCATGGCCTGAGGTTAAATCGAAGGAGCAGCGGCATGGAGAGGGACTCCCTCCAGCTCCGGACATGACCAGACAGGGGCTTAACGTGGGCCTTACCTAGGGGGTCGGTATTCACCTGCCAGCTGCATTGATTGCATATAGATGAGTCACACTATGGCCAATCACTGTGGTGGATGTTGAGGCAGGGCAGGCACTCCGGCGCTTGCCTCAGGGAGTGGCAATGTTTGCAAAATCAGAGCTCGCCCAGAACAAACAGCCAAGAAAATCACAAGCAGAGAATCCAATCCAGCAGTTTAACGATGCCACATTGTTTACTAGGCTGATCTGGCAATTTGCAATCATGAAAAGCACTCACCGCTGTGAAACATAACAAAAGTGCTTATGAGCACACAATGGCCATCAGGGTTTACCTTGCACAGGCAGATGAGAGCGCTGCTCCTGCAGCCTTGTGCTGATGAAAAAGGCCACTGTTGTTTACTCTGTGTTGGCAGCAGGCTGAATTATGTGGAAAGATACAAAAAGGTCCTTTAAGGACATCGTCACAGCTATGGTCATAATGGTAAAAACGTGCTTATTTGTGAAAACTGGCTGTTTTACCGCCTGCCACTTCACAGTGTTGGGGACATTTACCACAGGTACGATTGGTGCTAGAAATGGTTCTATGTGAAAATGGACCGAGGAAATTGCAGTATTTTTACTTCATTTTTATGGACCATACCGTTTTTACCGCCCTGCGCCAGTGCGGAAAATGCCAGTGCAAGAAAGTCTTTTGTTCTGTCGTTTGGGCATTTTTTCCCTTTGCCTTCCCCCAGGTCGAATAACCCGGGTATTTCTTACTTGAGCATGCAGCCTCCTGCTAAAACAGCAACTTACCCAGGCTCCTGCATGTCATGTGTGCCAGTGCCCAGGAAGATGGTTGGGGCTGTCTGTTCCCAAACCACACTACTGGTGCCAGTATGTCTGGTAGCCATGAATGACTGGGACCACCATGGGCCACGAATGGCCCACGCCAGGCGTGCCTGCAAGAGAGCAGATATTCCTTTTGGCTATCTGAGATTTGAGCACAAACAAATTCTTGGATAAAAGATGAGGCTCTGCATTGATTCCAGTTAGATCTACTGAGATTCACACTGAACCTCATAAGGAGCCAAGTATCCTTAAGAAGAAAGCAGACTCGAGGAACTGCCAGTGATGTGTTTGGAAAGTATGACACCCTGACCCTGTTATTGTCCTGTTGGACCCCTGTTTCTTCAGTGAACCAAGAAGGCCTCCAAGGGCACTTTTGCCCCTTTGGAGTAGTGGGAACAACTACTCTTGTCTTCTACTTACCCTCGCTAAGAGCCTCTTAGGAAGTGTTCCTGGGCCATCCAGTGAACTAACCAGCTTGAACCCAAGGTATCACACAGGAACGCTGCCGTCCCGATTTGAGACTTAAAACCTGGGGAATCGCTAGCTTGTCATCCTGGCTCTGTCCTGCCAAAACCTGCTGTCCTAGCTCCTCTGTGTCAAGGTTTTTGAGAGTGCACTATGCTGTGAGCATTTGCGGTCCCTGTGTAACCCTTCTGTGGTGAACATCGCTGAAAGTGCCTGTAGTTCTTGATGACTATGTCCTAAAACAAACCGCACCAGAACAAACCTTCTTCTTCCTTCAAGGGCTGAGAAAAAGCAAATGTTCTGTCACAGACGATTGTCCCATACCACAGCCGCTGAGAGCCAGAGTGTGCTGAAACTGCAGGGTTAACACCAACAGGCAAAGTGGGATAGACTGCCAAAGTTTGGTCCAGAATGTGTTGAGCGTCAATGAGTACTTTCCTAATTTACCGGTGGCCCCCTGGCACATCCATTCACTTTTACGCACAAGTGTTTCTCAAAAGATGCTCACCTTGCCTGTGATAGCCTGCTCTCCCCAGCCATTCCCGAACTCCAAAAGTCGCTGTATCCCCAAGGGTAGACCCTCTTTTAGGAATAGCATCTCATTCTTCATTGCCTCAAGCTCCTTCCTGAGCAGCTACAGCCCCCTGAAAGGAACCCGCTTTTTCGTTTACGCACGACTGCTCGTTGCTGTACTTTGAGCACAAGGCTCCTTTCTTCGTAGGGCTGGACTGCATAAGTTAGGGATTGTTGATGAAGGACTGCCCAAATGATATCTGTATTGATTTAACCCCTTTACTGTTACAGGTCGTGGTTATTTTCTTTCCCAGTCATCAGCCTTAGGCTAATCGCATTTTGTATATATGTTAGATGTGTATGATCGTGTGTAATATTGTTTACTCATAACTGTGGTTTATTCGTGTTTTGAATATAAGGCCTATAATAAATGTTTTTTGATAAATATATCTAAGAGTAATCTGTCTAGTTTTACTGTGCCTGCTCATTGAGGGTCTCTGATCACTCTCACCCCTCCTGAGACTTAGGGCCTCATTACATGGTAGGCAGAGGACAAAGGTGCTATTAGCACCTTGGTCCATGCTGGTAAAATACCGGCACCGCCTTGGAGGAAAGGGGAATTACCGCCCTATTCCAAGGTTGGCGGGGCAGTAATTCCCCCTTCCCCCATTGCCCTTCCCCATTCCCATTTTTGCCCCATAGGGCTCTATGGGAATGGGGAAGGCGCTAATTACGGTGCCGCAAATTGCGGTACCGTAATTAGCGCCCTGGTCCCTTTGCGGGTTGGTTTTTAACGCCTGCTAAACAGCAGGCGTTAAAGTACCAACCTGCAAAGGGACCTCGTAGTAAGGCGGTAAGGGTTTACCGGTACCGGTGCCCTTACCAGTACCGGTAAACCCTTACCGCCGTCCGTGTAATGAGGCCCTTAGTCTTGACTGCCTGCCAAGCTACAGCAGATTGGTCTGGTTTGTCCAGAAGGTTCCCCTGTTCCACTAAACTAGGGTGCCCTCCTAAACTTCTGCCCACCAGGTCAGAGTTTAGAAATCCATCTTAACAAAAGGTGAGATGTTTACAATCATAAGGCTACTTCTTCTAGCTATTAAAAAAAGTGTTTTGGTCAAAGTTTTCTGCTGGATATTTCCTTGGACAATCTGACCCAGCATAGAAATCCCTCTGGAAAAAAAGTTGTGCACACTTGTAATCATTTTCGTGACATCTTAAAACCCTCTTTGAGAAGTGTGTGTGGAATAAGCCTTGCATTACTTTGGTCAAATCAGCACGAATATTTCCAAATTTGAAAGCTAATTATCCTATTTATTCTCCCAAAAATGTCCACTGAACACTCTCCATTCAACTCTTTGTAATCCAAAAGACAAGAATTCAGCAGTATGCAAATGAGATCTGGTTGATGTTCAGAGTATACATGATAGTTGCTGTTCAGAGAAATTAAAACACATCCCTATCTGCAGGGCAACCAGTAAGTTCAGTCAAACATTATGACATGGAAGCGTAGGAAATTGTCTTCAAAGGCAATCTTCAATAAAAAAAAACATTGGCAAGTATGTAGAGGGTTAGCCTTTTATTATTCTGAATGTGCTTTACATAAATGGTTTACCTTGTACATTTACCAAGCCAGGCCTATTGGCTTTGTCAATGCTTGCTTCATATGTTGCTTGGACATGAGCAGGTCCTCTGCTCATGGTATACACCTGCACCAATGTGCCGATTGTCTATTGGTCGCAGTGATATTTTTGTGTAATGACACATTGAATATTTTTTTGTTTGTTGGGGTCATTCTCGACGATTTGTATTTCAGCACTACTCCCGTTTCTGCACGTTTTTTGGCCAAACTTGACATATGCTGATATTTTTGCCACTCTGCCATTAGCAGCCACGGTACAGTCTTTCATGTTTAGGTGCTTTTCGCTCTAAATTCTACATTACTAGTATAGCAAAATGTGTTTCCCCTCACTCACTCACTCACTCACTCACTCACTCACTCACTCACTCACTCACTCACTCACTCTCTGTTCAGATTCTGATCATGTAATTGGAACAATAAGCCAGTATAATGCAATTAAGTTTGTTTTTTCTCATTATCATAAATGTCTGGTGCCTTAGATGTTTTCTTGCACATGTCTGTCATACATCTCTTTTGAAAATGAAATGATATCATGGAATTGGTTTCATGTACTCTTAAGCCAAAAGGCTTCTACTTGTCCTTGATACCTGGGAAAAACAGGGAAAACACATTAGGGTATTGAAAGCTCTTTCCACATGCTTCTCATTACCTGCTCATATTTTTGGCTAAAACACTTGTACTTTTGCACTCCATTAACAGTGCAAAGTGACAGCAGAGCATCGATAAAAAATTGCAAAACAACACAGGGACCAAAGAGCACCAGTTTTAGCACACTGTAGAGAATTTGGGCCCAAGTGTGTGTGGCTGATTTATAAACATTTACATGATCACTTTTCTCAATGCACAGGGGCGTTGCTAGGGGGGGTCTAAGGGGGTTATAGCCCCTGATCTTTTGGTTGTAGCCCCGGATAGAATCACAGGAGCTACAGCCAAAAGACTAGGTAGCCCCCAGTCCCAACAGTTCCGACATCAGCTTAGCCCCGGGTCTTTTCCAGACCTAGCAACTCCCCTGGAAACAGACATTAACGGGATCATGTTGAGTATTCTGGAGTGCTGAAAATAGCACTTCTGCTGACAGACGAGGAAACTGCATGTTGTCAGTGATTTTCAGGCAATGAGTAAATGGTGCTAGATGAACACACGTGTACCATACCATAGTGTGCTTCTCCTATTTTCCTGGGTTTAGTGCATAAGTATCATGTCAACTGGCAATGTCACAATTGCTCTGCAAAATCGAAATTACCCTGAATTTTGAGAAGAAAAAAGACAGTTTGGGTTGCTAATTTTGTTATGGTCTTGTGCTCCACCACACATGTAGCGTATTATTTGATGAAACCTGCGAAAGGGAAAAGAGAAAGCTTTTCATGTGATTGTACCAATCATAACTGTAAAACGGGCAAAGCTAAGAGATATACCTCTGTCGACCTTTGTGGTAACGTCGGCTGAGAAATGCTGTACTCTCACAAGGGCAGTGAATGAGATCCAGCAGCATCCCAAACAGCAAATTCGAAAGGTTTAAAATAAAAGGACAGTCCAATCAAGGTCATATAAAACATGTATACATTTAATTAAACACACCAATGTACAAATACGTTTAAAAATGCCATAAACGCCCCCCTCCCTGTTAAGGAAAGACAGAGACATGTAGAATATCTTGGTGCTGCACTTTGGATTTTCAGCAGGGAGGACAAACTATCAAGAAATTCAGGGGGTAATTCATAGAATTTCACGCACAAGTGGCGCACGCGGCTGGCGCACAGTGTGCGCATGCGAATGTCTGCGCCAGCCGCGTGCGCTAAAATCCATTTCCGCGCACAGCGTATTCATGGATTTTAGCCTCCCAAACCAGCCGTGGCGCAGAGTGGCGCAGCGGCCCTGCAGCAGCGCCAGTTACGCCCCCAAGAACGCCCCTAGCGCAAGGAAAAGCCATCAAAATCCCCAATCCAGCGCAAAGGGCTGCGCTAACCCTGGACAAGTTTACAGGGCTGCCAAACAGCAAACGCCAAGCGGGGAACGGGTATTACTGGGGTTCGTGTGAAGTTTCACACGCGATAGGCCCTGTGCGAGTGGGGTATGTGAATAACTGGGGTGCGCGTGAAGTCTCACACGCAATTAGAGCAGGGTATGTGTATTTCGGGGGTGTGTGGGAAGTTTCAGACATGATTGGGCCTGTGCGAGTGGGCTACGTGGATAACTGGGGTGCGTGGGAAGTCTCACACGCGATTTGAGCAGAGTACGTGTATTTCGAGGGTGTGCGGGAAGTTCACACGTGATTGGCCCTGTGCGAGTGGGGTACGTGGATAACTGGGGTGCGCGGGAAGTCTCACACACGATTTGAGCAGGGTACGTGTATTTTGGGGGTGCACAGGAAGTTTCACACGTGATTGGCGCTGTGCGAGTGGGGTACGTGGATAACTGGGGTGCGCGTGAAGTCTCACAGGCGATTTGAGCAGGGTACATGTATTTCGGGGTGAGTGGGAAGTTTCACACACGATTGGGCCTGTGCGAGTGGGGTACGTGGATAACTGGGGTGCGCGGGAAGTCTCACGCGATTTGAGCAAGGTATGTGTATTTCGGGGGTGCGCGGGAAGTTTCACACGCGATTGGCCCTGTGCAAATGGGGTACTTGTATTCCTGGGGTGCGCAGGAAGTTTCACACGCGATTTTGCTGTCAGAGCGGTGTACTGAATTTCGGGGGGTGTGGGGAGTCCTACACGTGAATTGGCAGTGTGAGTCCTCCCAGGTGTTCCCTCTACACTCCCCACGGCCTCTGCAGGCAGCAAACACCACAGGGGACTACCCTGCACCCCTGGTCATGTCCCGCAGGCAGCCCATCTACCATGGTCATGCCCCCCAGCCAAGCCACATGTCAGCTTGCACTACTGATCACCCACTCATGTCCCTTTGCACCCCCAGCAGTCAGGGGCACCTGCCAGCAGGCCCCCACTCATGTCCCCCTGCACCCCAACCCCCCAGCAGTCAGGGGCTCCTGCCAGCAGGCCCCCACTCATGTCCCCCTGAACCGCCACCCCCCAGCAGTCAGGGGCACCTGCCATCAGGCCCCCACTCATGTCCCACTCATGTCCCCCTGCACCCCCACCCCCCAGCAGTCAGGGGCTCCTGCCAGCAGGCCCCCACTCATGTCCCCCTGCACCCCCACCCCCCAGCAGCCAGGGGCAACTGCCAGCAGGCCCCCACTCATGTCCCACTCATGTCCCCCTGTACTCCAATCCCCCAGCAGTCAGGGGCACCTGCCAGCAGGCCCCCACTCATGTCCCTGTGCACCCCTACCCCCCAGCAGTCAGGTGCACCTGCCAGCAGGCCCCCACTCATGTCCCACTCATGTCCCCCCTACACAAAATAAAGATGCACAGTCATGGCCCGCTTCTACACCAAAAAATACCACATCACGCCACCCCATTCATGAGACGCAATGATTTCCCAATCCACCCCATACTGACATGCCTATCTCAAGACACAAACCAAAACTCAACTATGTACATCAACACATGTCCATCACACACATACACTGGTTGGCATTGCTTGTGTAAACCCACAATTTCACATGCATCAACCCAATGAGCAAATCCCACACATCGAACTAAAATATGAAAATGTATAATGTACATAAATAAATAAATGAAATGAAAGCATACCAAAATATCAAACATGAAATGAAAAGCATGTGAAAAAGATGAATGAAAATGATAAGCAATGCAAAAAAATTTGAAAGAAAAACAGTCCAAACTCTCCCTCCACCAACGCAAATCCAAAAAAAGGTTAAAAAAAGATATCCATTGTTTCATGTTCATAATGATAAATAAAAATGCGAAATCAATCCATAGTCCAACTATTTCCAATACATTGTCCTGAAAAAAAAAAAACATTCTCAATGTCCATAATGAAAAAAAATATCCAAATGAATCCATGATGTAACTATATACAATCCATTGTCCATAATAAAAATCCATTAATCCATGTGCAAAAATCCCAAAAACAGATCAATCCATTTTCCAACGATGTAAAGGGTCCATGAGCCCAACTAAACAAATGAAACCTACCTAAGAAAGTACCTAAAAATATAACTATATACAAATGTGTGTGGCATTGTCCATTGACCACAAATAAAAGGAAAACGAAAAGGAAACCTAACTGTAAAAACTATTTACAGGCAGCGGTCTATTCCGACGGCTCACTTTTGGATGTCCCGGGCCAGGGCATCATCGAACTCCTGCTCAATGTTCTGGAGGTGGTCCTCTTTCATGGCCCCGAGGGTTCGCAGGGATGACCACATGATCTCCTCCAACTCCCTGCAAATTGCCTGACGCACTCGGCCCGCCTCAGGGCCCTCCGTATGGAGTTCTCCGCCCTGACCATCGAGAGCCGTGCCTCTTCTGCCCGCTCCGCATCCATAGCATGGCCTAACAGCTGCCACACGGAAGACACTTCCAGTCCTGGGTCCTCCTGCCCTCTGGCCGATGCCTGCCCCTACGATGACGAAGGCTCTGAGCCATCATGGCTCCCACCTTGTTGCTGCTGCTGCTGTGCCTCTGCCTGTGCCCTGGCTCTTGCTGCCTGCACATCCTCCTCCGGCTGGGGTGCAGTTGTTGATGTGGCCACCCCTGCTGGACGTCCGACTCCCAACTGTAGCAGGAATGTGTCCTCCACCAGCCTGGCCGCAGGGTCAGAGGCAGCTCCACAGGGTACCCAGGTGATACATGGATGGGAAGATGGCATGGAGTATGACTGGCGCATAAAGGGTTCATTTGAGGAGGGGGTCGGAGCAAGTTCCAGCAAACGGAGGAATCCGGCCCTGGTGAGCTGTCCCAGTAGGTCAACGCGGCCAACGAGACATTCAAGATGACGTGCAGTGTCCTCACGAAAACACTGCAGATCACCTCACATGCCCCGTTGACGCAACGCCATCCCACTCAAGACAGGCTCAACCCGGTCCCGGATAGCCATGTCCGCAGGGAGAGGAAGGCCAGTTGTTGTAAGCGGATCCCCTCCCTGAAAACGGCTCTGGACGTAGGCATCCCTACTGGTGCAGGATGATGCAGTCACAGGATCGGGGACAGGATTACACACAGGTAGCTCTACAGCGGCCTGTGCTGCCTCCTATCCCAGCCACTGCACTGCACCACTAGCACCAGTGGAATTCCCACCTCCAGACCCCATGGCCTCCTCCACCACCAAACCCCCCACCAACCTAGATGACTCTGTGCCATCTTCCTCCGTCGGACCCTGTGGGGTCTCAGCTGCCCCTTCTGCTGCTGAGGAGTCCAACTCCGACCTCCGCCTCTTGGACCTACCCTTGGCAGCTGCGGCCTGGGACACAGCACCAGACTCCTCACTCCCTGATGAGATGACAACTTGGGAGGGGAGCCGGGCCTTGCGTCTCCAGCTGGAGTTGCGATCCCTGCCGCTGTGCTCCACAGCACCCTCTCCGCCCTCTTCATCACTTGACGCTGCAGACAGGGAGAGAAAGAACACAGGCATCAGGCCACTGTACAATGGACTAATACACACATGACAGTTGCACATGAGTGGCAGTGTCAAACTTCATACATGGCATCACAATCCCCAACACACATGTCATTTCAACTCACACACATGAGCAATTCCAGAGCCATATCGCACCAGCCAGCACCATCCATACACAAACGACAGCATGAGCATCCGAAGGTGAGCCTGATGTCACATGAAACACGGGGAGCGCACAACACATGCACACATACCACCACACTTACATGCATGTGTACATGCCCACCAACTGTCACAGTGATGAGATTGCCATCCATGTCACATCTGGCATTCAGCCTTCTACATGTCAGTGTCACATGCATCTAAGTTGCATCACAGTTGCACACTTGTCGAATACACACACATGCACATGTACACAGTGCAGATACATGCAGCAGGAACCATCATCCCTGTGTGACACCACAACCATGCCAACGTACATACACAGAATTTCAAACATGTGTGCTCCCACATCTGCATTTGGCCTGCATGCTTACCCACACATACACCATCCATTTGTCTCACACATGAGAGGACTCACATGTGTCAGCATCACCCCCTGTACATACACATCCATACATGGCCATACAAAAACACATGTGCAACCTGCCCACTACAGGCACACCACGACACGCACAGCGTACAATCAGTATGCATGTACACTTACCGCTCGACTCCAGGTGGGTCTGCCTCTCAAGGACCTGGATGTGGAGCGCTGGGCATATGCGTTCCAGGACCCTCATTTGGTGTTCCGACAGGTGGCTCTGGCGCCCCTTAGCATCCGCTGCCTTCAAGAGGTGCCGGGCCTTGTTGAGGGTCCTGGACCTGAAGTCCTCATAGCGCTTCTTGACATGTTGCAAGTCGCGGACTGCCACCCTCTCCGCATTGATGGCAGTCACGATGTCCATCCAGATCCTGGTCCGTCCTTCCTTGTCGGTGCGCAAACTTCTGAAGAGGGCATCATACTGCCCCAGGACTTGCTCCACCAGGACACCAACTTCGGTGGCAGTGAAACTGGTGGCCCTCTGCTTCTCTGGCTGGGGGTTGCCAGTGGTGCCAGATGATGTTGTGCCCGACATGGCAACCCCAGAGGCAGGAGTGGGTGGGCAACTGGGTCCTGGGGCTGGGCTGTGGAGAGATGGTATACCAGTCGGGAGTCTTTGGTTCCGCAGGGGTGGTCACAGCAACTGCACCCCTGGCTGATGTGCAGGCAGCAAATAGCAGGGCACGTGGGCCGCAGGTAGTCAGGCAGCAGCAGATGGCAGGTGGGAGCGTGCTAAGGGCTCTGGGGGGCAGTAATTCGGCCTTCTGGGCAGGAGCGTGGTCTTCCGTGTGTTGTTGCGTGGCCAGCTTGATACGGAGTGATTTGGAACGTGAAAATCTTGCACGTCTGTGTGTAATTCGAGGAAAGGCCCTTAGCGCGTAAGCGCGTCAGCACACGTATGCGGTTTCATTGGACCAAAGGCCCTTAGCGCGTAAGCGCCTCCGTGACATGACGCGCATGGGTGTTTCCCTCATAGCACGTGATGACAGAGCCCACGTGGAAAAACTGCACGTCCGTGTGTCATCACGTGTAATTGGAGAAAATGGCCCGCGTACACGCGTGTGTGACGTGTACTTGTGGGCCGGTTTAAAAGCTACGTGTAGGACGCTATTTCCTTGTACGTGCTTTTCGTGGCGAGCGAGTGGGTGAAATCTATACTTCTTGTCGGTTCACACGTGATTACTTAACAGCGTTTGTAGTTCGTACTCCCTGTTACCTCTGACAGCTTTCATTTTTCTTCATTTTTTGGGCCTGTTTCCTCAAACAGCGTTCACTTCTCCTTTTGTCCTGTCTCCTCAGACAGCGTACAATTCTTCTTTTGGCGGGGGTGTTGCCAATGCGCACACGCGCTTCTTTTTCATGTTCTTTTTCCAGGCAGATGGTGAGTCGCGTACGTATTTACCACTGTGCTTGCCCCGTGTGTCGCGTACCCCTTCAGTGGTCATTGTAGGCTTTGTGTATTACGCGTACGCTTATTTTTGTGTTTCTGGGTGCCACAGCGTAGTGCTGGTTCATTTTTCCATGCACGAGGGGTTGCGTCCACGTTAGTTTTTGTTTTTTGACTGCCTGTGCTTTGCGTGACCCGTCATCTTCACCCAGGGGTCACAGACAGCCTTGTTAGAGCACTAGGGTATGAATTCCATCTAGTACGCTACCCCTTTGACCCCCAATTGCCCAGGACAATAGTTTACTGCTCCTCCCATATGCACAACAACATCAGTGCCATGGTTGGGAGGTGACCAAGCGGTAAGGGAGGCAAAGGTGGCTGACCTTTAAAAGCTGGACATGGTGGGCGCGGTAGGGGACGTGGCCGGGATTTGCAGGCTGCCCCTATACCCCCATGTGTGGAGGACCTATCAGGGACACCCATGCCCCCCCCCATGGTTGAGGGAAACATGGCTGAGACCATCCCAGCTCAGCCCTTGTTGGACCAGCCCATTGTGTCACCTGACCTGGCACAGGATGTCTCCCAGGCTGACTTCCAGGTCAGCAAGTCTAGGCCACATGTGGCGGTGCAAGTTGTTGTCACCAAGCCACGTGGATCTGGGGCAGCTATGTCATCTGCTGCCCCAAGTAGACAGGTGGGAAGCTGCAGGGGCAGCTGCAGCTCCATCCGCTCCAGCTCTGACTCTCCCAACCAGGACAGTGTCGGTCTAGGTCCATCAAACTGACGTTCCCCCTGCCAACAACACCTTGCAACCAATGCCTGCCCCAAGACCTATGGTCATTGTGCATCCCCACACTCCTACTACCCAGTCCACCGGTGCTTCTGCCCCTACTGACCAGAGCGGCGTAAGCCACTCTGGCTCCGCTCCACCGTCAAAAAAGAGGAAAAAAAAAGAGAGTGCTATCTGGCACAACAGACTGAGACCCCAGACACGGCTGCACACTCTGGCACGTCAAGGAAGCCTAGCTTTAATGACCCGGAACTTGATGCACTTGTGACCTATGTGTCAGCACGTAGCCGTGAAATGTTGGTAACTCCAGGGTGCAAGACCACACCTGGTCAATGTAGGGCACACTGGCAGACCATCGCGGACCGCATAAGTGCCCTTAGATTTGTGAGGCCCACAGCTGATGATTGCTACAAGCGGTGGAATGACCTGAAATGCAGAGCAAAGAACAAGCTGGCCTCAAATCATGCCGCTACTCTGGTGACTGGTGGTGGGTCTCCACCAGAGGACAACAAACTCACTGAACATGAGTCTGTTGCTGGGGCCTTTGTCACAGAGGAACAGATCCAAGGTGTGGGAAAAACTACCTGGTTACGACGCATTGTCCGGTGAGTGCCCATGCATGTGTGTGTAATCCATGTGTATGTTGTTTGGGTGACGGGTTCTGATTGAGTGCCAGGTGAGGGTGTGTGTGCCTGAGTGGTATGGGTCACCCATGTGCTTCATCCAAAACATTCAGTGGCCTTGGATTTGGGTGTGACAGTATCCCCTCTGCCCACAGTAGTAATTTAGCGCAACATTACGGCAGTTGCCCTTGAAGTGGCATCTTGCAACAACATTGTTTGTATTTTTCAGTGTTTGTTCAGGCTGATTGTTTCAATTCTCCCACTGTTGCGATGGATTCCTCAGCCCTATTGTCACATATGTGGCATGCTTCTGTCATTGATAAACCCCACATTGGCCCACATGTGTTACCTTGTTAGGGGAATGATTTGACCTTTCAGGCTGATTGAGTATTGGCCTGATCACATACATTTTTGGGGCCTGTTTGAATGTGGAACATGATAGTTGTTTCCTGTCATGTTGAAGTGCACAACCATTGATGTGTACATCGGCCTGCACTCACTGTATTTGTGTACACTGAATGTGTTGCAGTGTGTGGCACATGCGTATTTTGTCACACTATGTAGCATTTTTCATCTCATCATATCCATCTCACATGGATGGCTGACAGTACTCATTCACTGACATATGGATTTACTTGTGGAATGTACCATGGCTATGATACATGCCATCTGTGTGATGACATGTGTCATGTATGTGTATTGGACATGCCACTCACAGGCCAATGTGTGATGGCAGTGCTACCCAGCATGCAGCAAATGTGTTGCTCTTCCATCTTGGTGTCATCGGTGTCTGCCTTTTGCCTCCCTTTCCAACTCAGTGACAATGCATGCATGGGAGGGTTATAGTCATGTGGGACATGTGTAAATCATGTACTGGTTCTGTAGCTTGTCAGGCCTATTTGTGTGCTATGGTGTTAATGCCTGTTTCCATTTTTTGTCTTTCATGTTTTTGCAGGGGATGATGCACTTGATGTTGTTGAGGTTGAGGAGATGGTGCAGACCCAGGAGGAATCTCAGGCACGGCCGGGCACCAGTGGGGGACGTGGTGTGGTGGTGGGTGAGAACCCAATCTTGCTGCAGACCATTCTGTCCAGGGGTGTCTCTGGGTGCACCTACCTAGACCTCTATTCAGGTGCTGATTCGGATGATGAGACCTATGTGCCGTCGCAGGTAAGTGTTTCTGGCAGGGATACTGTTCTGTCCAACCCACCTGCACCAGGGGTAGAACCCTCTATGGGGATGTCAGTGTTGGTAAATCCGCCTTTGGTGGTTACGGATGCAGGGTCACACTCCACAACATCTGATCCTGTTCCTGGGCCAGCAGATCAGAGGGGGAATGCAGTCCTGCAGCCTCAGGCAGTGCCGGCACAGCAAGGCACAGATCGCCTTGCCCCAAACAGGTGTGGTGCCCGCTGACGCAGTGGCCGTCCCCACCAGGCAATACCGTATAGGAACAATCCATGTACGGTATGGCAACCCAACAGGCAGCATCAGTTGAGATGATGGCTCAAGCAATGGAGAGGGTGGCCACTTCCATTGTCCCCCTGAAAGGCAGATGGAGCAACTACAGCAGGCAACAGAATCCATTTGCCAATCACACAGGGAAGACATGTTGGTGTCCAACAGGGACCGACGGGCGGCACTGGAGACTCTACACCAATCAATATCAATAGAGTCCCAGGCCAACAGGGAAGCCCTGAGGGTAGAACTCCATCACCTCAGGGAGACTCTGGTTGACCTTGAGGCTTCCACTAACTTGAGGACAGAACAGCAGCTGGAGCGGCTCACACGTTCACTCTCAGCTGATATGCAGGCAACTCGGGAGGAGATCCGGGCATCACGTCAGGTGCTGCATGGGGATCTCCGCACTATAATCCTCCAGAACGAGACCTTCCACACCTGCATGCTTGCTGCCATGGAGGACCATACCAGGGCTTTGCGTGGGCTGCCTCTCATAGCACCACCACCTCCTGATGCAGAGGGTGATGTGAGCGACAGCAGCAGTTCTCCCACAATGGCATAGCCATGCAGGCGATGAGGCCATGGAGGTGTTTTTTTCTCCCAACATCCACACAGGTGGCTGTTGGTGCGCACCCTGTCCTCGGACCTCTTGGGTGGCCTCCCCCACAGCCCCCCACATGGCCATTTTTGATTTTTGATTTTTTTTACAGTGTGTTGCCTTGTGTGGCTCCTGTGAGCATCCACTGCATTCCAGCTGGGCACATGCAGGCTTGTCCTGAGTTTGGGTTAGATGCTTGGGTTCGTGAGATACACACCCCTCCTGCTTCCCGTTTCCATGGGCTTGCAAAGGGTGTACCCAAGTGACAGTGAATTACACAGTGACGTTGGACTCTCATGAGCTGTGTGGGCAGTCTGTAGTCAATACTGTGTATACATTCCTAGAGGATATTGTTGTTGTATTGTACACTGCATGGAGTATTGATATGTGCTTGTGCATCCATGTCTTCCTCCTAATTTGCATGTTCATTCCTCATGTCTTCACAAGGTCATCTACTTTGGAGATGGAGTTCATGTTGTAAGCAGTGCACTTACACATTTGCGTGGCAGCAACACTGTACAGTTGGAAGGGGTCGATGTGCTGGCATAATCAGGTTGTAAGACTACCACTACTTTAACTTAGTACTGTCATGTTTTTGTTATGTTTGAGGTTGTGTAGCTGCATTGTATTGTTCGTAAGTATTTGGTCATGTGTGTTGTTAGTTCTACATTACTGGGAGCATATTGTGTGTGGCCAGTTTCCATTACAGTAAGTACACTGTA
This sequence comes from Ambystoma mexicanum, assembly GCF_040938575.1. Taxonomy (NCBI): domain Eukaryota; kingdom Metazoa; phylum Chordata; class Amphibia; order Caudata; family Ambystomatidae; genus Ambystoma; species Ambystoma mexicanum. The sequence goes on from NC_090931.1 coordinate 1,193,520,279, forward strand.
TTTATCTCTCTATTATTACCATTCATTATGTTAACATTTTTCATACGCAAATATCACATTTTTTTATTTTGACAGGAATGACAAACACACTTGAGTGGCTAGATAAAAACTTTCCCAAAGAATAAATGAGTGATGATGAAATCTCTAATGGTAAACAATACATCTTTCAATATGAACAAATCATCTCATTTATACAGCACTCATTGACATAATCATTTCTTTGTTTCTTATGTAACTTACTTTACTTGAAGAAACTACAAAACTACAAAAAGAAAATCCCAATCCCCAACTGTACACAATGAAATAATGACTTGTCTTCAAAATTGGATGAACTTTGCAATTCTTTAAGGAATTTATAAATTATGATAAAAAACCACGTTATTACAACTGTTGATTATCACTGTACTACTTGTACCTGTCCCCTTTGCCCCCACCAATCACACCAATCAAATTCACTAAATATAAATGACGGTCGGTTTGATGAAACTTCTCTCCCTCCCTTCCCCAATGATGACTTTACAGAAATTCCAAATCCTCCCATTTATGTTTCTAATTCCGATACCCCATCCCTTTCATAAATAAATTAATTTGTATACTATAAATATCTTGTATATTATTCTGTGATAAACAAATAATTAAACCCCAATTAGTAGTCCATGCAGTATACAACTGTTTGGAGTGTCCATTTACGAAAAGGGTGTTCAACGGACGTGTCCCGACATGTCTGGACTCACAAATGACACACTTTTAATTGGTCCATGGGCAGCGCACCCATTTGCTGACATCCACGTGCGTGTGCCCGGCATCTCCTGCTGGATGGGGTTCACAGACACATGCCGCCTCTGCGGGCATCTCCAGATGTCATAATGCGACTGCATGCATGCGGCTTGCTAACGTGTCCGCGGACCGTGTCCGTCACTGTGGACAGTTTGAAACTGCATTTCTGGCCAATCTAGGGTGTTTCAAGTTGAAAGTTTATCGTTCCAGAGCTCCTAGACCCATTCTTTGTTGATCTGTCAACTTTTTACAAGGCCTTTTTTCGACTCAATAGTCCGTGGACAGTTGCGCAGTCTAAGAACGGTTCCTCTGAAGTGACCCTCCCATTACTTTTAGTCATTCTCAATCTGGCAATCCAGGAGAGTGCACCTGAGAGCACCTGCTTATCAAACTTGCAACCTGCTCCGATGGCATCTGTCATGGCCATATCTCCATCCTAGGGGCCACTGCCATATCACCTGGAGGGCCTGGACAGGGGAACAGGCGCAATGATACAGAGAATGTAGTACTGTGTAGAGACAATCATTAGCCTGCGTTTCAGGAACTGTGTGCAAAAGCACATTCTACCATATGAAAATGTTAGCAAACACCATTGCACTATACAAAATCTTGTGCATATACTGTACTATGCATAAACTCCCCTGCCCTAGAACTGCAAAATGAAAATAACATTCTCCTACATGGAACAGTCAAAAAACTGCTTCGAGAAATACAGCACATTCAAAGTAAATATTTTGGAACTGAAGTTGAATTAGAAAATTCTGTAACTTTTGAAAACATTAGCGAAAACCTCACAAACACTACCCAGCTTACAAACACATACAAAAAAGACATAGCTACATTTCAAAACACATCTGCTGAAATATCAGACAAAGGGCCTCATCACGAGTTTGGCGGTAACGCCGGCGCTATTACCGCTGGCGCTATTAGCCCTACTGCCAACCCCCCAGCGCTATTACCGCCGGATCACGGGTTTGGTGGAATGGTTAGTGCCCATTCCCCATTGGGCCCATTCGGGAATTCCTCATTCCCCATTGGGCCCAATGGGGAAAATTCACGCTATTACCGCCGGCAGATTTCCTGCCGCTGGTAATAGCGATGGAAATTGGCAAATTAGCCACTAATTTCCCCCCAGCTCAGAGCTGGGGGGCAATCCGCCAAGGCCATGATCTGGCGGACCCTTAAATGCAGCAGTAATAGCGCTACCACCGCATTTAAGGGTTACCACCAAACTCGTGATGAGGCCCAAAGTATGTGTCTGTTGTTGCAGAATATTTTATAAATAGAGCACATAAATAGTAGCTATGGCCTACAAAATAGACGACAATGAGGAATCCAAACGGTTCCAATTATCTTCATATCTAACTGTAGAAAATAGATAAAAAATAACTGACCTCTCAATAGTTTGCACATACTGAAATACAAAGCTCGACAATAACCAAATGCCATCATGTGCTATCACATGTATCTTCAACACCTTAACTTGTATGAGAACATTATAATCTAAACAGTACACCCCTTTCAAGCTATACAGCATCTTCAACCAAAAACAGCTTATTTTCCTCCATCTGATTTACTAAAAGGCATTTGTGGCAAAGTAATATATTTGCCATTAAATCTTAAAGAAAATGTAGAAACTCGAGGAGTAAAACGACCAGTAGATCAATGATTGATTGTACTAGTTAATGATGTACCAATAAAAGACAAAATAAACTGTCAACAGCTAGACGACTTATAAAAAATTTAGACAAACCCTACAATATCTTAAAGAAAAAAACAATATTGCAACAATATAAACATAGAGGAAAACTTAAAAGAACCCACCCAAATAATTCAAGAGTCACCCACAACTGGACAAGTTGAACATGTAGATCCTATTACTGCAGCCAACATTTTAGACCAGTATACAATTCACCCAGTACACTCTAAATACATCATAGATGATGTATTAGAAACATATCAAATGTGTCAAGCCAAAATCTCCCCAATCAGCATATGGGAGAAAAGTGTAGAAGCCTGTTCTTTTCCTCTACTCTTTCATAAAGGAAAAGGAGAAAGATATGCTGACAGAGCCACACAAATTAGTGCATCAGAATAGCACTCTACGAATGTATTCTTAAGACCCAACATTCAGACAAAACATAGAATACATTTTCCACCTCCTCTTTGAAAGTGAACTAGCAACTCTATGTATCTATGGTATCCAACCACTTCAAAAGAGAAAGATCACAAATCTCTTGGCAAACATGCACAGTACGAAAGAATACTGGTTCCAAAGTCATGCGAATGTACATTGTATGCTAAGGAACCTAGGCCCACCCACATGGTTTGTTACTTTAAATTGTTTAGAATAGGCATGGGATGACTTGCACAACTTCTTACATAGTGCAAACTATAGAGGGAATAGATATAAAAACACCAGAAATCTGTTCTCTTGGCCCAGTCAGTGAATCAAGGTACTTTCACCATCGCTTCATTGCCATGCTGCACTTCATCTACAATAAAAATACCCCCAACTCGGAAATGTGGAACACTTCTTTTGGAGACAATAATAATAATCCAGAGCACCACACATCAATATGTGTTTGTGGATAAAAGATGCTCTCAAATTTGGCCATAACAGTGATGCCACTGTTTTACAATTTAGTCAAAAATACATGACCTGTGACATCCCTTCATAAACCACACATAGTGACCTACGTACACAAATCTTACGCTTCCAAAAACATAACTGGGGCAACTACTGCTGATGTTGATATAAAAACAATGGTAAACACTACACCAAATGTCGCTTTGGCTTCCATAGACAGGTTTGCACAAAAGGACAAGTAAATAGCTTGATGTATTCTGTTAGACACAGTGCAAAAGTACAATCCACTAAAAACACATACAACATTAAAGGGACGAAGCATCCAAGCACATCAGTGATTACAATGCAATCATTGTCCTCTTATGGAATGCAAATATAGACATACAATACATTGCAGACAATTCCTCTTCAGTTGCAAGACATGTCCCTGTCTATCTCACCAAAGCTGAAAAAACAGAGCTAAAAGACCCGTGGGATGACATATCATCTGAAAAAACGCTGTCACAAAAATTGTACTGCTTCAGTATAAAAATACTCTCCCATAGAATATGTTATGAAGCTGCAGACCATTTAACAGGTACACCCTAATATGGGAAATCTGAAAACATTGGGCCTCATTATAAATTTGCCAGTCTGGAAGCAACGGTGCCGGTAAGCCTACCAGCACTGTTGTTTCTGGACTGGCAAACTACAAGTCTGCCTGCTGGAGCCACTGTGGCTGACAGGTCTGACCCTGCCCGGTGCAGTGGCCACTGTAGGCAGACCTGTCACGGTAGCACTAGCACCATTGTTGATGGTGCCAGCGCTCCCATGTCCCCATTCCCATGGGACTTTATTGGAATGGGGAATAACAAAATTGCCGGCGCCTGCCTTCCCAGCTGCTGGACTTGGTATAGTCCGGTGGCACTGGGAAGTCAGGAGCCTGTAATTCATTTTGAGTCCGGCGGCCACCCGCCGGTAGCACCGGCAGGGTTATCGCCAGATTCGGAATGAGGCCCATTGTCTGGCTAAACCTTGGTCCAGCTTCATCATGGAAAAGTGTATTACAATCCTACTAAGAGATAGAAACAAAAGCCACAAATGATCCCAACAGCCAGGACATTTTAGAAAACAATGTATTTGAAACATACTACCCAAACAGAAGTACTGCGTTAAAAAACATTGGCCTGCATGACATAGCCCAAAACTACTCCTACAAAAACAAATGCACGCCAGATAACACGACTTGCAAATATTCAGACTCAACTTGTGAAGGAATCGTAGTAAAACTTACTAAGCCCAGTCTAATTAATCATGTAGAAAAAAGGACTGTAGACTCAGTGGCACCTGCACCGCTGATTTTCACCCATAAAACAGCTCCCTGTCAACTTTTTTTCACTGCCCCACCCTTTTCAGGCCCTCATTCAGCCACAAAATAACCCCAAAATATATTTCCCAGACTTTTTTCTCACTGCACTGTCCGCAGCCAATAGCGGTTGTCCACGGATCCAATATGGTGACTGTTTCCAAAATTATGATGCACCTCACGTTTTTCAACATCCAATTAGCGTGCGTTTTTGATGTCCGCAGACAACAAGCCACCCTCTGATTGGCCCAGGGGCACCCGCGGTCTCTGAATCAGGAAATTAGCCTGTGGACCGGACACACATATCACACAATTCTTACTGCCATTTCTAAAAAGACTACTGGACAGATTTACACAAAATATGCAAAAGCATGCTTTCGGGACCAAGCCGCCACTCCTTGCGCACGTTTGGTGAAAATCCATACAGCAGTTTGGGCTGTAGGTGCAAGCACATTTTTCTTTTCCATTGTGTCTATGAGGATTTCAAACATTATGGGACCCCCCTATAACTTTTCCCCACCTGGACGGAACAACACCAAATTTGCAAAAACATTCAGAGGTGGCCATATACTTTCTTTTCAAAGTTTGGTGAGGATGTGTTCAACAGCGTCAAGTTATAAGCCGCACAAAATGTCCTCTTTCTTGAGATAAGCAACTTAACCATAACTACACGGCCGATACCACAGGCCATTTAATTAATACTGCAGCACAGAATCTAAAAAACACAGAAAATCACTGGTTAGCAACCATAACTCCTGCCCCCAGAGTCACTGTGTGTATGCCTCATGTGACATCAGAGATAACATCAGCGATAACCTCACAAATTGGATAATTCATGGAACTTGCTTACTATGGATTGTGTTTATGTTAGTGTTTGTGGTAAGGTAAATTCTTATAACTCCTGTGTTCATCAACACCTGGTATTGTAGCATGCAATGGATCTACGTGATCCGACCGTGGCTGATTTTCCTGCAACGGAAATGTTTGCATGTGAAATGTATACACATTCAAAACCCCTACACAACCAAAACCCTACCCGCACCCACACCCACAACACACCCACATCACCCCCGACCCACACCCCCAACATAAACAAACCCTTATTACCTTTCCTTCACGCTGAGTCCCTGCAACGCCAGTTCCCTTTCACTTCCATGATCGGGAACCGGCACCACAGGGTCCTTTTCGTTTTTTTTTCTTTTTTTACTGAAGGCTGCAGCGGTTTCCCCTGCAACCCCTGCTCACTATACTCTAAAGTATAGTGAATGGGGTGTTGTGGGGGACAACCATGCAGCCCCAGTTTTTTTTTTCTCGGGTGTGCTGCGGGGTTGTCCCCCGCAACACCCCGGTCACTATACCACACAGTATAGTGAGCAGGGTGTTGCGGGGGACACCCCCGCAGCCCCTGTTTTCTTTTTTAATGTCGGGTGTCCCCTCTAACTCCCACTCACTATACTGTATAGCATGGTGAGCGGGGTATTGTGGGAGAGGCCCCCGCAGTCCCTGCAGTCTTTTTTATTTTTGTTAACTTACCTTCAATTCATGCTACCACCAAAGGTTTGAACTTTTGGCGTTTGAACCTTTGGTGGTAGCATTTTTTGGACTTTTTCTGCGTTCAGACTTTTTTTTGTCGGTCCGTTCGTACAATTCCACATGCAATGAGGTACATGTACTCAACCTTTCGTACTTCAGCTGTTATGGCCTCTAACTCTTTTAGGCACATGCAAGCATAGTCCGTGACGAGGGAAAAATGCAGTTGTAGGATGACAGTCTTCACATTGACTAGACCATACTTCCCAAAATTAACTTTTCATGAGAGAAAGTATTCACTCAGGTTCTGGTGAGAATTTACCAAACCTATAATCCATTTCCATAGACCACAGGTACAGCATGGAGCATGGAAGTAGTGCCTGCCTTGTATGGAGTATTCAGGCATAATTACATGTAAGGTTAAACTTGGAGTCAAAGTGTACACCAGTCACTGGGCTTCTGTGTGGATAAAGAGACAATACCTACTGCATAGGTGTATACAAATCTTACACACAATCAGTTAACACAGGGTAGTGAGGGAATGAGTATGACGACCATAGCATTAACATCCGATTTAGGACAATCATCAAACATATTAGGTAAACAAATGGTATATTCTGTCTGTTTTCTGCTTTTACGGTCAACACACATTCACCATGGTAAGGGGCCTAATCCTACGGATAATGACCTATGTTCATTCCCCACGGTTAGCTTTTCCACTATATCGCAGAGCAGTACTTACAGGTCAAATTCTGTGCACACTGTCTTACAAAAATAGCGTCATAAGCCATAGCCATTGTGTAGCCTCCCGACGCATAGTTTTCCCAAGGTGACAATGGGTAAGTATGAAGACTTCGGTGTTGTCATTTATTATGTTAACTGTGATGCTAGGTGTGTTAGAACGAGCAGTACCTGTTGGGGTCATAGTAATGGTTACATTGCTTGCCATAACTTTCAAATGTGTAAGGCTTAACCGTAAGGTCCATTCAGCCAAATCGTTTTCACTTCATTTGCATGATTTAAAAAATGTAAGCTTAACCATAATGACTCTATTAAAATGTTTTTTTTTTAATTGAAGCAGAATCATGATATTACTGTATTGAATTATGCTTATTTAAAGCCCTCTTTTGCAAATGTAAGTTAACCACAACAGTCCATTAACAAGGTGTTTTAACTGAGTTTTAATCTTTCTTAAATTATATACATGTATCATTATCACACCATCAGGAAAAAGCAAATGAAACCTATGAAAACTTTCCCTCTACATGTGTGTATACAGTTAACACATGTGTTCAAGTTACAAAGCCCCTTATATTTGCTTTATATTACTACAGGAAACTGGATGGCACAGTGTATTGTACTTCATAGGTAGGAAGATGCACTGGCGGTTGCTCTTTGTCTTTCTGGAGACAGATTTGGGTTTTTGTTTGAGGAGGGAAAGACATACAACACAATGCTTTGGAAGTACAGTAACAGGTAGTTGGCAGCAATGAAACACCTCTTGAAGTAGGTAAATCTTCAGCAAGACGACACCAGACACCTAGGCCTTCCTCTGAAAATAGGTATGGACATATTTTGACATTGAAGACATTGTTCTTAGCCTCAAACTTAAACCCGCTGGACCACATTTACTTTTATTTGGTTCCAGCTGGGTTTATTCGCCATTTCCTTTTGTAAAGGTATTTCTCGTGTTTTATTCTGCGCGCCAAACCAGGTTTGGTTCCTTTGTTCACCGTCCTTTGGCAGGCTTCTGCACAGAAGCCCTCCTTAGGCGCCTGAATGTCTGGGTAGGCAGGATGTGAGGGAGGAGTTTTGGGACCCCTGCCCAGGGTTCCCTTGGAAACCCAAGTCACACTCCTGTTTGATTGGCTAGGTGACTGTCCTGCCAGGACAGCCACCCTGCTGTGTGATTGACAGCCAGGCTGTGTGAATGGGGGAAAACTGCATAAAAAGCAGGTCTCTGGGACTAGGAAGGCTCCCAACCCGCACTGGCCCTCCAGTTAATGAGTGACCCTAGTCCTTTGCATCCGATATGTGCCAGCCTACTGCTCACCTGATGAACTAGCCCACTGCTAGCCTACCTTGCTGATCTGCAGTAGCTAATTTCTATGCCTATGCATGACTAGCCTACCTGGCAGATTTGCACTAGCCTATGATTATGCCCATGCCTGACTAGCCTACCTTGCTGATTTGCACTAGCCTATGTTTATGCCCATCCCTGACTAGCCTATCTTACTGATTTGCACTAGCCTATGTTTATGCCTATGCCTGACTAGCCTACCTTGCTGATTTGCACTAGCCAATGTTATGCCTATGCCTGACTAGCCTACGCTGCTGATTTGCATCAGCCTATGATTATGACTATGCCTGACTAGCCTACCCTGCTGATTTGCACTAGCCTATGGTTATGCCTATGCCCAACCAGCCAACGGTGTAGAAATATTCTTGATAGTTCCGAATGATGTTCCCTAGAAAGACCTAGATGACCCTTTATTTGATTACTCTACCATTAATCTATGATCAGATCACAGTTGCACAAATCCCCAATGCCTGGCATTCACCTTGCCCTCTACCTGACAGAAACAACAGTCTCAGAGCAAGACTTCCTTGTCTCTACGAGCCCAGGATTAGTATTATTATGAATCCCCGCCTTATCTACAACAAAAATGCTCTGTGCCGTGAATCGGCTACTAGACCAGACTATGAGACCCTGCCCAGAACCTTGAACCCTGCCCCCCACCTTCCCCTTAAACCCAAAACTACATATTTGCAAATACAGAACTATCTTGAAGCCAACCACCCCCTAGGCTCCCGGCAATCCGGCTTCAGGCCACAACATGGCACAGAAACGGCATTAATCGAATTAAAAACACAAATTGACGAGCTCAAGGACAAAGGAAAAACAGCCATGCTGCTTCTCCTTGACCTGTCGGCAGCCTTTTCGACTTGGTGGACCACGAAGTTCTATGCAAGCACCTAGCATGCATCCAGTCCTTCTTAGACAACAGAACAATGAGAGTTTTCACCCCTTTGCCATCGGCAGGCCCTATCCAAACTACATGCAGCGTTCCACAAGGTTCCTGTGTATCGCCAACCATGTACAATATATTTACCAAGCCTCTATTCGACAGATTGGACAGACTGGGTGTCACCTACACGAATTGCACAGATGACACCCAGATCCTCATCCCTCTCTCGGGCAATTTCAATAAGGATACATCCTTGGTAAATAAAATAAACCTCCTCATTCAGGCATGGATGGCATCCCATGGCCTCTACCTGAATGACGACAAAACAGAGATCCTGATTCTTGAATCTGCTGCCAACCTAAAAAACAGAATTCAAGCTATTCTGCCTTTAACATAGATGAAAACACAATCAAGGTAGTCAAAGAAGTAAAACCCCTAGGTTTTTACCTTGGCTCCACCTTAACCCTAAGGAAATAGGTAAACTCCATGGCGTCAGCTACTGCCTACACTTGCAAGCTGATCAGGGCCTGCAGAGCATACTTATCCAAAGCGAGCTGCATTATCCTTGCCAACGCCTTAATACTGTCAAAACTGGATTACTGTAACGCCCTATACCTAGGGGCTAACAAATATATCTTAGACAAAATCAGAATTTTACAGAACAATGCCAACAGAGAACATGTCTCAAAAATTAGAAGAGAACACAACTGGCTAAAGATAAATGACAGGATTCTACTTAAAACAGCCACAACCACCACAGCATAATATGGCCATGCACCCAAGAATCTGGCCACTGGCCACAGTGAACACACCACAACTTGCCCTAACTCCCCAATTCAAACACCATCTGCAGACATCAAAATAGACTGCCAACCCTATTTTCCACTAATGGTAATATCACCATATAATCTAGATTCCCTTCCCCTACTCTAACAAGCCTTCTTGTAGTCACCAAATAACCTCAAATATGTTTATCCAACTGCCCACCAAACACTGACTACTGCACAATGGTTGTGGCCAAATTCTTGGTTCATGGCTATATGATACAGTGGTAGTTATGCCAGTGCCTAGATTCTCGGTTGCATGGCCTATTTTTAACCCAAGAAAACATCCTCATATCCTTTACATTCAACTCGCCTGCCCTAGTATATCTTGCCTGCATTCACCAGATAAGCCACTTGCCCAAGCCTGTCTTCTCAACACCAAATGACCCAAAACATGTTTCCCAGCCCTGTTCCCCACCACGCTATCTGTGCTCAGCCATGGCTGTCTGCAGATAGAAGATGGTGGGCGTTTCGAAAAAACATGACACACATCACACTTTTCATCAACCAATCAGCAGGTGTGGTGGGTGTCCGCAGACATCACGCCGCCCTCTGGACAAATCGGAATCCTGTCCATGCAGCGAACAGGGAAATGAGTCAGCAGAGCAGACACAGATATTACACATTTTTGGGTCCTACATTTTGCCTGTTTTAAAGAAAACTAATGGACAGATTTGCACCAAATTTCAAAAGCACGGTTTTGGGACCAAGCCACCACTCCTGCTGCAGATTTGGTGAAAATCAGTCCAGCGGTTTCGGCTGTAGGCGTGAGAAAAAATATTTTTCAATTGCGTGTATGGGAAAATAAAATGTGGGACTCTCCTACAACTTTGCCCCCCCCCCCCTTTGACGAAGCCTCACCAAACTTGCCCTAACAATTTAGAGTAGCCATTTCTCTTTTTTGCAACGTTTGTTGAGGATTTGTCCAGGGAAGCAAAGTTATAAGCAGCCGAAAAAGTCCTCTTCCTATGATTTGAGCAATTTAACCATACCTACACGGCCACTACCGCAGGTCCTTTAATATCAGTTTGGAACAAACAAATAGTACACAGGAGCCATTTAAACAATGCACCCCAATAAGCCTTCTTGCCCATGGTCATACTTTCTGTTTTTGATATTTAAACCATTCTTCTGATAGTAAGTGTACACGTTATTGTTTTGGATGGTCTCCTGCAGTGAACTCCTGCCAAAGGTGAGCCTGTATAATAAAGAATTCCTACCAAGAATTTGGCCACAACCATTGCGCAGTAGTCAGTGTTTGGTATGCAGTTGGAGAACCATGTTTGTGGTTATTTGGTGACTACAAGAGAGCTTGTTAGAGTGTTGGACTGGAATCTAGTTGATATGGTGATATTGCCATTGGTGAAAAATAGGGTTGACGGTCTATTTTGATGTCTGCAGATGGTGTTTGAATTCGGAAGTTAAGGTCAAGTTGGGGTGTGTTGGTCGTGGCCAATGGCCAGATTCTTGGGTGCTTGGTGGTAATATACTGTGGTGCTTGTGGCCAATCCCTAGATTCTTGGATGCATGGCCGGTGGCTGTAGGCTGTAGACCATGCATCCAAGAATCTAGGGACTGACCACAACCACCACAGCATACTACTGCCATGCACCCAATAATCTGGGCACTCGCTACAAGCATTGTAATAATATGTGTATAGAAATGGAATTCGGCCATTCGAAAGAAACATTACAATAATTTGTGTATAGTCATTATACATACTGTATAGGCAGTGTATAGTTTTTGGAGCACAGTTACACAATACCATTGAAGTGGAAATGGTACTTTTCATCGATGTAGCATTGGGGGCACATTTTGACTTGGTTGTACATGGTAATACAGGAGAAAATGTTGCTTCTTTCTCTGTGAAAAAACATAGAATAATATGTTAGGTAAGGAGCTTCACAATGTCGCATTGCACACAATCTCACATATTCATGTACCTTTTAGACCCTCATAATTAGTACATTCCAAGTAATGGTGGTTCAAACAACATGACTGTGGCGTGTTGCACAGTTGCTGTGTTTGGTTGCATAATCATTGGGTCTGTGGGAAAAAAAATATGTAGTATTAAAAAAAAAACTAGAACATTTATTGAACTGTTATTTTGCTCCTGAGGAAGAGAATTTATTCTCGAAACACATCATGCGTTTTATTTGTTGTGAAATTGTTTTTAAAAATTGTATTTGAAAAACTGGATGTTCAAAATCATTGTGTTACCTTATTGTTATTTTACTAAATGCATATACTTCAAATGAGACTGGCTGATGTAGTAAGCTAGTCTCATATAGATTAAGTAATTATTTATGAAATACACCAAGTGAGACTTTGGACATTATATTTGTGTGAAAAATATCATAGAAATAATGGGCCTCATTATAAGTTTGCCAGTCCGGTAAATACGGTACCGGTAAGCTTGCCGGTAATGTAGTTACCGGACTGATAAACTATGAGGTCTGCCCGCGGGTGCCTGTCAGCCTGGCATGTCCGACCTGCCATGCGAAACGGCACCTGTGAGCAGACCTACCCGGAAGCACCGGCAACGTTATTGACGGTGCCAGCGCTATCGGCCTCCCCATTCCCATTGAGCCCTATGAGGCTCAAATGGGAATGGGGATTAATAAATACTGCCACCCGGCAATGGGCAATTACTGGGTCCGGCGGGGCAAGAATGCCCCGGTAAATGCCCATTGCCGGGTGGCGAAAAAAAAAACGACTCCGGCGGCAGCCATGCTAGTAATGATCAGCACGGCTTCTGCCATAGTCACAATGAGGCCCAATGTCTTAAATTATTTCTTGGAATATACAAACGACAGACCAAAAATGTTGACTGAAAATGTGTTTCAGTACACAAAGTTGTGCATGGGTCGCGAGTGTCCATAAGGTATGGACATCTTCTTTGTTTGCAGTACTATGGGTGTATTCAGATTCTGGTTGGCGTATTCTGACTGTTGATAGTTTTACAGTTTTGAAGGGTATGTTTTGAAGCACTTTCATTCTTGCTGGTGCATTTTAACTTTTCCACTATTAGAAACTAACATTGCAGTATTATGGGTGCATGAAGATACCAGTTGGCATATTCTGACTGTTGATTGTTTTACAGTTGTGAAGGGTATGTTTCGAAGCACTTTCATTCCTGTTGGTGGATTCTAACTCTTTCCCTATTAGAAAGTGATATTGCAGTATTATGGGAGCAGTTAGATACCAGTTGGCATATTCCAACTGATGCTAGTTTTACAGTTTTGAAGGGTATGTTTTGAATCACTTTCATTCCTGTAGGTGGATTGCAATTCTTTCACTATTGGAAAGTAATATTGCAGTATTATGGGTGAAGTTAGATACAATTCCGCGTATTCTAACTGTTGATAGTTTTATAGTTTAGAAGGGTATGCTTTCAAGCACTTTTATTCCTGATGGTGATTCTAACTATTTCACTATTGGAAAGTAACATTGCATGGTTATGGCTGCAGTTAGATAGCAGTTGGCATATTCTAACGGTTCATAGTTTTACAGGTTACTGACTAAAGTTTGTAGACCCTCATAATCAGTAAACTTTAAGTACTATGGATGAAACAACATTAGTGTATGTTTGGCACAGTTGTTGTTTCTGTGTGCATAATCATTGGGTCATAAGGGAAAAACTGTATAGCATTATCAAAAATGTATAACATGTACATCTGTTAGCATATTGAAACTGTTTTCCATTTCACAAACATCATTGTAGTGTTATGGATGTAGTTACATACCAGTTGGTGTATGCTAACTTTTTACAGTTTTACAGTTTTACAGTTCAGAAGGGTATTTTTTGAAGCACTGAGATACCTGTTGGTGTCTATTGTGCACTATTTTACGATCGTTTTACAGGTCAGTGACTAAATTTAGGTTTAAGGAATATTAAGTATGTATTTGCTGGTAATCTATATTTTAGAGTAACAGAAGTGTCATTGCATTCAAACCATCCACATCTTTTTTGCAGTATAGTGACCTGCACTGGTTGTGGCACCTGTGTGGTAGATTATGTCTACTGTTGTGAAGGTTGTCTTGCCAAGTGATACTTGCCTGTGAGTGAAGCTATAAGCATTACTATTACATCTGGGTTTATGTGTAAGGTTGAATGGTTGTCTAAATTGCAAACACAGCATAATCTGCCATGATTTGCACTTTACACCAGCTGATGAAATGGAATGAATTCACAATTAGGCATGGATAAATACACAAAACGTTCATTAGGGACTTGCTCCTGTGCAACATGGTTGCAGAGATTGCATGTATGTTCACACGTATATGAAATCTGCAAGATTTCATTTATAGGTATATTTTTGCTTTCAAGTGCTTGCAGTAATAACATTAGAAAGTATTGTGGATCTTCCTGTGTGTTTATGGTGAATCTTACCATTCCCACACAGTAGTCCAATGTGTGTTTTATTCCTGAGACACTGTAAGTGTTTGTCCGGATTATTTGTTGCATTTCAATGAAGGATGAGCATTTGCAAAAACTACTGGTCTAAGCCATTCAAGTAAATGTTTTGAACAATTGGTGGCAATTGGAACAGGAGATTGATTGCTACATTTGCATTGCAATTTACACCAGTTGTGTTGGAAAATTTAAATGGACCAGAGCGTTGTGTCTCTGTGTCATTTGCTGGACCTCCACTTTTTTTTTAAAAGACATATTTCTCTGTTTTTGTGCCGGTGGATGTGCACTTGCATTTGGACTAGAAAGTTGTGTGGTTCTGCTACTTGATGGAGTAGCAGTTGCTTTCAGTTTCTTTGGTTCTACTGTTGGGAGATCTCTTTTCTGTTTGCATTGCTTTTCCTTTAACAAGTTTACTTTTTTGAGGAACAGTGCACATATTGAGAAGGGGTGTGTAGAGTGCACATGTCTGTTGTACTCCACGATGCAAGGAATGTCAGCCTTGACTTTGTTTGTATTAAAATGGACTAGACATAGTCCTCCAAGTGTACATAGATGTGACAGTGCTTTGTAACTCATACCTTCTTTAAAGACTGTACTGCTATTGTCAATCAATGACTGATCTAGGGTTAGACCCTGTGATTTGTGACTAGTGACTGCATAGGCAAGAGACAGAGAGAATTGTTCTCTGTATACATACATGTCTTTGAAACGAAGGAATTGTGCTGTTGAACGGGCTATCCTTTTAACTTCTGAAAGTTTGTCAAAGTGGATGTTGACAAACTGAATGTTGTTGTCATGTGGTTACGTCTGGAAGACAAAAACTGTTCCAATTGCTCCATTAAGTAAACCTTGCTCCACATCAAGGTTACATTTCAGAATTACTCTGCAGTTTAAACACAATGTTAAAATTTTCTCTTTATCCAGCTGTGTTGGAGATACAATTTTCTAAGCTACTCAGTCATTGTGTTGCTGGTTGACACATAGGTAGTGTCATGCTGTGCACTTTCAGTTTGTCTGTGGAGTTAATATGCACTATTGGTTGCATTTCTTTTTTATCATTGTCTCATTGAATTGCATAGAGCTTGCTAGGGTTGGCATTAAGGACACACATTTCACATTTTTCTGTGCTAATTGTTCCATGACACCAGGAGCAGATGTGTCATGCCCATATAGCTCATAGATGATTCTACTATTTAAGATAGATTGTGCATCTTTCGAAAGAAGACCAATCCAAATGCTTTTTAAAATGTTTGCATAGGTTAGGTCTGCAGACTGACACATGTTTTGAGTTAGTTCTCTGTATTGGAAATGTTGCCAGAGATTTATATTCCATATGCTGCCAAGTGTGTTCCGGCATTGTCCGTGGCCTAAGGTTTAGAAAATAGGTTCACCTTTCACTGGTGTTAATTGTAGTAGATCTTCAAAAACAATAGCATGTTTTCCTCCAGAGTTCTTAGTAGTCCGTTTTATGGACTTTGTGTAATCTGAGGTGAATCAAAGCCAACATTAGGTTGGAGATCATGCTCACCACATCTGTTAGGAGCATTTTCATTTCGTTCAGAATTCTGAGTAGTTGTATAGCCGCTTCTGTTGATGGTTTTTCGTACTCTAATTTGTTGTGGTGCTCTACTGGAAGGAACAGTTGTTAGTGTAAAGCAGGCGTGCACAACTGATTTTGACAGAGGGCCGAGAGTAACTTACATGATGGCTATAGTGGGCCGAAAAGTAAATGTGGGTGGGGCGGTAGGCGCGGTGAGGCGTGGTGTGGCAGGAAAGTTCTTCAACCCCCAATTTTTATTAAACACATGGAAAAAGAATACTTTTTTGAGGTGTAATGATTTTTATTTGTATTTCAAACTTACATTTTGTACTACACATTTTCCATTGTTATCATTTATTTCTATTTAGTTATTGCATATCATCTGTTTAATTAAATTATATATATTTTATTGACACTTGATTGGACATTCCATTATTTTGGATTGCCCAAGAGGAGTATGGCCTTCGTTGAGTATGGTTTCCACAAAAATCAAAGGATGTACATATCCTAACTATGCCTGTTTTAGCTTTATTTTAAGGTTCACTCTTGGAGTGCAACACTATGCCCCATGGTCCCCACACCCAACCAAACACTATGCCCCATAGCCCCCACCCTTCAAACAAACACTATGCCCCATGGCTCCCACCCCTCATGCACACACTATGCCCCATGGCTCCCACCCCTCAGGCAAACGCTATGCCCCAAGACACCCACCCCTCAAGCAAACACTATGCCCCAAGATACCCACCCCTCAAGCAAACACTATGCCCCATGGCTCCCACCCTTCATGCAAATACTATGCCCCAAGACACCCACCCCTCTTGCAAACACAATGCCCCAAGATACCCACCCATCATGCAAACACTATGCCCCATGACACCCACCTCTCAAGCAAACACTATGCCCCATGACACCCACCCCTCAACCACACACTATGCCCCATGGCCCCCACCCTTCAACCAAACACCATGGTGCCCACCCCCCAACCATACACTATGCCCCATGACTCCAAGCATGCACCATGCACACATACACATACAGACCGCAACCCGCCACCCCTGCACACAAATTCACAAGCATACACCGTGCACCCATACAGACCCGAACCCCCACCCCCAACTCAGCACACAAACTCACAAGCATACACCAATACACTATGCACCCATACAGACCCGAACCCCCACCCCCCAACTCAGCACACAAACTCACCAGCATACACCATGCACCCATACAGACCCGAACCCCCAGCCCCAACTCAGCACACAAGCTCACAAACATACACCAATTCACTATGCACCCTTACAGACCCGAACCCGCAACGCAGCACACAAACTCACAAGCATACACCATGCACACATACAGACCTCCACCCCCAACTCACCATACAAACTCACAAGCATACAGCATGTACCCATACAGACCCCCACCCCCAAATCACCATACAAACTCACAAGCATACACCATGCATCCATACAGACCTGAACCCCCCACTCCCCAACTCACCAAACAAACTCACAAGCATGCACAAATACAGACCCGGACCCCTCACCCCCACATCATTTCAACATACACTGAACATGCACACACTGAACAGGCACACAACAGCAACAAACATTCTGTCAGACCCGATCCCTGCATGCCCCAGCATCTCAACATACACTGCACTTGCACACAAAAACAAACATTCAGGCAGACCTGACACACACCCCACACCCGCATCTCAACATGCACTTTCACACAACAACAAACATTCAGGCAGATGCAACACTCCCCTCCCCCCCCAGCATCTCAACATACAGTGCACTTGCACAGAAACACATTCAGGCAGACCCGACACACACCCCACCCCCGCATCTCAACATACACTGAACTTGCACACAAACACATTCCGGTAGACCCGACACACACCCCACCCACATATCTCAACATACACTGAACTTGCACATAAACACATTCAGGCAGACCCGACACACCCCATCCCTGCATCTCAACATACACTGAACTTGCACACAAACACATTTAGGCAGACCCGACACACCCCCCCCGCATCTCAAAACACACTGCACTTGCACGCAAACACATTCAGACAGACCCAACACCCCACCCCCCACATCTCAACAAACACTGCACTTGCACACAAACACATTCAGGCAGACCCGACACATACCCCACACCCGCATCTCAACATACAAGCACCACAAAGATCCGACACACACACACACACAAACACAAACATCCACCCACCCAAAAAAATCTGTACTTACCAGACGACGTGCTGGAAGGCAGGCTAGCAGGAATGCTGGCGAGGTCCGGTACTACGGCTGCCGTGGCAAGGTTGAAATGCCTTCCGGCATCAAGACTTACTGGCCAGGCCAGCCGTAATGCTGGCCCTCCATTGTTGCAGCACACACACACCACGTGGCTCATAGAAGCTACGTGGTTCGTGTGCACTGAGCCAATGAGGGCCATTGTTTTGTCCGGCCCGGAAGACAACAAAGACTTTTCCTAATGGAGGGCGGTTGATGCTCCTTGAGGGCCGCCCTCCATTAGGAAAGTGTTTGTTGCTGGCAGGCCGAACAAAATGGCACGGCAGGCTGCAACTGGCCCGCGGGCCATATGTTGTGCACCCATGGTGTAAAGTAACACCTCCTATATTATATGCAGCTAAACCTGTGGGGGTTGTTACAACAGCTGAAAGCTTGTTGTTTGTTAACTTTTGGAGGAATTTGCTGATGATTTTTTATTAAGAATGTTTTGCCTGAACCAGCTTCACCACTTACATAGAAGAGTACAAGTTTATAATTTTGACAGCTACAAGTTTTACTTTCATGCTGCAAATCATGTTCAATTTCTTTAGTCACTTCTAGGAAAATGGTAAGTCGCTCATCATTGACTTATGATTTGAGCAGTGCCAAGTTTTCTTCTGATTCCTCATATTGATACATGGTGTTTTCTACTTCAGTCATGGCTAATTCTAATTCATTTACTATGAGTGGCTCCACAAGTGGTTCTTGGCTTTCTGTAGCAGAAGGTTGACTGCCCTCAGGAGTGTCTTCATTTTGTTGTGCTTGAACCTCTTCCTCTTGTTGGTATTCATTGTTCAACATGTTTTTTTACTGCTTGAAATTGACATTTGTTATACTGCTTTCATTTGCATTGAAAGCAGCTTCAAATGAGTTGTGGATACCCAATAAATCTTCTTCTTTTCTCCATGGTTTAAAAAGTTGGAGTAGGGACATGTAGTAAAGTTCTCTATTTCAGGAGTTTTACATGATAGCTTTATATGATTAATTAAGCTGGGTTTCTAAGTTTAACGAGGCTGCCTTCACAAGTTTTGACTATGTGTTTTCCATTTATTTCATCTGGTTTAATATTATTCTTGTAGGAAAAATGTTGGGATATGTGGTATAGGCAATTTTTTCCAAAGCACTCATTCTGTTTGGGTATTATGTATCCAATACATTGTCTTTCAAAATGTCCGGGCTGTTGGGATGGTTTTTGGCTAGTATTTCTATGTCTTGGTATAATTTCAGTACTCTATTTCTGAATGCAGCAGAACCAGGTCTTAGCCAGACTATAAGATTTGC
Source organism: Ambystoma mexicanum (assembly GCF_040938575.1). Classification (NCBI taxonomy): domain Eukaryota; kingdom Metazoa; phylum Chordata; class Amphibia; order Caudata; family Ambystomatidae; genus Ambystoma; species Ambystoma mexicanum. Next base: position 1,193,539,858 of record NC_090931.1, read on the forward strand.
CATATAAGACTGCGCTTGTTAAACGGTCTCAATCGTAGATGTACTTTGAAGCTGTGTTTCCTTTAATGCAGTGTGTGCTTTTAGACGATTTGTCTTTTACACTGTGTCTAACAGAAGACATGAAGTGGTTTATTTGTCCTTTTGCTGAAACTGTTCTAGGGAAACTAAAGCAGTATTTGGTACAGTATTGCCTTTGTTTTTATATGTGCATCGACAATGTTTGCCACATTTATGTCTTTGGAAGCATAACATTTGTGTATGTATTCACTATGTGTGCTTTCTGAAGGTAAGGCGCAGGTTACATATTTGTGAATAAACTGCAAAACAGTGCCATCACTGTCATGACCACATTTAGGAGCATCTTTTATCCACAAAAGAATGTGGAGGTGTGCTGCTCCTATGTATTCATATTCTTTACTCCAAAAGAAGTGTTCCACTTCTCTGAGGGGAGGAATTGTCTTATTGCAGATGAAGTGCAGCATGGCAATAATGCAGTGGTGACTTTATCTTGATACATTTGCAGGGTCAAAAGAGCATATATCTATCCCTTCTTTGTTTTGGTTTGCTATGCGCAGGAAGTCGTGCAAATCCTCCCATGCATATTCTGCACAACTCAAAGTGACAAACCATGTGGGTGGGCCAAGGTTCTGTAGCATAAACCGTACATCAGCTTGACATTGCAACCAGTATTCGTTTGTACCACGCATGTTTGCCAAGAGATTTTTGATACTTGACTGCAAAACTTCATCTTTGTTTTTATCTTTTGAAGTAGTTGTGTGGCAGACATGTTTAAAAAATGGAAACCTGTTTTCAATGTGTGTGCAACTCTGTAACATAGAGTTGCTAGCAGGTGGAAATATGTATTCAATGTTTTGTCGGAATCTGGGGTCTTCAGAAGACATTTGTAAAGAGCGGTATTCTGATGCTGTTTTTTGTGTTCATATTTCATTATATCTTCCCCTTTTCCAGTAGGAAAGCGTAGAGGAAAGACTTGTGCTTCTACACTTTTTTCCCATATGCTGATTTGAGATCCTTTGGATTGACGCATTTGATATGTTTCTAGTGCATCGTCTTTGGTGTCTTTGGAATGCAGTGGGCGAATTGTATACTGGTCTAAAATATTGAATGCTGTAATAGGATCTAGAATTTCGAATTGCCCAGTGTGAAGATGTGGATAAGTCTATCACATGCTCCGACCCCCTGGTCAGTGGTATCACACTCCAATAAAGGGACAGATGCAGGAGACTTTGTCAACACGTCTTTATTCCTTTACAACTTCTCAGGAACTGCCTGAGTCTACGCACATCCCCCCCTCCCCTTCCCGTTGCCACGTGTTCCTCTCCATGTGACAAAGGAGCTAGTGACGACATCACACCCCCCCCCCCGATACTAAACACTAAACATAAAGTTCGGGATCATGGCATCTCTTCTATGAGGCGATGTGGTCTTCTTCGAGTTCTTTGTGGCCTCCAGTTATTTCTCTCACTCGATTCCTGTGACAGCCAACGTGGCTCATCTGTGCCGGAATCCTCCCTGTCTCCTTCGTAGGGTGCATCCCGTTCCCATGCACCTCCTGGTGTGCAAGGTTCAATTAGAGGTATAATCCCTGGCATTCCTTTGAAGTGAGAGATCCTTTGTGTTATGGTGAGGGGTTCTTCGTTGAAAGTTGCCATGTTCTTGCAGTTTTGTGGCTGTCTTGCAACGACGATGTCTCCTGGTTCTAGATCATTTTCTTCGGCCCTTCTTTTCTTGTCCATTTTTGGTGAAGCATCCTGCTGTCTCATTTCAGCGTCACCTTTGTACTTTTCCTCTTCCAGACCTATGTGGGGTAGTCTGGTTCTCACATTTCTTCCAAACATGACTTCTGACGGCGATTTGCCTGTGGTACTGTGTGGGATGTTGTGATAGTCTCTCATTGGTTGACATAGTAATTTTTCCACCGGTTCTCCAGTCAGGCGAGCTATCTGCGTGGTGCGCTTGATGTTACCCATGAATCATTCAACTATACCGTTTGCCTGGGGCCACAACGGTGTTACTTTTCGGTGATGGAAGCCCATGTAATCTGCAAAGTTTTTGAAGTCCTGTCCTGAAAAAGGGGGCCCATTGTCTGATTTCAGTGTTTTTGGAATGCCATACATGGCAAACATCCGATCCAGCGCAGGGATGGTATGACGCGCACACTGTGGATGGTACGATTTGCACGTATGAGAATCTTGACTATTCATCAATAGCTACAAGGATGTATTCGCCTCCTACTAGTGGGCCATAGTGATCTACTGCAATTTCTTCCCAGGTACCTTCAGGTAATTTAGTCATTCTGAGCGGTTCTGGTCTGGTTTGAGGGTTAAGGACCACACAGGTGGGGCAGTTCTTGAGCAGTTCTTCCACTTGGGTATCCAATTGAGGGAACCATACCCTATGCCGCAACATCCTTTTGGTGGACATTATTCCTCTATGTCCTTCGTGAGCGAGCTCAAGGACCTTTTTCCTCAGGATCTGAGGAATCACTAATTTGGTTCCCTTGAGCAACAGTCCTTCCTCTGTTTTGGCAAGTTCCTCTTTTATGGCCAGTAGACATGTGATGTCCTGTTTGGTTTCATCTCCTACATTCTCCTTGAGTTGCTTTGCATGTTTCCAGCAACCCGTCTCAAGGCATCTCATGATGATCTGTAGTGCTTGATCTGTGTTGGATTCTCTGGCTATGTGTTCCATGTCTAACCCTTGAGGGGCATTTTCTTGTACCACATACATGATGTATTGGTCCGCTATGGATGGGTCTGGGCTGCAATCTTGGCTGGGATGACGCGAGAGGAAGTCTGCTGGATTTTGTTCCTTCCCAGGCCGATGGATGATGTCAAAATGGTAGTCTTGCAGCCTTATGGCCCATCGGGCTATCCTCTGAGGCATTTTGGCCTGGGCGTTGCCGTAAATGAACAGTAATGCCTGGTGGTCCATGACTATTGTGAAAGGTTTTCCATAGAGAAATAGGTGGAAGTGCTCACACGCCAAACTACAGCCAAACCTTCCTTTTCAGCTAGTGAATAGGCTTGCTCAGGTTTTGAGAGGCTGCGACTTGCGTAGGACACTACATGTATGGTGTGACCATCTTTGCGATCAAGTTGAGTCAAAATGTCCCCTAGGCCAACCGGGCTTGCATCCACAATTAGATCTGTGTGCCTTTGTGGTTCGAAATACGCCATGTTCTTGGCATCTGCAATGTGATTTATGATGATTTGGAATGCTTGCTGGCACTCATCGGACCATCTGAATTCCGCGTTGAGTTTGGTGAGGGCTCTCAGGGGTGCACTGACCGATGCAAAGTCTTTTATGTATCTTGTGCAGTAGCTTGCTAGGCCCAGAAATGATCGCAGATTGGTGACAGAGTTTGGTGGTTTGGTGTTTGTGAGGGCACTGACCTTCTCGGGATCTGGTGTCATTCCACTTTCAGAGAAGATGTGTCCGAAGAATCGTAGTGCTGTTTTCTGAAACTCGCATTTATCCTTGTTCAGAGTGAGGTGTGCTTCCTCCAGTGCCATGCACACCTGCATGAGTGTGTCATCGTGCTGTTCCTGAGTTTGCCCAAACACTAAGATGTCGTCGCTATAGTTCAGACATTTTAATACATGTTTGATTACATTATGAATTTCTGACTGAAAAATGTCTGCTGCTGAAGAGACTCCAAAGCTGAGTCGCTTGTATCTATAGAGACCCAGGTGAGTACCAAATGTGGTGATGTACCTGGATCTTTTGTGGAGTTCTAACTGATGGTACTCTTTGTTGAGGTCCAGTTTTGAAAAGACTGTGGCTCTGTTGAGCAGATGTACCATATCTGTGATCCTGGGAGATTGATGACGTTCTCTCAAAATCGCTTCATTTGGTCTTTGTATGTCCACACAAATGCAGATGTCGGGGGAGTCCTTTTTTGGTACGGGTACTATGGGGGACACCCAAGGGGTGGGGCCTTCTGCAGGTTCAATTATGTCTGCTTCTAGGAGTTTGATCAGTTAGTTTTCTACCTGCTTTTGGATATTTATAGGAATTCCTCGGTAGTGCTGTGCTACGGGTGTGATATTGTTGTCTATGTGTAGTTCAATCTGTCTGTCCTTCAATTTTCCTAGACCTTTGAATAGTGCAGGGAAAACTCGGTCAATGCTTGCAGTGGGATCCAAATGTTTGTGCATCATGAGTCTATACAGAACATGGATTAGCCCCATGTCAACTGCAGTTTTGTAGCTGAGAATAAATCCACTGCCTGTGACGGCTTCTAGGACGTGCATGGGTATTTCTTTTACGTGATCTTTGTACCTACATGATGCCGTGAAGGTTCTCCTTTTCGTGTTTTCATTTCATTCCTGGGATTGTCCTCTGAAGAGGCGCTAGAAACACTGTCTGATTGAGATTGTTCCACCAAGCACCTGACGTATTTCCGAGGGCACCTCCTTCGCCCGGAGGAAGCAGGCTTATTGTCTCTCCATTCCTGTGACAACCTTGGCTGTCTACGGTCCGATGGTTCTTCACGATTCCTGCGGCGTTTTGAGTCATTCAGCTGGTATGAGTCGCAACTAGGGCTTGGACGTCTCGGCTCTCTTTCTGATGTGGAACATATGTTACTTCCATTTCCCTGCATTTTGCTACGATAGATGAAACATACAGCCTTATAATGGTTTTCTCACCCACATGCAGAGCAAATTGGACCCATGACGGGGTATGTGCCTTCATGTGGGTATTCATGCCCACAACGATAGCAGAATGGATCTGTGTTCCATTTTGGGGTGTTCTCAAGTTTATGTAGACTTTTGTGTTTCCCGTGGGTGATGGTGATGCCATCGAGACCTTCCACCTGGGCTGTCAGCGCTGCATCTGATTGGGCCAGGCATAGGATCTCTTTGAGGTTTTGTGGCTTTTGCAGTAGCCGTTTCCTGAATTCACCACTTTCACACCCTACTATAATTTGTGAGCGAAGTGCCTCCTCATTTGAGTACTTGTTAAAGTCACAGTGGTTCATTTTGACTCTTAGTCTCATTACGAACGCATCCATTGTCTCACCTTTCAATTGTTTTGTGGTGTGGAAGATGTGCCGTTCATAGTCCACATTGGTGTGCGGCGTGAAGTAGTCGGTGAGGGTCATTTTTAGGTTAGTGTAGGTGTCTATGTTATCTTCGGGAAGTTTGTCTAGAATGTCTCTTACGTTGGACCCTATAGCATGAGTGAGGAAGCTGTGTTTCCTTTCATCCTCCAAAGGGCCCACTGCTTTGAGAAACACTTCAAAGACCCTCAACCATTTCTTCCACCTTGGCCCCAGTGTGCTGGTGTCACTAAGGTCAAAATTGGGGGGCATTTGTGATATGAGGCTGTCCGTCATGTTTGTGCGCGCTACTCGGGCAGGTGTTAGTTGTACAGTTAGTGATTCCTCAGATGAATCATCCGGCATGACAAATGTTTCACAGCCGTGCACTTACTGTTTGTGGTGGTAGGTGGCAGCAGTTATGCCTCTTCTTAGTGTCTGGCTCTTGCTGTTCCTGGGTGTGATGTTTGTTGAACAGGACAAAAAAACTCCTTTTGTTTGTTTGCAGTGAGTAAGAGAGCGAGGAACTGCCTTGACCCACCCCTTCTGGCCGCTGCCTGTGCAGGAAATTGGAGGGTGTTTTGGTTGAGAGAGACGTGGGGAGCCAATGAGCTCCACCCATGTGAGTTTCCGTCTTGAATCGGAAAGAATTTGAGGATTTTTTTTATTTTATTTTTTTCAAGCTATGGGGAGCCGATGCACTCCACCCACGTGTGTTGCCACCTGTAGCAGGATTCCTTTTAATCGTGGGGAGCCGATGCGCTCCAGCCACTTATGCCGCTGCTTTTGGCGGGAAAGCTGTGGGGAGCCGATGCGCTCCACCCACACGTTTCCGTCGTTGACGGCCTACCTCAACGTGGGGAGCCGACGCACTTCACCCACAGGTGTCCTTTTCCCCAGGATGTAGGGAGCTGCCTCGCTCTACCCACGGGGCCGACGCTGTTGACGGGATGGCCCGCCCGGAATGCAAGGAGCCGATGTGCTCCACCTGCAGATTGTCTCGTTGCTGTTGGCGGGTACTTGGAGTACCTCGCCCGGAATCCTGATGAGGATTACAGCTGGCGGGGAGCCTTCTCACTCCCACGCGCCTTACCTTTGCCGTTGCGCCTTGGCAGGGCCGCAGCCTGCCACTCACCCGACACTTGATGTGTCACAAGCACGAAGCGCCGGAACGGCAGCAGTTGTGGCATTGATTCTACCGCCTCGTCGCCAGTGTGAAGATGTGGATAAGTCTATCACATGCTCTGACCCCCTGGTCAGTGGTATCACACTCCAATAAAGGGACGGCCACAGGAGACTTTGTCAACAGGTCTTTATTCCTTTACAACTTCTCAGGAACTGCCTGAGTCTACGTACATCCCGCCCCTCCCCTTCCCGTTGCCCCGTGTTCCTCTCCACGTGGCAAGGGAGCTAGTGATGACATCACAGCCAGTTGATGAGGAATCCTGAATTATTTTGGTGGTTTCCCTTAGGCTTTGTTCAATGTTTATTTCTTTGTAGTACTCATTGTTCTCTTTAAGATATTGCAGGGCTTTGATAACTTTGTTTAATCTACTAGTTGTTGCCCAATTTGTGTTGTCTTTTGTTGGTACACCATTCACTAGGATAATTAAAGATTGATCTATTTGCCGTTGGACTCCTAGATTGTCTACATTTTCTTTAAGATCTAATGGCAAATAAACTACTTTGCTACAAATGCCTTTTAGTAGATCAGAAGGAGGCAATATCGCTGTTTTGGGTTGAAGGAGTATTATAGCTTGAAATGGGTGTGCTGTTTGGATTAAAAAGCTCTCATACAAATTAAGCTGTTGGAGAGGTTTTGGAAGTGGGAATATTTTCAAGTTATATATAGCCCGTGACGGCATTTGGTTACTATCAAGCTTTGTATTGCAGTATGTGCACAGTATTGCGGGGTTAGTAGTTTTGTATTTGTATTCTGCTCTAAGGTAGAGGTCTAATTGGAACCATTGGGATTCCTCATTGTCTTCTATTGTGTACGTTATATCTACAGTTTTGGTGCTCTTGCTATGAAAAGTTCTGTGACAATACACACATACTTTGGTACTTCAGCAGATGTGCTTTTAAACTTTGCTATTTCTTTTTTGTACGTGTTTATTAGAAGATTGGCATTTTTAAGGTTTTCGATACTCTTCTCTGCAGTTACTGGATTTTCTAAGTGATCTTCACTTCCAAAATATTTGCTTTGGATGTGGTCTATTGTCATGGTAATGAAGTCAGGGACACAGGCATGCAGGGGTCGCATGCAGAGGAGACCTTGGTGGACAACGCCAGGCTCATAAACAAAAGTAAACAAACACCCATTTAACACCAAAAAGCTTTTATTATGGACATAGCACTTCAGATGCATTAACCTTGAACATTCCATCCATTAAGCAGGATAAATGGACCTTGAACATTTTATCCATTAAGCAGCCCCAAGTGTATTCTTGGGTGTGGCTGCTAATGGATTGCCTTTGCACGTGCTCACACTCTAGGAGTGGCAGCGTGTGGCTGGTAAGCCGGCCCTAATGGGAGTGCCCACAATCTCAGCTATATAAGCTGCCACAATCCTCAAGACAGACGCTTCGCGTTAATCTGCACTTGCAAGCAGCATAACGCTCACCGTCACCTGAGGTCAGACTTACCTTTGAAGATCCTGTTTCCTGGACATCCTGATTCCTGCCAGCATACTTACCAACTGGGGGAAGCAGTTATATTACCTGTACATCTCTTCGGTGAACCAAGTATTCATCTTTACACTTTGTGGAACGCCGGAATCTTCATCTTGGCACTGCAGCACGACACGCTCCATTGTCGATAGCAACGCCTGCTCCATCCAGCCGCGTCTCGCGTCTCACAACTGCATTGAGGCCGCATTTCCATCTAAGGGAAGAAAACAGAAGAGAGACATTATTGCGGGCATAAATAGGAGCAACATATAAAGACATTAAACAGAACGAACAGCATCACAAGAGCTCAAGAAAGACTTACCAATCATAAGGAGAAGCATAGTCGCAGCTGGACTGGACTAATCCTTATCAGGGATCAGTGAAGGAACTAGATCCCATTCGACGCGCCCCTGCCAGAAGTAGCAGGATGGAGAGCTCATCTTCCATAATTCACAGGTGAGCTTTATGGACCGGTGTATGCTCACAGAAACCGTACATTGGAATGATGGGTTTGAGAGGTATAACAATCATAGATTGACGCACTCACACACTGTTATCTCCACGCAGGAGCAGTATCACCATGTACCATGCTCACAGCTTTTCTCCTGAGGGAGAGGCCTGAAGGGGCTGATTCAAGTTCAGGGAGGGCTAAAACCATGCCCCAATGCCTCCACAGAGACCAGGTGAGCGTAACATCTATTTGTTGAAAGAGTTCTTTGGCTATGCCATGCAGGAGAATGATATTAAAATGCTCCAATTCTAAAGCAGGACTATTTGCATAGTACAGTCACTGGACAAGATTCTGTATAGTGGAATAGTGTGTTGCAGGTCCTGAAATGCAGGCTAATGAGTGTCCTTGCGGTCCAGTGTAACTGTGCACTGGACAGGAGTCCATGGTTTGCAATGTTTTTATTCTAATATTCTCTTTTACTTTCACATAGTTATTGAGGAATTGGCATAAAGATTTGAAAGATTGTTTCTGTATGTTTCACTTTGCACAGCAGGGACATTTGTAGCCTGGACTGATTGGTTTAGTGGAATGGAGAATTGATTGAAAGTTTGTTGGAGAGATTTTTTCAATGAGGGATTCTTCTGCCATAATTGCTTTGTCTACCATTTCATACCCTCACCCACTGCTATGTATGGCAATTGGGTTGTTCTGCTCTTGTTTATATGCCTCTTCATTGAAATATGGTTCTGTGCTGGTTGTGTGAATCCAGTCACGGGCACAGATTTTTGCAAAGGTATCTATGTTGACATTGGGCATGTTTTGAAGTACTTTTTGTAGTTTAATGATTCATTTTGTTAGTGGTTTCATTCTGGTTAAAATTAATATAAACACTTTTCTTTTGAGAGCTTCCAGGATTAGTGTTCTGCAGTAATTTTAAGGGTTGAGCGTGATTTCTTGGCTGTTTTTATAAGATTGTGAAGTACTCTAGGGTGGAATTTTTTTTGTAAAATAAATTTTTTGGAATGCTTAACAGTGGCGACGTTAACATTGGTAGATGTAGTGCTAGCGCTATTAGTTGTTTTATTCTTCTCACTACATTTAATTTTATGTTTACTTTTTGGAAGAGGGGACATAATTTGTTTACTGCTAGCTGGTTCAGTTTTGTTGACTGACTGTATTAGCTATTTTGTTTGAACATTTGCTATAAACTCTGCTACAGGTGGATGAGTATTTTGTGTGCTTTTAGTTTTATCTGATCTATTTTTTCATTGTTTTTTTACAGAGTTGCTTTTTGGTAGGCATTCTGTTATGTCTGTTCGAGAAAAAAGGAAAGTGTGGGTTTGAAAATTGTGCTTGCGTGCATTGGCATGATTGTCTGAATATCAGTGCAGGCATAAATAGAGGGCTGTGTGCTTGTGCAATAGGCTGTTATTTCAGTTTGGGAAGGTTGTAAAAGTAGCTGTGTGTGTTGATGTATGAAGGCCTTGCTTCAGTGCGTATGACAGTGTACTGTGCATGAATAAGTAAGGACATTACAATGTTTTCATGATACTAGTGGGTGTTACAATACTGGTGTTCAGGTGAGAATACAAAGAGTGTACCTGATGAGGTGCAATGAGTAACAGTGAAGCACATGATGTTGGATTGGATAGAATTTTGTAGGCTACTATACAGCTACACTGCACTGTATGAGTAACAGAACGAATACTACTACACTACTACACTACTGCACTTACTTTGTTGGAATGTGGAGAGTATTTTTTTCTGTTTTTGATCTTCTCAGAGAGACATTTCTGTCTTTCAGGAGGCTGAGAGACATTTCTTTCTTTCAGGAGGGTGTTCTTCACTGCAATTGGGAAAGAAGAAAATGAGTGGGTAAGTGTGGTAATGGCAAAATAATTGTAGTACAAGAAGACATTATTTTACACTGTAGGAGGACTTGTTGGGAGTTAGTAACATTGTATGTGATTATGAGTATGGTTATAACACTTCTGTTGCTGCAGATAATAGTTTGGCAGCTAGCTTCCCAGTGTCAATAGGACAGTACAGGTCATGTTCGCCTGGAAAGTCAGCTGTTGGAAAATGTTAGTCTCTATTTGTGTGCAGTTGCATAGCACTGTATGGGAATGGGGACTTGGGAGCACCAGCATCGTTGTTATTGGGGACAGTGGTCCTGTGATAAGTATGCTGTACGGAACTGGAGTTTCGAAACTGTGAGAGTTGTTGTTGCACTATTTATATTAGACATGGAGTACTACAATTCCTAGTAGGCCGAGAAAAATGGAGTAGCCAAGAAGCATGTACAGATTAGAAAGGAGAATGTTAGTGTGTGCAATTTCATTAACTTTCTCCCACGTGCATGCTTAGTACGTGAGTGTTATTGCAATATGTTGGAGAAATCCTTTCCATTTGCTTTGATTTATTCATTAAAAATTACACACAACACTGCTGTAAAATTGCACAAGCATTTATTTGATTTTCTTCAAATGGTGCTGAAATTAATAGTTTTAACTGCATTGGCTTTTGTCATTTTTCAATCCATGTGCATGGCATGCTTTGGTAACATACATCATGTTTTCCCTTGAGTGTGCATTGTGGGAGTTTTACTGAAGCATTGTTAGTGGGAGAAGTGGTTTTAAAAGTGTCAGAATGAAAGAAGAAAATAACAGTTTGCACGTTAGAATTGGTGATATGGGCACGCATGCGTAGTGTGCTAATATATTGAAGTTTCACATAGGATCTGGCACTTAAACATGCTGTGGAAATGTTTCAAATTTGGTTTTCTTTTCGTTTACAAAAAAATCACAGAGATTGCTGCTAAAATTGAAATATGTGTTTTGAAACTGTTATGAAAGTGCTCATTAAAGGAAAACTTTCTGAGCACACAGCATTGTAAGTAACTGCCACTTGAAGTCAGGAGGTGGGACAAATGAGTATACATATTGAGTAGTTTATGCAGGGTAAGTGGCAGGAACCCTGTTTAAATGCATTTGTAAAAGAGTTGGAAATGTACTTTACACAATATATGCATAACTATACTTTGTGTTGATGAATGCAAATGTAGTTGAATCTGCAAATCAAAATCTTGCAGCTTTTTACAGTATTTTTTGATGCAGGTGCTTGAGAATCACAGGAGACCTGTACTCTGAGTGTTGAACAGTACATCAGTAGTGTTCAATTGAGATGATAAAGTTAGATGTAGAGTTGTTGGATGTGATTGGTGAATGGGTTTGTGACTGCTTAACAGTAGCCAATGAGGAAGTACATCAAAGTGTGAAGTGGACAGGGAAGAAGGACTGCCTATGTTACGGGGTCTGTGCGCAACGTGGTTGTCCACAGATAGGGCATGCCACATCCAGGTCTTTTCAGGATGTCTGGCATGGAAAGTGGACTGTGGGGATTAGCCAATCAGGTATTCTGGTTGTGCTTTATAGGAATAAAGGGCAATACTTATTTTCGTTGCTGTGTGTAGTGAAGATGGCTGTGGTCGCAGAGATGGAGAGAGTCAGTGGGTGGATGGTGTGAGATTGCTTTGTGAGTGATCTGCAGAGGTATGCAGAGAGAAGTGTCTTTTCTGCCAACCTTGGATTTGAGGGAGTGGAGACTTTGTAATGTGGTGTGCCTGGCCGCAACTTGGAAGGTGTGCTTGCACTTTGTCGAGATATTGGCACTTTCAATAGCCCAGATGTTCTTGTGGTGCCCTGTGGAGGACTGCATTTGGGGTACAACAGTGCAGTAAGTTTGCACTGAAGGACTTGCTGAAGGCACTAATGCTTTTTCCATGTGAAAAGGTGTCATTTTCACACATACCACCTAGAGCACTATGCAACAGCCCCAATGTCTTCTGTCCTCAGTAAGATGCAGGAAGGTGTCTTGTGAACAGAGGCATATCTTCTTTTATGTGTAGTGCTGGGATGTTCTCTTTTGGCAATGAGAACATTCATTCTCTTAGTGTGAATTGTTTTACTGCAGATGGCATTCATTTTTCAAATATTGGAAATCCCATTTTCCTTTATAATGTAAGGAATGCTTTGAAGAGGTTTGTGTAAGCCTCTAAGGAAGTAAACAAGAGATAAGCCAAAGGAAAATTTAAAAAAGGCGTTTGTTCACAAGCCGCTTGCAAAATAAAAAAAGCTCTTTTCAGAGTCACCATTAAAGAGCAAATACCTTACCTTGGGTTTAATTTCTCTCCCCACTCCCTTGAATTGGACGATCTGTCCGCCGACACCCAAGTAGTCTGCGAACAGCACGTGCCACATCCAGGGCTTTTGAGGATGGATGAGATGGACACAGGACTGTGGAACCCAGGGGATTGGTCAATAAGGTTTCCTCAGTGTGGTATGCAAGGAGATAGTATGGCAGAAGGTCGGTTTGCTGAGAGAAAGTGCAGATGGCTATGGCTATGTCTGTGTCTTTCAGGAGGCAAAGTGTGTGGATTTTGGGGGACTCATGAATCCATTGGTTGCAGGTGTGTGAAGAACAATGTGGAGTGGCTGAAAACCTTGGATTTCATGATGCTCATGTGTAATGGTATGGAGTGTGCGGCATGAAGTGTGTGGACTTGCTTCCATTTTGTGTCAATTTGGTCACGCACCAACATCCAGACATTATCATTGTTCATTGTGGAGGGAACAGTTTAGGCCATGTAACTGGATTTTTACTGCACTTTACAATGAAGGAGACATTTGGGAAAATGAAGGACATGTTCCTGAACTCCCGGCTAATTTTTTCTCGCATTGCCCAGAGATAGATGTGGCTACGCAATGTCAACAAGGCTGTTTGTGCATTTTTGAGAGATGTTGACATGACGTCTTTCGATAATGAAAACATAAAATTTCACAGGACCAATATTTTCCTCAGAGATGGAGCACATCTTACTGATGCTGGTAATCAGCTTTTATTGCAAAATATCCTAAATGCTTTGCATGCCTGTTTGCAAATATAGAAAGCATTTTGCAGTAGGTGTTGCCTACTTTACTCTACAACTTGGATAACACTTTTAAAAACAAAAAATACAAAAAAGGCTCTTTTCATAGCCACCCCTTTCTCACGCAAAAGAGTGCAATGGTTTAGATGCTGCCACCTACATTTTGTAGACTTAGCAGGTTGTGCAGGGGCCTGCACCTTTTTTTTTTTGGTATTTCAATTTTTGAACTGTGAAAAGTGGCTCTGAAAAGAACCGTTTATTTGTTCATTTGTTCATTTGTTCTGTTTTATTAATTTTTTTGGCTTTTTTTAACAGGACACACAAGGAAGGGAAGGGAATAGAGGGTAGGGAAGGGGTACTAACCACAGGGACGAAGGTGCAGGTGGAGAGAGGAAGATTTTGGGTGGTCCTTGGTATGGGGAACTGTTTCTTGTGCTCCTGGACTGCTGCCTCGAAACCACTTCGAAACTGCTCACCCCTGCATAGTGGTGTGCCACAGTAAATAGAAAGTAGAGTGACCCTCGAAAGCTAAGGGTTGACTGCGTCATGTATGGCCTGCAAGGCATCCTCAGGGATCCTCTGCCCCACAGGAGTGTCTCTTGTGGTGGCAAGAGCAGATGTTGAGGATGCAACAGTAGATATCAACCTGCTACCACCTTCGAAAAGGGACAACCCTCCGAACTGCTGCCTTGTGGTTAGACCATAGGTGTCGCTGCATGGAGGTGGTCGCATAGCTATACAGCCCAGGCCTTCCGTGACTGAGGCACTCAGTGCATCAAACCTTGGCTGCACATGCCTTGGGTACCCACTCAATGGTGGTAAACAGCCTCCACACCCAAGACGCACGTTGGCAGCTGGTGACAAGGATTTCCACTACCTCATTCTCTTTGTCTTCTTGATCCCCCCTGCATCACCATGCCTCTTCAAAGCCTTCCAGATGGTAGTGGTGGTGATGAGGCAGCTGCAGCAGCCATGGATGCCATTGTATAGCAAAAGTTCAAAACCAGCAAAAGCAATGTGCAGCAAGCGTTAGTCCTGGTCAGCCAGAGACACAATGAGGAGCACCAGTGTGGTGTGGCGTTTTATACGTGCTGTCTGCAGGTTGCACGACTTTCCGTGGACACTATAAGCCTCACTTTGGGCTCAAAAAGTTACATGAATTCGCTAGATTGACCACGGCATGGTCTAGGACCTCTGCACGGCTGAACTTTAACCTTAAAACACCCTGGATAGGGCAGAAATGCACTTTTTAAGTGTCTGGGGGTAAGGACAGTGTCTGCAGATACTTCTGATGCTCATCGCGGGTGTGGTCACATGGTGATGTCCCCGGATGTCCGCAGATAGGACGGTCGTCCGTAGGACAGCTATTGCATGGGATGCAGTGTGTGCATGCGCCCAGATATCTGTAGGACTGGAGTGGGGCCCCCAAACTAATTAAAAGTGCGACACTGTGGGTGGACAGCTCCAGACAGGTGCAGTGTTTGGGGGCATGGGAGATCAGAATTGCATGCATGCAGGTGTCTACAGGGCAGGGGTGGGACCCCCAAACTAATTAAACGTGTGTCACGACTTTATGGACATCTCGGACAGAAGTAGTGTTAAAAGTGGGTCTTTCGGGAAAGGTCCATGATGTGAGGGCAGAAAAAGAGAGAGGAGTCAAAGATGACAACAAGCAACATTGCGGGGAATGAGAGTTGATATAGAGGGGGATGGAGTAATGGCAAACTGGGGCCAATTGCTGAATGATCTGACTATGTCCAATGACCTGAAACCACCATGAGGTGCGGGACAGGGGGGAGGCGAGATGATGGGGGAGGGGAAGGAAGAACAAGGATATGGCAGTGTTGAGGGTGATCTTGAGGGAAGCGGCTGATACTTGACGCTGGCTATTACAAATTAGGTGGGAGGCTGGAGGGTGGTATAGGACATGAGGTCTCATGGGAATCGGTTGAGAAAAGGCAAAGCGGGGGTGGAGGTGGGAAATGTTGGATTTGTTCTTGTTTGTCCTGTTTAAAAAAAAAGCAAATAAAAAGTGGTTTAAAAAAAGATGACACCAAGTATTTTAGCCTCACATGATGGTGAAGAGAGGGGACCCAAGCAGCGTGTTCAGAGAGTGGGAGGAAAGCAGGGAGCAGGGATTGCAATGAGAAGGATTTCAGTCTTACTGGCAATAAAACAGAGATCATTAGCCGTGCACCATGCCTGAACAGCAGTCTGACAGTCAGGAATGAGAGAGGAAGAAGAGGAGGTAGTGGAGGGAAGCTTGAAGGAGAGGCGTATGTCATCTGCATAACACTTGAAATGAGGAGAGAGGGAGGAGATCAAGTGGGCCAGAGGGGCAAGGTAGATGTTGAAAAGCGAGGTAGAGCATGAGGTGGAGGAGAGGAAAGGGCCCAGTTGCACTAGGAAGTTCGATTAGATAGGAAGGAGGTCAACCAATCCAGCACCAGGTCTGTGATACCAAGGGTATCGCAGAGTTGCTTTGTGAGGGTGGCATGCTTGACCGTGTCAAAGGCATAGGACAAATTAAGGAGGATGAGAACAGAAGGAGAATATGTTGTGCATCACTGTCTGTCTGAAACACACTGGCTGCTGAAACTTAGCCGAATGGCATCCTGGGACACCTGAACATTACCACATGTGTGATGAATGTGAGAATGTTATAAGAGTCTGGGTGCATCAAATTTGATGGTATGCTGACCTTGGATCTAACAAGGAGTAAACCTTTGAACCTGTAAATTCACTAATCATCTCATGAGTTTTGGGTAGAGAAAACCTCTCTGTGACAGAATCTTAGCTGACCTCCCTCAAATCGATAACCAATCTGATGCCTGCATTGCTTTACCTGGCTAGTAAGATGGGACTGGCCCATTCTGAGGCATCTGTGTGCTCAATCACCCCTTTGTTCACCATCCTGCCTATCTCTAGTTCTACCTCCCTCCTGAATGACAGTGGCACAGACCTAGGTTTTGCCATGGAGGGAACAGCACCCTTTCTAAGTTTGAACCTATGAATAAAACCTTTCATACAGCCAACGCCATTTGTAAAATTGCTGCAGGCCCACTTTGCCACCTCCTGATCCTCCAGTTCTCTGACTTCTGAGAGCTCATTTTTCCCCCTGTAAATACCTGTTCTGGGGCATTGGGATCTAGTTTGATATGTAACACTGCTTGATAGCTCCATGAAAACAAGTTCCCACCAACATTGGTTACAAATACCCGACTGACTGTGTTCTTCCAGTTAAACCTCAATTTGGCTGGTAGATCTCCTAGGATGACAATGGGGTTTTCGCCATATGCATGTGCCTTAACCCTGGCTTCCTTCAGCATACATTGTGGCAACTCCTTTTCCCAAGACTCCTTGCTTATCAAAGTATAGTCAACCCCACTGTTAATAAGCATCTCAATCCCAACACCATTAACTTCAATCATCTACTTGGGCTTCTGGATCCTCACCTCACAGATCGTATTGACCACATGTACTACCTCTAAATCATCATACACATCAGCGTCACCATCATCAGTGGCACTTTCATTCACATTGCCCATGCGAGATCCTGCTAAACTGCATATTTCCAAATGCCTTTTTTGCCACACAGAGTCCACTCAACATACGTGACAGTGCACTCACTGTCGATGGCCAAGTTAGGCATACTGCCAAATCTATAACACCTTGATGGTTGAATTGTCGATTTACATGTCCATCCCTTCAAGAAGCAAAACTCCCCCTCCCTTTGGGTCCTTGTCTCTAAGGGCATCCTTTCTGTCAGCACTTTTTGAGATGGTCTGGTCATAATGCACCAAACTGGTCTGGTGAACTCTTCAGTACCCTTGACCATCTCCTTACCAATTTCTTTCAAACATATAATTATGCGTCACCTTCGAATTCTTCTCCCTCCAGAGCTGATCTTGCACCTTGTCATCAGCACACTTAATCATCAGTTGGTCTCTCAGGTGCTCCTCCTGGCAGCAGGGTCCAAACTGACATTTAACAGTTAATCCCCTTAGGGCTATGACACATTACTCAATGCTCTCCCCTTCTAATGTGGCCTAGTGGAAAATCGGTCAGGAGCCAGAATCTTGTTCTCCATTACTTGTAAATGTCTGTCCAGTTTGGCTATGCTGGCTTCAAAGACATTTAGAGCCACTCCACCCTCAATTGGAGGTTTGGAGAGCCTCTTTAACACTTCTTGACCTCCAGGGCCTAAATAATGGTAGGTAGAGAAGAGCATTCTTCCTCTCCACTGAGTAATTTGGGTCATAAACAGCCATTACAAATTTTAGGAAGTCCTCTTTCCAGTCCTTCCATCTGATCACATGCTCTTGCCCTTGGGGCAAGAACAGGGCAGGACCCGGAATGTTTGCCATGGTTGATCACCAGAGGCTGATCAGGGTGACCCCTCTATTTCCTGCTCTACATGTCACCTGCCTACATGCAGTGTCCTGCCACCAGTCTGTTCCACCCTTCCAGCGCACTTCTCCAGCACTCTCCAATGCATGCTCCAATGTCAACACACTCCCACTCACCAGACATGGAACATCTCCTGCTTGTCCAGATCACCACTTTCTCTGACCATTCCTCCACACTCCAGCTTTTTAGATGGTTCCTCCTCTGCACTGTGCACAGGTGCAACGTTCACAGTCACAAGGGAACTAGAGAAGACTGCAGGAGCAGCAGAAGACACTGATGCACAACGCTGCATCCACTTGTCAACTATCAACCATGCCAAGCAGAAGGGACTGCTGAGGATTACATCATATAGGTGCACGTTACCAGGAAACACGCCTGTGAATGAGCAGGCTGCACAGAGCCCACCACTGCTGTGCAGCGTTCCAAGGCAGGGCTATGACTCACCCCCAACCAATGATACTGCCTCAGGTATGGGCCTGTGGCCACCAACGACTGGACACCCAACCGCTCATGGCACAGAGAACCCAGTCGAACTTCCTGATGATCGTCGTACACCCAGCCTCAAAACCACAGTGCACTCGAGTCCTGAGCAGCACACAGATCCACAAAGTCTGCCTCGTCTTCACTGCAGTTGTGAGGCAGCTCATCACCACTGCAATGAGGTTCAGGAGTCTCTGGTATGGATTGAACGTATTTATTAGTCTCCAAACAACACAGCAATGACTCTAGTAACCCTCTCCCTTCAGCTGTCCACTTCAACTGCCATTCTTGACATTCCAGATCTTGCCCTTCAAGTTCCACGATTCAACTACTAACATTCCCAGTGAGGCAGTCACCTGCAGGCCACACTAACATTTTGATATAAAACACCAACAACATACTTAAATGTAAACATAGGAAAGTTAACACATCACCATCGCAATATGTAGTCAACAGTCTGAATCAGGAATCAACATTTGTTTGCAGTGATTCACATCTAATAAGCAAACAACCCACAAAATGTAAAATTAATCTTTTCTTTTTTCTCATCTTTAGTTGTTCCACTCATCACGATTCTCAAACTAATATCAATACAATCCTAGTACTTTACGAATCAAGAAGTTATGTGAAATAGTATACATTTATCTGTGTGTGCAGCGCACCTCTCCCTAACCTGCCTTCTTTATAGCCCTTAAATCTACACTTGAACTAAATCAAACATTAAACAATGCTAAAATTAACTTTTACAAACTCTGCACAAAGACTGACTTTGAGAACTGCACAAAGGAATACACTGATTCGAGAATCAAAACCTGTACTTGTTTTCCCTCTTACTCGTCCCAGTATTTTATTAGTTCTTGATATTGCTCTGTACAAAGGCCTACTTCGAGAACCGCACAAACCTATGGAGTGATTTGAAAATCAAAAATTGTACTTGTTTTCCCTCACACTCATTCCAGTACATTACGAATTGAGCAGTCATACAAATTAGTGCAACTTTATCTCTATATACACTGCACCTTTCCCAAAACTAACAGCACTCATCTTCCATCTTTACACCTCTCACACCTCACTTCAACCGAAGTAAAACATCTCTAAATCAACTTTTACAAAATCCGTATAAATTCCAACATTGCAAACTGCATGGGAGAGAACATTAAATCGCTAAGAGTCCCTTCACCTCAGGTAAAAACCTCATCAAATCAAAACAAACCACAATGCAACCACGACTCGGCCATGAATGTATGTCAGAGACGCACTCTATTTTCAGCAAAACATTCATAAAACACTTCCCGATCTCAATATACAAACAAAACAAAAATAGTCTCACATAGTGTGTATCGTGCACTTAACACATACATAATGTAAATGTTTTATATTGTATACTCTTCTTGGTAGTCACTCTGTACACTTTACAAACCTATATACAAAGCCTGACTTCGGGAACTGCTCTGAAGAGAACACTAAATCGAGACACATTCCTTCAGATCATGTGAAAACTTCATCCAATCAAAACAACACACAATGTAACATGGCTCGGCCATGAACGTGTCTCTTAGGCACACTTTATATTCACTAAACACAGTTATATAAAATAGTTCTCGATCTCAATACACAAACGCAGGATGTTAAATGATCTTAATGCAACCACTATGCACGTTTTAAGTTGATTTGGAAAGCATGAAAAAATCCTAAATTAACCTCAAATACTCATCTTCCCCTAACTAGCAACCACACTGATTTCCGCATCTCAATGTATCATAGTTTCGAGTATTTACCCTTTTTTCCTATTCGTGACACTTCTGGATCTCGTCAAAATGCTCAGGAAAAAAAAAAACGCTATTCCCAAGCCTCAAACCATCACCAATCATCCTTCCTCATGCTACCCAATTTCTCCCTGCTCTCAAAACACTCTAAATACCATATATATCATTATATCATTTTAGGGCCCTTTTCAATATCAATTCAGAACTTAATTCACAAATCGTGTAATGGCTGACATTTAGAATTGTAAAAAGTTGTCAACAGCCATGCATCATGGCAGATAGGAAACACGTTTTGGCTACAGCGACACTCTGCTCTGCACCAAATAAAAAAAAAACTCTGTATTGATGTGCACCAAAACAAGAAAGGATTTCCTTTCGACTTGTGCCTTATTTGGCACAAATACATCCAGCGGTTTGGGCTGTGCCCATGAGCACAAATTTGGCACAACACTTTCCAATCCTGTCGGGGGGCAGGGTGGTCGGACTCTCAAACGTTGTGCTGAGGTATGGTTCAAAAGTTATTAACCATAGAATCTTGCTTTTCCCATGGATGGTAGGTTTCACCTTAAATATACAGCAGGGAACGCTGCAGCTTCAACAGAACTGCATTCTATTGCAAAACGAATGTTTCTACATGCTTTGTGAGCCGTGAAGGGGCTCTTGCTTGTGCCTGTGGTGCCGTGTCGCTTCCTGGAGGAGGCCGATCTCACTCTGTTCACGTGACACATCACGTGATTTTGACCATCTTTTTTACGACGAGCCATCCACCCGAGGGGCGATCCCTGCAGCTTCAACAGAACTGCATTCTATTGCAAAATAAACGTTTCTACACGCTTTGTGAGCCGTGAAGGGGACTTGCTGGTGCCTGTGGTGCCGTGTCGCTTCCTGGAGGAGGCGGATCTCACTCTGTTCACGTGACACATCACGTGATTTTGACCATCTTTTTTACGAGGAGCCATGCACCCTCGCGGCTTTAAGCCCGGCGGGGAAAAGCCCATCGGCTGTTGTGCGGCTGTTTGGCGCTGGAGTGGTGCTCACACACATTTCAGTGAGGAAGTACATCTAATACGACTGAACTCCGGTAAGCCACTTGCAATTAACTGTCCGCTACTAAAGCTGCCTATGTATTACACGCTCACAACAAAACATCATGTTAAACAACCTTATGTGACTAGTATACAGTAACTTATTACACACACCACATGTTTGTTTCTGTGCCAGTACGTAACCGAGGCAGGCTGCTTTATGAGCAATATCAAATGATCTCATAACAAAGAAACGTTGTCATTACTGTGTTGTTCGGTCGGATCGTCTATGTCCAGCCACTGTTACTGACGTGGAGACTGCGGGTTTATCCTTTGATCCACCCAAACACTGCATTGGCACTGCGGATTATTATATTGAATTACGGCTTTATGAACAATCAATAGAATCAAGTTAAACCGTTAATATCTGTTTGGAGACTGCGGGTTTATACCTTTGATCCTCACAGATATCTATACGGCGACTGCGGGCTACACAATTGATACACGGGCCACTCTTCTTTGCTTAATAGCGGATATCTGAACACTCCACAGATAATAGCCTTATCTTTCCCAAGGTGCCGTTCCTGGCAACTGGATGAAGACTACAGGCTTGTTTCTTTAAATCACTTTGACATCCGAGTGCGAACAGCGCGCGAATCCGGCAAGCCACATAACTCTCTAGTCCTGTATAACCGTGGGTCTAAGTGTGCTCCAACAATGGAAACAACACAACATTCTCCACTGACAGGCCCACAAACAAGGCATCGGATGCAACTACAATCACTAATGGAGACAACCGTCCAAGCCGATATTAAAGACAATCTTCAAACCGTGATAACAACACCAATGACAACTACAGATTGCTCAGATAAAACTCAACAGCCAAGAACTACTTGTAATGAGCAGATTGCGGCAGCACATACCCCATTAACTCACATAGCAGCTGAAGGTGCAGGACAAGAATCTGCGCAGAAAGAGCGCGCAAAGGCAGCTAAATTAAAATGGAAAGCTCTCCATGATCGACATCACAATCCAGAAACACAACATGATTTTTCCCAATTAGTCTCGGATAAACGTCTCCGGAGACTTTCACTTGATTTCACAGAAATTGAAGCATAATGGAATTGCAAGAGGCAAAAAAGAAAAAACTATCAAGAAATCTGACAGAACCTAGACTAAAACAACAAGCCCCTCACATTCACAATATGAACAAACATCAAGAGTATCTAACAACAAGTACACCTATTACTGACAGTTCCGATTATAATATCCCATCTAATCCTAACACAGAAAATAGAAATCCTCTCCATAATACAGACAAACCAAACCCGCAAGAATCGGTTGCTACAACGATGGTTGACCTGCAGAACATGCTTATTGCTGTATGTACGCAAGCACTAATTCCCTACATGAAGATTCAAGAAACACAAATGGAAGTTGCTAAAGATCAAACCACAATCGTTGCCTCTATATTTTCAAAACTAAAGATACAAGAAGTATTGATGCTAAATTTAGAAACAAGACTGAAAGTAGAAGCCGAAGCAACCATGATGTGGCAACAACGCCTTGCAGACATAGCTCTGAAGGACAGGTCTGAAAAAATGCATCTCACAGATGCCCTAATCGACCTCATGCGGGCAAACATGAAGAATACTGAGGGTGTCTACCAGCCTTGCCCACAGCAATATATGGAAACGCAACCCACTGATCCATCAGTTGCAATACCGCCACTTCGGACAGTAATCAACCATAACAAACAGAATTTGCCATTACTAATCACAGTAGATGAGTCCAAAACTCCTAACATTGATTCCATTGGTGAGAGTTGTCCGCCCACGGAGACCCTGCCATAACCAATTGCTCCCCGAATGGAAAAACAGCGTATCAAACAAATTTGGGCCAAAATAAACAGAGAGAAGGGGCAAAAGACACATACAGCATATTTGACTCCAATCGCCCACCACCTAACCCACCAAACCGAAGACAAAAAAAACAAAAAACAACAAAGAGGCTCGAGAGCTTTTCTTCGAAATCTCACGCTTTCTCCAGCCAAACTGATGATACCACCTAACAAACTAGCTATCAAGATTCCACCGCCCAATAATAACTCAGAGAACATAGAGATTTCTCATGATGTTGAAACAGACGCTGGAACATTGGAACTGTTAATAAATCTCTCGACATATTCAAATCAAGAGAAAAATACAAGTAACCCCAACGAACTGCAACTGAATGAATCCTCACAACTAGTAATAGACTGTTATGACCAAACATGCTCTGAAATCCACTATTCTTCTACTTTGATGGAGTTACCCTCCAAAAATGCCGGTCAAGATCACCACTCATGTGAGGTGACTAATCTAGATGGTTCACTGATCTCAGAGACCTCCTTAATAGAGGAATCACTAATACCAAGAGAACTGACTCTACCAAAATTACCAGAATTCATAGATCCAAGGAAATCTGCCACTCTAAACATACTAAAGCTGGAAAGAACCTGCGCAAATGATGAAAAACTGGTTCTGAATCGAACAAATGTTCTTTGTCTTCTACATGCCATCCCTGGCCTCGCTGCTGTAACAACAAAAGATATCGACCAGATTGAATTTATCAGCCCAGATAGAACAAGCTAGATTCCATATGGCTACATTGCAGTAATAACAAGATTCTGCACATAATCTCGTCCGAAATAGATGCCCTGCAAACCCTGGGATTTCGGGTGAGAACAATTGAAACAAACCAAGTAGCGCCAAGCATCGAACACAACTCGCATGATGACCGTATTCACAAATCACGATAACAACTGATTCATCAAACTCAAGTATATCATTCAATCAAAGGACCTATGCTGACTCTTCAGCCTACGATCATTGAAGAACGGCACCTCAAGAATATGCAACACATTGCTATCCGATTAGGAGGATACTAGATGATTCATACTCTTATGCAGAAACCACTCTTCAGCGTCGGCCCTAGCAATCAAGCTGCAACGCCAACACCTTACTAACTGTATGCTCATGGAATACGAGAGGCCATCACCATCTATTTGGACAAACCAGGAAGAATTTAAAACAGCAGATGTGATATGTCTACAAGAGACATGGCTCGCCCACAAACCGGTATGCAATGGATTCAATATCTATATGAACCCAGCTATCTCCAATCACAAAGAACGACATTCATCCGGTTTACTGATACTAATTAGTATGGACTCACATCTTAAGGAAATTGAGCATGAAATTATTAACGCCTGGATACACATTATAATTCTTCAATGAATCCATGAAACAGAAACCCTCAATAAATCTGAATGTCTAAATATCCAAAACCAACATATATGTGTACTTAATACATATTGGAACCCTCAAAGTATCACAGATGATGTATACATAGATAAATTCTTTACTGCAATGGACAAAGCTTCATTCAACTACCCTGGCATTGAATTTATAGTCTGTGGTGATCTGAATTTGCACCTCTTTTCTAAATTGGGTCAAGAACTTGACACTCTCAGTCTCGACCACCGTGCCAGAAGATGGACCAAAGAGATGACATATAGAAGCATGACACGACTAGATGCAATCGACCAACTAACCAATCTCCCGGCTACCACATGGGCGAGAGCCCAGAGTCGTGGAATTATTGATTACATATATCGATCCAATGCAATACAGTCCCCCATTCAATGCGCAGAAAACATCTATTGTGAAGCAAGTGATCCCTATATACTAATAAGAACATGGCCAGCTTCAGGACCCAATTCGACCTACTTAGATCTACCAGACTTAGAAATAAACAATGGCAATAACCGACTAAGATTGACCAAAAACCAAATTAACCAACTTCCGGAGATCTTCAGAAGTACTCAAATGAAAGACTTAAAGAAATTGAATTATGAATGGATCCTACATACTTTCCACCAAAAACTGAACAACAAGACAATTATGGCTTCTAAAGACCATAAACACGCCTACTACCCTTTAATAGCGGCTAAGAAAAAAAGAACTTAACAAATTAATAAAACAAATCAAAAAAGGACCAATTTCGTCACAGAACCAACAAATTAAAAAGGCTAAGCAAAAATGTAAAAATTGGTCCAAAAACAACAAGATGATCATTGAACAAAACGATGCAGAAAACATGCTGCGATTACTAGGTCCGGGCAATACCCATGACTTATGGAAACTTTTAAACAGCTCAAAACAACAGGGGAATAAGTTAATCTCCGATGTTTCAGAGGCAAACTGGAAGTCACATTTCGAACAACTATACCAACAACGATCTAATGGAAAGTCATTAGAACTAATTCCTCAAAACTTCAATTGGACACTGGTCTGTGCTCCTATTGACATCAGTGAAGCTATCATCAAATTGAATGTATCAAGAGCACCAGGGCCAGATGGCCTGTCAAATTACATCATCAAAAAAGATCCAGAGATATGGGCTGCAATGTTTGCTCAAATCTTGGCCCTAATCAACAACACAAAAACTGTACCTTGCTCATGGCAAAAAGCAGTACTCGTCCCCATTTATAAACAAGGCCCGTCTAATGATCCTATAATCTACAGTCCTATTGCCCTGTTACACCCTTTGGGAAAGATCTGCGCAAATATACTTCATCAACAACTTACCAGATGGGCAAAAGAGACACAACGATTAGCAATAAGTCAGACAGGCTTTACTAAACATCTTGGCACGATGACTAACTTATTCCTTCTCAATTTGTTAAAACACAAATCATACAGAGCAAAAACCCAGACATATGCTGCATTTATTGATCTACATTTAGCATTCGACAAAATTAACCGAGATTTGCTATGGTCGAAGCTAATAAAATGGGGCTGCCCATCGAATATCTTCGAACCAATAAAACTTTTGTACTCGAACACCGAAATACGGATCAGACTTTCCAAAGGCGGCCTGGTAACACAAGCCATTAAAACCTGGCATGGGCTGAAACAAGGCTGACCTTTGGCGGCAGCACTCTACAACCTTTTTACTTCAGATCTCGAAGACTCTATAGCCTCTCCTCTAACAAATCCACCAAAATTGAACTCAGCAGCCCTTCCCATAATGTCATATGCAGATGACATTGTGCTACTCTCTAAGACTCCTAAAGGTCTACAACAAGCATTGACGAACATCGACACCTATATGACAGTCAATGAACTTGAAATCAACATAAAAAAAAAACAAAAGTTATGGCACTTACAGCTGGAATAACCTCGACGATCAAGAGACCAACTTTCTATTTGAAGAATGAAAAACGTACCCAAGTGAAATCCTTCAAATATCTAGGGATGTGGATTAATCAGTCGACAAATGAAGAACCTTGGGCAACTCATCTCATAACCAAAGCAAAATCAATGGCACGCCAAGCACTTATCATCCATAGAAAATTTGGGACATTTTCAATTAAACCGATTATTCTATATTACAAACAGAAAGCCGTGCCAATTCTGACTTATGGTGGAGAGACCATGATTAATTTACACGAACACACATGGAACAAAATAGAACGAATCTTTTGGGCAAAGTTTCTCTCATTACCCAATGCTGTCCCTGTGGCACGTATAAGATTTGAACTAGGTCTGCAGTCTTTGAACTCTATCATAAAATGGAAGCAACTTGACTTACTAAGGAAACTCCTGAATACCGATTGCATTCCAGCATGGGACATAGTACGTGATAATTCCACGAACATCAACGCTGCAGCTCTGAACAAATGGAAAAACTTTGTCCAAGCACAAAGGATCATCAACAACATATCGCTGGACATGCTACTAAACTGACCACAAAAAGCAAAACTGCAGGTAGCAAGACTAGACTGGGTGAAGATACAAGAAATTAAAAACCAGTATAAATTAACCCTGAACTGCACAAATGACATGAGAGTGCTTAATGAACTCCTGCCCTACCTCAAAATGTTTCCTGATCGGAGTGTTAGAGACTTATACCTCCGACTAAGATTGAACATTCTACCCACACAGGAAATCAACGGGCTTAGAAATCGAAATATCCCCCGCGAACAGACGTGTAGATTCTGCAAGAAAACAGACACTATAGAATTGATACACCACCTGCTTATGATATGTACTGTGCTCGCACCAAAACGTACTACAATAGCTCGTTTATACCTAAAATCCACAAGGATATTAGACCCCGAAGAACGTTGGTTGTTGATATTAGCAGGAAATAACAGAAGGATGATTACAGCTGTTATACGATTTTGATAAGACATACAATCATTGATTTAATTTGATGTCATTTTCTTCAATGCCTGATGACCAATTTCTACTTGTACTCTTCTCCGTTGAAACATAAATGTAAGGTTTAATTATATAAACCAATGACATTTTAAAATAATTAAAAAAAAATACAGCAGCTTTTGCCACCCTCCAATATATTACCTTCTAAAAAACACAGTACACCATAATTGATCAGGTGATTAATCATACTCTCACCGCCAGCCTCTGACCTACCATAAAATACCCACCATAGTCCAAATCTTGAATTTTTTCCCCATTGCTGTTTATGTTCAATTCACATTTTCCAAAACCGTCCATATTCTTTCCCTCTGATGGGATGCCCTCATTAGTTCTTATATGGCCATTTCTTAACTTTGAGTGCACTCTTTGTATGGACTCCACAGAAACCAAATTTAAAGATCTGTGAGTATGTGGCAGGCCTGTGGGTACCACATGGAGATAAAAAAAGTAATCCCATTTCTGAAGAACATATTCCACAATTATTCATCATATTCATAAACGTACCCTCTATCCTCTAATGAGCATAACCAACCCATAAGTAACCCAACTCAGACATTTGCATAGCACAACACCCACTTATCTGATCATAATTCCTGGTTTACACAGCTAAATATTGACCCCCGCCCCAAAGAAAAATAGGCACATACCCCATCTCCCTAGAACATCACCTCACCCATTACGAGGTCAGAACAAGTCTCAGGGGGCTCATACATATAAGGTTTACACAGCACCTTTTCATTTGGCCACAGGTACTGTGGCACAGTGTTGTATAAAGTTGACTCTACTAGCAAAAATGCTTGATAGCCTGTTGTTTTTCTTCAATACTGTGGGTCCATTAAAAGAGACCCCAGAGAGGTCCGCAGTGTTCAGACATGAGTGCATCAAGAAAAAAAGTCTCACAGAGGAAAATTGCTAAAAAGGCCCAATAATGCATGCAGCATTTGTTAAACTGGATGCACAGGGGGCGTAGCCAGCTGCCCATGAAGATGGCAGCTTAGAGAGGGACCTCCAGACCCCATCTCCAACGATGAGAGTGACTGTGAGGTGTGTACCCGAGTGCTAAAGTCAGTTTTGCAGTGCATATAAAGTGCTGGGAAGCAGGTGGCGACATCGGGGAGAGCTTGACCTGGAAAAAGGTGACAGGTTACTCACCAGTGTTTATATGAGCTCTGGAGCCATGTGGTGAAGAGGTAAGATAGAGAAGCAGAGGTGAACACACATGGGGTAAACATTTAACTCTGGAATGAGAAAGCTCAGAGCAGGACAATCGTCAGGAGACCTCATACGGAGCACTCAACAGGACATGTTAAGCTGGAGTGAGGGGACTCTCACTTAATGAATTTCAACGCTTGTCACCTGCCTGGGGCAATCATAACTACTTTGGAGGAATTATGTCAGGGGGGCCTTTTGATGAAACTTTTGACAACCTAGACTTGGATCTTGGGATGATAGCTCAGGGGCAAGACGTTGCAGAGCTACACAGGCTTGATCCCTTGGTTTGTGCTTTCCGGGTATTAAGCGTATTATAAATAACCCATTACAGTACTGTAGGTAGGAGAGGCTGATGGGGGTATAGCTCTCTGCTCTCAAGCTGTTTCTAGCTAGGCTTCTGGTTGGGGTCCATCCTGGTTAGATGGGGGGACTTGTTGTTAGTTTGTTGTGTGTTGTTCCCCTTTTAGCCAATCAACAGGTCTTCTATCCACATATTCACCCGATTCTATAGGTCTTGAGAGGGGGGCCTGCACCCATTGTATTATTATTATTATTATTATTATTATTATTATTATTATTATTATTATTATTATTATTATTATTATTATTATTATTATTATGTGAAGTACTTGTTTGGGGGTCAATGAAGGGCAGCAGTAGACTCATAAGGTGGATGTATATATCAGTGGCAGCGAGCCAGGTAGGAGGATGGGTGGGGGTGGAACAGTGGACCAGGGAGGGGGACAGATGTGTGGGGGTAGAAGCAACTGAACAAGGACAAGAACAAGTACAAGTTCAATGTTTGTGGCTACATGCAAGAGACTATTGCAGAATGTAACTGTCCCACTGTTGGTTGGTTATGATTTACTTGTTGGTGTGGGGATGGTTTATGATGTAAAATGTTTAATAAAAACCATGATTAAAAAAAACCTTGATGCGCAAACCAGTTACATGCTATTGCAATTGCGACTACACTGAGAAAGTGTGATCCAATTTCCTTCGCCTGAGTACAAGGCAAACAGCGGAGTTCTGCACTCTCTGCAGCCACTGTGAAGGGTCAGAAATGAGAGGCAGACACAATGTTGTAATGTTGTAAAAGTGTTAGATGAATGCCTTTCTGTCGGTTACCAGACATTTGGTCGAAAAAAATTGGTCGAGCAGACAAATGGTGGAACCAATTTGGTCGAAAACCAAATGGTCGAATTTTTTATTTTTTTATTTTCACCTTTTTTTTTTTCGGGGGGGTCCCCCCAACCCCATTTTTTTTCTAAAAACCCATTTTTGTAAAAAACGAAAACCTGAAAAATAAATATATAATTAAAAAAAAGAATTCAACCATTTGGTTTTCGACCAAATTGCGTCGACCAAATGTCATTCGACCAGTTTTAGGTCGACCAAATGTCTGGACACCCTTTCTGTCCCTATCCTATGAAACTAAAACTAAAAATCAGTCTGCGTCTCGTTGTCAAACAAACAAATTATCCTCAAGTCCAAAATGACTACTCTGACCCTCACACAAAAATGAATACTAAAAGTGCAAGGAAATGTATCTGACTTATATTTGGCAAAATGTCTTTATAACCAATGCAAGTAAAGCAATCCAACAGAAACAGTCTTTTCCAAGGTGGAGTTTTGGGATCCAGAGGGGGATTTCCCTTCCCCAGGATAATTTAAATATATGATGGCAAAAGTGTCCCTTTCCAACAATAGTTTCATAAGAATGGTGCAAAGATGGCAGAAGTGTCTCTTTCAAGTAACAGCTTCTTAAGAAATGGCACCAGTGTCTCTTTCAAATAATAGCTTCTTAAGGGTGGCCAAAGTGTCTCTTTCAAACAACAGTTCTTTGAAGATGGCACCATTGTCAAAATGGTATGTTACAAATAACAGCTCTTTTTAGGATAATAAAAATGTTTCTGGTATATTTCTTTACCATATACTTTGCAAAAAATAATTATGTTTCCGTATATAAATCTGATGGGCCCCCGGTATACTCTCCTACCAGGAATTCCCAATATGGGTCTTACAGATCTCCTGGTACACTCTCATGCAAGGTATCTTACCTCCCAATGTTCACTGCCTTGTGTGTTCCTTTTGACCAGGACTTCTTCTTGAGTTCACTGCTCATTAATTCCGCACAGTTGTATTCCTTCACTATGCTCCACTTTGTAGGCTTTAGGCACTACCTGCTCCAACTCCCCCCACACTGACATCTCGTGTATGGAGATTTATTTAAGTTCTTGTCTTTGTATTTCACTTGGTCGAAATTGAAATACACGCAACTGCTCACATGCCTGTTGGTACGCCCCGGGGGTCTGCAATTGGTCTGGGTAGACTTACCAATGTACTGAAGCATCCCGACCCATGGCACAGTGCTCTGGTGAAGCTCCCGCTTCAGAACGGTCATTCTTGCACTGCACGACCACTGCTTCTTCTCTGCACAACCATGTTCCTGACAGCTCTGCCATTGCTGGCAGCTCCTCAACGGTCTTTTCCTGGTGCCTGCGGTGTCCCTTCTGACCTCATGCCACACTTGTATGTCCCACTCGTGAGCTGTATTTAGAAGTACTTGCTTTCATGAGAACGGTAATTCCCTGTACTTTTGTCTGCCATAGCTCTGCTTCTCTCGTCTCCGGCTACGCTTCCTTCTTCTCAAATTCTGGTGATCTGGATGCATATATCCTATTTCAATGTCCTGCTCACTCGGGCCTCCCCAAAACAACTAGTCTGCATGCGTGATTATGTGTTTCTTCTGATGCGCATGAACTTCTTTCTCCTCTTCCTTAGTGCCAAAGGTTTTCTGGGAATTGTAGTCCATAGCATTTCTATGATTTCCAAAGTGATATTGTTCAGTATTCCTATTCAAAAAACCCTTATCATTAATTCATCTACTTTCTTTCACTCTTCCCTCTTCTTTGCCTTTCTATCTTTCTATCCATTCTTCTTTTTTCTCTCATATTCCCATTATGACTCTCTCTCTCCATTTCTCTCTTGCTAGCTCGCCTTTGTTGTTCCTCAGCTGCCTCAAACCTTAGTTTGTCAAAAGCCTTTCTCGGGACAGTTTATTTGTGGCCTTCTGGCTGAAGGCCTGATACCAGTGTCACACAGTTAAGGGCAACACAAATACGATGGTGAAGCATCAGGGAGGGACAGGTGGGTTAAATTATGCTGGCACTTCAAGTAAGCCATGGGACTATTGCACAGCTGGTAAGCAGTCATGAGCACAAGTGTATTCAGAGGTCCAAAGATAATAGTTTGATATGCTGAATAGTGGGATGGCACAGAGAGGTCATCATTAGTCTAAGATACTGACCCCTGATTCACTCTGCTCATATCTCTGCAAAATTAGGGGGGACCCCTGTGGGGGTTTATTGATGAAGACACTGAAGCTGCTTAACATTACACTTTCAGGGTCCGTTACCGTCCAAAAAATGTTTATCTATTATTTTGTATTTATTTATTTGTATCAGGTTAAAAAAGAAACCTTTACAAAATGTCTCCATACAAATATTTCAATAAAATGTTATAACCTATCAATAAGTTATCTGATGTAAAAGTAAAATGCATCATAATATACAAATATACACATTTTAAGATGTTGAATTAATAAAACCTTTCGAAAAAAAATATAGCTACTCCAACATATAAAAAAGCTTAACATCATCCAAGAATACAGAAGATTCATGAATCAATAAAGGCATTCTGGATTTTAAGAGGCAAAATTAATCATACAAATTGCATATATTTTTCAAACTGCTAACTTCAAGGACACAGATTTCCCGTAAAGTATATTGAGCCAGAAATAGTCCATTTGCACCCCTTCAATGTTAGATACAAACTTTTTAAAGTAGGAGATACAGTATACCAAAAGTGTCGGACACATTGTAAGTAAATGTCACAAAGTTTCCTTTTCACTGTTGACATGACAGTCTGCAAGCTGAAGTTTCTCTAGGGTCACAACTTCTAATCGAGATGATCTCTTTAGTAAGAAGGAAATTAATGCGAAAATGTATGTATTTATTTATTTATTTATTTATTTATTTATTTATTGCATTTGTTATACACCCAAACCCTTGGGTGCCATGGCATTGTTACAGAGCGCTTTGTAAAAATTGGACACGGTAAGAATGAATACAATTACAGATGGTACCATAAAGTTAACAAAACGGAAACAGTCAATACATAGCAGTCAGATACAGTCAGCAACGTGACAGGATGTTAAGGAGCTGAAGGCTATGATTGGTTGTATGCTGTGGCCTAATATTTATTGAATAGCCAGGTTTTTAAGCACTTTTTGAAACATTGGTGAGAAGGTTCAATTCTGGTTTGTATTGGGAGTGTGTTCCAGATTTTAGGAGCCTGTGCTGGAAAACTGCTTCCCCGCGCTCTGGAGTAATTGTAGCGTTGGACAATGAGATGTGCAGTTTTGTTAGATTTCAGTGTTCTTGTTGTCTTGTTCAAGGTGACAGTGTTGTTGAGACAAGTGAGAGCCTTTTCAGCAAGACACTTGTGGGTGACACAGAGTGATTTAAAGATGATTCTGCCTTTTATGGGTAGCCAGTGGGCTTTCCTCCTAGTATTGGTGATATGGTCTGAGTTTTTTAGTCCAAGAGCTGTTCGCGGGGCTTTATTTTGCAACAGTTGCATTTTGTCCAAGTTAGTGTTGGAAGTACCTAGCAGTAAAATGTTGCAGTAGTCTAACTTTGATAGAATAAGAGCCCGGGCTAGAGTGGTGAAATTGTGGAGTGTGAGGAATTGGCGACTTGGTGCAATGAGTTTGGAGGTGTAAGATGTGGCTGAGGATAGTGCATTAACATGTTTGATCATCATTAAATTTGCATCTAGGTGGACACCTAGCGTTTTAACCTGCTTTAGTACAATCAATGTTGATCATTGAGTAGTCAGAGTGGAGGGCATTGATTTTGGCAGGGGAGCCCACAACAAGTATTTCTACTTTCTCGTCATTAAGGCAGAGACTATTGATCGCCATCCAATTTTGAATTATTGCATAGATTTTATTGATTGTGATTGTTTCTTGGTCATAGTTACCTTTGATTGCTATAAGGATCTGGGTGTCATCAGCAAAGTTTGTATAGATGACACCCATGGCATCCAAAGCAGAGAATAAAAGCTTACTATATGCATTGTATAGCGTAGGTGACAGGCAGGATCCTTGTGGGACTCCTAACGGTACTGGGACGGGGTCTGCGGCCTCCTTGACGATGGAGGCACTGGAAGTTCGATCAGCAAGGAAGGATTTGACCCATGAGGAGGCTTCTTGTGAAAATGGAAAGTTCTTGGCGTGTGTGGCACATCATTTGTTGTGATCGACTAGGTCGAAAGCCGCACATAGGTCTAATAGCAGAAGAATACATTGTTTGCCAGCGCCTCTTATGGAATACATCTGGATTTTTAGGTCCAGAAGAGCCGTTTCTTTGCTGTGGTTGGGCCGAAAACCAGATTGTCTGGCTCCGAGTAGGTGGTTTTGTTCGAGGTGGGATTGAATTGGAGAATATGCTAGTTTGTCAATTATATTCAACCAGAAGGGCATGGTAGTAATGGGGCGGTAGTTGGTGGGGACTGTGGAGTTCAGCAATGGGTTTTTTAGGAGTGGGGTCATGCATGCTTCCTTAATGCTGGTGGGGACAGTGTTTGTGCTGAAGCAGGCATTGACGAATTTGGTGATAATGGGTGTGAGCGAGGTGGTGCAAAGTTTAACTAGATTTGCTGGGAAACTATCTCCTTTGCAATTGGAGGGTTTTAGTTAGGAGATTGTGTCCAGCACTTGGTATTGGCTCACTGGGGTGAATTTGAATTTGTTGTTGGAGTTCTCTCTGGTTTTGTCAATGGTGGGTGGGGGTAAGTTTTTATTTGTCAATAATTTTCTTTTGGAATCAATTTTGGCTTGAAGCACTTGGATTTTGGTTTCTAGAGCGTTCTGGATGGCGGTACACCATGCTTTGCTCGAGTTGACCTGTGTGGAGGATGTGGTGGGAGTCTCCAATTCTCTGAGTATTGTGAAGAGCTCTTCGTAGTTCGAGGCTGCATTACTAATATGAGTGTTCAGGGTATTGGCTTTATGAGCTATGATCACTGCTTTGTATATTTGGCTAGCTTTTAGAAGTGCACTAGCTGAGTCAGAGGTGCTGGTTTTTTTATGGATGTGTTCAGTGACCTTTAATTCCACCTGAGTAGTACAAGTTCATGATTAAACCAAAAATGTGATCTTTTGTTTGGGTGTCATTTTTTTGTTGTAAGTGGGACCAGGGTGTCAATAGTAGTTGTTAGGCATTCGTGATAGGTATCTGCGAGACAGCTGGGGTTGTCACTCGAGAGGGTGTAAGCATATAGGGCTTCCTCCAGTATGAGACTGAGGCTGCCTGCTGTCAGATTCTAAGTGTCTCTTGACTCGACTGAGTCCATAATGCAGGAAGTGGGTTGGGGTATGTTATTACTGGTAATAGTAAAGCTGATAAGGTGGTGGTCTGTCCAATCAACTGGTAGAATGGAGTCTATAAATAAAATGGTATTTAGTGTGAGCATCTAATCTAATACTCGCCCTTGTTGTGGGTAGGGGCATTGACTAGCTGGGAGAGGTTCATATCTGTATGAAGTTGTTTCTAAAATTTTTCGAGGGGAACACAGTCAAGCACAATTTGGTAGTACCCACATCTTTGTGATGAAGGCAAATATGCTTATACAATGTGGATGTAGCCATATTTTCTCTACTTGTAATCCAATCATTCATCTGTATCTTTTTCTTCACCTTATCAGGGTTTGCAATTCGAATTTCCAAATTAAGTTCTAAGGAGAATAATAATTGTGTACAATGGGAAGAAAACCATTCATAACATCATGAGCACCACACAACATGGGTATTAATAAGCAACGCTCAGATACCTGAGGGTTCATAGCACTATATAAATGCTAAATGCTAAATTATTATCATTTTTAAGCACTTCTGGGACTCCGAAATATCCCTGGGTCTGCACTTAGAAACCTCTGCGTATTAAGGGTGTTATAAATAACCCATTACAATTACAATACTGCAGGTAGGAGTGGCTGATGGAGGGCATAGCGCTCTGCTCTCAAGCTGGTTCTAGCTCTGCTGCTGGTTGGGGTCTATCCTGGTTACGGGGGGACTGGTTGGTTGTTTGTTGTTCTCCTTTTAGCCATATGAAACAGGGTGTGTACCTTTACTCTTTTGTAGTAACCACAAAGTTTCAAAAGAAACAGGCCAACCAGAGTGTTTGGCCTGTTCTCTTGGGTTGTTTAAAGAAGACGAGACATGTGTTGCCTAATTTTAGCAATCACAGAATTAATTAACCATTAGGTATATATTACCATAATCTCAAAACAAAACTTTTATACAATATGTAAAGAAATAAGATGTATGAGCAATACATAAAATATATTTTACTGCTTTGTGAAGTGAGTGGCTAGAATATGCCAGCCAGCAAGTCTTCTATCTACACATTCACTCTATTCTATAGGTCTCGAGAGCGGGGCCCGACACATCGGGTTACTATTATTATTATTATTATTAACATGTGGAGTACTTGTTTGGGGGTCAATGAAGGGCAGCAGTAGACTCATATTTTGTATGTATATATCATTGACCACGAGCCGGGTAGGAGAATGGGTAGGGAGTGGAACTGTTGACCAGGGAGGGTTAGATGTGCAGGGATAGAATCAACTGAACAAGAATAAGCACAAGTACAATGTTTGTGGGTACATGCAAGAGACTGTTACAGAATGTAACTCTGTACCACTGTTGGTTGGTTATGATTTACTTGTTGGTGATGGTTTATGATGTAAAACATTCAATAAAAACCATGATTCCAAAAAGAACTTGATGCACACACCAGTTACATGCCATTGCAATTGTGACAACACTGAGAAATGTGATCCATTTTCCTTCACCTGAGTACAAGGCAAACAGCAGAGTTCTGCACTATCTGCAGCCACTGTGAGGGGTTAGAAATGAGAGGCAGACACAAAGTTGTGATGTTTTCAACATCAGACATTTTTATTAAAATAAAAGTGTTGGATGAATGCCTTTCTGTCCCCATCCTTTGAAACTAAAACTAAAGACCAGTCTGTGTCTCGTTGACAAACAAATAAACTGTCCTTATTTCCAAAATGACTACTCTGACCCTCACCCAAACATGAATACTCAAAGTGCAAGGAATGTATCTGACTTATATTTGGCAAAAAGTGTTCATAACCAAGGCCAGTAAAGCAATCCAACAGAAACAGTATTTTCCAAGGAGGAGTCTTGGGATCCAGAGGGGGATTTCCCTTCCCCTGGATTATTTAAATATATGATGGCAGAAGTGTCTCTTTCAAGTAACAGCTTCTTAAGAAATGGCACAAGTGTCTCTTTCAAATAATAGCTTCTTGAGTATGGCCAAAGGACAAAATCGTCTGCATAAGCCAACCATGAGATACAAAGATTCCCGATTTTCAACGGGACAAAGGACATCCCAGTAAGGCACCCCCCAATGTCTGAAACATATGTATTAAAAAGGCACAGGGCCAAGGTGCAACCCTGTCTAAGCCTGTTACAGGTTGGAATATCGGTAGACATGGTTGCCTCATTGTTTAAACGAATTTGCACAGAAATACCTTCATGTAAACGGACCTGGATCTTTAATAAGCCCTCAGGGCACCCCAGGTTACTTAACTTATTCCATACGATTCACAAGGTCAAAAGGTAGGGATAGATCCATGGAGACGGCATATACTGGCAGAGCATCATCCCTCCATGTCAGATTCTGTACATAAGACATTATAAAGCTTCCGCAGTCTGTACCGATTTGTTTCTGGAAACCGATTTGGGGCATCTGTAGTACATTCGATGATCCGCACCAATCCTCTAGCTTCTCTGGAATCGGAGCAGCAACATTTTGGAATCTGCTTCTAAAAGTGTTATAGGGCGATAATTTAGGGGGGCACAATTTATCACCTTTTTTATATATGGGAATAATATGTGCCTGTTTCCAGGATGGAGGGAAGGATCTTGTAGCCATATTATCTAGGAACAATATGAATAAAATATGAGCCCATAGACAGGCATCATTCTTAGAAATGTTATTTGCCCAAAAATGTGGCCTGCACGCGCGGGAGGCGCTAGCTTTATTGATACACCTTTCGATGTCCTCAATTGTAAAGACAATACCCAAACATGCGCAGATGTCTCCAGGCCAGCATTTGAACTTTCCCCCCATACAGCTACACACAGTGAGCAGTCCAGGCTTCTTCAGAAATCGGGTTGCTTTGCACCACTGCCCGGTTAAGCTGCAGACTAGTTATCAATTTCCAGATATTATTATATTTTTTTCTATTTAGGGCGACCATCTCCTCTCTATCCTGTTGATACATCTGCCTATAGCTTGTAACTGATTTTTCAAGTTTTGTTTTATAAGCTTGATCTTGACAAAGCAAACCTCGGGCTACTATTGAATCCAGACCCCAATGTAAATTGAATATGCTGTTTAAAAAAACTATTGAAAAAAGCGAGAGCTTAGATTCATATGAGAAATTCCTAAAATTATGATACATCATCATGGTACATTTTTTAATGTTTCCGTCATGCCAACTAAGTCTAGTACATTTCATATTCACTGTCAGCGTATGCTTTTTTTTGAGAGTGCATAGTTCTGGCTTGGACTAGTAAAGTGCAAGGTTAGCATGCTGTGATCACTAGAGTCACTCGGGAGTATATCAAATTTCTTACCATATTCCAACAGGGCATGAGTGACAAAGATAAAGCCTATGACAGATTAAGAGTCACCCCCATGCAATGTTGACTGGCTGAGACCCTTTTCCTTCCGTAAGTCTTTCAGCAGGCAGAGGCCCCAAGCCACCAAGATTCTACGACATTTCCTTCCGTGGAAGGCTTTTCTACCTACATGGT
The DNA here is from genome assembly GCF_040938575.1 of Ambystoma mexicanum. NCBI lineage: Eukaryota > Metazoa > Chordata > Amphibia > Caudata > Ambystomatidae > Ambystoma > Ambystoma mexicanum. Next base: position 1,193,578,048 of record NC_090931.1, read on the forward strand.
TTTCAGTATTTAGATAATGGTCCATATCAGGGGTAGCGCTAGCAAATGGGGTACAATCAGTGTTAAAATCCCCACCCAGGATCACCTGTCAGCCAGGGTAGCAGATGAACCTTTCTTCTAGTACAGAGTTTACTTTCTGTAAGAGACAAATAAGGTCCATTGAGGGGTTCCAATAGATGTTCAACAATAAGATTTTTCTAAAAGAGCTACCATTCCTCGCATTGATGAAGACTGCTAATAACCCCGTGGACGGAGCCAAGTGTTGTGTAATGCAATAACCCAAATTATTCCGAACTGCTAGCAGATGGTCCCCTGCAGGTCGCCCATGCACACCTTAATACATGTCAAACACTGGGGAATGAAGTAACCATGTTTCATGCAGCAAAATAAAAAAAAACGGTTTGCAAAAGAGAACCTTTAATTTCCTTAAGTTGATTAATGCAGTCTCTCGATGACATGGCAAGCCATTGCCACTCCCCCCTCTACTCTAGGGCAATTTTTACTTTTGTATTCTTTATACATTTGAGTGATTTTAGATCGGCCAACGCAGACAAATTCATCTTCCTCTAAATTGCCCTTTCCCACACCATAATCTAAAGGTTTCCTTTCACTGGGAAAAAGGTCATAGCCCAATCTATTAAGATTGGAAGCTTTCTTTAGGAGCACATCGTAAAAAATGCAGGGTGGACTAACCAAACTTACGTGGTCATACCTAAGAGGATGATTGAAATCTGCTAACTTAATGTCTTTAGTTGTGATTAAGCGCAAGACTGGAATTTCATTAAAGAGGGCTAAAACCTGCATACTGTTGAGAGAGGGAGGACACCCTCTATCAAACATATACTTCAGGTAAGGCTTGGGTCATAGGAGAAGGCTACTTTTTCCTTTTTTGACCCCACTAGAGCACTTTTCTGGAATGTGTATTGAGTGCCTCTGTGACCCCTCGTGGCTGGGGAAAGGGCCCTCCCCTGAAATTGGCCCACGCATATATACAGTTGGCTCTAAAGCCAGGGGGCAGGCCGCAGTACTCATAGGGCTGACTCCCAATGTTTCAATGGGCTTGTGGAGTCTATCTTGTTGTTTTAGGATCTGAGCCACTATTTCCATAACCGCTTCCTTAGTTAAGGTCTCATAATTAGTGGCTGGTTTTACACAAGGGCTATATTGTAGGTCCTGAGTGGGCAGTTGTTGCGGGCTGACCCTGAAATCGGAGTACCCCTTATTCTTTTTTTTCTTTTTTTTTTAGATAGGTTATCACGTTGGATAGCTTGGGGTAAGGGAACACTGATCAAAATGCCATCCACAGTCGGGACTTTCCGAGCTAAAGAATCTGAGCCCGAGTCCGCAGGAGAAATCAAGTCACAGACTAAAATATCTGCGTTCTAGTTCTCAGAAGATGGAAAACCCAAACCAGCAGTCTCAGAATAAATCTGCCTGTATGCATTATGGTCATTCAGCATAACAGTTTCCAATGTATGCAATCTGCTCGCTATTATCTCTAAATAGGCAGCATGACTTTTCTTTTCACGACACATTTCTTTACATCGGTGTTGTGTAGCCAGATAAGCCATGTTTGCTTCAGCCCTTGAAGATGTAGAGGAGGGTTGCACTTGTCTAAAGCAAAGCTGCTCTCTACTCATTGTGAGTACAGTGGGGGGCCAGACAAAACCAGGGGGGGATGCTTCACTTTCTAAGAAGATGAAAGGAATGTTCATGAGGGAGCTGTTTAGGGCTACCTGTGCTGCGTTGATTACTTCTGAGGACTCTACACCCAAATGTGATTCTGAGTAGTTTGAGGAAGCTTGGGCAAGTCATTGTTAGTAGGTTGGACAGAGTCAGTAATCAGAATGGGTGCAGAAAGAATCTCACAAAAATCCTGAGGAAGGGGGTTGTTGGATCTTGAACTGCGTAGTCTCATATTCGATTCCTTATTCATAACTTGTGATTGATTTTTTATAGTTTCATTAAGGGAGGGGGCTAGGGCTAGTGCCAGGGCATGAGTCATGCTGTCTCTCCTTGGTGATAAAAACAGAGGGGCATCTGTGATATCAGGGCACAGTAATGCCGGTTGAACCCTTTCGCACATTTTTCAGGAAAATACAAAAGTGGACCCAAAAAACCAAACACTAGCCCGCCATCAAAAAGCGACAGCAAGCACAAGGAGAAGCATGGGACCAGTGGCACCATTCCAGAAAGAAGTGGCTCAAAGGGTAAAGCACAGAGCCCCACAGTCACTGCTACTCATTAACAAGAGACAGATTGGGAAGTCACTGATGGTCGTTGAAGCAAAGCAGTGGCTCGCCCAGCAGCCGCGGACCGGGGGCTAGACAGCTGCAAGTGGCTAAAAAGGTAAGGCAAGTGAGCCATACCCCGCATTCACCGCTATTTTCGAGCAGAGGAGAGGAGAGGGTCGCAAATTAACACTGGCAGGAGCAGCAGCATACTCGTCATTCCACACTATAACAGATAATGCACCGAGGTGCAACCCCCGATATAAACTATGTGGCCAAGCACTTTAAGAGAGGGCAGGAGAGCAATGGGAAGGAGGGGTTTGCGAAAAGGGAAGCCGATGAATCAGTTACCTTTTTTGTCCGTGTCTTTGTCATACACAGTCAGCAGCGGGAGTTATTACGAGTCCCACAACTTCAATTAACGCTGGGCTGGCGACTAGCAGGAGGCAGAGAGCAGAGCCACAGTCCACCGAACACCAAACACTCTGCCATCACTCTGCCTCGCTCCGCTCCAGAACAGGGGTTTCGTACAGGAAACTCCTCCTCAACTCAATAGGCACAACAAATAGGCTTGTGCTGATGCCGACAGGTAAGTGCTCCTCTCCGTTGCCTACACCGAACACTCAGCCGTCGCTCCTCTCCAGAACAGGGATTTCATACAGGAAGCTCCTCCTCAATTTAATAGGCACAAAAAATAGTATTACGCTGATGCTGACAGGCAAGTGCTCATTCTCTTTTGCCAACACCAAACACTCTGCCGTCACTCTGACTGGCTATGCTCCATAACAGGGTTCTCATACAGGAAGCTCCTTTTCAAGTCAATGGGCACATAAAACAGCCAAATGCTGATGCCAAAAGGCAAGTGCTCCTTCTCCTCTGCCTACACCAAGCACTCTGCTGTCACCCTGCCTCGCTCCGCTCCAGAACTGGGGTTTCATGCAGGAAGATCCTCCTCAATTCAATAGGCACAAAAAACAGTATTACGCTGATGCTAAAAGGCAAGTGCTCATTCTCCTTTGCCTACACCAAGCACTCTGCTGTCACCCTGCCTTGCTCCACTCCAGAACACGGGACTTATACAGGAAGCTCCTCCTCAATTCAATAGGCACATAAAACAGACTTGTGCTGATGCCGACAAGTAAGTGCTCCTTCTCTGTTGCCTACACCAAACACTCTGCTATCACTCTGCCTCGGTACGGTTCAGAACAGGGGTTTCGGTACGCTTCAGAACAGGGGTTTCATACAGGAAGCTCCTCCTCAATTCAATAGGCACAAAAAACAGACGTGTGCTGATGCCGAGAGCCAAGTGCTCCCTACCCTTTGCTACACCAACCACTCTGCTGTCACTTCCCCTCGCTCCACTCCAGAACAAGGGTTTCATACAGGAAGCGCCACCTCAATTCAATAGGCACAAAAACAGACTTGTTGCTACTAAGTCTGAACTGATACTAAATCTTGGTAACATTTACCTCCAGAGGCCACCTCTTTAAAAATTCAGTTTATGCAAATCCTCACATTGCAAACAAACATTAGAGAAGACAATGGCTCAGCAAGCTAGTGTGTCTGGCTACACACTAGCTTGGAGGTTAAGTTGTGTGGATCCAACAGATAAAGATGCGGTACGTGATTGTGTAGTTTTCAAAAATCTATAGCATGAATACTACAATTGTTAGATTAGAGCTTTCCATCTGGGTTGTTTTTGTAAAATAATAGGGCACCTTGGAAAGAGAAAAGCAAACATTGGAATTTCCAGTGTTGAAAAATTATACAGCTATTTTGCAACGTTGTAAATTGATTTCTAATTATTGTTCTAGCATAAAAATCCCAACTGCACTGCAAAGCCTTTTTTATATTCGTACAGCTTTGAAATATTGTGGTTATTGGAGAAAAATGACTAGGTGGTTAGGCTCAATTCAGTAACGTTAATGAGAAATGAATAGCAGGTCCGTAATCATTGTGTCTATATTATCAGTCAATGAGTCTGTCCTCGACAAACGAAAAAAAAAATGTGATGGTTTGGTAGCAAACCAGTGGAGGAGGATTGGATGATGTGCATTCTGTAATCATGATATCATTATCATACAAGCGACTAGGTGTTTGTCCCTGCGGAAAACATCCATGATTTTATTTTTTGCAATACGGTAGTCATTAAAAATAAACATGGAAGGAATTAAGCTGGTCTGTTACTGTAGCCTTATCTTAATTCTAAATAGCACGTGTGATATCCTTGTAGTTTGTATTATTTGTGAGCACTGTAGGAATGTAAAGACCACACAGTTGTAAAATGGCTACTTCGGAGAAAAGGGGTTAGAATAGCAAATTAACATCTTAATACTGTCACAAACCAATGTCTCTGGTTACATGAGTGAATTCCAAGCCCTAATGAACCCCTGATCATGGGCAGTGATTTTAAGGCAAACAAGAACATTCTAAGCTTTATTCCAATGGAACATCTGACATGAACTGCATGTGATGGGGGATGGAGCTTCCAGTGATTTTAGATATGCAACTAGATAAAATAGGTTTTTGCATCTATGTATACATGTATTTATGGGGTTTATAAAGGTCAAGCCTAGCTGGGAAGCAACAGAGAGCTGTAGAAAAGGGATGCACACAAGGGTTACAAGTAGGATGCCAGGGTACCAGAGGACCCAGATTGGTACAGTAAGAAGGATAGGGGAGGATCTCCAAAGGGGAAGAAGGGTTGAGTGGAGGGATCAGTGATTTTCTTTAAGGAGCAGGGTCTTTATGTCCTTACTGGAGTGCAGGATAGAGTGAGTCTGCATTGGTAACTTGTTCCAGAGAGAAGGTGATTAGCAGAAAAAGACCTATTTTCAGATTTTTCCCTCTTGCAGCCTGGCAATGTTTTCGCTTCTGGTGTTGCTCCGTCCTCTGGAGATAGTGAGTTTCTTGCCAAAATTAGTGGTGGTTTCCTTGTGACTACTTTATTGGTGAAACAGGCAAACTTGAACATGATGCGTGCTTGGAGTGGTAGCCCGTGCTTCTCCTTGAGGATGGGGGTGATGTGTTTGAATTGTCTTAGTACTGTGTTAAGATGTGGTGCAGCATGCTAGGCTATATTAGGAGCGGCCAGTGTGGAATCTAGGAAGCCTGTGAATAGGGCATTACCACCATCAAGATAGAAAATGACCAGGGCCTGCATGGCTGTTCTGAAACTCAGGGTAGGGAGTGAAGGCTCAATCTTGTGGAGGAGTGCAAGCTGCTTGCGACTGTTTTTTGGGTCTTCTTGCCAATCTGGGTTTTGAATGAGAGGTCACAGTCGATAATAAAGCTGAGGGATATTGCAATAGGTGAGAATTGAGGCGGAATCCATCCAGCTTCATGTCAGTCAGGTAATTCTCGACTTTGGCATGCTTAGTGGGTTTTCCTAGGAGAACGAATGTGGTCTTTATAGGGTTGAGCTTCAGGTGGGCGCTTGACATACAGGCTTGGATGAGGGACAGACTGTGATTAAGTTGATGGATTTCGGGGATGCTATTCAACTTTTTATTCCTTAGCCATGATCTTAGATCATTAAATGAGAGAGCCCTCTTTCATTACTCTGCATGCTTAACACATGTTATCAGTACAAACATAGCAAAATAGACTATTTTCCTCTGATGGCTTCGAGCTTTTAAATCAGTTTGGGCTATGAAGATAAATATCAACTCATTCTGATTAAATCAGATACCCTTAAGGATAGATTTGCTTAAAAAGAGGGTTAACCTCATTTCACACATATGCCAATGGAAGGATGCTAAATGGAAGCTTCTTGGCTCTTGTGTCATGACAGATCATGTACTAAAGTCGGTCTATAAAGTCTTTATATCAAGTTTTATTGTTTGACCTTCTGATTCACGCATTAGGTCATTTGACTACAATGTCTGAATAAATAATAAAAATCTGAAACCATCACTCTCGTACCATGTAACATAAACTCTTTCACTTCCGGGACGGGACGTCAATGCCTCCCTATAGCTACCGTAAGACGAGAATTTGGGGAAAAACCTGCTAAATAAACCAGACAGAAAAAATAATGTTGCATTTTGATATGTTTGTGCCAAAGGAGCTAGGGGTTATGTATTTAATCCAGTCTGTAATATCTTGGAGGAATTTTAGGTTGCTTATATTTACCATGTTTCATGAAGCTCCAAAGTTGGGCCTGCTAAAGTTATGAAACAGTCGGCTATTAAGTGTGACCTGCTGATGTGTAGCATTTTGCCTAAAATCAATGTACATGATGCTATGTTTGCCTGTAGATGTTTGGGCCATGACAGGACTGTAGTAACTGTCTTTAAATCACTCAAATCTTTGTGAGCCCCCATCTTTGCAAATGTGTTTGATGCAGTCGAAGAACCTAATTCTACTGCAAACACCTGCAAACAGATGCTACTGTTCGCTCTTCTACTGTTCCCTGATGAAAAAGAGCCAAAGATTAGTCCCAGCCTACGCTATGCCCATCGTTTCTTCAATTTGAAATCGTGAATTTCACTTTTTTAAATTCGTTTTTAACAGTTCTCCATGCCTAATCCGGAATTCAATTATTGTCTTTCCGACTACCTCTGATATTTCCACAATCTCTGCTAGAAACTGGCTTTTTTCAATGCCTTACAATGTGTTCATATTAACCTTATATTCAATTTAAAAATGGCATTGATATTGACAAGCTAATATAAGAAATGTAACTGACAACCTTGGGCTGATGATTTGCAGTCATGATCCCCCTGCAGTGTAGAGTGCAGCCGAGAAAGTCGTTATTGCTGACATAAGGAAATGGAATACTCCCAGTTCCAAAATGTCTTGTTTCACGTATTCAGGTTACTGACTACTAATTGTAAAAATTAAAGAGTTTTTAATTGGTATGATTTTAAAGTCATGTAACATGATCATTCTGGTGACACCTTTATACTCGCACTGAATTAATGTCTTGTTCAACATGGATCACTTGTTTCCGGTATTCTAATCAAAAAGAATTGAGCTATCCTGTAATTGGGACTTTTTAAAAGGATAACCAATTGGCATATGTTATGCAAAATACACGCACCGTCCTAATAATAATGGAGGCTATTAACCGCTTCATCTGTTTAATCTTCTCAATTCTGTGTCTTGCTGCACCTTTTTTACAATCATTGACCGGGTGCCTCATTGTCTTTTTTCACAAAATGCCGAGTCAGGCCAACCCCACTGGGATACAATAAAAGCGTTCTGGCCAATAAACCTCTCGTGGTTCACTGCATTTTACAAAAACTACCAAAGCAGTGCACATTTTTCTAAAAATACAGGTTGAAATGACCGAAGCCCATACACAGGCAATATTAGAACAGAGCATTGACGGGAAGGACAGAGATCTTAATAAAATCACATTTCCACTGTCATGAATTAGCAACTGACTAAAAAACATACATTGCTAAAGAAGTGGTTCAAGACATCCAGTAAAGAGGAACAATAGCATAGTGGCATGGGGAATGGCCATCAGAGAATGCTACTCTCTAATTTGTGGAAAGATTAATGAATCCACATTAAAAACTCTATAGAGATCATTTTGCTCAATATCATAATTTTACGTCAGAGACTTGTTAGGTTTGCACTCAGTACTAGCTAGTCCTGCCTCCAAATTTCCATCATTTGCATGGTGGAGTGCAACAGTGCAGGGCAATAGGTGGCGTACACTCATGTACACAGCCTTTTGTCCGTGCAAATGCTGCCTACCATGCCCACATGGCAGGCGACATTTACAATTACAAGGAAACGCTGCCTACCATATGTGCATGGTAGGCAGCATTTATTTGTAATTGTATTCTCTTCCTACCATGCACGCATGGTAGCAGTGTTTAATTGTACACGCTGCCTGCAATGCATTCAGCGTGTACAATTAAACAATGTACAATGGATCCCTATGGAGTAGACTTGCTTAACAAGGAGGCATAAATCCGACAGGCTTCATAGGAATCGCCAGCCTTTGCGCCAGCATGAAAATGCATGCTGTTTCAAATGCTCAAGCAAATGTATGACGGTGTGGAAGGGAGGCGGCAGAAACGCAGGTTGCATTCTGCTCCTCTACTCACCATACAAATGGACGAAAATTTGGCGTGGTGTAAATGAGAGGTGTTAAAGGCATACGCAAGCATTTACACCTTACATTTACGTTACGCCACTGAGTACAATGAGTTCAAATGTGAAACCTGATAGACTAGCACTGATATGTGCCTATAACCTCAATACAGTAGGACTCCTATTAAAAAAGAAAACATGTCAAGGGATGTGATATCTTCAACACAGTCAAAAGACACATCGAAATAGCAGCAAGAAAGTACAATGTTATTGTACACAGCATATACACGTGTAGTGTTAACATAAAAAGGCAGCACAATAAAAGAGTAAAAGTCATTCACTCACACAGAGGAAATGGGGCGTACAACATAAAACCTGCAACTGTCCCTTTTAACAGAGGCAATGGGGTTTTCAGGCATGGGGTATTCTAGCCACAGCAAAGTGCATGCAACCCCCCACACTTTACTCCTCCACATTTTTCAGACTACGCCCTCTTCGCCAAAACTCCACCAAACTTATCTTAATGATATAAAAGCAGAAATATCAAATTACAGTAACACCTCACTTTATTCTACAGTGAAGCGTTATTGTAAAATGTGGCACACTTATTCCTATTTCATACACAACTTAGTTTAATGTGTAAGCTCATCAATACACAAAATATTTGCCAGCGCTTTCTGTAAAGGGTACGCCTCACCATAAGCACACTTCATATGTGGAACAAATATTCCACCAAAAGGCTGGCCTCCCGCAGTGAAACCTATTTGCCATTTATTGCAAAGTGTTAAATGCACGTTTCAAACATCCCCATCCTCACCAGCAAGTTCGAGGACCATGTGCATGGTACTCACCCTTTAAAAAAGCTCCTCATCTATGTGAGTGGACTAATAGATTGCGTGGGCTCTGCTATATACCCACATCCTTTTTATTTTCAAGGTAATGGCACGGCCAATCGGCCTGGTGACAGTGGCGTAACACAAATATTTTGGGGGCCCCCCTGCGAGCCATGCTGAGCCCTCCGTCCCCCACCCCAGCTCGGCAACAAATAATGTGTTGCGCCACACTCTGGGCCGGCCTAGATGACCACGCTTGTGCAATACGCACTTTCTGAGAAAAATCCAGAGCGTTTGCAATTGTTTTGTTGGATAACACCAGTCCAAAAATCCAATACATGCAAGTCACCAACAGTGCACAGGAACATTAATGCTTTAATTAATGTAATGCTTTGCTATTAAAAATGCCATGTCACAATGAAAACATGTCCAACTGATTGAACATATAGACCCGGTCTAGACACATAATAACATATTAGAGTGAAGCATGCCAGGCCACATTTAGACATACCTAGACTGGTTGCACCAAAATGCCAGTTGAAGCAATAACCCTTATCATGGTTGTTTTTATCAAAGATGCCCAGAAAAATATACAATGCCACAGTAAGAAAAGGCTAGACAGGCAGCACCCAAACGCCAGTCTAGGCAGGTAATTACACTTAGCAGGACTGCTTTATCAGAGATGCCCAGTAAAAAAAAAGTCAAGCCAAACTAAGAAATGACTAGACTGGCTGCACCAAAATGCCTCTCTAGCCACTAATACCACATATCATGCCTGCTTAGGCTGGAGAGGGATTACTATTATGATTTATCACACAATCCCCCCACACATCCATCCCCTGTCCCTCCAAACCCCTGACCCAGCCACCAAAATGAGCACATCAGCCCAGAATTACCTCCACATCCCTCTCCCTTATCCCAGTGCTAACGTATGAGGCGCCTTGCCTCATAGGTTAGTACTAGGACGAGGAAGAGTGGGGTTAGGAGTAATGAAGATTAGAGGTAACTAAGCCAGGCATTACCTCCATTTCCTGCCACCTCATCCTAGTACTTGTGTATGAGGCAAAGTGCCTCATACACAAGTACTGGGACAAGAAAGAATGGGGCTACGAGTAATGAAGATTACCAATAAGAAATCATGGCATTAAACACAATCAGTGGCACAAAACAATTGATCTGACTGGACATCAGTCCTCTCGCCCACCCCCTGAAATTTTGGGCTATGTGGACTCGACCTGGCTGACCTACAAAGCCGTTGCCGGACAGAACGGGACACATATGTTAAACGGTTCCTGTGTCTCACCGTTAACAAAGGCCCAGCAATCACTAACATAAAGCATTCACTGTTAGTTTGTAGGCAGTTGAAATCATGAGATGGGTTTAGTACTTGTGTGCCAGGGGAGTGATTGGAAGGGTAGAGAGGGGACAGGAAACTGCACATTCTCACAGCCGTCCATAAGTGGGTGCTTTCAGACTTAAAGGAGAGAGTTAACTGACTGTAACATTGAAGCTGCATTACAATAGTCTCAATAGAATGTGTAAAAGAAGTTACATGCCACCACACAAATAAGTTTGCCCCTCACCCACCACCCGTGAAGTTAGAACCTCTCCTAACATTTGAAAGGTTACTCCCCCTAAATGTAGGTTTTGTTGAGCCCCTGAACACAAGCCCACACACCATTCATCAAAAACATGCACACGCAAACACACGCAAACCCAGCCACCCATACGTTTAAGTGTGCACCCTTTTACCATAAAGGCACACTCAGGCAGCCACCCATACATTCAAGTGTGCACCTTTTCACCATACACTCACACACACACACCAAGCTGCCCATACATGTGAGTGTGCACCCTTTCACCATATGCTCACACAGGCATACCCAGGCTGCATCATGCACTCACTCATTAGTGCACATTACATTATATATTTATTTCTATTTATTTATAGCATTTGTTAAATGCCCAAACACAAAGGTTTCACAGCGTTAGGATTTAAATCAGGCAATACACCCAGGTCTCGCCTAGCATGTAATGCACAGATGAAATACTTATTTGTTGTGTCTATAGGTTCAATATCCTGACTGATATACCACTCATATCACACCCTTCTCAAAATACCCCCCCCCCCTCCGCCCAGGTCCCACTGAACCAGGAATCAGGCTGGTTGGTAAAGGTATTATTTATTATTTAAAATGCAAATCAAATATAAGTTTTAATATGTGGGGCAGCAATCACCAATGTGCTGACATTACAAATCAGAAAGTAATTAAGGCAATTGAATTCACTTGTAAGCAGTACAGAGGATAAAACACAGGGAAAAGAACACTGTTGGTTTGTAGAAAAGATAGCATTTAATTTAAGAATTCCTCCTGCAAATTTCTCAACTCACAAAGAAGCAATTCTACACAGATGTAAGTAAGCAGCAGGTATTCAGGAATAAGAAACATAGTATAGGATTTGAATGCAATCGTCCCTCCCCAAACAAGAGAGAAAAGCGTTTTTGTAAATGGACACTTTTAAAATAACATTTGAAAATGGCTGTGTGAAACAATGAAAAGTGTGCAAAAATCCTTAAATTGATATAAATTCCTATGGGAGCAACTCTAAATGGGTCCAAACAAACATAAGCTACAATCTGAGCAACAGAACACACTTTAAATTAGAATGGGAGTATGGAAATACTTTGAATGGGAAAACACACGTGTAAAACGTTTGTAAAATTGCGAATTCCCGCCTAAATTTCACTATGCAATTTTTTATAAAAACAGGTCAAATACACTGTTTCGTGATGCGATGATATTGGTTGTGGATGTAGCTACAGGTCTTAGGCTTAACTCAGAGTTGAAATTAAGGGGCCGATTCATGGAACAAATGTGCGCCGAAAATCTTGGGGCAAGCGTGAAAAATGAAGCGCATATGCACGCTTGCGATTCATGGAAGCGCCTGCGTGTGTTTTTCCCGAAATTTGCGCCATACCCGTGCGTGGCGCACACATCATTGCAACATCCCGAATGCTGTGTGCGACGCACACAGGGAAAGCGCACAACATCCATGTACACACCAAAAAGGGGGCAGGACATGGGGCGTAACACGCGGAATGGGGAACAACGCGTGAAAAAGAAGACGTAACTGGGGAAGTACTGCAGGGAACTACACGGAACGCCCACACGCACGCGAACAACCCGTATTCATGGATTCAAATATGGGAAACCCGTGCACGGCAAAAGACACGCATAGGGGTCAACGCGTCCACCACACGAAGGCAGGCGGAAGCATCCCCGCGCACAGTATAAAAGTGCGCGCAAACAACAAACACGTATATACAGCTACGATGAATCGTGGGACACCGCAGGAGGAGGAGAACAGCCAGGGCCCGCATTTTTTCACCCCGGACAAGCCTTTTTGGGATGCCTGACAACCAGGTCTACGGCAGGTATAGGTTTCCAACTCGTATCATCCTAGACTTGGTCAGGGAGTGGGAAGATGACCTTACATCCCCCACCCTCTGCTCCCAAGCATTGAGCCCCTTGGAGAAGGTGCTCAATGTCCTGCATTTTTTGGCCACTGTGTCATTTCAGCGGACTACTGCCATAGTGGGCGGGGTCTCACAGGCCACGCAGTCACGCTGCCTAGACCAGGTCTTGGCAATCATGACAGCGTGCCCCTCAGTCCGCAGGCACATACACATGCCCAGAACACCCGCAGAAAGGCAGGCCGTTGTCCAGGACTTTTACAGGGTGGCACACTTCCCCAAAGTGCTTGGTGCCATAGATTGCACCCATGTGGCCCTACGTCCACCTAGGGCCACTGAGCACATCTACCGAAACCGCAAGCACTGGCATTCCATCACCGTGCAGGTCGTATGCGATGCAAAGGGAATCATCACCTCTGTCTATGCAAACTACCCTGGCTCCACCCATGACAGTTTCATATACAGAATGTCCGCCCTGAGCCAGGCCCTGGAAGCTGGGCAGAACGGTGACAAATGGCCGTGCACATGCATGCATGTCACACACACACAAATACACCAACTCCAATAATCACAACCATCATCACCTCTCCAGGGGACAGTGCCTACCTTCTGAGCAACCACATGATGGCGCCAATCCGGAACCCCACCACACCACCCCAGGTAAGATACAACGCAGCCCATATTGCAACCAGGGCCATAGTGGAGCGCACATTCGGAGTGCTCAAGTCACGCTTCTGCTCCCCCAGTAGTGTGCAGGATCATTGTGGCAGCATGCGTCCTGCACAATGTTGCAACACAGCAGGGTGTACCGGTGGACATGGTGGTGCCCCCACATCCCCAACCACAGGCACAGGCGCTGCCCATGGGAGGGGATAGGGCACGTGGCGAGGAAGCCAGGACCCAGCTTGTGGCCACAGTTTTCACCTAAACTCCCACCCCTGCAGAGAGCACACAGGCCTGGCACATACCAGTTGACAATCGATGATGACAAAGAGACAGTCAACTGTCACAACCTTACCACCCTGAGAATGTTGCCATGGAATTGCCACATTGTGTACATCCCTAGCTACTTAAACATAAGCAATCCTGTGTGACCAAAAGGCACACATGCAAGGTGTGAATCACACAGACCTGCAAAACAGGCCATGACTATCACTGGTATGTCACCCAAACCCTCCAAAACCACAAGATGACATGGCAAACAATAGCTATACACCAACACAGTACCAATAGGGTACACATTGACATGTAAAAAATGTAAAGTGGCATCACACAATGATGCCTGACATGGAATCAGATGAAATGACTGACCAACAACCTCCCACCCAAAATAAGTCATACCCAAATGCATTACAACAGTTGTAGTTGTAACATAACAATGAATGCCTGTCTACATGCACATTGTGCATTGCAAAATCAACACTGCAGCTTCTGTGTGCCGTGTCCACCTCCTGCAACACACTGCTCAGCACACAGCATAGTGAACAGCCATTGTGTGTGACGCACACCCTGAGCATCACATCTAAGTGACAAACTACATCAAAAAGCAAATTACGCATGTACAGGATCCACAATTGGTCATAGATCATGTGCTGCAGGGACACAGTGGGCACCAGAATGCAAACAGAGTGTACATGTGGTTATGGAAGGGTGGTTGTACATGTAGTGGATCATAGTGCACATGTGTGGGTCAGTAGGGACATGCACTCAATATATGCATGTGCAATCAAGTGACCATCAGTTTCCTCTACACATTACATGTGAACATTGACCATGTGTACACCCCAGCATGTCAAGCCACAACTATTCCCTCACACCTGAAAGGTAAACACAACACATGACCAGGCATTGATCAGCAGAATACATCATGTACATAGGATACCACAATTACAATGCCAGGGTGCGCATCACACTGTAGGGCAAGGCAACTGTCAACAACAAAACACCCCCCCTCCCTCACAAATCACCATGATCCACTGAACAACTGCACCTGGGTTATGTAGCCTTCATCCTTGAAGTTCACCTGGCCACAGGATCACCCTTCCCCTTTGTCACCATCCCCCACCTTGTGTGTAAAAAGTGTCCAGCACCCTCAGAGGCCACCTTGACTTGCAAAAACAACAAATCAAAGAGAACACAAAGCAGGCCAACACAGAAGCCATGCAAAAAGCCTGCAGGCAGCAAAACAAACCAGAAGAGCCTCCCGTAGATGACTTGAAGTAGCAGTACGTCACAAAGCCCAAGTACTACCACAATGACGTAACAACCAAGGTAGCACAGTAAAACAATGTCACAACAGGATGTGTACCATGTGTGGTACATAACACAGAATGATGCACCACGAACTAATGTGTACTGTCACAGCTCCCGTGTACCGCCTCAAGAGTGGCACGAACCAACCACCCCCACTGTGATCTGGGTGCCTGCAAGGTCAAACTCACACAGGCCTCTGAGACCCTAGTGGAGAAGGAGGGTCAGGGATATGCAGTCGGGACGGGCATTGCAATACTGCATAACCGGAATGAGGGGCAGGAGAGGGGAGTAGGATTGACACGGAAAGTAGGAAATGCACAAAACTGTACTACTCACATTAACACATACACAAGTACACCAAACTTGATCATCATGCACATAGTAACAAATAACTCAAATGTAAGACAAAGAGAAACTTATCTCTGGGGTGAGTGCTGGCCTCCTGCCTGCGCACTCTCAGGTCCGGTAACAGGAGCAGTTCAATGCTGCAAAGAGAGCCACAGTTACTAATCTGTGCGTGCCCATAACACACCACCATATATGCCCCAAAGTAACAAACTACTCTACAAACAAACAATCTGGTGTGGATGCTTCGTACCCATACGTAACATTACCCCTGTGATGGTTCATACAAAGTCAATGCATAGGTCAGGCGCCGGTGGGTGCGTGGCAAATGGAAGACCAATGTGTCACGATTCACACAACATGCAATGTTCCCTGGGTAAGCAGCCAGACGCATATAGCAAGGTATGACTTCAGAAGAAGTCGTGTTCCACCATGACCGAAATAAAGTAGGTAGTGCATGTATCAAATTCTACATGGGAATGAAATGCACTGCACACAAGTCTGTCCCTTGCTGTCTGTCCCTGTGAGCTGCTTCTTTCCATGTTGGAATGCTACATGGCTTATACAAGTACCTAAATGGACCATGGTGGACCTGAGGGTATGTGCCACTGCCCCTGCAGGTGCCCCAGACAACTTTCCCATCAACTAGCCATTAGTCCACCAACACATCTCAGCTGTATTGTGCGCTTCAACACCAATATTTGTCCAAGCTCACTGTCAGTGCTGCTACTAAGCATGCATGTGCAACTGGCCTGGTGAAAGGTTTGCTGAGTTGTGGCCCCCCTGTGCTGCTCACCTTGCCTGGAGCCCCTTGAAACATGTCAGCTGTTTTTGGATGTATGAGTGCAATCCCTGTGCCTCTGCTTGCGCACATATGCGCATGTCGGCACCACCAAACGTGTCCAGCTTCTAGACGTCCAGTGGCCCATGTCTGCTGGCAAAGGTGGTCTGGAGGCTCACCCTCCTGCAGAAAGGATATGAAACACGTGATTAATGCTTTAATATAATCTGTGTGTGTCTCTTCAGGCATTTCATGACTGGACCATGTCAGAGACGTACATCAGAAATCACACCATCAGTGCATCTTTCACAGGCAAAGTGTGGAACACACTATCTACGGCATGAATTGCAACAAGCACATGTACAGTAAAGATAAGAAACATACTACACAATGCATAGCAATTAATGTACACATGAATCATGAAAACCCCCCATCTAGCAAAAGAAGAACAGCGGTCAATAACACCCCTATCATCCCCACTAGGGGTGTTAACACAAGTTGGACAGCAGCAGACATGCCACAGATATGACAGTCCAAAGCCCTTGTGTAATAGGCTGTTACACCGAAGCATCCTTGCGAGCCCATGGATAAGGAAAGCAGGAGTGGTATATGTGAGTCAAGGACCCCAAGCTGCAAACACATACACAAGACAAGCTTGAAGGGCCCAGCTGGAACAGACAGTGGATGCTTTCAAAAGCCACAAAGCACCACACTGTCAAATAAAAGCACAATAGACATGCAATTTTAAACTATATTAACTAATTATACTAACTATGAAAAACCTATATTATCTAATTAAACTATCAAAATGAAACTAAACTAACTAAACTAAAAGAAAAATCAAAAATGGCCACATAAGACCCGGGGGGGAGGCACCCAGGAGAGGGGAAGTACAGGGTGCTGCTCAACACCCACATGTGATGATGTTGAGGAAAAAAAAACCCTCCATGGACTCAACGTCTGCACAGCCACGACCTATGTGGGAGATACACTGTCGTCCGAGTCTGGCTTTTCCTGGAAAGGAGGATGTGACACAGGAGCCTGACCACGCCTAGCCGCAGCTTGCCCCTCGTCGGCAGCAAGTCTGCCATACGGGTGAGCCTGGTTCTGTGCGGCGATCACACGTAGGTCTGCATGCAGAACCTCCCGTGATACACGTGCTTCCTCTTGCAAGGTAGCACGTGTAACACGGAGTTCCTCCTGCATGGCCTGGCTGGACAACTACTGCATCTCCCGGCAAGCATGTAGCTCAGCCAAGATGGTACGCTCAAGCTGCGCAAACCTCTCCTCTGCCCGCTCCCTCTGGGACATCAGAAGGACACCTAGAGTGGATCTGAGGGAAGTATACTCCTGCCTCAGGGCCTCTATGTGTGCCTCTGTGTGAGCAGCAATTGCTTGACGCAGAGACAACATTTCAGTTTGGCGTGCCCTGTCTGAGGCCGCCATGCCCAGCCTGAGTGAGCGGGCTGTGGACCGTGCTGCCTGCTGCTGGGGAAGCACCTGCCTAGCAGGGGGAGCACGGACTGGGCCACACGCTCCATGCTCTCAGCGATGTTCTCCAATACTACACCCTGCCGTTCAGAATTGGCAGTCATGTCTTGCTCCCACTCAGTATACTGTGGTTGCGCGCGGCAACCGCATTGCTGGGCTTGACCCCTGCGGTACCCAAGGACCAGGTGTCCTCGTTGTGTTGGCACCACCCGTGGCTGCACAACTACATGCCCCCGTTGACGTGATGGCCCAGGCACATCACTGACTGGTGTGGAGTGTGACCCTGTGTTCCAATCCACCACAGGCGGAGGTTCCAACACTGTCTGACCACTTAGTGCTGGTATCGCAGACAGAGGAGTGCCCACATCAGAATCACCCACCCCTGACATATGGACCTGATGCACATCCAACTTGACATGGACGTCAGAGTGTTCATCAGGGCTGGACTCATTGCCAGCTGGAGACAAGATGGACTGTAGCACATGTGGGTTTTCGTGGCCTACCACCCCACGACCCCACCTGTGCCGGGTTGCTATAGTGATAACAACCCTGTCCCTGGCATGACAACACCATCCTCTGGCTCCATTGCATCATCATCTGAAAAGTAGAGAGAAAAAAGGTCACTACACATGTTAGAAGCACACAATACACACCCACAGACATCACACAGACACCAAACACATCAAGCAGACATGTCACACACAAAATAGAACCTGCCATGCATGCTGGGTCAACTTGACATTGCTTCTGTGATTAGGCATGTAGAATGGTGTCAGTTTGCACAGAAGTGGGTCGATGCAGTGCAGCAAATTTGTACGTTACTCACTATCTACATGTACAAGTACTTCATGATGTGTGTCAGAAAATGTGAAGGCAGTGCAAGGTCAACTTCAGGCATCACGTGCAATGTGCATTCAATGGGTAGCATGTCTACAAGCAAACCACCCTTCCCCCCAAGTGCAAATGAAGGAATGCCTAGCATGGTATCTAAAGGCTGACCATAGACCTGTGTATTGGCAGACAGTGTTGACTAGCATCAACTGCATCATGTGAGTCAAGTGGCAACACAGCAAATGATGATGGGACAGTAAGCAGGACACATGATGAAACCTCTGGAGTACACCCACGTGTGAAAAAGACACTACACCAGTTGGACAGAGTCATTGGCCATTAAACAGGCTGAGGCCTGTGACCCACACAGACTGTCACACCCTAAACATGTGTGCAACGCAGGACTGAGCCACAGTGGACATGGGAAGGCTGATGAAATGCCATGCAATGTAGGTCACCCTGGACTTGTACTACAATGATCATACAGTCAAGGACACATAGGGGCATGCGTGGAATACACATGGTGCATGAATGGGCACTCATGTCCCTGCAGGGTATCTGACCTCTGCACAGTCCAAGTGAGACACCCTGCATCAAGTACAAAGGATGTACCACACAGCATATGTCTGGCAGATTGGCCGCTGGAAGTTAGCATGTACACAGAACGCATGAACAGGGAAGTACTCAATGGCAAAATTGAAGCAGACCAGTGCAAAGGTGGAATTGGGGTGCAGAGCGGGGGGTGGAGGGGCAAGGGAGCATGCCTACATGGAGTACCCGCATGCAGGCAGAGGACACATGCACGTCAGTCATGCTATGACATAGTCCCTGGGCTGAGAGGAAGGTCACCTCATGCTACATCCAGAAGGGCTAGTGAGCTTGAACATGGACTGGAGGGGCATCCTGGTGAGCAGCATGTGAATAGGGTGCAATAGTGGTGATGCGGACAGTCCCCGTCCGCTCCACATGTCCACCATCCAGCAGAGCAGCCATGCATCAGGGAAGCATTGCATTACTTGCACATCAGAACCATGTACACGTGACATGTAGTGGCAGTCATGCACAACACATCACACAAGTAAAACACACATGTCCTCAACAAACACGCAGCAACACTCACTGGACTGGGCATCAAAGTCCGGCATCTCTCCCACTCCTTCGACCGATTCAGATGGTATGAACTCCGCAACAAGTGACTCATGCGGAGTGAGGTCTTCCTCCTCAGGTGCAGGCCCACTGCCAGTCACCAGAGTCAAGTTGTAATGTGAGGCACGCTTAGCCTTAGCGCTGCGTTTGTGGTCATTCTAACGCTTTTTGCACTTTTGCGCCATGCGCACCTCATGACCGAATGCACTCACATGTTCCGCAACTTGCTTCCAGTGGCTATCACGGTGGGCAGCCGTAGTCTGACAATTAGGACCCACTAGCATGTCACGGCTGTGGTCCCGCACTTAGTCCACAAGGAAGTCCAGTTCCTTGTTGCAGAAAGGCTTCTTCCTCAACATGCAGGAGGTTGTGGCTGTGTGTGGGGTCCCAGGCTGTGCTGCAGGTGCAACCTTCCTCCTCTTGGATTGTGGCGCAGACCCTGGCTGGCAAATGCCGCCCTGATCAGCCCTGATCAGAATGGCCAGTGGCACCGGTGGATTGAGCCAAGGGAGTGGCAGGGGGAGGGACGACCAAAGGCCTGACTTGCGTCAGTGGCAGCTGGGTGCCCTTCTAATGGACCCTGCGCAGCAACATCCGCTGTGGCAGGGTCATTGACCGCGACTGTCCTGGTTGGCACACTCATAACCGGGGTGTTATTGGCTGCATCTGCCCCTGCACTTGCCAACACCCGGCTGTTCGGGCCAGCAGATGACATTACTGCCACAGGGACACGTGTCTTTGTCAGGGCAGCCCTGCGTGCACCTACGGTTTCCCTCCTGGCCTGTTGGAAATCTTCCACGGACACTTCAAGTGCCAACGCAGCCTGCGCTGGCAGACCCTGAGCCTGGGTGGTGGTGTCCACAGCTGCACCTGCAGCTACCACTACCCTTGGGCCAGTAGCAGTCGATGAAACGGACTGCCGGGTCACACGGGCACCAGTGCCATATGCAGAAGCTGCATCTCCCGGAACCACAGCGGGTGGTGGCATGACTGCACCGACACATGGCACAACATCGTGCTCAAGTGGCGCACCCCTGCCTCTTCTCCCTCTACGGCCACCATGGACACCCTGGTGTCCCCCTACTCCCTGGTCACCACGGCCACATCCCTGACCACGCCCACCACGAGGAGGACGCCCAGCTGAGGCTCCCCTCACCTTTGGTGAACTCCCAACCATGGCACAGATGGAGTAGTGCCGGCACAGATGGAGGAGTGCCAATGGGAGGTGTACACCTCAATTGTCCTGGGCAATTGGGGTGAAGGGGGTGGGTTGCAAGATGTTAACAGCCCCCCTGCACCTGCAAGGCTGTATGTGACCCCGGTGATGTAGTGATGGGTTACGCAACGCTCAGGCACCCCAAAACTGCAGTAAAACCGTGCACACAACCCCGCAGCCTACGTGCGTGGAATTAACCTCCCGCAGTACGCGGTGGCACCCAGTAACACGAAAAACGCATACGCGTGGGACACGCAGGCTACTATGACCTCGAAAACGGGTGCGATACACAGGGGCACCCGCAGTGGGAAAAATAGCGTGTGTGACTCACCGTCTGACTAGCGTGATAATGAAAAACACGCGTAGCCAATACCCCCACCAAAAGAAGAGATACGTCCTTGATCCGCTGTGAAGTTGTGATGGCGCGCGAAACAACACGAAGTAGCAACACACATCAGTCTCCACGAAAGGCACATACAGCGAACTGCTGGCCCCGCTCACCTTTAACCCGTGCTGAGGGAAACACCCATGCGTGTCGCGTCACTTATGCGCGTAGCCCCTTTCCTCGGATTACATGCATTCAAACGCGGACGTGCAGTTTTTTCACAAGCGCGCTGAACCACTATGCACATGTCACGAGGGAAACACCCCTGTGCGCTACGTCACAGACGCGCTTATGCGCTAAGGGCCTTTCCTCAAATTACACACTGACGTGCAATTTTTTCATGTGCCAAATCGCTCCGTATCAAGCTGGCCACGTAAAAACACATGGAAGACCACGGTCCTGCCCAGAAGGCCATTTTCCTGCCCCCAAGAGCCCCGAGCACACTCCCACCAGCCATCTGCTGCTGCCTGCCTGCTGCCCACGTGCCCTGCTATTTGGTGCCTGCACGTCAGCCATCTGCAGGGGTCCAGTTGCTGTGTCCACCCCTGCTAGAAAAGAAGACTCCCAACTGGGATACCATTGCTCCACAGCCCAGCCCCAGAACTCAGTTGCCCACCCACGCCTGCCTCGGGGGTCACCATGTCCGGGCAAACACCATCTGAGACCACTGGCGACCCCAGCCAGAGAGGCAGAGGTCCACCAGCTTCAGTGAGAAGGAAGTTGGTGTCCTGGTGGAGCATGTCCTGGGGCATTATGATGCCCTCTTCGGAACATCATGCGCCAACAAGGAAGGACAGGAGAAGATCTGGGAGGACGCAGTGGTTGCCATCAACGCGGAGGGGGTGGCAACCCGCGACATCAAGCACGTCCGGAAGCACTGGGAGGACTTCAGGTCCAGGACCCTCTACAAGGACCGGCACCTCGCAGACGGGGGCCGGGTCAGCATGAGCAATATCCAGATGAGGGTCTTGGAATGCATAGGCCCAGCGATCCATGCCCAGATCCTTCAGAGGCAGACCCGTCTGGAGTTGAGTGTTAAGTAGCCAAGCATTGCTGTGTGAGACAGGGCATGTTGCAGTGTGCTGGTAGTCTGATACATGCCTGTATGTGTGACATAGGCCATGTATGGATGTGTGTGTGGAGGGACATCATGGTCATGCATGTGAGACCAGTAATATGTGAACCACATGGATGGTGCATGTGTTCCAATGCAACATGGGGAGCTGTATGCGGAATGCACAGATGAATGCATGCCAATCTCTGTTCTTGGACATGGAGGCGGGTGAGGGATGGGTGCTGCTCTCATGAACATGTATGGTGCACATATGCGTGTGTCTGAGAAGTGTGTGTGTGACTTTGAAACGCCATGGATGCATGACACATGTCCGTGGTGATGTGTAGATTCACTCATGCAGTGCCGTCACCATTGTATCCACTGTGTCTGTGGTGTACAAGCAATGATGCATGACCCTCCGGTGATGTGTGTGCATGGGATCAGTGTGAGCCATGATGCATGTGAGTTTGAAGGAAACTTTTTGGTTAAAAGGGGCCCTTGTACATGGATGCTGATGTTGATTGCAGGCACCGTGCCTGTTTGTGCATGTGTGTTGCATGCAATCACCCATGTATTGTGGAGGGACAGGATGGAAGTGACATTTGACAGTGCCAATCATGTCTTATTGCTTCCTGTCTAGGGGAATATTGTACTGTTCCCTGATGCTTGTGTTCTATGTCTCCCTCTATGCAGCGTCAAGTGAAGAAGAGGGCGGAGACGGCGCTGTGGAGCCAAGCGGCGGGGATGCCTCCACAGGGCGGCGATGCAAGGCCCAGCCACCCTCCCAGGAATTGCCATCATCCGGGAGCGAGGGGACTGGTGCCGCCTCTGCCACTACGGCTGTAGCGGAAGGGCCGGGTGAGCCCCCACAGGGGCTTGCAATGGTGGAAGACAGTGCGGAGACATCCAGGTTGGTGGTCTCCACAGAGGAGGAGGAGCCCACTACTGAGCCACACATGGGGCCTGGTGAGGGTAGTACCACTGGTGCAAGTGGTGCAGTCCAGGGCCAGGGTCAGGAGGCAGCACAGGTCACCGCGGAGGAGCCTGTGCATGTCGATGTCCTTGACCCTGTGACTGCACCACCATGCACCAGCAGGGATGCCCCATCCCAGGTCTGTCCGCAGGTAGGGGGAGTGCCACGTCATCGGCCTCTCCACTACCTGTGGACGAGGGGTCCCACGACCGTATGGTCTCCGTCCTGGTTGGTGACACGTTGCGCATGCGTAATATTCGTGATGACGTGTTTGCTTCCAGGGCGGAGCACGCACGCCATCATGAACAGCAGCGACGTGACGTGGCACTGTTGGGAGGGGCCCTGGTCGGTGGGTTCCCACATGTGCCGCGCACTCTGTCGGAGCTCTACAACTCTGTGGAGACTATGCGCCAGTCTTTCTCCCTGCCGTCTTTCGGCCCAGATTCCACCAGGGCCCCCTTTGGACCTGGTCTGACCAACACAGCCATCATGGTGGAGATCCCATCCTTGCCACAGTTGTGAGTCGGTGGTCCAGCAGGGGTGGACACCCCAACAACTGGAGACCAGCAGCTGGAGGATGTGCAGGCATCATCGGACAGGGCACATGGACAGCAGCAACAGCAGCAGGCTCTAGGTGGGAGCAATGATGGCTCGGGGCCATCGACATCAGAGGGGCAGGCATTGGCCAGAGGGCAGGAGGACCATGGAATGGGTGTTTCTTCCGTGTGGCTGCGGTTGGGCCAGCGTATAGATGGGGAGCGGCGGCGGGAAGAAGAAGTGCAGCTCACCATGGTCAGGGCGGAGTCCTCCATGCGTCGGGCATTGAGGCGGGCAGAGTGCATCGAGGCAAACTGCAGGGAGTCGGAACAGGCCATGGGTGCATCCCTGCGAGACCTTGGGGCCAGGGCAGGGTCCCGCCTCCGGGACATCGACATGGAGTTCAATGATGCCCTGGCCCGGGACATCACAGAGTGAGCCGCAGGACTTGCCCGCCACCATTGTATATAGTTAGATAGTGTTAGGTTTCCTTTCTGTTATTATTTATCTTGGGGCACTTGGACAATGCCCCACGTTTTTTATATAGTTCTTCATTATGTAGGGTTTTTTCTAGTTTTCAGCTGAAAGGTTGGGCTCATGGACCCTGGATTTGTACTTTGTAAATAGTTCAACATTGGATTTCACTTTTTATTTTGTTTTTTTTTCTCCCATGGATCAATGGTTTTGTCTTGGTTTATCACTTTGGATTTGTTTTGCCGGACAGTCACTTTGGGCCCGTGTGCATTTGGATTGATTTTGATTCTGCGTTCACTCATATTCTTTTTATATTTTGGACATACAGCTTTTTCTTCATCATTTTCATTCTTGTGTGTTTCATTTCATTCCCTTGCTTTTGTTTTTAATACATTTTCATTTCCTACTTCAATGTGTGGTATTCTCTCTTTGGTTACATGCATGTCAGGATGTGTGTTTTCTCAATCTCATGCACGCATTGTGTGGGTGTAACAGAACTGTGTTGAAGTGCATACTTGCCATTTGTAATGTGTCATGTGATAGGGATTACATTGTGGGGTGGATGTGATACCTGGTTGTGTGTTTGGCATGGGGTGTGATGTGGGTGGCCATAAGGCCCATGATTGAGGATCGTCATGACGTGGGGGTGGGGGGACATGAGTCGGGCCTGCTGGCAGGTGCCCCTCACAGCTGGGTGGGTGGGGGTGCTGGGGACATGTGTCGGGGCCTGCTGGCAGGTGCCCATCAATGCTGGGTGGGTGGGGGTGCTGGGGGACATGAGTCCGGGCCTGCTGGCAGGTGCATATCAATGCTGGGTGGGTGGGTGGGGGTGCTGGGGGACATGAGTCAGGGCCTGCTGGTAGGTGCCCATCAATGCTGGGTGGGTGGGGGTGCTGGGGCACATGAGTTGGTGATCACTAGTGCAAGGTGACATGTGGGCTGGCTGGGGGGCATGCCCATGGTGGATGGGCTGCCTGCGGGACATGAACAGGGGTGCAGGGTAGTCCCCTGTGGTGTGGGTTGCCTGCAGTGGCCGTGGAGGGGGTAGAGGGCACACCTGGGAGGACCCACACTGCCAATTCACATGTGGGACTCCCCGCGCACCCCACTGGAAACACGTACCCCACTCTGACAGGGAAATTGCGTGGGAAACTTCCTGCGCACCCCCAAAATACACATACCCCACTCGCACAGGCCCAATCGCGTGTGAATCTTCCCACGCACCCCAGTAATACACGTACCCCGCTCGCACAGGGCCAATCGCGTGTGAAACTTCCTGCGTACCCCCAAAATACACATACCCCACTCGCACAGGCCCAATCGCGTGTGAATGTTCCTGCGTATCTCCAAAATACATGTACCCGGCTCGCACAGGGCCAATCGCGTGTGAAACTTCCCGTGCACCCCAGTAATACATGTACTCCACTCACACAGGGCCAATCGCGTGTGGAACTCCCCGCGCATCCCAGTAATACACGTACCCTGCTTGCACAGGGCCAATCGCGTGTGAAACTTCCCGCGCACCTCCGACATACACGTACCCCGCTCGTACAGGCCCTATCGCGTGTGAATCTTCCCGCGTACACCCAAAATACACGTACCCCGCTCGCAAAGGGCCAATCGCGTGTGGAACTCCCCACGCACCCCAGTAATACACGTACCCACTCGCACAAGCCCAATCGCGTGTGAAACTCCCCGCGCACCCCAGTAATACACGTACCCCACTTGCACAGGGCCAATCGCGTGTGGAACTCCCCACGCACCACAGTAATACACGTACCCACTCGCACAGGCCCAATCGCGTGTGAAACTCCCCGCGCACCCCAGTAACACACGTACCCCACTCGCACAGTCCCAATCGCGTGTGATTCTCCCCACGCAGGGGTGTACGTGTATTCGGAGGGGTGCGCAGGGAGTTTTACAGGCATTTTTGTGGTTGGGGGCTTGTATGCTGGTCCACTGGCCTGTGCGCATTGTACGGGATTTGTGCGCTGTGCATGGCGCACGGGGAGAGGTTGGGGGCGTAACTGGCGCTGCTGCAGGGTCGCTGTGCCACTCTGCACCACGGCTGGTATTGGATGTTAAAATCCATGAATACGCTGTGCGTGGGAAAGGATTTTGGTGCACGCGGCTGGCGCAGACTGTCGTGTGCACACACTGTGCGCCAGCCGCGTGCGCCACTTGCGCTGGATTCTATGAATTACCCCATAAGTATCCAGCTATAAAATTGAAGAAGTTATGCAAGTTTAAATGAGAGGCATTTAAAAAAAAATAGAACAGAGAAAAGCAGAAATTCGGTTTTAAAATGACAGATTGGTTTTATTATACGTTAATGACTAAGAAAAAGAAGAATGCCACCCAGGAATCTCCACAGTTACTATGATTCCTGTTCATACTTAGAGTCCACTTTAAATTAAGATTGGACCGTCAGGTTCTGTTCATCACGGATCAGGTCTACAGGCAGCAGGGCACTTCTGGTGGGATGGTCAGCTTTGCAGTTCTGGTCAATTGGACTGCACCGCAGACTGGATTGGATTGGCCCTTCTGGTCACTGGACACTGTAGATTAGCGTGATGGCGAGTTTCAAGCATGAATGGTAGCAAGCCAGACTGGATCAGAATTATTTCCCTGAAGTTTTTTGGGATGGTTTCAGGATTTGGGCCTAGCTGAAGAAGAGTTCAGCAATTGCTGAGGCCTTGGCTTGGTAAAGTAATCAGGAACAGGACAAGATGAAGAATTCTGGAACAGGGCATCACGCGGAAATCAGGATGTAGTCAGGAATCAGTGTGTCTGTGGGTCTTGAAGTTCCCTTATTTATCCTGCCAAGTGACATCACTCAGTTTATGGTAGGGGCTGAATTACAGTCCCCACCCACACGGGTCTGATAGGTCAAAGGCACTTGCCTTTTTCTGCTTGGAAGCCAGAAAGAGCTGTCATATTTTATGATGTGACTTAGGAACTCCCACAATTATTTGGACCACACTTTAAACTCCTCACAAATACGCATTTCTATAATTATGCTATCTAATAAAATTGGACACGTACATTACATATTTTGTGGGTTACCTTTACGTCCAATTCCCACGTCAGGGAGACCTGGCTTTGTCTTTCTGTGGAATTTTGTCAATTTTAATCATAAAGATTTGGCCTACCAATTCCTAATTCGGTACATGTCTGTGCAATCACTCCTATAACACAGGTATACAATATTAGATGTGCAGCATCAATAGTCTTGGCGCAGTTAGTGTTTCAGTACAACTTTAGTTCCTAATGTAGTACAGGGTTCAATCACATCTTCACAGAAAGAACATAAAATTAGATTTACAACTACCAGCTTTTAGATTTGTCCTCCTTCATGTGGAAAGGTTACAGAATTTTGAAGCTTAATTACAAATAGGCATTTAAGCCTTTCTGTCAGTAGTGCAGTGTTACATTTCCCAGGCTGAAGCTGTCAGATCAGAATTAAATTAACTCCAAACTGGGTTTTGACTTTAAGTAACCTACATCTTTCATTAAAACATATAAATGAACACAGTTTGTAGGTGGATTTTGACATTTAAAGAATTAGGCTTTTCACAAAAACATGCTTTTACATACAAGTGATTTTGCACTTTTGTTCAGGGAAAAGCACATTGAACTGAGTCCTTTTGAATCCAATATTCTTATACAGTACATACACATTTAAATCAGCATTATATCTTTCATTGAATGCTGGGATTTGTCTGCAGTCTGTAAGTATGTATCCAGCCTTTGCTTGGAGTGCTCTGAAATTGTTACATGTTTCAATTTTTTGCAGCATTTTTTCTGTGGAACTGAAAACAATGTTGCTGGGCTGCCATTTTCATGAAATACATTTCTTGGTTGCTCTCAGTCAATGAGGCCTGGCTCCTCTGAGCCACCTGGATGATGTATGATTTCAGTACACTTTTAATTTCAATGGTTCACTGGAAATGAATGTATCTAGCACCAAAACAGCACTTTGAAGATGGCAAAGCTGCATTTTAAAAGGCATTTTCGTTTTTTAGCCCAATTCTGTGGCCTTGCTTCATGTTAAATGTAACAGCATCTGTGGCGGGGGTGTGGAGCCTTTTATGATTGTGACCCACACACAGGTTTGCAGATTTTTACGCGCACAGAGGTTAGAGCATCAATTTTTTGCTGTTTCTTTCCCCTTTTGTAACATGGTGCAGTGAGGCACATCGGAATGGGTGGATATATCCACATACTCATATTTGTCAAACAGCCAGGTTTTTGATCAGTTTTTTAAAAGCAGTGTTGGATAGTTAATTTCTTATAGATAAGGGTAAAGTGTTTCAAGGAGTGGGGGCTGCAACTGAGAAGCATATATACATATATACACACACATACTAACATGCACACACACACATTTAAAGAAAATACATGTTATTACCTTTAATCCATTGGTCCAGGGAACAAGACCTTCAGCTCCCTGCAGCAGCCAGGAATGCTTGTTCCCGTCGTCTGCAGAGTATCTGGATGCCTCTGTGTCATGGGGTCAAGGGGAGCCCCATTACTTAAAAAAGAAATGATTTCTTTTTTAAATCACTCTGATTTCATAACGAAATTATTTCCGTTAAAGGACCTCCCTGGAACAGAAATCATTTCTTTATGAAGGCAGAGTGACTTCAAATAGAAACTATTTATTTTTGAAGTCATAGGGCTGCCCCCACCCCATGACATGGAGGCCGCCAGCCTGTAGGCTTCCATGTCATGGGGCGGGGGAGCCCTCAAACTTCATAAAGAAAGAGCATCTTTTTCTATTCACTCTGCCTTCATAAAGAGTGGCTTCAAAAAGAAACTGTTTCTTTTTTCTGTTTTTTTTTAAACTTTTTTTTATTTTATTTTCTCTGAAGAGCCCCCTCCCAGGACATGTGCGGGGCCTCCAGCAACACGGGGGCTGCTGGGCCCCCCCTTACACCAGTGCCTGGTGCCTGCATTGCTAAAAGTGTTGTTTCCATTCAATTTGTGAGGAAATTTTTATACTTTCGTTTTGTTACATAAAACTACCTGTATTTGTATGTTGATTTTGTTATGTGCAAACCTAACTGGCAAGCAAAGGAGCACTGTACAAGGTTTACATATTCCCATTATCATAAATTAGATGAACGCTGCTAGAAATTCCTTCTCTTTCTATAAATGTGCACTTTGAGAACTTTTGAGAACTGTTGCTGCCACATTCTTTCAAATGCAATTCAAACAACACGTTTTAAAAGAAACATTTCACAATTATGCCAGTAGCTGTCACTATTCTGTGCTTCCATGCCAACCTGGCCACTTTGTTTACTGGACTAGAAAGGTGTGCATTCCAAATGGCATAATCAAAAAGAAGGCAGCCATCTTGTTAAGTAAATACTTTGTACTCAATTCATGGGAGGGCGAGTTGTTAACAAACCTAAAACATCATATTTCTTGGAGAGCATCTATTTCAAAAGGCTTGCAGTCTAACACTGTACAGATATGTTATTTTTTTAGAAAGGAAGGAGTGCTGCAAAACTTTTCAGAAGGGCCACAGTGTTCATAATTACCCATGGCACTGCTATCCTAGTTTGGCAATAATGAATAAGTAACTGCTCTTCTAATTCTGAACATAAATGAATGAGACATTGATATGCAAACTGGCCTAATCCTTGACAATTGTGAGAAATCCTGGTCATTTAATGGCAGTAGTGTGAGTACCTTCGGTTTTGATTTTGCGAACAAAACCAGGAAATGTTTTTTTAAGTAGCTGGGTCTTTGATGACATTGACTAACATATGATTGCAATCCAAAGGCATCTCATGTGAACCTTAGAGGACCGGAGACAATCGGGGCAAGACCCACTGAGCATATGCTGGTAAAAGCTAACATATGGTGTGATCACCTGGGCAATTGATTGCATTGCCCGACATATGGTTATACATCAGACAAAACCGATTTTTTTTCAATGCTGTTTTAATTTTAGTGGGGGAACCTCATGCCTGTTGGTGCACAGTAGTCCCATACTGTACTTGCCCCTCCTTTTTTAAACACTTAACCTTTTCATCAATTTCACTTTTCCTCTCCCACCTACTGCTTCTCAAACCTTATTTAGGGGGTAATTCATAGAATTCGGCGCACAAGTGGCGCATGTGGATGGTGCACAGGGTGCACGTGCGGCAGTCTGCGGCAGTCTGAGCCAGCCGCGTGCGCCAAAACCCATTTCAATGCACAGCGTATTCATGGATTTCAACATCCATGACCAACCGTGGCGCAGAGAGGCGCAGCGACCCTGCAGCAGCGCCAGGAATGCCCCCAATCCTGCCCCGTATGCTAAATCCCCTACATGGTGCAAAGGCCAGGGGACCAGAATACAGCCCCCCCAAGCACGAAAATGCGTGTAAAAGTACACACGCACCCCTCGGAATACACGTACCCCGCTTGCATTAGGTAAAATGCATGGAAAAAGTCCCCCCTGTGGTATGGGCTGCCTGTGGGGTATGGGGAGGGTGGATGGGCTGCCTGTGGGGCATGGGGAGGGAGGATGGGCTACCTGCGTGTATTCCAAGGGGTGCGCATGGAGTTTTACATGTGTTTTTGCTAGCGTGGGTGGGGTATGTGTATTCTGAGGGGTGCGCGGGTGGAGTTTTACATGCATTTTTGCTAGCACGGGTGGGGTACGTGTATTCTGAGGGGTGCGCGTGGACTTTTACACATGTTTTTGCTAGCGTGGGCAAAGTGCGTGTATTCCGAGGGGTGCACGT
The DNA here is from genome assembly GCF_040938575.1 of Ambystoma mexicanum. Classification (NCBI taxonomy): domain Eukaryota; kingdom Metazoa; phylum Chordata; class Amphibia; order Caudata; family Ambystomatidae; genus Ambystoma; species Ambystoma mexicanum. Next base: position 1,193,608,864 of record NC_090931.1, read on the forward strand.
GGACTTTTACATGTGTTTTCGATAGCATTTTACCTGATGCGAGCGGGGTACGTGTATTTCGGGGGTGCATGGGGAGTTTAACACACAATTTGGCAGTGTGGGCACTCCTGGGTGTGCCCTTTACCCCCTCCCCATGCCCTGCAGGCATCCCACACCGCAGGGGACTACCCTACACCCCTGACCATGCCCCGCAGGCAGCCCACATGGCACCATGCAGTTGTGAGCCCCAACACATGTCCCCCTGCACCACCACCCAGCAGTGACGGGCACCTGCCAGCAGGCCCCGACTCATGTCCCCCTGCACCCCGACCCACCCACCCATCAGTGAGGGGCACCTGCCAGCAGGCCCTGACTCATGCCCACCAAACAACATGCCCTAACAAAACAGACCCATGTCCCTAATGCCAACCCTATTCCCCCTTACCCCCCAGTACAAGCACACAAACATCCACTGCACCCACTCCCAAATTACCCATGCCATGAGAGTCTCAAACGAACCACCATGGACATGCATAAATGTACAACAGAGCCACACAGTGGCAACACGTGACTGAGGCAATGCTCATAGAGACATGCACAAAACCAATGAGAGTAGACCACACCAATAATGAAGATATATGATATGTATTAAAAAACATAATGAAAAAACATATTGAAAAATCAAACTTGTATATTAAGAGATAATGAAATCAGAAACAAATAAATGTCCAATGTTAAACAAAAATCACAAGAGGACAAAAGGGAAGTGGTCCATTTCCAATGTCCAAATAAAGTACATGAAAAAAACATTGATCCATGGGATTTTAAAATAACTATCTACAAGGCTGGAACTATATGCACTGCAAGTCTGAAAGGTCCATGATGCCCAAACAAAAGGAAACCTACCAAAAATCCTATAAAAATAACTATGTACATAAAGTTGAGCAAAGTCCATGAACTCCAAAATAAAGAAAAAAAAAGGAAGCCTAACCCTAAAGAACTATGTACAAAGGCGGCGGGCAAGTCCAACGCTCACTTGTTTATGTCCCGGGCCAGGGCATCATCGAACTCCTCTTCAACGTCTTGGAGGCGGGCCTCTTCCCTGGCCCCGAGGTCTCGCAGGGATGCAGCCATGGCCTCCTCCAACTCCCTGCGAGTTGTCTCGAGGCACTCAGCCTGCCTCAATGCACTGCGCATGGAGTTCTCCGCCCTGACCATAGTGAGCCGTGCCTCTTCCGCCCGCCGCCGCTCCGCATCTATTTGCCGGCCGAACCGCTGCCACACAGAAGACACTCCCAATCCAGGGTCCTCCTGCACTCTGGCCGATGTCTGCCCCCGTGATGTTGATGGCCGTGAGCCATCATCGCTTCCACCTTGAGCCTGCTGCTGCCGTGCATGTGCCCTGCATGTCGATGCCTTCATGTCCTCCTCCTGCTGGGGTCCAGTTGTTGGGGTTGCCCGCCCTGCTGGACCACTGACTCCCGACTGTGGCATGGATGTATCCTCCACCAGCCTGGCCGCTGGGTCAGGGGCAGCTCCACAGGGTGCCCAGGTGATAAGTGGGCAGGAAGATGGCATGGAGGACGACTGACGCATAGGGGGTTCAGTTGAGGAGGGGGTCTATAGAAGTTCCAGCACACGGAGGAACCCAGCACTGCTGACCCATTTTAGTAGGTCAACGCAGTCAATGAGGCATTCAAAATGACGTGCATTGTCCACACGAGAACCCTGCACGTCATCCTGAATGCCACGTTGGCGCAATGCCACCTCAGCCAGGACAGGATCAACCCGGTCCCGGATAGCCACATCCGCAGGGAGAGGAAGGCCAGTTGTTGTTCGTGCATCCCCTCCCTGAAAACGGGTCTGGACGAAGGCATCCCTGCACAGGATCGAGAACTGGATTACACACAGGCACCTCCGCGACAGCCTGTGCTGCCTCCTGTCCCTGCCCCTGTACTGCACCACTAGCACCAGTGGAATGTCCCCCTCCAGGCCCTGTGCATGGGCCTTCCACGGCCTCCTACTCAACCAAACCCCCCACCAACCTGGATGACTCTTTGCCATCTTCCACCATAGGCCCGTGTGGGGGCTCAGCTGCCCCTTCTGCTGCTGAGGAGTCCACCTCCGACCTCCGCCTCTTGGACCAACCCTCGGCAGCTGCGGCTGCAGACGCGGCACCAGACTCCTCACTCCCCGAAGAGATGACAACCTGGGAGGGGAGCTGGCCTTGCTTCTCTGGCTGGCGGTGGGATCCTTGCCGCTGTGCTCCACAGCACCATCTTCGCCCTCTTCATCAGTTGACGTTGTAGACAGGGAGAAACAGAACACAGGCATCAGGGCACTGTACAATGGTCTGATACACACATGACCGTTGCACATGAGTGGCATTGTCAAACTTCACAGATGGCATCACACTCCCCAACACACATATCATTTGAACCCACACACATGCGCATATTAACAGGAATGTTGCAGCAGGCAGCAACATCCATACACATACAACAGCATGAGCATCTGAAGGTTAGCCTGACGTCACATGCAACACGGGGAGTGCCGAACACATGCACACACGCCACCAGACATACATGCATCTGTACATCTCCACCACCTGTCACAGTGAAATCATCGGCAACTATGTCACATCTGCCAATCAGCCTTCTACATGCCTGTGTCACATGCATCCATGGCGTATCACATTCACACACTTGTCAGACACAAACATGCACATGTATGCCGTGCATGTACATGAAGGTGGAACCAGCATCCATGTGTCACACCACAACCATGCCACAGTACATACACATCCATACATGGGGCTTTCCAGACATATGTCCAAGCGGCACACTCCTGGCACACCTCAAAATGCACTGCGTCCAATCAGTAGCCATGGACACTTAACGCTCGACTCTAGACGGGTCTGCCTCTGAAGGACCTGGAGGTGGAGCGCTGGGCGTATACGTTCCAGGACCCTCATCTGGTTGTTGGTAAGGCGGACCCGGTACCCCTCTGCATGTGCTGCCTCCAAGAGGCGCCGGGCCTTGCTGAGGGTCCTGGACCTGAAGTCCTCCCAGCGCTTCCGGACATGTGCCATGTCACGGGCTGCCACCCCTCCATATTGATGGCAGCCACAATGTCCTTCCAGATCCTCTTCCATCCTTCATTGTCGGCGCGTGGTCTTCTGAAGAGGGCATCATAATGCACCAGGACTTGCTCCACCAGGATACAAACTTCTGCGGCACTGAAGCTGGTAGCCCTCTGCCTCTCTGGCTGGGGGTTGCCAGTGGTCTCCGATGGTGTTTCCCCTGACATGGCAACCCCTGAGGCAGGTGAGGGTGGGCACTTGTGTCCTGGTGCTGAGCTGTGGAGTGATGGAACATCAGTTGGGAGTCTTCTGTTCCAGCAGGGGTGGTAACAGCAACTGGGCCCCTGCAGATGGCTGACGTGCAGGCACCAAATAGCAGGGCACATGGCCAGCAGGCAGGCAGGCAGTAGCAGATGGCAGGTGGGAGCGTGCTCGGGGCTCTGGGGTGCAGGAAAATGGCCTTATGGGCAGGAGTGTGGTCTTCCGTGTATTGTCGCGTCACCAGCTTGATACGGAGTGATTTGGCATGTGAAAAAACTGCACATCAACGTGTAATTCGAGGAAAGGCCCTTAGCGCATAAGCGCGTATACGACGTAACGTGTGCCCCGGCATTTCCCTGGCATGGCTTGAAGGTCCCATGTGAGATTCCATCTCTCTGTACCTGCTTTTCGTGGAAAGTGTTGCATGTGTTTTCCAAGCAGAGTTAATCATCCTGGGCTCCCAAACTAAACTTTCGAAACTCGACACCAACTATAAATCCTTCACTATTGACGGGAATGACATTAAAGTGGCCAATGTCACCAAAACTCTCGGAATTTACCTCGATTCCACACTGTCCCTCATTCGACAAACAAATGCAGTTGTTTCTGCATCCTTTTACACCTGCAAATTGATCACAGCCTGCAGACCATTCCTGACTCCGGACAATTGCCTGACCCTCGCGAGAACCCTCATCCTGTCCAAAATCGACTATTGTAACGCCCTCTACCTTGGGACCAGCCAAAGAAATCTGGACAAACTCCAGGTCACGCAAAACAACGCCATAAGGGCAGCACTCAACATACCTAGACGGAACCACATTTCCAATTTTAGACGCAACATTCAATGGTTACCCATTTCCCACCGCATATCACTCAAATCACTTGTGCTCACACACAAGGCTCAGAACAATGCAGCTCCTGCCTATTTAGTATCACGCTTCTCGCAACACACAGCCATTAGACCCTTGGGATCCGCCCAGATTCACACATTGGACATCCCCAGCTTCAAATTACGCTCGGCGGGAGGGTCGAGTTTTCCGGTCCTTGCTGCCAAGCTTTGGAACTCACTTCCTAACGCCCTAAGGAACATTCCGCACTGCCTCAAATTTAAAGCCAAAGCGAAACTTTGGCTACGAGAACAAGATACCCCACCTTCCACCCCTGCATCCTTCAGCGGCTAGTGCTTGTCTCTGCACGGCTGTCTGCACATTGTCACTCCGGCTCTCTCATCTGCCTAACGCATCTAGGTTCGCCTGCCTAGCGATTCTGCTGTAATTTAAACGGATCTGATGTATACTTATCTTGCTACCTGTAACTGCTCTCAGATTGTACCCTTCTCCTGTAACTGGGTTGTTACTATCTATGTTAATATCACCTGTAACGGTATACTGTATCACCCCTTCTGCAACCTGTAACTTCTGCAACCTGTAACCTCCTTTCTGTAACTTGTAACTTCCTCCTAAACATGCGCCCGCAAGCCTCTGGGCAAGGTGCGCAATATAAATAAATAAATACAAAATAAATAAATACAAATACAAATACAAATACAAGCGTTGGGGTTCACACGCGATTACTTCATAGCAGCTACAGTGCATACTTCTTCTTTTGGCGTGGTTGTTGGCTACGCCTTCTGCTTCTACACGCAAGGCAGACGGTGAGTCGCACAAGCTATTTTTAATAATGCGGGTGTCCCTGTTAGTCGCATACCCATTTTTTTCCGGGCATACTAGCCTGCGTGTTGATCACGTAGGTGTTTTTTATGTTCCTGACTGCCACAGCGTACTGCTTATGTTTTCTTACATGCACGTGGGCTGCAGGGGTCACATCTCTTTTTCTTGCTTTTTTGGGATGCCTGAGCGTTGCGTGCCATGTCATTTCTCCTAGGGGCCCACAGAATGGGACATTCATCATAGCTGTATATATGTGTTTGTTGTTTGCGCACATTTATGTAATGCGCATGGACGCTACCGCCTGCCTTTGTGTGGCGGACGTGGTTAGGCCTGTGAGTGTCTTTGGCCGTGCGCGGGTTTCCCCTATTCGATTCCATGAATACGTGTAGTTTGTGTGCATGTGATCATTCTGTGTATTTCCCTGCAGTACTTCCCCAGTTACGCCTTCTTTTCCAAGCGTTGTTCCCCATTCCGCGTGTTCCTCCACGTGTTGTGCCCCCTTTTTGGTGTGTGCGCTGACTTTGTGCGCTTTCACTGTGCTGTCGCGCACAGCGTTCTGGATGTTGCAATGACGTGTGCGCTTGTGCGCATGTGCTTGCTTTTTCTCACTTGCGCCAGCTTGCGCCACGATTTTCAGTGCACATTTGTTCCATGAATCGGCCCCCAAGTTTTTAAGTTTGACCTACTGTGTTCACGCTCTCTTTCTTGTTTACCTCCTTGAACACTGAGGAAAAGCGATTCTGCCGGTTTACTCTGAACAAGACAGCTGGGTTTTCTCTCACCTTCGTGTTTATTGCTTGTTTTTTTAACCAACCTGTGTTTCTGGATCTTCCAGTGGTGCTAATGTTAATTACAATAGTGGCTTTACTACAATCCATCATCAACGGGAGCAATACAGATAAAGCAATAAAATGAAGAGCTAGGCATCAGAACACAGAGGCATGTGTGTTGCGAAGAACATTTGAAATACTAGAAAACAGGACTTGATAGTTTTATTTCAGATATGCAGATATAAAAGACATAAAGTTCGGGTAAAAGTAGTCTGTTTTGTAGAATGGAGTCGGAGAATATTATCCCAAGCTGGAGGCCCTGAAGGACGGCTCCTCCATCTGTGGCTCTTCAATATTTGGTTGGGACTGATGGCAGTTGAAGTCAAAATTTTCTGGAGAGCCAAGGGTTGCAGACATCCGCTCTAAAGTGTTCAGACATCTACTGCCCACATCTATGACGCCCACATGTGTAAATTATCAGCGTGGTAGCCTCTCAGTTCCAAAAGAACAAGACGAGGCAATAACATGCTTTTTTACCAGTTGATATATCCCTGCTGAAAGCACCCTCATTTTGATAGAAAAGGCGAAGAAACGCTGATTTTCTCAGCAGTTGAGTGTCATGCTGGAAAAAACAACCCCACTTGTATAGAAAAACACCATGAGGGTCACAAACTGACTAGCTCCAATTGTCACAGGTCTATTTTACACATCACAGTTCTTCGGTCCGAATCTTGCAGGTGGGCATGCTAGACATTTTTATGTTTTGAATGCCAGAGGATGTTTCCTATTGTTCAGGTCATTTTCTTCTTTTTTTTTCTTTTTTTCATGCATGTTACTTTTTGGGCCGATTGTGTCCGGTTTTAGGATTTTGTGTGTTTCTGCACCATCGGTCTATAGGTGACTTGCATGCATGTGCTTCCATTCCACTACTGTGCGCACGCGGACCGAAGGCACTCACAGGAGACTCATTGCCAGAGCTTCCTGCCGTGGGCTGGTGGAGGGACCAGAATGAAAATTGGGAATAAACCCATCAAAACTGCTGAACCTATGTGGCTCAGAGCGTTATACATATGCTCAAACGGAACCAGAAGTATCTGAATCAGGATACAGACCCCACTAACCCAACCCTCAATTTTCTGCATACTCAACCCACACAAAACTCACACGACCATGTCTATCCCAGCAATCCATATGCACTTTACCACATCGGATCAACAACACATAAACAGCACCTACAGCACACGACGCCTCGCCCGATCCGATACTTGCACCAAAGCCCAGCACTCGGTGTATACCGACCTGAAGCTGCCAACAGCACACCACCTCTCCCACTCTCCTACTCCCCTCCTCCCGACTAACCCTACCCGCCCTCCTTCCTGTTTACAGATCCCCCAAAGCGCCTTGGGACCAATTCCGTTGGTGACGGTGCGCTATATAAATACCTTTAACATAACGTAACATAACATGATAGTTGCACGGTTCAAGTCCCACGACTAGTATTGCTGAACTTATTTATTTTTTGGGAGGGGGATTCTTTTTTGGTGGCGTTGGAGCTGGGGTTTTGTTTTGTGCAGTGACTTGGCCACCCACTGTCTCGAGGTAGGAGGATGGCTGCCCGTGCTTTCAGTTCTTTGTGCACGTTGCACGAAGGGAGTGCTATATGGAGGCTTAAAGCATGTGCTTTCCACCGTGTCCTGGGGCCTTTGAGAAAATGTCACTCGATGTGGCTTAGGTCCCATTTTAGGTCAGGCAGCAAGACTCAGAGACTAAAGTGTCAGTAAACACTGAAGAGCTAACACAAATAAAACATGTATATGCCTGAACATGTGCCATTTGAATTTGATACAAAATAGCATACACATCAAAGGAATGGTTCAACTATAAAATAAGGCCCTGAAAAAGCATGAGGTGTGGAAGAAATATATCAATAATTAAAATGTATCGGCAAAGAATCAGAGGTACCAAGTGCAATTTACATTATGCTTTTTTATGAATTTCATGGAAACATGAAAAAAAGGATAGAATGGTATTCAATTTGTATTTTTTAAATATATGTTGTCTATGTCCATGATTACATTTCTGCCTCATTTTGCATCAAATTTCGTCCTAGAGATAAATTACTTGGTTTGTTAGGTGTAACCAGCAGTCTGAATTTAGACGGCCGCCGCCACCCCCATATTAAAGCGAGCATAGCCAATTTATTTGGTGAGTTGATACTGAAAAGTACATGCATACTGAACAGAACATGCATAGATGCAATGATGCTGGAAACCCAGAAGGAACCGTGATGGGTATTTGAAACTATTCCAATTTGCATGTGTTGCTTTGTGTTTCCTAACAGGGAGCCAGCACTTTCGCATCCACTGGGAGCTCGCAACAAGATACAGTTGCACAAGCTTTTGAACCAGTGACCAATGAATGAATTAATTTATTCCAATCATTTGTTGGGTCCTGAAGAAAGTGGGTTAAAAGAGATAAGAAACCCACTGAAACCTCTTGACCGTAGACAACGTGCAATGCTCAATTAATGACTGAGCACCCAAGATTAGATAAAAATTTTAAATGTATTTACATTGTTTTTGACTAGAGAAGTTGTAACAAGGGGGTTGTCCTACCCTCTATGAATCTAAGGAGTGCACAGAGTAAATGAAGTGCACACTGGTTTTTAGACACTTATGGTTGCCCGTACAATTTGGGTGACCGTTGTTGGAAACAACATCCTTGCTGCTGACAAACACATATCTCAAACTCGTATAAGAATGTCAGCTATTAATTATTTAGCTGATGCTTTTTTTCTTTTTTCAAGGAGTTTAGGTTTTTATATATACAGGGCAGTACATGATGTCCATTGTGTTAAACAAACAGTTATGTCAGAAATTCACTAAAACATAAATACAAATACATAGGGTGTGGACCATTCACTCATATATTTGACAAGCAACTTGCTTGTAAGCGGAATGTCCCATGCCATTAGTTGTAGAGAACACAGGATGAAAGTACAAATGGAGGAGACGTTGATACTAGGTCTCCTATGCCCGGCTGAAGTCTGACCTCATATATGGTCTACGTCTGGGTATGATGTTTGGAATGTAATTGCAGCACTAAATAAAGCCCATGGAGGTACTTGGACAATGTGCTACTGACGTTTCGGCAGGATTGGTAGTAGCCTTCTTCTGGAGCCAGAAAAGTCAGGAAACTCATTGGTCGTGCTTCAGGTTGGAATAGATGAACACAGGGGGTTTCGTCTTGGAGCAGAAGGAGAAACAGGAGTAGCCTGTGTGGGCATTGGTAGTGAGGGCGGGCGTGATGTGGGCGGGTGACCCACAGGGGACAAGTACGGGACCCCTGGTGGTTCAATGCGGGGTCCGGTAAGGTTTCGGGTATGACTAGAGAAGTGGCAGTATTAAACTGTATCTTCCTCCACTTGCACTCATAGTCTGGATGATTTTTATTTAGAGGCATATTTTTTGTAACACACTTGTGCTTACGGACATTTCAAGGAGGGCCAGTCTCACTTCTATCCCCTCAACCTAGATAGGCTTCCCACCAGCTCCTTTATAGGCAGAGTCCTTCTTTTAGGTGCCGCTTAGCACTTTTATTCGCAAGCTGGCAGCCCATAAACAGCCAAGCTTTGCTTGTTTTTGACATCTTCTGAATTATTCTGTCATTGCATGTGCACTTTGGTTTCCAAAACTAAGTTAATTCTCTCAGAGACTTCTTTCCTGAATTCATTAGTCTTGTGGCAGGACCAGATCAAGTGACTCAATGTTCCCGTTTCTTTTTTACATTTCCAGCATATGTCATCAAGCATGTTCCTCTTGTGCATTTGCTCCAGCGTCCAATGTGTTTGGTGTAACAGTTTTATCTGACATGCTCTCAAACTCCAGTCCATCGATGTTAGTTTGATGTTGTTACTACACCTTTTCCAGCACCCAGTTTCAGGTTTTCTCCAGGTTTTGTGGCCCATATTGCCATAGTATTTTTATCCTCTTCATTAATTGCCGCTAGCAGTCTGTAAAAGGCACTGCTGGATTAATAGCAGATATCCACATTTTAACTTGTGACCAGACCACGTTTCCATGAAGCAAACAAGATGGGTTTCTGATACCATCTTCCAGGATTCCTTGTAGCTTTCCGTATTCTGTGTAGGTGCAATCCCATAGATCCTGCTGTCAACAAAGCTGGTTATATGGGATCCATTTCCCATTTTCGAAAAGGTCTCCAATATAAAGAATGCTGCCCAGGTACCAGTTAGGCCAAAATATGCATTTACCTAGCGATGTGAATCTAGGGTTTTACCCACAGCCATGCTTCAGAGGAGATGTAAGGGTCAGAGTGAAATGTTTGAGAGATGAGGCACCAGCTTTATGTCAGGAATTCTGTAAGTGAATTTTTCTCCATTGCATTTCTTGTTCTAGTGCTGAGTAAACATCTGGGCTCTAATTGTGAAGTCGTATTCAATTCTTCCTCTATCCATATGTCAGCATACGTTTTCATCATTTTGTTAATGTTTCATTGAGAATGCCAGATGGTATTTCCCAAAATTGGGGACATTCATACCCCCTTAGCTAATTGACAGTTGAAGCTACCAGAGTGCCAGCCTTGGTGGTTTGCCCTCACAGAGGAACCGTTACATTGTGGCATTAATATCCTTGAAAAGACCAGTCGTGGCTTAAGGGGGAGCATAGAGAGGATGTAGTTATTTCCAGGTACCATAATCATTTTAATACAGTTGACTTTTTCTCACAAGGAGAGATTTAGAAACAACCGTCTTTTGAGGTATGATTTGATTTGGGACAGTAAGGCAGAGAAATGTATCTATATTAACTCATTCACTTTCGTAGAGATCCATATTCTGAGATATATCCGTTTGATTGGGCACCACTTAAAATCCCACTGAGCAAGCATATGCTTCATCCAGGATGGTGTACTGGTACAATCTCTGATTTACTCCAATTTATGTTATAGCACGTGATTTTGGAAAATCTTTCTATTACCGCCATTAGAGGGGACATACAGGAATCAGGGTCTTATATCACTACCAGAAGATTGTCTGCATGAAACCAAATCTTCCCAGAATCTACTCAATAGCCGTGTCAGTGAATATCTGTATTCTTCCTTGCCACAATAGTCAGGGGTTCCATAGCGATAATAAATAGAAGCAGGGACGGGGGCAACCCTGTCTGGTACCTCTTTGGAGATCAAATGTTCATGAGATCAGTGTGTTACTAAGAACATTAGCCAAAAGGTCTGTATAGAGAAGATTTACCATTTCTGGAACCTGGCTCAGAATCCAATCATTTTAAGGGTCAGGAAGAGATATCCCCACTCTATTCTAGCAAATGCCTTCTCAGCTTCCAATGAGAGTGCAACAACAGAATTTGCAGCTCAGCAACTTCTTTCCAGTGTCAACAGTAGTTTCCTTGTGTTATCTGACAGATTCCTTCATTTTTTATGAAACCAACTGGGGCATCACTTTGTCTAGTCTTTTTGACAAAACTTTTGCCAAGATTTTGCATTTAGTGCTGATAAGGCTAATTGGTCTGTAATTTGCATAATGCATTGAAGATTTGTCTTTTTTCAAAAGAACAGTGATCAGGGCACGTCTCAGGGAATTCTGAAGAGAACCTGTCGCTGGTGATTCAGTAAACATTAAATACTTCATGTAAGAGTTTCATGGCAGAGTCAGGAAGAATACAGTAGAATTGGTCTGGTAGGCTATACGTTCCTGGTACTTTGTTTGTGTTCAGGCATAGAATGACAAAACAGATCTCCTTCAATAAAATTGCATCTTCAAGATCGTTTCTGGCATCTATGCTGAGTTTGGGTAAGTAATATTGATTTAGAAGAGTCTCCACTTCCGCAGAATCACATTTGACTTCTTATCGATGCAGATTGTTGTAGAATTTAAAAATGCATCACTGGTTCCCTGTGGGATCACAGTGAGAGTACCCATGTCATCTCTGAAAGCGGTAATAGCCCTACCACTTTCCTCCACTTTGAGTCTACTGGCAAAAAGTCACCTTCCACTCTCCCCTTGTTCAACATTATTGACTCTGCATCAAAACATGGTGTATTCTTCTTTTTCTGAGATAATCTGATTCAGTTCATATTTTTTCTTCCTGACTTCTAGTTCTAGAGTCTGATTTTGCATGACTGCATATTTCTGTTCAATCATTTTTGTATTGATTGACAAAGTTTCATCTCCTTTTCTTTTGTCTTTCTGTAAGGTCCAATCAGATTCATTATAACACCTCTCAAATAGCATTAAGCTTTTCCCATGTTATTGAACTAAACATACCTTCTGTTCTGTTGTTCTCAATTATTAATTTTATTGCCTTAATGATTTCCTGTTTTGTAATTTCGTTCTTTAATATGCATGTATTCATCCTCCAAACGAAGGATTTTGCAAGCGTATATCTAAGTGCTAGGCATATGGATACAGGTGTATGATCTGTTACCACAATGGTGCCGATCTGTGTTTCATAACAGTCTAAGGTTATCCAACCCGAGGTCAAGAAAAATCCAGTTGGGAGTAGACATCATGACATGCTGAATTAAAGCTGTAATCCCTTTCAGTTGGATGTTCCAATCATTCCAATCACCATATGTTTGCTAAATTGAACTCATTAATCAAGTCATCCAGTCCATGTTTGCTTCTGTTAGGGCACTGAGCTTTAGACTTATTGGAAAAATCTAGTATGGGGTCCAGAGCTATGTTAAAATCATCATCTAGGAGGCCACCAGGGGGCACAGGCAAGATGGCCGCCTGAGCCGACAGCTCCGCACCCAGCCCCGGGAATTTTGCAGAGTTTAGCAGGAAGAAGGTGCCCATCTCTTGCAAGCATCTCAAGAAAGGCCGTGTGAACCCCTGCCAACCCAGGGGGTGACCAGGAGTTTCTACGACACCCATGGACCCAGTTCGACCGTCCGAGGTCTCCGCGGCCCCTCCCCCCGTGGTTCTGAACAACACGCAGGCAGTGCGCGCCAAGGCTTGCCGAGGCCAAGCAGAGCACAGGAGCGGGGAAGCCTGCGGAGGGAGTGCCCACTTGGAGCAAAGAGAAGCCGGAGGTGGGGGACCTCAGAGGTTCCACCGCACCCCGAGGCCCCTGGTGCCCCATCCCTGTATGGGCCGAGGCGGCGCAGAGCCGCGCTCGACATTGAACTGAGACATTGGAGGCGCTGTACGCACACTGAATCGCCCCGACACTCCACCCACCCATGGGGTCGAACGGGCCCACCTAACCGAACGCCAGAACTCCCCAGCCTGGGCCGTCGCGGGACCGCGCCCACACTAAATCTGGTTTGGGACGCTGGAGAGGGCACTGGAGAAGGCACACACCAGGTGAGAGGCCCTCGGGTCAGGACTTCATGGATTGGCCGCTTTCCCACCGGCATTGAACCCCTTGAGTTATTCGGCTGGCACAACCATAGACAGTCACTCCGAGGGCGCCCCCCCACCCGGCGTCCCTCCCCACACACTCAGCCGCAACCAACACCCCATGAGTTGGAAGGAGGCCCTCTCCAAGTATCAGTTTGCGGCCGGAGGGGACAAAATGGCCGCCGGGTCCCCATGGGTGCCGCCTCCCAACCTGGGGACCATCCAAAATAACATCCAGATGATTTTGCAGGAGATACTTGGGATTCGAACCGACATGGGTGCTAAGCTGGCCGACCTTACCACTAAGGTCATCACCCTGGAGGATCGCATGGAGGGAGTCAAGAACAACCAGCTCTCCACGGCAATCTTGGAGATGCAAATGGAGGCCAGATTCCAGGAGGTACATCGAAGGGAGGAGGAATTACGGTTCAAGGTGGACAATATGGAGAACAGGGAAAGGAGGAACAACTTGCGCATTTTTGGCCTTGTGGAGTCCGAAGGGGAGAGCCCGCAGGCACTGGAAGGGAAGGTCCATGACATCATAAGAATCGTCAAGGGGGAAGAGGCAAACATCGAGATCAAATTTGACAGGGTGCATCGAACCGGCGGAGGTGGCAGAGGCGCGAGGTCGGTGCTGGCTCGACTGCACTACTATAGGGTCAAAGCCAGGATCCTGGAGAAGGTGAGGAACTTCAGTGATATCCGATACGGAGACTCTAAGGTGGCAATCTACCAGGACCTCTCAGCCCTCACCCTCGCAATGAGAAAGAAATGCGGGGCCCTTACCAGATGGTTACAGGGTAAGGGGGTCAGATATCGCTGGGGCCACCCCTTCTACCTGGCATTCCAGTGGTCGGGGAAAGACACCACCTGGTGACGGAGGAAGACATTGTGCGTACCACTGGCGACCTGGTGGGAGATCGTGCTGGTCCGTCCAGCAGATCGGGGGGTGAGGCCAGGAACCCACCGCGGGGCCCCGACAGACTGGGACAACCCAGCGGCAAGACCAATGTCAAGGGGGCATGCAAGTAAAAAAAAAACAGGCACCCATCATCGGCCTCTGACGATCACCTGAAGTGACTGTAACTTTTCATAATGTTTGTTTTTTGGTTCGATGCACCTCCGCGTCGGGCTTGTGCCTGGGGACACGGGGGACCACGGGAGCAGGGTTACATCCCACAAGGTTCACACGCGTTCATTCTGATTTAAAATAGAATGGGTTATCTACATGTTTACACTACCCGGGGCTGGGGTAGAGTCCTTGGTGGTTCGTTGACCATCCCCGAAGAAGATCGGGTGACATGGACGAACGCCTCAAGATGGGGAGGGGGGAAAGGGGTAGGGGGGAGAGGGGAGAACGACCACCATCAAGGCCAAAATTGGAACGTTTAGAGGGGTCCACGGGGGTGTGGGGGGACTAGCCAGCCTAAACAGGAATCCTCCATTTTTCAACGTGCCATACACAAGCATTACACTACGGTGAAGTTAGAGATGGACTACCTAGACGATAATGGTTGAAGGCAAGATAGGCACACTCACTGTCAAGGGCCTCAATTCACAAAACAAGAGGTCCCTGACCAGTAACATGTTCCGCAAACAGCAGCTAATGGTGCTGTTCCTCCAAGAAACCCATTACAGACAGAGGAAGGAATCACCCATGAGGGGGAAGGACATCAGTGCCAACTTCTGGGCCTCCCACAGAAGCTCGAAGAAGGAAGGCGTGGGGATTCTCTTGAGCAAGACACTCCACCTTACTAACACAGAAACCAAGAGAGGCTTTGGGGGGAGGTTCCTGGGGATCAAGGGTACTTACGAAGGGGAACGCATAACCCTAGCCACCCTCTATGCTCCCAACTCAGGCCAGATAGGTTTCCTAACCCAGATTCTGGGATTAATGGATGAATGGGCTGAAGGGGCCATGATAATGGGGGGTCTTCAATCTCATATTGGACCCGGGCTGGACTGGTGGACGGCACGGGTGACTGAACCGAAAGGGATAACCAAGGACAACCTAACGCTCCAGACCCTGCTGAGGGAACACTACTGGGATGAAGTTTGGAAAACGACACTCCCAGAGCCCGGGGGATACACATTCTTTTCCCTCCCACACTACACCTACACCAGAATCGATTTCCTTTTGACTTCTAAAGAGGGGAGTGGGGTGGCTACAGCTCCGAGGGTCGAGGCAATAACATGGTCCTACCACAAGCTTCTTGTGGCGGACTGGTCGCTCCCCCTATCCCCCAGGTCAGCCCGGTGGAGGTGTAATGATACGCTCCTGAGGGACCCGGTCTTCAGGGAATTCCTGAGAGGCGAAATGGAGTCGTATTTTGAGATAAACGACGATGGGGAGACGGATATGGCGACAGTGTGGGAGGCGGCGAAGGCCACCTTCCGTGGTCTCCTTATAGCCGAGGGTTCTAGGCTCAAGCGGGAGAGAGGGCTCATTGAGGCCAAGATACGGGCTGAACTCAAGAGCCTGCGGGGTAGGCTTACCCAAGAGGGGGTTGACAAGGATGCCATCCTATCGGAAATGCGTGAGAAACGCCAGGCTCTGCACACGGTCCTCATTGGGGAGGTGGTCAAAAAATTGAGATATACGCGACAAAGGTACTACGAAAAGGGGGATAGGGTGGAAACCCTATTGGCACGTAGAGCTAGGGGTTGTAGACTGGAGAGGAGGGTTGGACCTATTAATGATGGGGAGGGCAGGGCTCTCAACAAAAAGGCAGAGATAGTATGCTCCTTTGCAACCTTTTATAGGGACCTGTACACAAAACAGGAGGGGGAATCGCTGGAGGAGATCTGGGCTTATCTGGCAGAACACCGGCCACCCCACTTAACAGAGGTCGAGCTGCAGGGCTTTGAGGGGGACATAACGGTGGAGGAGGTGGAGGTAGCTATCAAGAGACTTAAAGCAGGGAAGACCCCCGGGGGTGATGGATATACGGCTGATTTATATAAACAATTCCAGCCCATCCTGACGGAACCCTTAGCCAAATTGTTCAACCACATCCGCAACAAAGAGACAATCCCCCCCACATTCCTACAGGCCCTCATCTCGGTAATCCCCAAGCCAGGAAAAGACCCCACAGAACGCGGCTCCTACAGACCCATCTCCTTCTTAAACCTGGATGCTAAAATATTTGCCAGGATGCTGGCCACTCGCCTGGAGAAATGCCTGCCCCACCTGGTTCATCCAGACCAGTCGGGCTTCATATTAAACAGACAAGCCTCGGACAGCATGCGCAAAACCCTCCATGTACTGCACTCAAGGGAAACCCGGAACGAGGGGGTCCTCCTGCTGTCCCTAGAAGCAGAAAAGGCCTTCGACTGGGTGAGTTGGACCTTCATGGGGGAGGTCCTCTCGGCAATGGGGAAGGGCCAGAGATGGTTGGGATGGATGGCTGCACTATATTCAACCCCCACGGCCAGGGTGGCCGCCAACGGGATGGAATCAGAAGCCTTTCCCCTAGAGCGTGAAACTAGACAGGGCTGTCCACTATCCCCCCTGATATACATCCTTGTCATGGCACCCTGGGCAAACTCGGTGCCTAACAATGAGGATATCACTGGAGTACAGATGGGCGGCTCCAACTGTAAAATCAGCCTGTTCGCCGATGACGCTCTCCTCTATGTTACTAAACCAACACTGACGGTCCTTCATGTGTTGCGGGCAGTGGAGCGTTATGGGAGCCTCTCGGGGTACAAGGTCAACCTGGGCAAATATGTGGCTTTTATGGCAGGTCGACTACCGGACACCGAGAGAGAGTATGTGGAGGGCCTTCCCTTCCAATTGCAGAGAGAGGGATTCCGGCACTTGGGAATCCAAATAACCCCTGACCCAAAGGACCTCTTCCCGAGCAATTTCACCCCTTTGTGGACTGAGGTCAAAAGAGATGTAGAGAGGTGGGCGGTCTCGGGGTTCTCGTGGATGGCACGACTCAACCTGATCAAAATGGTGGTACTTCCCAAATTCCTTTTCCTCTTCCAGATGCTCCCCACTCAGGTCCCAGCCGTGTTCCTACAGTCCATAAAACGCACCCTACTGAGGTTCCTCTGGGGGGGAAAAAACATAGGATCTCCTGCGACGTCCTAACGAGACCCAAGGAAGATGGTGGGGTGGGATCCCCGGTCTTCGATACATATTATAGGGCCTCCCAGCTGAGGATTTTGGTCGACCATTTCAACCCTGGGTCAGAAAAGCAGTGGGTAGCACTAGACAATAGGTTACTTGCCCCGGTTACACTCTATGAGTGGTTGTGGGTTCCCAGAGCACATATCCCCAGGCATGTTCTGGACCACCCGGTACTGGGTGTCCTGTGGTCTGTCTGGAAGGAGGAGGATTACTATAGATGGCTCACAACCTGGCCTTCCCCACTAAGTTGCATCTGGGCACCACCATTCATAGCTAAGGTTGCGGAGCCACCCGCGTATCAGAAGTGGTATGAGGCGGGCCTTCCTAGGGCTTGCCACTTGTGGGTAAGTGGCTCCTTCATGCCCCTTCTGGACCTGGAGGAGGCCCTGGGGCTGGGCAAGCTTTCACCTTTTTGCTACCCCCAACTGAAGGGAGTCCTCTCCGAACCCTCATGGGGGGACACACTCAGGAGGGAACTCACGGACTTCGAGAAAACGATCATCTCCACACAGGGCTCCAGGGGGGTCATATCTCGTTTGTACAACGACCTCCTCCCAGTACAGACACCAAGCCCTCAAGGTTTTACACAGATGGCACTACCGCCCACAGTTGATAGCCAGAATGAGTCCGGGCTACGACCCACACTGCTGGAAATGCAAAAAGAAAAAAGGGGACTACATGCACATGTGGTGGTCTTGCCCGAGGGTGCAGTCATATTGGGGAGAGGTCCTATCCTGGGTTAAGGGGGTGGATGGTGTCTCTAGGCCCCTCTGTCCCTGGTTGCTTCTATTCGGTATTGAGGTGGGTGATGACCAGGAGGACACCCAGAGCCACATGTTGCAGGTCATGTTCGTAGTGGCCAGGTGCTGCTTGGCCCAGAAGTAGAGGAATCCGCACATGCCTGATGAGAGGGAATGGGTAACGACGGTGCGGACAATATATGACTTAGAATTTTTAACCCACGTCCTGGATGAATCCAGATCCAACATTGAGGAACTCTGGCTTCCCTTCTTTGAAAGGTATGAGCGATCAACCTGAGGGGTGAGCCCATGAACTGTTGGCCTGTTTGGGTTTTGAGTCCAGAGGAAATGGAGGACCTACTAGGTATCCGTTGTACAAGGCACGAGCCCCCCCGTGGGGTGCTGCTAGGTTGAGCCCTAGACTATGTGTGCACTAATCTAGTCGACAGTCCGAACTTGAAAAATGCATAACGCATCCCTGCAAGATAAGCTTGAAATCGGCACCTGTTCACTGGCTAGGGGATGGTGGGGGACGGGGGGGAAAGGGTTATTGTGTGAACGTTTTTTCTGGGAATGGCATCGGATTGAAATGACATGTTTGTTGTAATTACCTTAAAAAATGCCAATAAAAACTATATTTAAAAAAAAAAAATCATCATCCAGAACAATTGAGTTTGAATTACAGTTTTGTTTGCATTGTGCCAAATCATGAAATAAGTGAGAGTCATCAGAATTAGGGCGTATATACAACACAGAAGCACTTCTGTGTCTTGACATAAACTGAGATAATTCTACCTTCAGAGTCTTTTGTGCTATAAATTATTTTGAGTGGTAGATTTTATTTTTAACTAGATGGACACACCCCTTGCCCTAGTATTGCAGGTATATTCAACATTTCCTAGAAACCAATGCCATCCTTGGCAAAAGACAATCAGGGTTTTGTAAAGGCCACGGCACTGAAACTTCCTTCTTGGACTTAAAAAATCAAATAACCACAATCATGGATAAAGGCAAACCTGCCCTCCTCTTACTCTTGGATCTCTCGGCCGCCTTTGACCTTGTGGTACACAAGACTCTCACTTCCCACCTCACGGATGCAGCTCACTTCACCAGCAAGGCCTCCTCTTGGATCACATCTTTCCTTGAAGGAAGAGCCATGAAGGTCTTCTCAGACCAGGCGAATGCCGCTCCCTCCACCATAAAATGCGGAGTACCCCAAGGCTCCTGCACAGCTCCCACTCTATATGACCTGTTTACTAAACATCGCTTCGACAGACTAGAGTCCCTGGGCATAGCTTAAACCAACTATGCCGATGATACACAGGTCCTTCTACCACTCTCAGGCATTTATGACCAGGACGCCTCAGCCCTCCTCCTGATCTACACAACCATCCAAACCTGTATTGCAGAGAATGGGCTGTGTCTCAACGGCGATAAAACCGAGATCATCATTGTGGGCCCAAAGAAACACTAGCCAACAATACTGCCACTTTTCAACCGACAGCTCCACCATCCCAGTCTCATCAGCAGTCAAGACACTAGGGTTCTTTCTAGATTCCACAATGTCCATGACTCGCCAGGTCAGTGCCATCGCCTATGCATCTGCCCACACCACCAAGCTTATAAACGCAGTCAAGCCATTCGTCTCCGACCAGAACTGCCTATAAATTGCCAAAGCAACCATTGGGGATAAATTACATTACTGCAATGCTCTACTAGCTGGCATGTCTGCCAAAAAAATCTAAATATACTCCAAATAGTCCAAAATAATGCTCTTAGGATCCCAAAAAGAGACCACATCAAACAGGCCAGGCGAGCTGCTCACTGGCTCCCCATGAAGGAAAGAATCACCTTCAAGACTCTCACCCTAACACACAAATGCTTTAGCCTCTCTGCCCCATCCTACCTATCAGAGACCTTATCCAGAGACACCTCATCACGTCCCAAAGGAACTTGCCACGCCAACAAACTATGCATCCCACATATCAAAAGAGCCATTGCAGGCGGGATGGGCTTCCCACACTTAGCACCCAAACATTGGAACACCTTACCCAACTCACTCAGAGCGGAGACCTCCCTCAAAGACTTCCTGAAAAAACTCAAAACAACACTCTTTAACTAATATACCCTCACCGCCCCTCCCACTACCACCCCCACTCTGCTTGCAACTAAATATGTTCCATGCTTGTTCTGTAATTCAGTAACTCAGTGACTTTCATGTTTATGTAAGATGTCTGTGTCAGCGCCACAATGCCCCCGGGCTGCTGTTCACTTTAAATATGTTAACAAATAAATAAATAGAAAGTCTGGCCCACCCAACTTTGCTTTAGCTTTTCTGCTTCAACATTAAGGTGGGTCTCTTTGAGCAATGTGACAAGACAATGAGATCAGACAGGATATAATCTTAATTCATTTGACAGTATTATTCAGTCCATTTACATTCCATGAGATCAATTTGAGGTGCTTAACTGTGGTGATTGAGTTGGGGATAGTCATCTCTAAATAAAAATAATAATAATAATAATAATAATAATAATAATAATAATAATAATAATAATAATAATAATAATAATAATTATTATTATTATTATTATTATTATTATTATTATTATTATTTAGCATTTATATAGCGCTACAAACCCTCAGGTATCTGTGCGCTGCATATTATTACCCACAGTGTGTGGTGCTCATTTATCGACCTCAGAAGGATAAAAGGCTGAGTTTGGCCCTGCCGGATACCAAAAATTGAGTGCTCTACTCGCTGTGCTATTTGACCGGCTCTAAATAGGTGCAATGGTAAGGGCAGTTAGGCCTTAGCAAGCTGTTCTGGCCCTACCACCTCTACACAGGAACTTTGTCAGTTTAGAGTGGGTAATCATCTTTATCAAGTCCCATCAACCTCACCCAGCTAGTTTCAGAGGGACCATCAATCAATTAAATCTTTTATTTTCGTGATTGCATAGTCTGAATCGACCTGTAAGCAGTCATGTAAGAATGGGGAAGAATACTCTAAAGTGCTTGATGGACTTTGCATTGCTACATAAACATGTACAATCATCATTCTTACACTCTTCAGTAAGTGCCAGAATGTTGGTCTTGTCAGTCTTGAGCATGTAGCTCAGGACTCTCACATAGTCTTTAATTGCTTGCATGAAATTGGAGAGAAAATGCTCAAGATTTTCAATATACTCCATAATATCCTCAGCATAAGACAAAATAGCCAGCAACCACCACCTTTCTAATATCTGCATTAGTCCTGATGTTTTTAGTCAGAGGTTGCAGGGATAATAGGACCAAGATGAGGAACAAGGGGAAGACAAATGCAGCATTTCATGGTTCCTTTTTTTAAAATCAAAATACTTTGCTGTGCTATTAACACAGACTTGTTATTTAGGACCAGTATATAACATCTTAACCATACATATATGTCTTTCCACAAGGTCATGCCACCTCAAGTCAGTCACTAGTAGGTGCCAGTTAACATGTTAAAGTTCTTTTTAGAACCAAGGCCATAGGTGCCATGTCTGAGATAAGAAAGCGGAAGGCACAGCCCCTACTGGGCTTTGGAAAAATATTTTTTATTATCTACATGAATCTGCGCTGCCATGTCCTCACAAACGTTTTGATACAGCTCTTATATTTTGGGGGCTAGGATCATGTAAAATGTGGCTAGGACGACTATTGTATACGCTTCTGGCCCACACGGTTTATCCTTATGCAGTTTGCATATCACTATGATCTGGGAAAAGAACATGAGGGGTGCATTTGGTGTCAGAATTTCAGCTGACTCACACGTCCCATTATATGAGATACTTATAAAATATTGGTCAATTTCCTCATCTGATAGGTTCTATTCAGGACTGTAGAGTTTATAATAATCAGCAAAGACATAAGTAACATCCTAATCCTGCGTCATTTTAAGTCTCCAGATCCCTATTAATAGTTACATATGCCTGCTGTTGCTTAGTAGTAGAAGTAGTAACTGTCATTTATACCACACCTCTACCCATTTGTATGACCTCAAAGTGCTTTGTGTTAGCAACGCTCTTGTGGACCGAAATCCAGGTGAGGGAATATTTTCAGAAAAAGCATAGAAATGTGTGTGTGCATTTGGCCAAGGTAAGGAATTAGGTGGGCTGGCAAGCCTCAAGCAAGCAACCCAAGATGTCATGCATGTGAATGGGTGCTGAGGGAGGTCACGACAGAGGGCTAGTGCAAGAGACTCGAAATGTGAACAGCTGGACTGAAAATTGCCATAGGTTGTCGCTGAAGTCTAATGACACAGGTGTTGAGGCAAGTCTGGTGTAAGGGATGAAGATTATGTGTTTAGTTAGATTGAATTGTTCATAGTCGTAGCCGCATCATAAAGTGTGTGGATAAATAGCGTGCCTGCGTCAGATGTGCTCTTGCGCGATCTGAATGCTCCATGCCTGAAGTTCATCTGTCTGTTCCCCCTGTCTTCACTCCCCGCATCGTGGTGAATGTTACCAGAAGTGTGACTGCTCTACAGATCCCTCCCCATATTTTTTGCACTTAACCTCAAGCAAAGTGCCACTTGCTGCATTGTACTCAAATCTCAAAAGAAGCAGCTGGTTCGAAACATTTTTCGGTAAATCAAAATATTTAATCAAAGTCTTTTGAGCGTGCTCCTGCAGCGAGCACACACAACTTAATATCTTTTTTACATTGTCAACATATTGGGTGACGTAGCTCCTTAGTGAAGCCTTGAACTTTTGTGCCCAGTTGAACCTGGGTGAAGATCAATTATATGATGCATTGAGATGTCTGATAACTATTTGAAGGAGAAATTCACCTCAATAAAGGCAGCAACTTGTTTCTTTGAAACTGATACGGGACATCATTATTATAAAACCATCTATGAGATGTACTGTTGCTCATGTCTTAATCTAGTGCCTTCGACACCGGAGAATGATCAAAAAGTGCCCAAGAGCTAATGCTTGCATTGTTGCCAGTGCTTATGAGGGGTTTAGTAAGAAAGACATTGTCCATCCTTGATAGAGACTCGTGGTCTGAGGAGAGTAAAGTCACATTTCTGCCACTACTGTGTAGAAAATTCCACGTGTTGCTTACACTAGTCCATCCACGTAACCCTGAAATCATATGTGCATCATGGCAACCACAGATCTGGCCCTTGCCTGCCCTTTATTGATTCATTGCCCAGCAACAATAAGTTTATCATCACAACATTGCAACATGTTCTGTAGCTCTTTCCAGAACATCTGCTTATTCTAGGTAGGCTGGAAATAGGAACTGTTGTTAATGGTATGCCATTTATTTTCAACTGCAGAAGCACCCCCTCAAATCAGCACAGGGAATTCAGAGGCGCTGACCTTTGTATGTATTGGAACAGCTACACCATCATCCTTACCATCGGCTAGGGACGAACCCACATCCCTGTGCTTTAATCACTGTTTCTATTACATTCAGCTGTGTTTCTTATAAGAGGGACGATGTAGCTCACTCTGCAGGTATGCAAGTACTTTTCTGTTCGTTAATAGGATGCGAAAGACTTTTCAAATTCCAAGAGGCTATGTTAAATGTCACAGCCTACAGAAATGTGGAACTAATGTCTGGGAAGACCCAAACGAGAGACACATGCCCACAGCAAATCCAGCATAGTGGCATGCTAGGTTAAATAGTAAGCGCATGCTCACTGCCTGAGTGGTGAGAAGTGAAGGCAGGGCAACATAACTTGAAGAAAGAACGGACAGTATACGGTCAAGTAAGCAGGCCCATAGGTAACATTACCTGTGCAACAAAAGGAAGGGTTAGACAACAACGCTGCAGCATCCGATCTATCGGTTTCCCACAAATGGGCTTTTTATTTAAAAATTCCTGTCGTTTTTTCAGTTTCATTGATATGTTATGATACGGCATTTATAACGCGCCTGCTCTCAAGTTTTTCTAGACAGTGCCTTGCCTGCAACAGGTCTACACACCAAGGGTGCCTGGTAGGGCTTGATCTTCCAGACTATAACATACTCATCAGTCTGCAGACACACTCTTTTTTTGTTTTCTGCAACGGGTGCTGCATGTTTTTGTCATCCAAGTGGGTTTAGACTCCTCCCCTGCGACTGCGTCCATCCATATCTCAATTGGCAGCTTTGGGGGCAAAAGGTGCTGTGATTTTAGTAATTTAAGTGTATTTGGGTGATAACAGTGCAGACACGGGGTGTGACCTATTTCTACATTAAGCGGCGCTTTTTCCTTTTTATTACATGATTATGGACCAGCATTCAATAGGATCTAATGGGGAGGCAGTTTGTTTACATTGGAGGATGTTTTTTCATAGGGGAGCTTGTAATTAATGGTTAAGGTCTAACTCTTGTGGAATGTTCATGTATATACCATCCAATAATGTATGCGTGTGTTCAGGTTGGTCATCCTGGGAAAGGAACAGGCTTGTTTGTCACCCTGATTACACAGCTTATCATCTGGACCGTCTTTTGAATTCTTAAGTCCATTTGGTGCACTGCACTACTGAGGGAGGGCGCCTGTTTTCAGATGGTTGCTGTGCAATAGGTACATGAAAGTTTTTCAGAGAATCTTCCTGAAATGTCTGCTCCAGGGATCCTTCTGGCAAGGAAAACCCCATTTGCCATGGAAAAAGCCTAAAGGGTACTTTGCAATGGCATCTTGCTAGAAATGTCTGTCATTAGAGATGTTTTTCCAGATTTGCTCTTTTCTAAATTTAGCTTTTTCACCCTAAAGTGTTTTTTTTTTAATTTGCCAGTAAACCAGGTCAAACGCGTGTGTGATTTATTCTCTCCATGTTATGAAGGGATATATGCCACCCACTGCCACATCGGAGGAAACGAAAATAGGGACGCATGGGCCAACTGTGCCCTGGTGAAGAAATACAGTGAAACTATATATTATTTGCACTAAGTCAATTGTTTCCCAGGTTCCTATACAATGCCAAGCTGCACTAGTCATGGTGCAATGGTTTTCTAATCATGTCCCAGTATTTTTACAATTAGGGCAAATATTGCCCTAGTGCTAGTATCGTGCAACTTTGCACTTGCAATGGTGCAAAGTTTCTGTATTCTGGGTGCAGGTGATTGTGCTCTTACAATGATCAAGGTTGATGTCTTCTAACATTAGTTAAACCCCTCACTAAATCACTAATGTGAAATGCTGTAAAACAAAGAAACTAACAGTGATCATACATACCATGAAAGAAACCAAAACCATTCTCTGTGCAATCAACATTAATACACATTGGTGACTGGGATGGTAAAAGCTCTAGTGTTGAGAGAAGTATTTTTCTGTTTGCTGGTAAGCCATCTAAAATAGTCTCTCCCCAGCTGGGAGGCAAGGTCAGCATTCAAAATTCCATTTTATAATGATTTTGCCTACACATGTTAAGTATTTTAACGTAGTGTACAGTATCAGCTACTGCCAACAATCTATGAAGGAATGGAGGTCACTCTTTAGTACATGCGCTGTTTTATGACAAACCAGAGCTCTGTATTATAATACAATCATAAGAGGATCACATGATCAGGCCCTATAAGTGAGAGGATGGGGGCATTGAGAATGTAGCTGTGTTCTTTATGTGTATTTTTAAACAACAACATGCTGAAGTTGACCCAGAACTGTTTTACAACTGAAATTAGGGAAGAGGTTTGAATATAGTTAGTAATAACAAACCAAGCAGGCTAAAAGCACTCCAGTATGTGTACTACTCCATAACGCCTAGACAGGTTTGCGCCACGCATGCACTTAAACTCATTTGACGCATAACAACGTCAAAGAGGAACCTTTCAGAAATGTCAAGTTGGTATCATTACTGCACGTCAGAAGCCCAATCACATTTTTTTGCCAAGACCCAAGCAGCTGATGGTACCAATATCTGAGTAAAGCTGAGGGGCGTTTACAGGAAGTCAGCCATGTTGTGTGTACATCCGCAGTGAACCAATCTGGCCCCATGAGTATTGGGCTGGCATGAACCAATGACAGCTACTGAATGTGGGAATGAAGCCGAATAAATTGTGACCCCCATCCCTCCAAAAAAAAAAAAATGAATGCCGTTGTTGAAGAGCATAAGGCATGCTGTGTTTGGCATTTGCCTACAACTTTCCAAAATCAGAATGGCATGCTGTCTGTTTTGAAAAAGCTAAATGGCACAAGGACCTCTCTGCAATCCAGAGCTGGCGGTGCTTAAATAAGGTCACACACATTACTGCCCCACTTTATTTTAGATTAACCTTTTTTACATACAGTAAAATATAATGTGAAGACATTATTGTCTTTAAAAGGCATGATGTGTAGTACTCAGATATTACTTAATGTCATCACTATAGAATTGTATGTGTCTCTTTATCTTTCACATATGTACATAATAGAGAGGCATGGCAGTACTGTATGCTGCACGCAAACATGCTTGTAGAAAATTAGGATGAACCAACTGTTCACAACCAGAGACAGAAGGCATAGCTGGAGAATGTACCCACAATACTTCAGCAGAATCATTGAGCTTGCATTCAAGAAATAGAAGACAGACGTCCAGCCCTTTGTGTTTGGACTTACTATAGCCTCAAAGAAACGCATTGTTTATGAGACATAGCTGTATCCTTAATTGATATGGGAGAAATGCGCCTTAAAAGCTCATAGCTCTCGGGTGCTAGTTTCTAGTATGTGATTGTTCTTTCTTTTAGTTCTGTTACCTGGATTGGAAATCTATAATTTGGGCTTAACCTGCTACATTTTGCAGCAGAAGGGGTGCAGTCCCCAGGAGATGGTTTTTAATACCCGCAATGGGGGTGTGTTGATTCCCTTATTCTGTGCAATATGAGGGTGTGGAGGTGTAATAACCGTCATTGTGCAAAGGGCTTGCACATTACCTCTGTTTTCTAGCCTCCATATCAAGCCCCTTCTGGAGCAGCTACCTTTGGTCTGATCTACCTAAGAAGTGATTAGTGAAGGCTTTCATTCTGCAACTCTACAACAGACAGCCCAACATTAAGTCATCTCATTCTCACAAGATCTAACACATGCCCACATTGTCAAATATAGTAGCACATCTTTATTACTTTGCAACAAACTCTAAGGGACTCTTAACCATGCATGTATTGGCACCAAAAACTATTGAAAGGTGCAAAGGCTCAACAACACCATAGTGTGAACAATGCATTGGCGACAGGTAATTTAGAAGAAGCACTGCCATATGGTAGAAAAAGTGGGACTGTCTGCAAAAGATACTAATAACAGAGATACAACGGCTTACACAAGCACACCTGAAATGATATATGATATGATATGATATGGTATTTATAACGCGCCTATACAAAAGTGTTTCAAGGCGCGACGAGGCAAGGAAGGGGGCACAGAGGGAAGACAGAGACAGCGATCCTACTAGGCCAGGTGTCATTCAGATCGCGCAAGTGCATGGGAAGGGAGAAAGTGCAAGGGGAAGGGGGAGGGGACAGTGCAGTACATGGGATCCTAGAATAAATAAACAATAAGTAAAAAGTACGGCCAGCTGGTGGCAAGTGCATGGGTAAGTGCAGACATCAGGTGTCAAGTGCTGGTAGTTGAGGGTATTGAGGCCCCCGAATGCAGAGGGTTTTAAACTTAATCCTTGCAGCCACTGGGAGCCAGTGCAGAGATTTCAATCCGGGAGGGATACGATCCCTGGGCTTGAGGCCAAGGACAAGTTTCTTGGTCCTGTTCTGGATGAGTTGCAGAGAGCGGAGAGTAGAAGCAAGCAGATTTAGAAAGAGGCTGTGACAATAGTCCAACCTAAAGAGAAGCAGAGCTCTGGAGACAGTGAGCTTCTGGGGGAAGGAGAGGAAAGGAATAATACCTCTGAGGAGGTGCAGCTGGTAGTGTGACTTTTTAAAGACGTCAGAGATGTGAGGAGAGAAGGAGAGTGTGGAGTCAAAGATGACCCCAAGGTTTTTAGCCTCACAGGTGGGAGCAGGAAGAGGGCCAAGAGAGGCTGGCCAGAGAGTGACAGGAAAGGAGGGAGCGGGTGTGCCGGTGAGGAGACTCTCTGTCTTAATGGCATTAAGGCAGAGATCATTTGCGGCACATCACTCCTGGATGGCGGACAGACAGTCAGAGATGAGAGAGGGAGAAGAGGTGGCTGAAGGTAGCCTGAAAATGAGCTGAGTGTCATCCGCGTAGCATTGGAAATTGGGGCAGAGCGTGGCAATGCGGTGGGCAAGAAATGCCAGGTATTGGTTGAACAGCCAGGGAAAGAGGTTAGACCCCTGGGAAACACCACAGGTAGAGATAGAGATAGAGGAGAGGAAGGATACAAGTTGAACCTGGGAGGGTCGATCAGAGAGGAAAGAAGTCAGCCATAACAGGGCCTGACTGCTGAGGCAGAAGAGAGATCAAGTAAGATGAGGACACAGGGGGTATTGGAATCAAGGTTGGAGAGCAGGTCTTCACGGATGTTCAGGAGAGCAGGTTCCATGCTTCTGGCAGCTCTGAAGCCAGACTGATGATCAGGGAGACATCCAACATATTTAGTGTGAAGATTGAGCTGGGAGATGGCCAGCTTTTCCAGGAGTTTGCCCATTAAAGGATTGATGGAGATTGGGCGATAGGTAGCCAGGCAGGACGGGTCGGAGTGGTGTGAGGGATAGAAAGGGGAATGTCTGAGGCGATCAGAACACCCAGAGTGTGCCCTGTAGAGTGAGTCGGGCCAGAGGGGAGAATAGAGAGTGAGAGAGAGTCGCAGAGGTCGCAAAAGAGTCCAGAGGAAGGACAGGAAGCATCCAAGTGGATGTTGAAGTCTGCAAGAAGGAGGAGTTGAGTGGTCGAGACCAGGAGAGGTCCGCCCACTAAAAGGCATTTGTATCCCTGATGTCATCCTCTGAGTTTTACATGGCATTGCAGCTTCAATATCACATTGATACCAATAAATATTCACACCAGTCCAGCTTTCACCTCAGTTATCCGATGATACCCTATGTACCAAAGTACCCTATGTACCATAGTCAAGGAAAATGCAGCTTACATATCCAGGTAGGCCATCTTTAAGTATGGTTGACTATCAGGCCGTGTAACCCTTTTCTCGTCAGGTGTGGGCATTAGCCAGACCATACTCATATGCCTACAGCCACTCACCCAAATAGAGGCACCAATTCACTGGT
Source organism: Ambystoma mexicanum (assembly GCF_040938575.1). NCBI lineage: Eukaryota > Metazoa > Chordata > Amphibia > Caudata > Ambystomatidae > Ambystoma > Ambystoma mexicanum. Next base: position 1,193,638,014 of record NC_090931.1, read on the forward strand.
ACTTGCAATGTTCCAGAGGTTTCAGAACTCCTGCTAAAAATATTCAACCTCTAAAATGAAGCCTTGGTAACACTGTTGGTCAAATATCCATTTACCTTAATTTGTTTCAAGACCATAGCAATACAGCTACTCTGGGTGAGGAGCCTCACACAAGAGCATTAGATCCTTTGCTACGGACATGACTGTGGCAGTGGAGGAGCAAGGAAAAAGGTTGAGTGAGAGGGTTGAGACATTCCAAAAGAGGGGCACAGTCAAGATAAACTAGGAGCAAAATCATTATTTTATTATTATTGTATTTATTGAGCGCAGACCTAGCTTTGAGAAGCAGGAGAATGCTTTACAGAGGTATACTACAGTACAGATACATAAAAGAGTGCTTTACAGATGTAACAACAGTACAGATATAAAGTGGGCATAGGATACAGAAGGGCACAGAGGAGGGGTACAGCTGCACAGAGTCCACAAGGTCTTGCTCAGCATCGTCCACAAGGCCTTCTGGGGCCTGGGGCCTCAATACCTTCAACTCCCTCTTCCTAAATATCTTCCTTCTCGAGCTCTTCGCTCATCCGCCTCCAACTCCCTCAGGGTCAGTCGCTTCGCCAATCAGCGAGTTGGTGGTAGATCTCATTCTTCGGCTGGTGCCTCCCTCTGGAACAGCCTCCCTGCCCCCCTTAAACTTGAGGAGAACCATCTCCGGTTCCGGAAGCACCTCAAAACCATTCTATTTGCTTCTGCTTTTTCTCCTCCTCTCCTCTGCTGACCACCTGTCTGTAACCGGAACTGCACTGGCTACCTGGACACCCTCTGATCTTAGTCCCAGGTACCTCCACCGGCAGCGTCACACCTGCACTGCCCACCTGGCAACCCCCGCACTTGGGGACTGTTTATGTATCCCTACAGTCCCCCTCCCAGCCCCTGACACCTGATGTCTGCACTTACCTTTGCTCTTACCCTTGCACTTGCCACTTGCTGGCCATTACTTACTTACTGTTAACACCTATTCCCATGTACTGCACTGTCCCTTCCTCCTTCCATCGCACTTGTGCAATCTGAATGACACCTGGCCTAGTAAGATCGTTGTCCATCCTCCCTTTGTTCCACTCCCTGGCCTCGTCGTGCCTTGAAACGCTTGTGTATAGGCAAATTATAAATGACATATCATATCAGGGTGGAGAGGAGCGGGCAGCACCTAGTGTGTCAGGTGGCTTGAGGGGTGACGTGATGACCTAGGTGTTGAAGAGTAGCGACTCCTTGAAGAGGTGGGTCTTGAGATCTTTTCTAAATATCAGGAGCGTAGGAGTGAGTCTGATGCTGATGGAGAGGAGGTCACATTGTCTTGGGCTTAGGCAGGGAAGGCTTGTTTTCTGGTCCTTTCCTTTTTGCTGTGGCAGATTTTAGTCTGCATATATCCTGGCTTCTGGTAATGCACTGTTTACCAGAGATGCTGAGTTTCCTCATGAGATAGCTTTGTGACTTCAATGCAAATGTCTTACAAGTAAAGCAAGACATGTTCTTGGGTGGATGGCCCCCGGGAGAGTCTCAACCAAGTCTTTAGCTCACTGTCCCTTTTCACAGAGGAGAAATATCCCTGCATATAAGTCTTTGTCCTGCCCAGGGGCAGTCCAGCACCGAAATGCAAGGCAATTCTCCTCTGAACAAGAGTACCAACAACAACCCCATACACGTGTTTCAGCCTTGTTGGGCATCATCAGTGAGGTGGAGATGTGCCTCTCTGAGAACAGTGAACAAGGGGTCCATGTCTGGATTCCCCTGGTAACTTAAGGTGAGACCGAAAGTTACTTAATATGCAAAACAAAGGGGGTTCTGGGGGTCTCTCTACTGGCACGAACACAGCCCATTGACCTGTTCTTGGGTGGATGGCCCCCAGGAGAGTCTCAACCAATCCTTAGCTCACTGTCCCTTTCACAGAGGAGAAATATCCCTGCATATCCGTCTTTGTCCTGCATAGGGGCAGTCCCACACTGAAATGCTAGGCAATTGTCCTCTGAGCAAGGGTACCAATGGCAACCCCATACACGTGTTTCAGCCTTGTTTGGCATCATCAGTGAGGTGGAGCTGTGCCTCTCTGTGAACAGTGTGCAAGGGGTCCACAAGTAAAGCCGCAAGACTTGAAGGTGATTTATGTGTGCTGTGGGAGCCAGTGATGGTCGAAGGGGGCCGGGGTGATGTGGTCTTATCTGAGTTGACCCTTGATGAGGTGTGTTGCCACGTGTAGGAGACTTCTCAGGGGCACAAGGGTGGACGACGGGAGGCCAGGTGGGGTAGGGCCAATGCTTGAACAGTGGACCTGAAGCTGTCCGGAGGGAGGAAGGGCTTGACCTTCTGCAGAAAGGAGAGCTGAGACCAAGCTGTCTGAGTTTTCTGGCTATGTGTGTCTTGAAGGAGAGGTGTTTGTCGGTGTGGAACCTGAAGGACCTGGCGCAGGAGGTGAGCTTGGGTGTGAAGTCCTCATAGTTCATGGTTGATAGCCAGGTCCGTATGTCAGGGTGTTCAGTGTTGTTGGTGAGGAGTAAGAATTCAGTCTTAAAGGGGTTGAGCGTCAAGTATGCACTGGACATCGAAGACTGGATCCACAAGAGGCAGGTTTTGAGCCTGTGGATGTCCTTGAAGTATCGCTGTGTGTCGTCTACGCTTTGGTGAATGTGGATGTTTTTTGTGGCGTGGAGGACTCCCAGTGGCTTGATGTATATATTGAAGATCACTGGGGCGAGGATGGAACCCTGCGGGACTCTACATGTGATGGGCAGCATTGGCAATCTAGAGCAGTCCATCTGAACAAACTACTGGAGTTTGGCGAGGTAGGACTTGAACCAGCATAAGACAAGGTTGCTGATTCCCATGCTCCAATGTAGGGTGAATGTAAGTGCTTGGTTGTTTAATCTGTTAAAAGCAGCAAGTGTTTGAATAGAACAAGGAGGCAGGGGTGGCTATCGTCAAGAATGTTGAGGGTGTTGTCGGCCACCTGTATGGTTGCTGGCTCTGTGCTGCATCTCGGTCTGAATGCATATTGGTAGGTTTGGAGAAGATTATTGATGTTGTTGTGTTGCTGCAGTTGTGCAGCTACCATTTTCTCGATGCTCTTACCAAGGAAGGGAAGATGAGTGAATGGGCGATAGTTATCTTGGTTGTCGGGATCCAGAGTGGCTTTCATTAGTAGAGAAAGGATTTGTCCTGTCTTTAGGTTTGATGGGAAGGTGCCTTGAGTTAGGGAGCTGTTGATGAACTCCAGGTAGGGAAGGAGAACCTCTGCAGGGAGGGTCTTGAGGATGGATGCTGGGAGGATGTTATCTGTATATGATGTGGCTTTGAGGGTGGCCAGGTTTTCTACCAGATCCTCTATCGAGAGTGTCTTGAAAGTTTTCATGGTGTGAAGATTTTGTAAGAGGGACATGAGGTGGGTCTGTGGATGCAGAGCTGGTGTCTATTTGCTGGCAGATCTTGCTGATTTTGTCAATGAAGAAGGTGGATTTTTTGATGGAATGTGGTATGGCATGGTAAGGTAGCGGGTTGGCTCAGTGCTTGACCACTTTGAAGAGGGCTCTGCTTTTGTTGTCAGCTCCTGCTATGGTGCTTTGATAGTAGGAGGCCTTGGCTGTGTTGAATAGTTGTCAGCCGGTTGCTCAGAGTTCCTTGAGGAGTGCCAGGTTGGATGTGGTCCTGGAGTGGTGCCAGGATTTCTTTTTCCTTATAACTCTTTTTCTGAGGTTGAGTTCTTGCATGTGCTACGATGCTGATAGTTTCGGTTTGCAGCTGCTGTTGTTTCAGAGGCACTTGGCGGTTGATGGAGCCTGCGCGGGTGGCATTGAGTGCTTCCAGTAGAGAGTCGCAGTTCAGTTGGGGGTGTTCGGTCCATGTAAGATGGAGGTTGGCAAGGTGTTCCAAGACGGCTTCCACCTGGAAGATATTGAAGGACCTGAAGGTGTGTGTGATGGGTTTCCGCTGGGAGTGCTTGACTGGGGTTGGGTGCACGATGTTCAAAAGCACATTGAGTTGGTCAGACCAGTCAAGCGGGAGAGGAGAGCTGTAGTGGAAGGAAGACAGTGCTGTAATTATTATGTTGAGGATGTTACCTTTCACGTATGTTTGGTCTTTTATGTAATGTGTGAGGCTGAGGGTGTCCAGAAGACTTATGAGAGCTTTTCTTCATCAGTTTGGTGGCCTTTTTGCCTGGGAGGTTGGCGTTGCCTAGAAAAATGTTGGCGTGTGTGAGGGACATGGTGAAGTCTCTGATGAAGGTGGTGTTGGGTTTGGGTGGTAGCGTAGTAAGAGCTTTATTTGTTGGTGAGCCAAATCCCCTGTTCCCAAAAATGTATGTCCTTGCTCCAGCAACCACTTTTACCCAGACAAACACCAGCCCTTCACACACCCATCTGCATTCCAGTGCCTCACCACTCATCATTCATTGATCGGAAAAACTGCTGGCTTAAAATGGTACAATGATGTGTGTTGTGTTCACATCCTGTTCATTGCAGACAACTCTCCATACAACAAAATCCTGAAATAAATTGTTCTTGGGGTACTTAGCCTGCTGAGCAGGAAGAGGGGTAGAATGGAATATAATTGCCAGAAAGCCACACAAGGGAGTGAAGGAATCAACGTGTGATGGGCCAGGCATAATAGCATGTGACGGTCTTCTAAAACCATGAAATTCTGCTATTCCTCGGACATCTGGAAGAAACAAACGTATCCCTCCCTGGGAAGACCAATCAGCAAGGTTTACTGTTTGAATCCAGAATCCCTAACAGCAATCCAGGTATTTAACACCCATCCACAACAGCCACATGATATACGTTTTGAATGACTAATGTCTGCTGACACAGGTGAAACCGTATTTTGACAATTGATCCCATATATGTTACATAGGTTTTAACGGTCACGATTGAGTGCTAGCAGTAAAATGTTGACAACTAAAGCCATTTCTTTATTATACATGAAGAAGTAAGAGCCATTTAAGAATCTGAGGAAGGATTGCAGGCATAAACATTCAGCAGATGGTTTCAATGTAAATTAGTGAAAAACCTGACAGTGTAGGAGGAAATTAATATAAAATCACTAGCAAAAGGTACCTGTGCCCTGACGGGTCCTGTAGACAGGCCCATAATAATCTCACTTTCTCAGATTTTGGATTCATTTGTCCAATAGATTTTTGCTTTTGGGAGGCATCTGGAAATAGAAAAGCACAGAAATTACACACAATTAAAATGTATCTGGCGCAGTGCATTGTGCTACAAATAGGTCCCATTTCAGTTTTGTTCCTTGTGTCAAGACACTTAAAATATGCTTTGTCTGGTCTTTCTATGACCACATTGATGTTTCAGCAATTTCAGGCAACTGTCTCATGTTTGAAGGGGCTGAAATCAGGAGACAGGGGTGCGGTGTACAAAGTGTATGTAGCCAATAATGTCCGGAGGGTCCTAACAGGCAAATATGCCAAATTTGGTGCAGATTGGTGGAACGGTGTGGAATTGTACAATGAACAAACTAACAGATTTCTGCTTCATAGCTTCATATATATAGAAACAGGGATAGATATAAATAAAGAAAATGAAGACTTGCGTGTGGACATGAAGTGCAGTACGCATCTAGTGATCACGCACTTGGAATAAGTACAACGGATCACCACATCACCTTACAATGGCTGACTTAATATTCTCTCCAAAGGCTACTAGTTAACCCCTTTGCAACAGATTGATCCTTGCTCCAATTACTCAACAAGGAACCCACGGCCTATAAAGGTGGCCCTGGGGTGGAGAAGAATCGTGCAAGGCACTTTCCCAGTTGGGTTGTTTCTGGGATCCTTGCTTAACCCCTTGATAATGTACTAGTTTCTCTAAACAAAGATTTTACAATTAGCCTCGACTACTATCAAACTGTCCTGATATTCATCAGAGAATCATGGCATACAATCTTTATCCTTTCAGGGATTTTCTAGTTCAACAACTAATAAGAATCGCGGCATTGTGATCTATTCTGATGTGTCCATGTTGAAACATAGTGTTTGTTTATTTCGAAAGAGACCGTTTCCATTTATAGTTATCTTGGTAACATATGAGCTGTTGCTGAAATATGTATCTTCTAAAGCCTGCAATTTATTCGAAGTTCGGAATTAAATAAACAGAAGTATTTGTTGTTACAAAAAAAAAAAAGGATCTCACATGGCTGGATTTTGAAAAGCCGTGACATACTGTAGAAAAGATGTATGTTTAGCAACATCTAGAGCTCAAAATAGAATTCATGTTATTATAGCTTTGCATCAAACAAATACATAGCAACATGGTTGATTTATTTCCGCTGCGCATGACTTCACAAATGAATTACCCGATGCATTGTACCTGAACAAATGCTAATGCAATTAACTGCACTAATTGACTTAAAGGTGTGTTTATGAAAAATTGGTGTTTGAAAAAATAATTAAAGGTCGTTTCTGGTCAAATCAGAGCTAAACGTACTTGTCTTGGGCTTCATTTACACTATGCATTTGCAAAGCACAGTGTAAACTGTGCGTGATGTCAATACTTTTTTCGGATTGCTTTTAGAAGGCACATTGAAGGTAGCGGTCAGAGACATCCCAAAACTCTCCCCCACACCCATCAGAGGTGAGGAAATAGACAAGCATGACACCTACATTAAGAATGAACGCAAAGCTTGAAATCTGGCCCAGAAACGAGGCGATCTACTGCAATCAGCAGAGAGCAGCGTGCTTATATGCAATGTAATGGACATTAACGCTGAACCATTTGGCAAAGTAGCAGTCTCCCAATGTTGAGCATAGCCTTTGCAAAATATATTTCAGAAAAAAATCAAAAGAGCATAGAAGTAGTGATAGAGTATAGATGGTGCCATAAGTGGGGACAAACAAAAGATTGCATTGATATTGTTGTTTGGATTGTTACAGCTAACGTCCCAATGACAAAAAGCCATGACTGAAGTACACAATTGCAATCTTTTGACATCATGTGTTTTAGCCAGGATAGAGCACTGACGTATCTGGTATTTATTATTTTCTAGTCAAAAACATTCCATAGGCAAAATATTGACATCAGGAGGCATATTTACCAAGGAGCATTCTGTACCCTGTGCAACATGCATATATTTTACTGTGCGCAGTCCTCAGCTTTGTGGCATATTCCCAGAACTAAATGTCAAATTCAAGCACACATGCAATGCCCAGGATGACTCTGCAAGATCAACATGCTGTATAGGGTATTGACCCTCTAATGCTGTCAGAACAGTAGATCCACTTGTACAGTCTTATTTCCATTGCTGAAAATGTGCATTCATTTAACAAGTGTCCCTTTTTGGTGGCTTGGTGCAAATCCGACCAGGAGTTTTTTAAACATTATTATATGTCTTCCATGGTGCATCGCAAAACCTCAGGCTTTTTAGAAATGAAAAGTCACCATTTCTTACCACTGATGCAATGCATATTTAATCGAATTCTTATATGTACACTACATGGTGTGCACATTTTGTATAGAAGCTGTCAATCCTTCCTGAGTATGAGTACTGTTCATACTCTATATGGCTGTGTACATTTTGTATAGAAGGTGTACATTCATTCTGAGTGTACATAATGTACATACTCTGCATATACCTATATATTTTGTGTAGAAGTTGTAAATTCATTTTGAGAGTGTGTAATGTACATACTGTACATGTTTGTGTGCATTTTGTATAGAGTTTGCATTTCCAGTCTGAGCATGCGTAATGTACTCTACACGTCTATGTACATTTCGGTCAGTCTAAATGTGTGTAATGTACATACTTTGCCTGCCCATGTACATTTTGTATACAAGCTGTAACATGTATTCTGAGTGTGTATAGTGTACATACTCTACATGTCTGTGTACATTTTGCATATAAGCTGTACATTCATTGTGAGCATGTGTAATGTACATAGTCTACATGTCAGAGTTCATTGTTCATAAAAACTGTTCACATGCAATGTACATACTCTGCATGTCAAAGTAATTGGGTATAGAAGCTGTACATTCATACACTTCTTTGTACAGTTTATATTCAAAATTCACATGCATTATATCTGGCACAAAAGTCAACTCTGACTTCCATGTGTTTTCATGAGATATACATTGTATAATGTATGAACTTTGAAAACTCATACACCTCTTTGTACAGTTGTATAATTCATTTTGCACATACACAAAATATAGATATATCTTAAAATGGTTAATATCTAAAAATTTGGCAAGTCGATTTTCTAATGCTTTTTGGAAGAGGCATGTGTCATACTAACACCTGTTGTAGGAGTGTGTCTCAGGTTGTAGGTTCACATGTCATAGGCACATGACTCCTAAGAGCATGTGCCATAGGATCATGTGTTCTAGGAGAGCATCTCATAGGAGCGCTTGCTATAGAAGTGTGTATTGTAGGAGTATGTGCCATAGAAGCGTATGTCGTAGGAGTGCTTGCTCTAAGAGTGTGTGTTGTAGGACCATGTGTTGTAGGAGCATGTGTCATAGTAGTGTGTGGCAAAAGGGTGTTGTAAGAGTGCATGTCAAAGGAGCAAATTTTGTAGATGTGTGTGACATAGGTGCGCATGTTGTAGGTGCACATTTCATAAGTGCATGTCTGGTAAGAGCATGTGTAATAGGAAGGTGTGTCATAGTAGCGTGTGTCATAGGAGCGTGTGTCATAGTAGCATCTGTCATAGGACCACTTGCTGTATTGTATGCCACTAGGAGCTGGCAAGACACGCAGGGCCACACAGTGCTGTACTTTGCTTAAAAACTAATAAACAAAAACAAACACAAGTCTTGCAGCAGGATTCTAATGGCCCTCTAAAGGTGACTGTGGTCTTTGAACTGGCCATGATGGTATTACAGAAACAACTAAGTGGTGAGCTTTGAATGGATAATTTGCATTGTTGGCAGGAACAGGGAGTGGGAACTGGTCCAGGTCTTGGACCATGTAGCCTTATACTTTGTCAGGCATGCTTAATGTCAGTGAGTCATGACTTTTAATTACCGGTTTCGATAGAAGGCAAGGCACTGTGCAGTAGTCTCAGAGAACAGTAAAGATTGAAGAACGCAAACAGGCTGGTGACAGAGCTGCTCTTGGGGGAGGGGAGACAGACTATGGTCTCCCCTTAAGCTTTCGTTCGTACCCAGAGAGAGCAGTCACAAAGGTTTCCAGTTGGTAATCTGGCTGGAGTCAGACTATTGTCTCCCCTTAAGCTGTTAGGCATACCCAGAGGGCATTGGATTTAACATGCTGCCCTGATGGCCACCACGAAATACTAATATTCGCAGTTAACCATAAATTGGTTCATATCCCTCTTTCCTGTGGCAGCTGCTTCATTGGGAAAATTGAAGCTTTTAACAGTATCTTCTAATTACTATTGTTTTAAGAGATTTTACATAGTTTTAAGGTTTGCTAGCGTGTGATATTAAGTTCATCACGAGGTAGCTATTGTCAAAAGATTGAGATATAAGTACCTAAAGAATATTGACTTAGGGGGAACAGTTAGGAAAAAGCATGACTGCAGTTTTAGTGGGAGGTTAAACTAAGATAAATCCTAGTACTATTGGTCGAATAAGAATACAATAATTCAAGGTATCATAGAATAAATGATAGCGGTGGCCGTGCTATAGCAACACAGTATTTGCAGTGATTAGAAAGACTGCCTATTACCGGAAAGAGAGAGCTGTCAAAAATTGGCAAAGAGAAAAGCTTAACAGACCCCCCATACACTAAAGGCAACAAAAAGTTTGGTGAAACACAGCATTCCTATAGACAAATTTAATGTGTTAATTCGTGAAATTGCAGGCCTCCTTAAAGACCTGGACCACCCTAATAGTGGTGGTACAACCCTGGGTAAGGTACAATCAATTACCAGGAACTGTTTTGCACATCTGACTGGAGACCAACTATCTATTGACCCTCACAACCCTCAAAAAGTAGTGGAAAGTACAAGATCCAAGCAGGAGAGAATGAAAGGGCGGAAAGTACCATCTCAGAATAATACAAGTAAAACAGATAACAATAGTATAGTAACAACTCCATCGTTGTTAGACTTTGGAGAAACATCAGTCCCAAAAACTCCATTGAAAACTGCCGGAAAAAACTATAATGTAGTGGCGGAAATGTACAGAACTATGATAGTTGGGCATGCCCAAGAAAGGGATAAGGAGACCTATCCGCCTGAAATTACGACCACAAACAACTCCCTAGCAACAGTAACTGAGGCATTGGATACAGATATTATCACAGGGACACTCAGGGCAGGAATGAGGTAGCTAGGGGGCAATCCTGTAGTGAATTAGTTAAGGATCGGGGTGCCAAATGGAGATCGAACCAAAGAAGCACAGGCACACTGCAATAGGAAGACAAGACAACAGTGAGCCCTATGAGTTCTGCACACAATTGTTGCTGGAAATAAAGGACCCAAAAGGAAGCCCTGCTATCTCTATGCAAGGAACTAAAAGGACTGGTAAGGAAAGTAAATCAAAATGCTCATGCTGCTGACTTAGATAAAAGAGGTGGCGGGATAGAGGAGTGCCGAACCCAGAACCTCATTTTCCCAAACAGAATCTGCCCATTAACAGGAAATATTGAAAGAGTAATTGATTCTTATTCAGCATCAGATCACCGGGGGCTGGGGGGTTGAGAGATTATTGCAACACCAAGGGGCATGAGGAGGGGCTGTTAACAAACCTGGAGATATTCTACCAGGGAGAAATATTTGTTTGCCTTCTCAGTGAACATGGTTTATGGATTTGTCGGCAGGCAACTAACCCACAAACACATTTTTACTTTTGCTGAAATCCAGGGAAAGGATTGGGTGTTGAAATGTCTTGTGGCTAGTAATGTCCGAAGGGTGCAAATGTTTGTGCAGATTGGTGAAATGTGGAATTGTATAAGGAACAACGCTTCGCCAAGCCACAAACCCACAAACCCACAAATCCCACCACAAAACCACAGACAAATCTTGACTTTTATCTACATAGATTTAGGATGGGGATTTTATCCCTAGCAGAACAATTGAATCACTGGGATCCCATTATAACTAATAAGTGTAATTGCGAAGATATTTCAACTGAGTATGGTTTACCATTTCTTTTAACCTCTGGGTCATATTTAAATCTAAGAAAACAATTAGAAACAGATTCTACACAAAAAATATATAGACATGCCGGGAGGGGCAATTATGCTATTATATTACAGACAAAGAATTCATAGTCTTTGCCTTTGCCAAATATATTCTAATGAGGCAGAGAGCACTGACCACGGCTATAGGAATATGAGAAGGAAAAGCCTGTTGAGCTCCTCTCAAGCTGTTACGACCTGGACAGCATTAGACTTTTGCCTAGGCAAATACATAACGTCATTGAAAATCCTCATTTTTCGAGGTGCAAAAGTCACATTGAAATCTTAGTTTAGTGTATTTATTTATATAGCGCACCAAACCCTTAGGTATCTAGGCGCAGTACAGCATAGTAAATACAGTTACAAGAGCAGAGATAAAACATTTACAGGGTTAACAGTCGGTAATTACAAGCGCAGTTCAGATATGTACATATTAGCAGGTTAATGTGTTTGTCATGCCTCATTATAGAAGAGCCAGGTTTTTACATGTTTCGTGAATCTGTAGTAAGAAGGTTCAGTTCTAAGTCCGCAGGCAAGGAGTTCCAACATTTAGTTGATAAAACAGGGAAGCTGCTACCCCCAGCTTTCTGTAACTTGAATCTAGGTATTTTGAGACAATATAGGTGTTGGAAACTTGTGGGTCGGTCTGGTCTGTTGAGTTCCTGGAGAATTTACAAGCTAGTTATTTAGGAGCTGATTTGGAAAGGCATTTATGAGTGGTTGTTAAGGTTTTTAATGCAATTCTGTCTTTGGCTGAGAGCAATTGGGCGTTGCGTCTTGCTGCTAATATGTGCTGGGTTCACGGGATGTTGAGCACTGTTCTTAACGCATTATTTTGTATAATTTGCAATTTATTTATATTGTGCTTGCTCGTCCATAGGTACAAGGCATTGCAATAGTCTATTTTAGACAAAATGAGAGTTCTTGCCAAGGTAGTGCAGCTTTCTGTTGACAAGAATGGTTTGCACGCATTGAATAGTTTGCACGTGTAAGCTGTGGCAGAGGCTGTAGCGTTAAGGTTAAGGCAGAGTCAAAATAGATTCCTAGAGTTTTTACTTCCTTGAAAACTTTTATTTTAATCCCATCTACATTAAAGGATTTAAACTGGTTGCCTAGTTTGTTCAGTCTTGTGTGGGAGCCAATAAGGAGTAGCTCTGTCTTGTCATCGTTAAGACCAAGACCATGTGTGGCCATCCATTCTTGGATGCAAGGTAGATTTTGTTAAGCAAAGACGAGTCAGTGTCATAGTCGCCTGTGATAGGGATGTGAATTTGGGTGTCATCTGCAGAGTTGGTGTAGGTGACACCCGAATTGTCGAGATCATCAAACAGGGGCTTGGTAAAATTATTATAGAGCATAGGAGAGACGCAAGAACCCTAGGGTACTCATCAGGTGACTGGTGTAGGCTCAGCTGCCGCTGTCGGTGCAAATACCCTCATGGTTCTATTGCACAAGAAGTACTTTATCCAGGCGGTGGCTTTAGGGGAGCTGTTGTGAGGTGATTACAAAGGACATTATTATTGACTAAATCAAATGCGGCTGATAGGTCTAGTAGAAGGAGGAGCGCTAAATTGCCTTTATCTTTTAGATTGTCCATCTGAGTTTTTAAATCTATCAAGGCTGATTCTGTACCATGTTTCGGTCTAAAGCCAACGAGATTGTTAGATGCTAGATGGGCCTGGATTTGTAAGTAGGCTGCCTTTTCTAGAATGTTCAGTAAGAATGGAACTGTTGTTATTGGTCCATAGTTAGTGGGGATGTTAGGATCAAGGCTAGGTTTTTTTAATAATGGGAGGCCCCACGCATCTTTTAAGTTAGCAGGGACAATGCTGGTTTCGAAAGATGCATTTATTAGAGTGGCGATGAAAGGCGGTATGTCCTTAGCTGCCTCTTTGATAGTTGTAGCCGGGCAGGCATACCCCTGACATCTTGATGGTTTGATGCCGGTTATTATGTCCTCTGCTTTGCGGATGGTGACAGGGGTTTATTTGAAGAGGTTGCAAGGAGTTGCTGCTCGAGCTTGAGATATCTGAAGGGGCAAGTCCATTGCAAGACTCAGTTTTTTAGTTAAAATTTTCGCTTGTAGGACATTTTATCAAATAGTGCATTTTGAAAATTGGTGCACCAAGTCTTGTCTTTGGTGCATGTTTCAGTGGAAGAATGGGGGATTCTAACTCTCTAAGGATAGTGAATAGTTCTTTAGTATGTGAATTAGCTTTATTAATTCTGTCATTGTAAATGTTGCTTTTTGTTTGGTAAATCGCAGTTTTGTAGCTCTTAAACATTTATGAAAGTTGTTCTTTATTCTGTGCAGTACGGTTATTTTTCCAAATTGATTCAGCACTTCTATTTACACTGCGAAAGGCTTTGAGATTTGGGTTGAACCAGGAATTTGAATGCGCACAAGGCTTTGCTTTGCGCATTTTTAAAGGCGCTATTTTGTCGATAGCTTGCTTATAGTTTGATTATATAATTCAACTAAGGCTGAGGGGTCTGTACTGGTGTTAGGTTGATTGGTAATAGGTTGTAGTAGAGGTAATTATTTATCTACAGTTATATTTCTGTTATTTCTAGTGAGAGCTGGAGGGACTAAAGAATTAGGTGAATTAGATTGTGTGCAATCTTGTAAAGTGAAGGATATGATATGATTTCTAGTCCATGGGCAATGTTTGTTAGATAGCTTTTAGTGTTGCAGTTTAGGTCTGCTATCCAGTCTAAGATTCTCCCTTTGTTGTGAGTAGGCATGTCAATGCGATGGGTGAAACCTGATTCCATGATGATGTTGGCGAGTGCTAAGGCATTGGCATCATTTGTGTCTTGGAGGCCTAAGTTAAGATCTGTCAATAGCATCATTTGTGACCCTGGTTTGGTGTTTGCAGTGAGTAGTGTTGTGATATCTTCCTTGAAGGTTGATATTGGGCTTGGTGCATTATAGATGAGGTGGATAGTTATTGCGCGTGAGGCCATGAGTGGAAGTTTGACTGTCAAATGTTCTGCAGAAGGGAAAGGTGGGTTGGGTAGGACCCTTAGTCCAAGTTTGGTTTTGACAATAAATGCGATACCACCGCCTTTAGATGTTTCTCTATCTAGTCTAAGGATGGTGTACTTATCTGGTATGGCTAGTGTGAGTTTTGTACCTGCTGCGGTGTGAAGCCAGGTCTCGGTTATGGCTATGAAATTGAGTTGGTTTAGGACAATGAGGTCTGCTGTGTCTGGTGCATGAGCTGATGATCTTGCTTTTATAAGCGCTCCCTTGATTGCAGAAGTGTTGCTTTCTATTCGACTGTGGAACTTCAGTTGGCAGAGAGGAATGATTAGTTATAGTTAAGGCGATGTTTGTCATGCACTTGTTTCTCCTTATGGGCAAGGTCGAGATGTTAGATTTAGCTCGACCATTGATTAGTGGATGATGAACATTTTTGAGTCTAAATCCAAGTCTAAGGTTTCTGGTGTTTGTAGGGCAAGGCTGGTTGGGTGTGGGTCAGCTGGCATATAACTGGATCCATTGGAGTGGAGAGAGTGGACAGGTAAAGCTTGCTGTTGTCCTGCCTGTCGGAGTTGATAAAGTTTACTTATGATGACAAGGAGGCAGGAATTTGGTCGTGTTATATTGTCAGATTGTGCCAGCGTGGTAGACATAGTGATAGTAGTGTGAGGTTTGCAGGGCTTAGTAGGGGTGGCTTTAGCTGCCGTTAGGGTGATATGTTCCACAGGATTGAGCATGACACCTGTGGTGAGTGGTAGTGATGTGAGCAGTAGGAGAGAGCAAAGAGTTATGTACATTACGTAAGGGACAGTGCTGGAATGGGTATTTGTGGCATTAGTGTTAAATGAGGAAGGTCTGATTAGAGTGACTATGAGATTGCTGGGCCTTGAGGTATTAGTATTACAAGCTGAGAAATGGCATACATTTGGCAAACTTGGACGTTATAGCACAGTTTAGCAAAACACATATAGCAGATTGTATGTCAAGGCACAAGGAGCGGAGGTTTCGTACAGTCATTAGGATTGCAAACAATGGTGATGTGGTCAGTCACAATCCGTGTTCATGAACAATCTTGCAAAGGTGAGGCAAGAGTCAGGTAATGAAGTCAAATACGATACTAGGCTCGAAATGCAATTACATGCATCCGTGGAAGGCAATATTACAAGCATAAATGGAGGGCAGTTTTGCATGCACAACTCGAAGGCAGCAGCAAATACATCAATCTATTATGAATCAGTGCTCAAGGCAATATTCCATGCAAAAGTGTAAGTCAGCAGCAAATAGTGTAGCCTAGTGCGATCCAGAGCTCCAGGGACAATTAGCATGCATAAATAGGAGACAGCAGTAAGTAAGGCAATTTGATGTAATTCGGAACTTAGAGCAGTATTGCAATCACAGTATTACAGGCATGTATGGAAGGCGAGCAGCCGTTGGTACACACTGGCACTAACCGGAGCATCAGATCTCTAAGTTAAGATTACTGAAAGATGGAAGGCAGCAAACTAAAAGCTAACACGCTCAGGAGCAATGCAGGCTAAGTGGCATATAGTGTAGAAACTGAAATAATAGGTCAAATGTTAACAGAGTTTTCATAAACGTGCCATCGGAGACAAGTCAGATAGAATGTTAAAATGCGAAAATACATGAGATAGGCTAGCATATTCTCTCTGATACGAGACATAGACCAAGTAAATTGGAAACAGGAGTTTGTTGTGAAATGCTTTGCAGGCTATGTGGGATGAGGAGACGGATAACAATTAAAAAAACTGTCTTTGCGCTGAATGTTCAGGTGCAGATGATACATGTGCAGTGTGCTTACCACAGAAGAGCAAACGATCACCGGCAGCACTGCTTTGAAGTTTGGGGTTGGCGCTTTCGGTAGAGAGGTCTTTTGTTCAGTCAGGAAGTGGAGGATAGTCAGGATGAGATAAGGGAAATGGATGTGAGTGAAAAAGGGCAGTGTTTCTGGCTCACAGCATCCGGCAGCTCAGACAGGCTCAGACAGGGCCTTATGAAATGGGCCTTGTAGCAAAAGGGCCGGCTTCCGCTTCCGGTGCAGGTGATTGGCCAAAATAGAGAAGGGTAGCCAATCAGCTGGATCGGCGAACCTTACAGTGGTAAAGGTATTATGATTGATTTATAAAGGAGATGCTGCAATTGGTATACCATGTATATTATGCTTGTTATAATTTGTTTTATTGGAGTGTAGGCAGATACTTTTTATTGACCTGTGTCCAAGTACTTGAGACACTCCCTATTCGTTTTTAAAGAAAAAGGATCAGTCTTCTGTATTGCACTGGTAACTAATACTTTTGAGGGAGATGCTAAATAATGTGTCTTTTTCCTCTAAATTCTATTTATTAATTGAATGTCAGTATTTGTATATCAATGTATCTCTTTGATGGCGTGCAGCCGAATCAATTACTTTTGACTTGGCATACTCAGAATGAATGCGCAACTTGTGTACAGCATGCAAAAAGACATGTAGAGTATGTACATTAAGCACACTCCGAATTACTGTACAGCTTGTGCACAAAATGTACATGGACGTGTATAGTATGCACATTATGCATGCTCAGAATGAATGTACAGCTTCTACACAAAATATATAGGGGCATGTGGAGTATGCACATTATCCACACTCATAATGAATGTACACCTTCTATATAATAGTACACACACATGTAGAGTATCCTCTATCATCCTATGGCTAACTCTTCTTCGTCCCCCGCTAACTAAATCTCACTCTTCCTCATCACAGTCCCGAAATACCCCACCTCATTCTTCCTCATCACAGTCCCCAACTACCCCACCTTACTCTTCCACGTCAGAGTCCCCCACTAACACTACCCTTCCTCGTCACAGTCCCCCACTTACCCAACCTCACTCTTCCTTGTAACAGTACCCAACAAACTTCACCTCACTCTTCTTTGTCACAGACCCCCACTATCTCCACTTCACTCTTCTTTGTCACAGTCCCTCACTAATGTCACCCCATTCTTCAACATCACAGTCCTGCACTAACCCAACCCACTCTTCCTCATCACAGTCTCCAACTACCCCATCCCTCTTCCTTGTTACAGTTCCCAACTAAATACACCTCACTCTTCTCCATCACAGTGTCCCAATAGCTCCACCTTAGTCAGCCTTGCCAGAGTACCCCACTACCAACAGCTCACTCTTCCTCTTCCTCATCACATTCGCCAACCAACTTCACCACACTCTTTCTTGTTTCAGTACCCCACTACCACCAGCTCACTTTTCCCTGTCACATTCCCCCACTAACTCCACCTCACTCTTCTTTGCCACAGTGAAACACTAACTCACTCTTCCGTGTCACAGTCCCCCACTGACATCATGTGACTCTTGTTGCAGTACCCCACTTCCACCAACTCACTCTTGCTCATGATAGTTTCCTACAGCCACCAACTCACTCTTCCTCATCACAGTCCCTCACTATCACCACCTCACTCTTCCTCATCACAGTCCCCAACTAGCGCACCTCACTCTTACTCATCACAGTTCCCAAGTACCCCACCACACTCTTCCTCATTACAGTCCCCAACTACACAACTTCAGTCTTCCTCATCACAGTCCCCCACTAACCCCACCTTGCTCTTCCTTATCACAGTATACCATTACTAATCCCTTCTTATCTAGTGGACCCAAGAAACAGATTTGACGACTAGATAAAACAGATGTTGCATAGGTCAAGAACAGATATTGAAAAAAAGGCAGAATTACAGGTGGTGGGAGGAATAGCATAACAAAACCATTGTAATTCGGTGACATCATTGGTACAGCAGATCACACATGCAAGAAAGAGAGATGCATCATTTAATGCAACATGTGGTATGTGGTGTGTTATGACTGAGTAACTAATATGAAGAATATATGACTTTGTTGTTTAAATAATGAATCCACATAGAATATGTGACATAGATCTTTAAATGATTTGTAGATGTTTATCGTCTTCCTGAAGAGTCCAAGTTGGCTCAAAATGTAGAAGCGCTGTGATCTGGTGACCAAAACTGATGTAACATGTTGAAAAGGTGACATTTCAAATTGAAAGCATTGTATTGACGTCAGCATAATTCATGTATTGCATCTTTGTTTAGAACATTGGTATTATCCACTGTCAAGGCACAGAGTACAAGCCCAAGAATAAGTGTATCAATTGTCTCATGAGTTGTAAATGGCACATGCACCTGGATAGATTATTTTATCATTTCATCTTCCCCCTTTAGCAGACTGCCACTAATCACTGACAATTCTTGACAAAGCACTAACTGCCTCTCGCCCTTAACAGGAGAATTAATGTCAGTCTATGCAGACATCAGATGGGAAAGTAAACGTATTAACTAGCCATGCCAATTACTTATGGCCTTGAATAAGTATTCAGTCTCCTTTTTCAGTAATTGTGTGGCTCTCTATAAAAACCTATATCAGGGGTGACATGATGGAAGAAGGCAAAAATGATATACTGCCTGAATCGCAACATTTAGTAGACAAGGTGCAGGAGCTCACTACATAATATGCTACCTCAACATATACCTCTACACTCTATGAACTCACACATGCAAAGTATGAATTAAACAACTTCTTTATTAAACCAGTAGAATGTACATTATTTTGGTCAAACCATTGACATTATGAGCAAGGTGAGAAGGTGAACAGATAGTTTTATCCCTGCAGCTCAAGGAACTGCAGACTACAATGGATGTTACCCTTTGGCACAAGATGACTAATGCATAGTTACAGATATAGGAGACATTTTGGAATTGCTTGCTGATTTCTGTCTTCCGACATACAGCTCGGAAGACCCCAAGCAATGTAGGGAAAGGTGTCCACTCCCCACCTTGAGGAGAATGACAGGAACTTCCTACGTGTGCTAGTAATAGAAATGGAAGGGCCGATGGGTTCCCACTGGAATTTTTCATGACCTCTGAATAACAATTAGTTGGTAAAGTTGTACAAACAAGGGAAATGTACTCCCGCAAATAATCAAAACATCACAAGAAGGGTGTGCCTGGAAGAATGCTTAGAGACAACATGAGTGAGCTACTACGTATCTCCTAACAGTAAAAGGATGCTTCAGCACACACACACACTCGATCTGTCCTTAAATTGCGATAAATTATTCTTACAGTGTTGAGGACGTAAAGTGTACACGTTCCATACATTTTTCACTATCAGCCTGTGGGAAGCCTTCTTTAGTAAAGGTACATTTTTATATAACAATCCCACTGCCAGGATAGGTACTACCAGCTCCAATGTCAGAAGAGTTTAACATTGCCTTTGCATGGTTTTTATAATGTTTGAAACTAGTCATCTTTGCTAGTAACTGAAAAGTCACCTAATTTCTAATTACTATTCACATGCAATATAATCTTTTTTATTTTCATGTTTTCACAGGAACCACAGTCTTCTGAAAGGCCCTGCACTACACAGTGCTTTGAGTCAATGGAAATGACAGTAGCCACTATACAAATAGCAAATAACATAAAATAATATAACATGAGCATCCACATCTGGAGGACTTTCATTGCAAATATGAATGTCCTTTCATAGTAAAACCTCACAGAAAGCATATTATAGGCCCATGAATGATAGTTAATATAACGATTGTACCTAGGTGACCCACGCTGCCTACTGTGTGTGTATTCATTGAGTATCTGTGATGTTACTGACACTTAAGTACATCACACTTGTTATAATGCACTAAGTGAAGCATATCAAAAAGACTTAACCCAGGTCAGTGCACTGCATGTAAGTGTCAGT
This sequence comes from Ambystoma mexicanum, assembly GCF_040938575.1. NCBI lineage: Eukaryota > Metazoa > Chordata > Amphibia > Caudata > Ambystomatidae > Ambystoma > Ambystoma mexicanum. The sequence goes on from NC_090931.1 coordinate 1,193,657,908, forward strand.
GGACTAACCATTCTTAAATCCTTCTGATTCAGTTCACTTTATAGGCTCAGTCGGATCCTGGTAGAAAAATGCATCCACAAAAGTATACTAGATTGTACCATGTTGTAGAACCTTCAGTCAACGAGACCTAAGCATACCATCTGGGAATGTACATGCTACAGTTAGCCATGATACACTTGTCCATGAATGCACCATTGGGTCAAAATAACGGAGTCCCCCAAGACTCCATCCTCTCACCAATCCTTTTTAACCTGGAGCCTCTGGGCACTCTTCTCAACAATCCCAATATAGCCATTGACTAATATGCAGACGATTCTCAGTTGTACATGAAAGTAAATTGTGTGCAGGAGATCATTTGTCTCCTCGATTACCTAGCAAAATCCAATCCTGGATGTCGACTGCCTACCTCAAACTAAACCCATCCAAGACTGAATTCATCCTCATTGTCTGCCCGCTAACAAATGACTTGTCCATCAATTGCTCAATTATATGATCCTAGAAGGAGTTGATCCACAACTCTCAGACTCAGCACAATCTTTAGGCATCACCATTGACAGCAATCTGTCCTTCCAGAAACTCATAGCCAAGAAGGCCCAAATAGCCTGGCACAGAATCTCTACCCTTCTAAAAATCAAACCCTCCATCCCTCCTTATTACAGGAGCATGGAAATTGGACTGAATTACCCCCATCATACGCAAACTACACTGGCTTCCACTTAAAGCCAGGATTCTTTTGAAGACTGCATGCATCATCTACAAAGCAGTCACAAGTAGCACTCCAGTTTACCTGGTGGCTAATCTCAACATATCTGGTGGCACATGATCCTCATGCAGCAAATCAACCAACAGGCTTGAATCACAACTCCTCCAGAAAGAGAGGATCTGCAAACGATGCTTCTCTTGTCATGCACCCACCCTCTCGAACTTGAACCCGGTGTTGACTCAGAATGCCCCCACAATTCTCCAATTTCACAAATCTCTGAAAACATGGCTCTTTCAACAACACCGCACTAAGCACTATTTCCAATGGATGCACATACCGACTCACAGACCTCACAGTACTGCACTACTGTTAAAAGATGCCAGCCCAAACTCTGTCCCCACACTCTGTACAGCGCTCCTCTGCTCTCGAGCTGGGTCTGTGCTTTAAACAATAACATAACATAAAAATAATCATCCTATAGGATAAAGGTTAGGACAAGTACTGCAAATAACTTGAACTAGAACCCCTCATGCAATTGGGGCAAAGAAACTATTACTACAGGAAATGCTATACAGTTGTTTCACATTGGAGTAACCCACAATCATTCAGACACTACAGACAGATTATGCTTTATTTTTACATCAAATTTGTAAGTCATAGTTGAATAGATATTTATATAAAAAACAATCATGGATTAGCCACAATTAGTTTAAATAAAAATGTGCCATTATCATTCAATTCATTTTATAATCAATTTAGCACAAAGTTCAATACATATTTATTTTATTGGTGTTTGTAAAATTGCCTTTAACAAACAAAAATAGAATACAGATGAAAAGGTTATAAAATTCAATTCATAACAATTAAACAATAAAACTATTTTACAAAAGCCATCAAGCACACAAAACAAACTTGTTAATTAAAACCATAACACAATTACATCAACACAATACTAATTTGTGATATTATTTATACTCTTATGATAAAAAGGAGAAAGAGACATGATCCTCATAAAAACAGTAGTTCCAATATTTCAAAATACAATTTCAAGGAGTTTATGAAGCCTACCACTGCTAGAACAGTTAATGTGGTTCTGCCGGTCAAAAATTCATTCCACAAGATCTCTCTTCCCAATGATGTTTGGACATTTTGAATTTTCTAAAATATAATGTTTGCTTCCCCAGAAGTGCACGACACATGATCAACAAGTGGCTGAGGTCCTCCTCCGCCTTGTGAGGCGCACCATATCTACAGTTAGGAGATTCTACTGGACAGCAACCATATTGTATAGTTATTTGCATGGACTAAATTCCAATGGAATTTCAGAGATAACCTCCTAACTCTATGAATCGGATAGATCGACAAAGGGGCTATAACTCTGCATTTTTTATGGTCTGTCACCAGATGGTCTAGCTATTTACAAGCGTGCATTTTATCCATGGTGGGAATCCAATCACATTGATATAAAGTGGATTTCACTTCATGCAGATTCATTATCAGGTCATCATCTATCAGTTTAATTTCCATCAACAGATTTACACAATGACTAACCAATTCCTTCAGGGGTTGCTGTTACCCCTCTATTAACATCTTGGTCAAATACATATATAAAGACTCAGAAGCTGGACTGATAATCTTCCTATACAGATTTAAGAGTCTCCAGTTAGCTCTACTAGTTAATGGATTAGTCCCAAGTTCTTATTGGATTGCCACCAATGGCACATAGGTCTGGTTACTAAGTACGCAACACAAACAATTACTCTCCAATGTATGTAGAATTTCAAGCACCCAAGAGAAATGAATCTCAATCCCATATAAAAAATTGGGAATAACTTTACCTTCAAAGAATTTTAATACAGGGATTATTGGGAATCTACCAAATCGAGCATCTATCCGAGTTGTTTGGTTGGCCAATGCAGACACACTTGCTTGCAAACCAATCTCTAATTTGGGATTTACGTGGTTTGGAAATAATAGGGAAACCAAGTTCTCTTTCCAGTGGTTCATCTTGGACAAACAATTTGAAGGTGGCCAAGTGCTTTATTAAACTGATGTGCATATCTTTTGTTTTGCTGGAGTTAATTTTAAGGGAGTGGCCGATTACAAAAGTATGAAAAGCAGTTAAAAGTCATTTTAGTCCAATCTCTGTACAATCAAATATGAAATAATCAGCCTAACTCAGCCATGTCACTTTTAAAGTAGGCAAGGCTAAAGCTATGGGCATTAAATACTCAAATATACCAGACATATATAAATTAAAAAGACAGGGGACAAGGACGCACCCCTGTCTAACGCCCCTAGATGTTGGCATCTTAGTTGTCACGCCTCCTTCATATTGTCTACAAAAAGACGGTAAACCACTAGAGTGTTGAGTTACCCAATCCTTTTCAGATACTGGATTGGTTTGTGCACTAGATTGCATGTTGGGTTTGTCATTTATAATCCTCCAAAATGCTGTTGAATATTTATTTTCCAACACTACCAGCATGTTTTCAGAATCTTTTTCATGTAGCAGTAATCTATGACTCCTAAACCTAATTTTTTATAATACAACTTAACTTTTTTGATTTCAAGAATGGTGAATGACAGAGGCAGATGCTTACATGTGGTTCCATTATTCCCACGAAACTGTCCCATATAGAACCAAGACATTTGTCAAAAATTGCTCAGATGCATCAACTGAGGAGGTGTCTATTTTCCACTTTTACAAGGGATCACCTAGACAGAGGGCAACTTCTTCATTGGCCTGTTTGATATTTGATGGGTTCCACAAGATTCTATTGCCTGAGGAGTTGACTGAGATCTCACTAGGCCCATCTAGGCCATCACATGCTACCCAAAAGTCAATCTCCATAATCAACATGCAATGTTCACTTAAAATGGTGGGTTGAATGCTCAAGAAATTGCATCTATTAATCATCCATTCGGGCAAGAAATATATGATCTATAGTGGAGAACTGAGTGTTATTACTCCACTTATATTTATCATGAATATCACCAGGTGCGGAGCCGTTTAACATTTGTAGCCTTAGGGCACAAAGTGTTCCTAACCATTTGAGACTGTTACCCACCCCCACATTAGATCTACCCAGCCCGGGCAAAGCAGTTGTCTGTAAATCAAAGTCTATACACTGGATGTCCAATTCACCCAATATTATTGGTGAACCACCTCTTACTCCAATTCACCAGTCATTTAAAAAAGTGGTTAGCTTATCTAATGCTGCATCTCGCTCAGTAATCCCCTTATGCCAATACACATTTATAAACAGGAGGTCATACTTTATTGTTCTTTCATATATAAGAACGAAGGAAGCCAAGAAACCCCTTGATACCTCTGTCACGCTGAACATTTCTTACCCTGGACATGATTTAATTAGTGCGAGTAGGCCTCCCGACGGACGGCCCATAAACCCTTCTGGGCAGCATGAAAATGGGATGCATAACGGTCAAACAAGGGTTTCTTAGTTGGCCAAATTTCCTATAAACAAATTAGGTGGCATGTTTTAAACTACTTTCCCACTTCACAATTGGTTATCAAATTGCAATGTCCGCTTGTATTCCAGGACAGAAGTGTGAGATCATTCATTGCTGTCTTTGTGGTTTTAAGCTACGACTGAATCCCCTATCCAGCCAGCAGGAAAGCTCCCAGTAGCCAAGACCAATCTTCATTCCGTCCCACAAAAGCAAGATTAGTTTTAGAAAAACAAACTCCTCTACCACCAGTTCCACTACAGTCTGTTGAAACCAAAATCTCACGCGGCAAGAGAGCCACTACACTACCTAATTCTGTGAGCCTATTACAATTTTCCACATACATCGAAGCATCGAAGTGCATGACGTTCTTTCATAATAATATCTGTAACTACTTTTGAGTTAATGTATATACCAGCACGATCATTCTGGTGTAGATTGATGAAATCCACTCTCTTAATGTCCAATGATGACAGGGCCTGAACTTCACCCATAAGTTTCATGACGTTAGAATGTCATGATTCTCAAGTGATAGACTTTCTACCAGGAATTTGAATGGACCTCTTCCCAACACAAAGGGGCCACCCCGGCTCCTATTGAATTGTTCATCAGAGCCTGATTTTGCTCCCAGGAGGGTAGATTCCCAATCATGCACTCACTGCTGTCCTTTGGAACTTTTCAAGATACTAACAGTCCCTCTTTGGTTCTGTTTTGAACTGATTGAACTGATTGAAAAGAACCCATGTCATTTGGGGGTTTTGATGCATTTGTGGTTGTTCCCCAGATTCATCCTGATGCACACTGATAATATCTTCTTTATCTATTTCATCTTCCAACACAATTACTGCGCCCACTCTCATGATTTATGAAGTTCCGATCTCTGCCGCACTCCCACCATTGTTTAGGCAAAGTGCACTTGGAGATGACCTTCCAATTACTGTGATGATAGGTTCCAGGTCTCTGACCTGATTGTCAGACTCATCAAAAGATGGGGCACTAGTGGGAAGTTGCCATGAGTGCACTCCTTCAGGTGCTCTCCCCACCATTCTCTCTTGTAGTCTATTGCTCCCCTTTCGAGCATACATTTGGGGCCCTGACATTCACGAGTCTTCTCACTCATTTAGTTTATTTTGTACCCCAATATGCTCAAATTTGAAAATAGTGATTCTAGAAGGGAAGCAAGGATTTGAGACTCTCTGTTCAAACCATCGTATAAGGACACTGTTAGGCAGAATCACATGCAGTACCCTTTGGGAACACTACACACAATTAACACTACAAGTGTAAGTACAATTTCACCTTTGGTACAAACCTGTACTACACAGTAATGTGGTAGCAGTAGCTGAGCAGCCAGGCCTAGATCAAGAGTAAAGTGAGCAGTAGAAGAGGTCACAAAAAGGGTTAGCAATCACAGTGGTTCAAACAAACACTTATTCAAGGTTTCTTGGTAAAAAAAAATATACATTTATTTACACAGTCGGATGGAAAACATTCCACTAGCAAGAGCAGCTAAATATCACAATCTAATATACTACAATACACAGCCAATCAGTTCCTGAAAAAGTTCAGCTCTTCTGAAGTGGGAGCAAAATGGCACTTCAGTTACATTAAAAAGGGGTATATAGACCAGGTTTGTTTGTTTGTTTATTTTATTTAGTATAGCGCTCCAGACCCAGGGGTAAATGGATGCTTAAGGACAAGTTACAAGAAATACAGTAGAAAAAACAGCTGTACAATTATGGCGGAGAAATGCCATATATGGTGTGTACAGGCAGGAAATAGTAAACATATCAAAGTATGTACAATATATACAAAAAGTACTGAGCTTAGTCTATCTGAGGTTTACCCTCTCCAGGAGCCAACTAATGACTAATTTTCTGAACAATTGGAAGGATTTTGCTAGTTTAATATTCGGTGGTAGGGTGTTCCAGAGTTGAGGGGCGAGAACCGTGAAGCTTGAGCCTCCCGCTCTTTTGGCTGTGAATCTGGGCACGATGAGGCTGAGAATATTGGATGATCTAGTGACTCTTATGTTAGGTTTGAGAGTAAGATTGTTGGTCAGGTACTGTGGGGCTAGGTGGTTAAGGCTTTGTAGGTGAGGCAGAGGGTTTTTAGGTCAATTTTCTGCTGGATGGATAACCATTCACAAGATATTCTTGTGTGGGAGATATGCTCTCTCTTGGGAATATTTAGTGCTGCTCTCAACGCGTTATTTTGTAGGATCTGAAGTTGCTTGATTATAGCTAGGTTGGCACCGAGATAAAGGCTATTACAGTAGTCAAGCTTTGATTGTATGAGGGCCCTCGCCAGAATGAGGCAGCTGTTTGTAGATAGAAAGGGTCTACAGGCCCTGATTAGTTTTCCCGTGTATGCGGTGGCTGATACAGTCATATTGACTTGTTTGGCAAGGTTGGTATTGGCATCGAGGTAGAAGCCTAACGTTTTCACATTTTTCACAACTGGGATGATGTTGCCATCTATGGTGAAATTCGAATATTCAGGGCTGAGTTTCTGTAGATTATTAGGGGACCCGACCAGGAGGAGTTCGGTCTTCTCATCATTCAGGCAGAGACCGTGTGAGGCCATCCATGCCTGAATGATGGAGAAGATTTTGTTAATCCTGGCGGTGTCAATGTTGTAGTTGCCAGAGATGGTGAGGAGTATGGTAGGTTAAGATAATAAGAGCACAAATACTTTCAGATGGAGGGCAAATAGTTTCAGTTCACTGCAACCAGCAATTCAATTCAATAGGCCTGGGACAAAGTCAATGGTTCAGAGTCTTGGATAGGATAGCACAGTTCTGGCAGTAAACGGTTAAGTCTTTGCCACGTTTTTTAGAAGTAGTTGGTCAGACGAAAAGTTATGTCGGATTAGAGACGGACAAGCCTCCGAAGTTGGGAAAGTTTCACAAACTTTCTCCGCGGCAGAAAGGATTTCCTGACCGCGTTTGCACAGTACCTTTGAATAGAAGAAGAGCAGTAGCTGAGGCAGTTGTTCCTGGCAGTTCCGCAGATTTCGCTGTTCCTGCACTTCAGTCATGGGGACAAGAAGAAGGACGTTGTGAGGTTCCTGCACTGCCCAGGGAAGAGGCCACAAGCTTGGCTAAACGTCGGTTTAAGGTATGAGTGCCTTAAAGACCACAAACTGGTATCCTTCTCACTGGCTATTCAGTTTTCATCAGCACTCTGAAAAAAATTCGACCATTATAGAGACGGTGTCCAGGTGACTTGCGAGTTGGTTGTTCCCACCAAACTCAAGGAAAGAGGTTATCCTTGAAGGACTTCTCTGTCGATGGAGTTCCAGGCAATTCGGACCTGCAGCAGGGCTTCACCGGTGGACCAGGAGTTGCAGCAGTCGTCTTCCTTCAGCTCGTCTTCGGTTCTTCCATTCATCCCAGCCTAGCTGTCACTGACCCAGCAGGGTGGCTGTCCGGCCAATCACACCAGAGTGCATTCAGGTCTCCTAGGAGACTTAGCATAGGGAGTTTCGGGCACCTCCATCACATCCTGTCCACCCCCTGACACTAAGGCGCCAGAGAAGGTCTTCAGCACTGAAGCCCGCCAAAGGACGACAAACAAAGGGACCATACCTGGTTTGGCATGCAGAGTTAAACACAAGAAGGACCTTTCCAAAAAGAAACGGCAAAAAAGATCAAAGTCTGTCTTTTCACATAGGTCTGGGGCGCCATATTGGAAAACATGGCTGACCCGATTTTTAACTACCGGTGTTCGCGGTTGGGAAAAATCATGGTAGTTTGTTTTAAACCACTGCCACCAGCCATTTCAAGAGGGAAAGGGTAACATTTGACTGTTACATGAGTGTTTAGACTCAGGGGATGCTAGGCAGCCCCTCCAGCACTCTATAGGAAGATAGTCTGTGCTGGATCTGTAAATTTAAAAAGACTAGTAAAGTCAATTTCACTTTACATGCTCTGGGAGACAGTAGTCAGTCCCAGAGAAGGTATTTAAACCTGGGGAAGTCTGAAAGACATCCCTGTGCCACTGCACTGAAGGTGCTGTGTGACACACAAAAAAGATGATGACTATGGAGTTGTTTTAAAACTCCATATCCAAAGAACACAAAAGTAAAAGACAAATCAAAATAAAAAGTTTGAAGTCCCAAAACATAGCAAAAGAGCCAGAGGACTCACAGGTAGAGGGCATTTAGCACTTGGGTGAGAATTCTACCTAACAGATACTAATACACCAGGGACCTGATTAATCTCAGTTAATAGGGCCTCCTTGCCATCGATTAAATGTTTACATATTTTCGTGTCCACCCTTTTGAGCTAGGTGGACAAATGTCTCAGTGGAACTGGAGCCGGTGTGGATGTACATGAGGTGATACTGGAATCTGAGCCATGTGTTGTCATATTCAAAAGACATTGAAAGTGTTCCAGGGAGTCTTCTTCAGACAAAGATACCTCATAGTCTGGAACACTCAGAAGTACTTCATCAGAAAGAGGGCTGGTGATAGATGCTTCTGTATGATTTGCTTCATTCAGTCTAGCTTTAGCCTTCGTGGAGGCGTTCCCATTCAAATTCCCCATTGCTTTTGCATTTGCATTACAGCTTTTCAGGAATGTTGGCGGTGGAGGGTTAAAAAATGATGTTATTTTTGAGTTGTTGGATGGACTGGCATTTGTATAAATCACGTGCTCTTTCACATTCCGTAATTCTTGGGTGTTTAAATTGTAGTGAATGTTTCCGCCATCATGCAAATGTTGTCGCCGCTAAGTAAGTTGTACATGCGGGGTGACATAGGATATCAAGTCTTCTGTATTGTTATGTGGGTGGTACATATATACCATATAGAATGGTAGGCATGCTATATGCTGATGACCTGGTTCTATTCGATCGGACCATTTCTGGTATTAAGTACATGCTCAATGAGCTGGCTACCTATGCTTTCCAGCTGGGTCTGACCATTAATTTGGAGGAAAAAAAGCATCATTTTGATTGCTGGAAACAGGGTAAGTAGGACTACCATAGACTGCTCCTTATCCGACTCCTACTTAGGCTTGGAGTTTGATACTCGGGCAGATTATGGGGGGATAATAGCCCATAAAAATAGGCGAGACAAGCTTCTCACTCTCCAAGAATGCAAGTTTGCCAGAGGACAGGCAGGTTACAGTATGACCGGAATTATTAAGCTTTACCAGTATTGCTTTTCCCCCGCAATTCTGTATGGCCTCGATGCCCTAGCTATTGAAGATCTTACCTGTTTGAATAGGCATGAAGACCATTATTGGCGCTCAGTATTGGGACTTGGACACTCCTCTTCTCCTCAAATTGGGATTAACATCACTGATGGGCATGGCTCTGCGGGCCAGGGGATGCCTTTATTTAAAATCTTGTGCTGACCCAGTGTGTGAGCTTCTTGCAGTACTTGGACAAAACCATGATTCTGAGAGAGTTTTGCGGGGCCTTAATTTTAGGTCATTGAATGACATGTTTTTCTCGGCGATTGAAATGTTTTATGCCCAAATTAGAGATAGATCTTATGTGCACCTGAACAAATCTTTAGCGGACAAAATTAACAAATGGGACTGGTGCGGGAACTACATTCATCTTAAAGGGGTGTGAGGTAGTGTTGCAGGTAATATATACATTGATAAAGGAAACCTCAGCCTTACCTACTTTTGTGTCCCGCACCAGATGTAAGACAGTTCCTATTGAGACTTCGTATAAACGACCTCCCTTTAATGGCGATGATGGGCCCCCGCCTAAAGGTGAGACTTGAAGATAGGCATTGTCGTATTTGTGGCATACTAGGAAAATGGGAGTCAGACATGTACTCACACAATGGGCCTCATTACGACCCTGCCGGTCCGGAAAGAACGGTGGCGGTAAAACCACTGCCACCGATGTTTCCAGACCGGCTGATTAAGAGTCCTGCAGGCGGGAGATGTCACTCCTGCCAGGTCTGACCGGCCGGATTTATACCACCCGCCTGCAGGCGCAAATGGAAACACCGGCTCCGTCATAGACGGAACCAGTGTTTCCATTGTCCCCATCCCCATGGAGTTGTAGGGGGCTACATGGGAATGGGGACTTACAGAATTCTGCCTCTAGAATTCCCTGGTCACCGGGGTCGTAATGCCCTGGTGATTCCGGGAATCACAGAGGTGGAATGGTAATACAGGTCCGGCGGTAGCCTGCCGGTCTTTCTGGCCCGGTTACTGCCGGACTCGTAATGAGGCCGAATGTGTTAACTTGGGGACCTTATACATGTGAATGATGTGCCATTTTGTCCACAATTACGAGGAGATTACTGCAGACTCGTTCTGGGCCTATTGCTTGAACTCGGACACTTTCTCTATGCAACTTGCCTTATTCAGGGTGTGGCAACACGTGAAAACGTTGCTTCCTGACTAAGGATGTAACTGCCGAAATGCAGAAACTAGCTAAATTTACTTATATGTCACACATTTTATTTTATTTTATCAAATTATTTGTGATGTTTTATCGTTTTTTTATCTGCCTGTTTAGGTAATCGTCATCATTGATTTAGCATATATGAAATGTGTATTTGTATTTTACATTCTGATGAAATTTGTGAACATGTATTGTATTAAATTTTATACGTTTAAGAGTTTGTAAAGATCAAATTTTGAACTATATCGCAATAAACATATTATTATTATTATTATTATTATTATTATTATTATTATTATTATTATTATACTAATCCATAAATTAGCCCATAGAATAATCTGTTAAAGAAATAATAAGAATTGGTAAACACTCTCCAGCAGGCTCCCAACACCCACTCACAGTTAAACTCATCCCCTCCAATTTAATCCAACATTTGTATTTTCCAGCTCTTGCACTTGTGCTGAACTAAATGTAACCACCAAGAATAGATGAAGTACTGCCAAGTTTGCTAGTTCAGTCACTTCTTTCCAATATTATTCAGTTATTGTTAGGGTCACCAATTGGGGTGGAATCAGTCGTACCGGCTCAAGCAGCGAACTGCGGCTAACTGCACCCTCTGTCCACTGCTCTCTGCTCTCACCACGCTCTCTGTCTGTAATTATATAGCAGCTGTAGCAGGCTAGGCTCCACAAACATACCAACAATTCAAAGGCAATTGAAGCAAGCCAGTCATGCACACTGTGGCTAACTGCACTCTCTGTCCAACGTGCTCTGCTCTGTGCAATGTCTGTAATAATACAGCAGCTGTAGGAGGGTCAGCAAGGCGAGCCTCCACAAACACAAACAGAAGGCACAGGCAATTGAAACAAACGACTCCTGCACACTGTGGCTAACTGCACTCTATGCCCACCGCTCTCCACTCTCACTGCGGTCCGTGTGGTGTCTGTAATTATATAGCAGCTGTAGCAGGGTCAGAGAGGAGAGGCTCCAAAAACACACCCACAAGGCAAAGGCAATTGAAACAAGAGACTCCTGCACACTGCGGCTAACTGCACTCTCTGTCCACTGCTCTGCACTCTCACTGTGCTCTGCGCGGTGTCTGTAATTATAGAGCAGCTGTAGCAGGGTCAGCAAGACGAGGCTCCACGAGCACACGCACAAGGTGAAGGCAATTGAAACAAGCGACTCCTTCACACTGTGGCTAACTGCACTCTCTGTTCACCATTCTGCTCTCTCACCATGCTCTGCAAAGTGTCTGAAATTATAGAGCAGCTGTAGCAAGGTCACCGATAAGAGGCTCCACCAACACACCCATGAGGCGAAGGCAATTGAAACAATACGCTCCTGCACACTGCGGCTAACTGCACTTTCTGTCCACTGCTCCCTGCTCTCACAATACATATTTTTGATTCAAGGATCTGAAAAAAAGACAATCTTGGTCCATTTATTCAGAAGCATTTACATCTCATTCGTCTCATTAACTCACAATTTGCAAAGAAAGCGCTGGTGCATTGGTACTGCATATTTTTCACCATATATATAATGTATGTCCCAATGTTCTTTCTCTAAATGTCTTCTAATCCACCATTTGTTTCAAATGAATTAAAGGTCTGTGTGATAGTAATAATACTGACCTGCAGGATTTGGTGTGGTGAATCTACATGGCTTTAGTTGGATACTGTTTTCATCACTGCCTCTTTAGTGTTCAGAACGGGCTGTCATGTGGCCTCTCTGTGCAATTCTATAAGAGGCATATCATGTCCTCGGGCGAGATACTGTAATCCATGACACACAGCTCCTCTGTGTGCTTGTTTGAATAAAGAGGGATGGGTGTCAGTATAACATCTGCCAACAAGAATGTATATAAAAGAATGCATGTAACTTATCAAGATGTGCTCTTGAGGACTGCCAGTGCAGCTGAGGCACCTCACAATGGTGAGTTTTTATTTTGGCACTGGCGGGTTACACTCCATCATCTTAAACATCTCAATATTATTTGTGATCATGAATGCTCATCTATCAGTCATAACCTTGACAAACCCTGCATATGCAAGAAACATGTTGGTCCATAAAAGTTTAAAACCTTCTCATTCTCTGCCACCCCTATTTATTTATGTATTTAATTATTGTTGGATTGGACGGACGTTATTAGGACCTTTCCTGGAATTTTTTTCTCTGCTGGTGCTGGACCGGACACGGACACGGCAGGATCAGGCTGTGTTCCTGATACACTCCTACGCTCCTCAGCATCTGCGGCGCTCAGTGATTAGTGCCGGCGCCGGTATCAGGAGTCCTTTCTACGCTTTATGCTGTGCCCTCAGTTGAGCAGAAGTGTGTGCCTGCTCAGAGAAGTACACGCTGGTTTGAATATAGCACACATAGCGCTCGGTACACCTGGTACACCTATTGAGAGGAAGAGCTTCAGAGCGTCGACCGTGGGGGTGAGGGCTGTGGGTCCTTTGACCTTTGACTCACCCGTTTCGCGTCCCTCTGTTCACTGATTTTTTTTTACATAAAAAAAATTATCTCAATTGTCTCACCTCTATCTTACCTCTATCTTACCTCTGGTTTGAGTGGCTAAAGACGAGTGATTTCCATTTTTTGCTGTCATTCTTCTCTCTCTTCACTGCTCTGAGGTGTGGAGCGGGTGACACGTTATTTATCAAAGTACAAGAATGTTGGCATCCCTGTATACTCTTTTTGACACAATAAACCATATCAAAGTCATACTTTGGCAGTTTCTCCCGCAACCCGTAACTGGGACCCCACACCCACACTTAAGCCTTATTACTATCTCACTGAGTGTGGAAGGGAGACTGTGGGCAGAGTGCCTTTGATCCCGACTTTACCCAAGAGAGATAGGCCCAATCTTTTGAGTATCCGTACATTGCACACTGCAAAATCAGCTCCAGCTCTAGCCATAAATTGATAACAAGGCTGGTGGAGTGTAGAGGAAGTGCTTTTGTTGGCCTACTTCGAATTTAGTGTACATTTTTTTTACCGTAAGTGCATTTGAATTTTTAAACTTGGCTGGTTCCTGTCTGTGACTCCAGGTCCCCAAGTCTCACACACGCCTCGGACACGTATGGAGGACGACTCGGACCATGTGATTGCTATGGCTGAATCCATTTCTGAGGACAACCACACTGTATTGGGGAATGGTGGGTGTGGGGGGGGAGCACAGCTAATATTACAGCTAACATGGAGGATGAAGGTAGCCTGTCTCAATCCCTACAACCCCCCCACCGACAGCCTTCAAGTGGCCTCCAGTCAGGAACGCACTTGACCCTACATTGATAATAACCAAGAAAACACTAACACACGAAAATACCCTCCAAAAGGAAGGGAGGGCATATGTGGAATAAATACCAGAGGCAGTAATGGAGCTATCTATCGACATTGACCTCACTGTATCTCCAGGTGAGGAAAAGAGCACCATTGGGCATGACCCCACAGCAGACAACAATGGACTTAATTTGGAAGAGGCTAAAACACCAGCAAGCCTCAACACTAGTAAGATTAATCCTATACCTCCCCCATTCACAGGAGTGACAGAAAATCACAAAGTAGGAGGGACTGCCTAACCATGTCAAGACACCCAGGATACCAAGGAGGAATATAGGGGCGCTACATTAACCTCATAATACACATTTGGCACAATGCCAAAAACCAACTACACAACCACTCAGTCCAAGATACTGTGGGAACTACCTGGAGACCCTGGGGAATCACACCCATCCTGTTGAAAGGGAACCAGCGTTTCCACTACTATCGGAAAGACGACAAACAAGGATGGGACTGGGGCCATGCTAAAAGCACCTTGAACGCTAAGGACAACGGCCTAATGCCTTCAGAAAGAGGTGGAAAGGGCAGAAAACGTTCACCCTGCCTGCTCCCGGGACTAAAGGCAGTTTGCCAGAAACACTCCTAGGGGCAGACACCATAATGGAGGGGGAGGCTGTTTTGGATAAAGAACCAAACTCAAGGGTTCAGCTTGCCACTGGATGCTCCAGTGGCCTCCCGGCACCTGCTTTGAAGCAGAAGGAACCAGTGACTACGGATCCTAGTGTAAAACAACATGCCTCAGCAGGCACAAAAATGGGTAACACACAGCGGGCAACATTATACTCGATACCAATAAATTCAACCACTGCAAACAAATGACAACAGACTGACTTGAATAAAGTAACACCTTACTCCGTCGACGAGGACCTACTGATGGGTTTAATACCTCCTCAGGTCAAGCAAAGTAAATACGAATTGAATAGTCAAGTACAATTTTTCATAAACTAATAACAGCCTTTTCTCTAATCATGGCACCTTTTATGAAGCGGATTGAAACTCAAAACGATCAGATAAGAGACCAAACCACAGTGATTGCAATCTTGCAGCAAAATGATCTTTGTAGAAGGATTCATTACGGCTATCCAAACAAAAATTGATAAAAACGAGGAACAAACTACTAACGTCTTGAAGAGTATTCTGGAGCCCGTAATTCGAGACAAAGAGAGAAGAAGATCAGAAAGATTCTTTTCACTTACACACCCACAACATCCGTTGGGAGGAGAGTCCTTGAATATGGATGACATCAACAAGCAAGGGCCTTGGGTAGGAGAAATTGAGACATCTAACAAATCAGCGAAAACATACACAACGGCATCGACACTCACAGAGTTAATGCCCCCTGTAACTATAGATTTCGCAGATACAGAGGCTAAAGGAACAAGTCAAACTCTAAGTCAACCTATGTCCGAAGAGACCCAAAACACTGTGTTGGTACCCCCGGTTGAAGAAAACAAAAAAACAACAAATGAACCCCACCCGCCCCCGAAGATCTTCAACATCTTTGATAAACTGGGTGAGGGCGACAAAGGGTTAGTAAAAAAGGCAGACTACCCACAGTCGAAGAGACTAGCTTTCCGGAAAAAACTTGAGGAAGCAAAAAAAGTACCGACAAAAAAGATGCCGGCTAAGATACAGCCAGCTAAGCCACAAATTGATGTGAGGAAAACTGGGGGAACGGTAGTGCCCATTAAGAACAGGACAAGATTAAATGCAAGCACTACTATTTGAAACATTCAGAGACTCGAAACTCCAGAGATGTTTGTTAGAGAGTCAAAGAAGCCTACTGTCAATGAAAGTGCGAAAGAGATCCCAGACGTGGACGCTCAAAAAACTCTAACACAATTACTGAATGCTCAAGGGCAGCATGATGACATCAATGCAGACTTACTAAACTTGTCTACTTATTCTGATGATTCAGAGTCAATATGCTCAATCGGGCCGGAAAATAAGTCACAGAACGGAGAACCTGACTCTAAACTCTCTGACAAGGAGGATGGAGAACAGGCTGAGGAACTGGAAGAGAAACCAGAGCAAAGCAACAAACAAGGGTCCATCACGAAAAAGACTCTAAAGGTCAGATTCTCAAAAGACTGTAGAATTGTTGAAACAGCCAACTTAACTAGTTGAAAAACTCCAAGTACTAGTGGCCAGTCAAATGAGAATCAGGACAAAACCATAACGGATGACCCTGGCCCAGAGCAATTGGTAATAGAAGAGTACAAAATCTGGAATCAGAACAGATACGGCAACTTGGAAAGGAAGGAGGAGGCTCAAAGACCGACTGGAAGATCTGTCACACAAGAAAGAGACAACATCAGAATAACTAGGTTGGCCGAGAACTGTGATAACAGGTCTCCCTCTTGTTTT
Source organism: Ambystoma mexicanum (assembly GCF_040938575.1). Taxonomy (NCBI): domain Eukaryota; kingdom Metazoa; phylum Chordata; class Amphibia; order Caudata; family Ambystomatidae; genus Ambystoma; species Ambystoma mexicanum. Next base: position 1,193,674,171 of record NC_090931.1, read on the forward strand.
CTGCTAGAAAGGGTCTTAAATATGAAAGACAACCTGACCCTCAACAGAACCAACATTATGAGACTCATTGGGTCAATTGAGAAATGTAAGAAAATACAATCGAGGGACATACTGTTAATTGAATCCCCAGAAGACAAGCACCTAGACAGAGCCCTGATCTACATATCGAATCACAGAACTAAAGACACTTTCATTAAAGAAGGCCACAGACTCCTCATAATGGGTTTTTGGTTAAAAGAAAGAGAAATACTGTCTCCCACATCAACATTTACATCCGAAGAGGATCGTCATCGCCCTACTAAACCGGTATACTTGGAGTCTACAAGCCTTAGAGGCAGGGAGGCTCATCCTGAGGAACCATTGACTAAGAAGCAGGCAATAGGAGACAGACAAGCCCCACGCTAGGCAGGACCAGATGATCTGGGAAGCGAATTGCCACCGTTTAAACAGCCCAGAGCGTCACATCCGGGTAGCCTAAGAGTAGATTGGAGCTGGCTTGCAAGCACATTGGCCAGGAAGTCATAATGCCAAAAGTGCTCAGAAATTGCCCTCTTCCACAACTTGACCATCTGTTCCTGGAATAACAGGGGATTCACACACTTATTTAGGGAAGGGGAACTCATAATTGAGAAATATGATATATTGTGCCCCCAGGAGACTTGGCTGAATGAGGAACCATCCCTGGAAGGATACAAAGTATTCCTGAACCCCGCTGTCAAAGGGAACCTCGGACAACCCATGGCTGGACTGATTACAGCATGGAAAAGAACAAACGGCTGGACCAAGCTCTGCACACAGAACCATACGCCACTGATTCAGTTTGTGTTGCAGTTGAAAAGGTACAATCAACACAACTGGCACCTCCTGATATGTAACACCTACTGGAATCCTGCGTCATCACTTGCAGCTAATTTTCAAGAGGCAGTTATGAATTACATCAACGAAGTTAGAATTATCTACAATAGCATTGGTTTTGGTATGTGGGGACTTGAATATGGAATGCTTTGACTCTAGGAACAAATTGACAACTAATCCACCAAGAGCTGCCACTTCGAAGATATTAAGGGGTATAAGTTGGAGAGAAGCTCTACAAAAAAGAAACATAAACTTGATGAATGGCAATATAAGGAGTGACATCCCACCGGAAGCAACCTGGAAAAGAGGTCCCCATACCAAATTCTTATAGTATATTTTCGCGTCAGAGAGACTTTTTGGCCAGATAAGTCACTTAGAAGTGATATGTAACAACAGTGACCATAATCTGTTGGAGATGGTGGGAAGTCAGTCCGAAGATACCGTTGGGCAGCTTTTCCATTCACAGAATACCGCCAACATTGAGGTCACACTGGGTCTTAACCGGTTAAGAATCTCTTCTACTGACATCAGTAAATGAACTACATCCTTGTTTAATGGCAAAAGCAGGCACGCTTCTGACAACACCATACCACCACTCCATTACCCATTAGCCTTGAAAATCTTTCAGGCCAAAGTCGGAAAAGGTTTAAAAAGTGTGGTTACAAGGAAACACATCTTCAACAAGGACATCTATGAAAAGAAAAAGTCTATCAAAAAACTATCTATGCAACTTAAAAAAGGTGTGCTCTCTGGTGTAAGAGAAAAGTTGAGAAAAGAGAAACAATCACTCAAAAACTGGTTGAAAATGCACCAATATCAGCTCTTGCAGGTAGACGGGAGTGAATGTTGGGCCTGATGGCCAATAAGAACATGGTCGAGATCTGGAAGCTGCTTAACTCTACAACGGTTCCACAAGATGCGATCCTTGAAAACTCAAAACCATCGTCAACATGAGAGAAACATTTTGTAGGTTTGTTCTCCAACAAGTTGGGGGAAGGACATGAAAAGGTTAGACTCTCCAACTTACCTTGGACTTTTGAATTCGATAGGGAGGAGATACTCACTCTAATATAAAAAGCAAGTGCATCAAGGGTGGCGGGGCCTGACTGCCTAACAAATGCTATACTGAAGCAACATCCAGAGCATTGGGCCGATTTCATGCTGTCTCTGTTTCAGGAAATTATAGCAACAAAGAAAATACCCATCTCTTCGACCAAGTCAACCGTGGTCCCGATTTACAAAAAGGGTAACAAGTCTGACCCTAACAACTACAGACCGATCGCCCTTTTGGACGTGGTAGGAAAGCTGTTCTCAGCAATGCTCCTGAAACATTTGAACACATGGTCCCAACAATCACACCACCAAGACCGGTGGCAATCCAGGTTTAAAAAAGGGACGGGAACTGCCCTAAACCTTTTCCTGATAAACTTGTTGAAATGCAGGGCAAAAACAACTAAGCAAAATAAGACCTACATAGCGTCCATAGACTTTGCACACACATTCGACTCAATAAACAGGAAAATTCTATGGGAAAAACTGTCAAAATGGGGCTGTCCGATAGATTTGAGGGAAGTACTGGAACTCCTGCACTCTGGAACAACATTAAGAATATGATTGGATAGGGCAGGAACTCTGTCGAGTGAAATTGGAACATCATCGGGGCTAAAACAGGGAGTGAGATGTGTCTGCCCAAGGATTGCAGGTATTCAAGTAGGAAGATTACTCTACGCTGATGACCTCCTAATCATGGACCAAACTGAAGTGGGTCTGCAAAGACAGCTGAATGCCTTGTCTAAATACATGGGTGCCAACTCACTAACCATCAACCCTAAGAAATCCAAAATCATGCTTATAGGAGAAGCAAATAGGGCCTGAAGAACGAAAAGAAGCTGGAGTCTCCAAGGGGTAAAAATACCTGAGGTTACATCAATGCAGTATTTGGGGTTAACAGTGAATACTAGTATGGTAGACTCATATGGGGTAATGGCCGTGAAGTCAAAGCTAAGAACCTAGCAACCCAGGCTAGAATAAGCAATCGTAAATACGGCAAACTTACCCTAATACCCATCATTAACTTCTATAAACTGAAGGTGACTCCCATTTTGACATATGGCTCTGAAACTCAGCTACAACTTGCAGGCTCTCTGTGGCGGCAGGTTGAGGGAGCATTTTGGCGACGTGTTCTGAATATGCCTAGCTGACCCCTGGTAGAAGTGATCAGGAGATAAATGGGAATGGTGTCACTGTACACCATCATGGTCTGGAGATCACTGTCACTGTTGAGGAAATGTTTACAACCGTCAGGCGAATGAGGGTACAAAGTCCGACATAAGGCCATTTATTCAAACAGTGAGAAGTCTCTAACTGAATGGAGATCTACCTGTGTGGAGATACTAAAAAGTCTAGCATTGAGTGAAGAGCTTCTATTGGAAAATCCTGATTACGTCAAGAAGAAACTTTACGACTAGGACTGGATAGATAGATACAGGTGAACGGATTCGGAGCATGAAAAGTGGTGGAGTGATAACGAAAGATACTAGGAAATGAAGCCAAGTTCCAAGATACTTGACAAAATTCCCCTCTCCCACTTTGAGACAATATTTCATGAAGTTCCATTTTAACCTGTATCCAACAAATGAAGTTCTTGAGAGACCTAAAGTAGTCTCAATGCGAAATTACATGTGTCGGCTCTGTAAGGGCGTGCTCGAAACCCTTGAACAACTAACTACTGAATGTGAGTCATTGAAGGACTTAAGAACAACGTACTTGGGACATTTTTTTCAAAATTCAACAACAACATCCCCCAACTCACTTTGGGCTAACTTGTGTCAAGGGAGGAGAAACACAGAGATTCTAGCCTTGTTGGCCTTCGTCAAAAAAATCTTTGAGAAACTGATGGAAGAAGACGAAAGGAAGAGATCTACTGAGACGAGTGGAAAAAACTGATGAAGAATGGAGCTTTTATTAGACTTTTGGGAAGGGGTCTGGGGATTGTATGTATTCTCTTTATTCTCTCTTTTTTTCTCTTTCTCTTCTTCCTGTCCCTATATACTTTTTATCGGATTTTACATATCTCATCTTGCCAGCAATTCAATGGAAGTTTGTTTTCTTTTAGTAAATAGCATAACAAAGTTTAAATGTAAACTATAAATATGCTAATACAAAAATAAAAATAAAAATGAGTGTTGGATTGCAGGGTGCCAGTCACAAGAGATGAAGGGAGGGAAATTAGACAAAGACAAGGGACCTCAAACATATAAAATGTCATAAAAAGTTTGTATTGCGCTTTAAAGAGTACATGTGCAATAGCACAGATACAGGGAGCTAGAAGGACATGCTGCAGACAAGTGTAGATATCAAGTTCCGAAAAGACAGTGCTTGACAGACACAGGAGACCCGGGAGGGGTCCTCTGATATTATGGCCTGTAACAAGTGCTGCCAACCACAAAATTGCAGGTCTCGGAAAAAGCATTATTTGCTTGCATGCAATGAAATAGGAGGAAAGGAGTGGGGTCCCCTATCAGTTCTGGGATACCTGGCAGTTCTGATCATCCTGGGGGGCAGGGCCTGTTCTCCATATGCTACAGGCTGGTGCATTTGTGGCGGTACTCCTGTTTCAAAAGTGGGCCTTCAGCGCCTTTCTGAATTTCAAGTTGCTGTCATCTGTTTTGATGTTTGGAGGGCATTTTGTACAAATGGATCCATCCACTGAGCTTATCGAACAGAGTCCTAACATCTTATTTTTGAAGGTTGTGAGGATATTTGTCCACCATTGTGGATCTTCATTCTCTCAGAAGAATTCATGGATTGACAGTGTCTAAAACAGTTGAAAGTTCAAACAGAAACAGGACAGCTGCGAGTATTGTCAACTAAAGTTGAAAGAACATTTTTATCATGAAGAGCAGGGCCGTTTCAGTATTGTCGTATTGGCAGAAACCAGATTGGTTACAATGCAGGAGATCCATTGATTCAGTGAATCTTCAGAGTTGCTGTACTGCTACCTTATACAATAGTTTACCAATCAAGAGGATTTTCATGATAGGAAAGAAGTTGCCAAAAATGTAAATCTGCAGAAGGTTTTTTCAGCAGTGAGAAATAGTGGCAATCTTCTATCTTCCCCATAGTTGAGGGAGCTCCTGACCAGAGATGTGAGGGCTAAAGGCAACAGCAGTTATTTATTCCTTGCTGTAAGTAGCAGCCGAAGTGAAGGTCTGCTCGAATATGCAATGCTATTTGCCACAGTCATGCTGAAGTCTACCTGGGAAATTGGTTTACATGAACTGAAGGTGCTGTTGCAGGACTTCATTGTAGCCATAGTTGTCAAATTTGGGCTGAGTAGCAATATGATTAGTTATTTCAACCATGTCCTCCTAGAGGAAGGTAATCGGTGCATCTGTGCGTTGCTGGGAGGTTAGAGTAATTGAACTGCATTGCATTAGTAAGCAAAGCTTTTTCACAGTGTTAACATTCTCAATGGATTTGTAATATCCTATATTAAGTCAATCTGGCAGTGCATTTTTCTTGCTTATAAGGCCTTAATGGTGACATCCTTGGTGTTATAGGCATGATGATTTTCCATTTACGTCTTTCCTTTTTGATATTTGGTGCAGGTTTTGAGGTGGCACTTTGGACGAGGGCCAGTTCATCATCATACCACTTCTGACTGGATTTCTTAGGTGACTTTGCTGTTTAGAGGATATCAGTGGCCAGAGTGGCCAGTACTTTGAATGTAATTTTCAATGTTTTTCAGTATAGCTTTATGGAATATTTAATTGCCAGTCAATGAGGGGCAGGATCCCTTGAATTTAAAGGGTATGACCAGTTTCATAACTCTTACTGAGAGAAGGCACTGCAGACAGAAGTGGGAGTCTTGATGGTCATGCTGATACTAAGCAGGTTGGTCGAAGTCAGACGGTGCTTTGACCATGGGAGAGAGGCCACTCTATTGTAAGAGAGAGAAAGGTTGTTGGAATCTGAAGTGTGTCCATCATTGTGAGTGGCAGGTGTGGGCAAGAGCTAAATATTCAAGTTGTTAACAGGAGGAAGGAGTATTAGTGGAGGGTCAGTCCAACCAAATGTTCAGGCCACATGTGCTTATGATTTAATCTATGATGGTTGGTTTGCTAGTAGCAAAATCAGCCTATTGTTTGCACATTGCATATCAAGGTGGTCTAAAGATGATCAATATGAACAAATAGTGTTCGGGGAACTCCACTAAATTGAGGTAGGCCAGTGGGTGAGTGCTACACCCCCTACATTTTCTCTCACTGGGTGCATTGTTCCGTTCTTGCTAAAGATTGTAAACTGAGGGGAAAGGATGATGTCTAAGAGGTTTGTACATTTAGCTGTAAACCATGCTTTTAATGGTGAGGATATCAATGTCCAGGTCTTCGAGTAAATCATGGATTTTATTTCAGAACTGGTACTCAGCATACTAATTTTTAAGGTCTTTTTGGGCATGATAGATTTCACATGAGAGAGAGGGATCATCAGGGAGGATGTATCATGGTTTTCCCCAGAGTCAGTGTGAGTGACACTGCTGGGTTTTAATGTTTACTGAGTCTAGGCACTAAAGGGGGCAAAAACTGTCAACAGTGACTATTAGGGAGGAGATAATATACTCAACAATCTTTTTGTATGATTACCTTGCCCCATGATGGTGCCATTACTGTACATGTTACATAGTAGCCTACTGTCAAGAGATCCTTGAAGCTGTATGAACATTCATTTCCTTGGAAGAAAGGCTTACGTAGGTGTATGTGATGGCCAGTCCCTGGTTGTGCTCCTTAGTGAACGGTATTCTAGCGGCTTTGGAATGTGTCCATGATGACTGAAGCACGCAGCAGCTCTATTAAGAGTAGAGAAGAAAAGGTGTGCCTTGGGGTGAAAGGATACTAAGAATGGGAGCTGCTGAAAGCTCCTATTTCATTCACATGAGTTTAAATCATTAATGCCAAATAAACAGAAATTAACACACATAACCAATAGAAAACGTTAGTTCCTAAGTACGCAAGGCGATTATGATCCATAGGCACATATAAACTGACAAAGAATGGAGTATGTGGAAAGGATTATATCAAAAGGATACAGGTGTGTACATTTCAGAATTGTAAGGGATATGAAACAAGGCGACATTAAAGGTAGGTTAACGTCCTAAATAGGGCCTTAAACATGGGGGACTAATAGTCTAACAGAAAGAAAGTCACTCTAAACCCATATGCATATAAGACATTATTTAATCAACTGAAAAGTGGAAGATAGGAGGCCGGAGCTGCAGGCATTCTACTGTTATAGGTATAGCAGACAAACAGAGGCAGGGTATCCTGGGACTGAATGAGAAAGAGGTAGTGTTCTTTAGAAGGGCCGGCTGTGTGAGCCAGAGTCTGGGCTAAGTGTGAGGCAGGAAGTGAGGGAAGGTGGGGGTGAGGTGGCAGGCTATCTTGAAAAACATAAGGAAGAAACAGGAGGACAAGGGAGAAGCAAGACGTCATCCTTGTCCATGTGCTGATGGGAGAGATAGGCAGGAATATACCCTGGGAGGTTCTATAGGGCCAGACTGCAAAAGTTAGAGGATTAAGAGAAGGAAGATGCAGGAGTGGCATGGATTGTAAAAGAGAACCAGAGATTTAATGCAGCATGGAAGATTTGATGCAGCATGCAAGAAAAGAAAAGCGAGAATTGTTAGTAGATTTGGGAGGAGAAGCAGAACGGGGCAGTGCAAGAAGGAACCATGTGGGAGCGAATGGGCAAACCCATGTGGGTACAACCCCGAGAAGCCAGAACAACAGAGCAGGGGTCAGATGACCAGCCGAGGAAAGGAAACTTATACTTGTCCGACCAAGAGAAGGGAAGTGAGCACAGGGAGAGGCACAGAAGAAGAGATTGAGACTGGAGTGTGAGACTATCACCTGATTTCTATAGCTTTTGAAGAGAAGGAGATACTAAGGGTAATGTCTGGACTAGACGGTAGGATGCCAAAGAGGGCAGAGTCAAGCGAACAGACGAGATATGCAAGAAACATGATGAGGGAGTTTGGGATGGAGTAAAAATGGATAAGATGCCACACAAAGGGTTAGAAGGTATGACACCCAGAGGGAGAGGGTTGATTGATGTAAGGGGGCCAAGTTAATGTAGGAGGGGAGAAAGCAGTGGAGAAGCAACAGTGATATATAACATAGAGAGAGGCTGAACAAATATGTGAAAAGCCAGGCAGAGTGGTGTGGAGGATCATCTCAGCTAAGAGGCCTTTCCCTTTCCAAATATCCCAGTGAGGAATCTACTCAATCCAACAGGTCAAAGTGCAAGTTGGTCACCTAGGCCTCACATCGACCAATCAGTTGCAGATATGTACTCCAAGAGTTGAGGTATGATCTTAAGACATACAATAAGCTCACCTTGAGCCTCTATGGGTGATGTTAGGCAGAATTATATGCAGTACCCTTTGGGAACACCACACACAATTAAGACCACAAGTGACAGTACAAATTCAACTTTGGTACAAGCCTGTACTACACAGTAAAAGTGGTAGCGATGGCTAAGCAGCCAGACTTATCTCAAGAACAAGTGAGCAGTATCAAATAGTTACACAAATGACAGAAATGACTATGATTCAAACAAACACTGACTCAAGGTTTCTGAGTAAAAAAATATACATTTATTGACACATCAGTTGTATAACATTTCACTAAAGTAAAGCAGTTGAAAAAATACATTACCAATACACCACACCACTCCCAATAGATTCTGGACAAGTTTAAAATCAAAATGAAGTATGAGCAAAATGGCACTCCAGCAAGTTAAAAAGGGAGGGAAAAACAAAGTTAGGCTAAAATTGAGCAGCACCAACAAGTAAGTAAGCAGGGCAATCTAGAAAGAGGAACTACAGTGATGGAATCAAATCACATAGGCTTAGGGCCAAAGTCAATAGGATAAAAGTATTTTGCTCAAGATCACACAGTTCAGGGTAGTTTGTGGCTAAGTCTTTGCCAAGAGTTCCTGACAAAGTTGGTTAGCAGAAAAGTTAGTTTAAAGAGAAGAGAAGGACAAGCCCTCAAGTTGTCGAAAGGTTTCACACACCATCACCGTGGATGAACGAAACGCACAACCGGATTTGCACAGTACCTTTAAATGTTGAAGAAGCTGTAGCTGAGGTGGACATTCCTGGTAGTTCCTGCAGGCTCACGGTTCCTGAAGCGACTGTTGTACTGACACGAAGTACGAAGACTGTAGGGTCCTGCACTATCCAGGGAAGAAACTGGCAGCAGAGCAAAGCAACAAATAAAAGGTGCGCTCCTTAAAACTCAAGCAGGGTCCGACCTTCCTGGCTATCTGGTCCACTGTAGCTCTGTACAGCGAATTTGACCAGAGGAGGGAGTCCTGGCTTGCAGTTTGGGCAAACTTGTTGGTCCCACCAGCTGAGGGGAAGAAGATTCCTGGAGGATCTTCTCTGTCGTTGGAGTTCGAGGATTCGGACCTGCAGCAGGGCTTCACCGGGTGGTTCAGTCATAGTAGGGATCCTCTTCCGTCAGCTCCTTGTCGGTTCTTTCGTTCCAGTGGCGACTCTGCCTTTCCAGACCGAAAGACCTGCTTTTTATGCAGTTTTCCCCCATTCACACAGCCTGGCTGTCAATCACACAGCAGGGAGGCTGTCCCGCCGGGACAGTCACCACAGCCAATCATTTCAGAGTGCGACATGGTCTCCAAGGAGACCCTGTGCAGGGAGTCCTAAACCCCTCCCTCACATCATGTCCCCCCCAGATAGACAGGTGCCTAAGGAGGGCTTCTCCCAGCTCACAATTACTGATAGAGGTCACACAATTCATGCAGTATATAAATATTCTAATCATTGCTCTCTCTCGCCTGTCCTGCTGAAATGACTACACATCCTGAATTCTATCAACACTAACCGGAGACTGCACCGCTAGTGCTGCTAAAGTTGCCCTTCCTAGCCAAAGGTGTCATTGGGGTAGGGCAGATACAGAAGTCAGGAAACAGTTGGGCTGGCCCAGAGTGAGGGGTGGTGGGAAGTCACCTTCTAGAGCAGGGGTCTCCAACCTTTACATCAGCTAGAGCTACTTGTAGTGGAGGCCAACTGTGGAGTTGGCCTCCACTAGCAGGCGACATCGGGGTGGGTATATTTATAAACCTCAGAATTTTTACCAATATTTTTTTACCACAATTATTTCCCACCTATAAACAGATGGAATAACATATGCCTTCACGATTATATTAAGAACTTCAAAAACCTCTTTGTTGCATTATTATTTATTAGTAGCTGTCTCAAAAAGACATATATTTGTTGGACCACCACACAAATATCTTGTAATTTGTGTGCCACTTCCTTTGCGTTTTATGCAAGCTTTCTAAATGCTAGGCACACTATTGTTTTCCAAATGTGCATTTCACACTTCCATAAAAAAATAAAAGTAATTTCCAAACTGAAAAATGCTGTTTTGAAAAAAATGTTGGTCAGACACCACACATACTCTTTTATTTGTGTGCCCCTCTGTGTTTTAGCACAGGTTATATTTATAAAGATGTTATATGCTTGTCAAACTGGTTATTCACAAATAAATGCTTCTGTTGTGCTGACAGCAGTTTTTAGGAAATCAAACTGTGGGTTCATGGGTGCCAACTTTTGATTTTCACTACAGCGGCATAAATATCCCCACCTCCGCCCTGAATATAAGCAAGCAACCAGCCCAACCCATACCATGGCCAAACACATTTTATAGCACTTTTTTGTACAAGGCATTAAAAATAGTCATACAATGAACAACCTGTAGTTTTAAATATGTAACATCTCAGCATCGGTCTGTCAACCTGCTGAGCTACCCTGGTAGGCTTCTACTGTACAGCATGTCTATGGATCGCTTAATGTACTAAAGGTGGGTGTACCTGTGTAATGGAAGTGATTTAAAGTGGAAATGTACAGTGTGGAGTTTGGAAAGAAGCCACATTGTTTAAATATTATTTTGAAAATGTCCAGGCGAGCGGCATGCTACTGTGATATTTTCATTGCGTGGTCACAATGATCCTGATCCTGCCCCAGCCCCGCCAACATTTCTGGCAAACAAGAGCAGCTTGCTTAAGCAAGACAGTGTCATGGGGGTGCAAAATGCCAACTGTAGTACTACAGGCGGCCTGCAGAAACAGAACGTGATACTGACATCTGTCAGTGAATTTACAAGCAGCTCTACATGGCACAGCAGCCAAGCTCCCCGCCAGCAATTGGGACAACTAAGGTTCGGATCCTGAACACGAGAATAGCAGCAAAACACACCATTAAATAATTTAATTTAAGAAAGTGTTTAATTTTCGGTATCTGCAGCGTGGGCGACTGAAGAGGCTCAGGCGAGCTACTAGTCGTCCGCGATCGACCGTTTGGCAACCTCTGTACTAGAGCATGGACAGCGATTAGCTGGAGGGTCATCTGACACTCAGTTCAGCTACAATCACTGCTGCTGGAGGGAACTGCACTAGCTGTGTCAAAGTTATTTGATCATTGTGCCACAGTCCAAGCAGTTTGGGCTGGACTGCACCTTTTGGGGTGGGACCAAGCCTGATTTGCATATGGTATTTCCCCATTTTTAATGTCTTGGCATGCAAAGAACAATGGCCTGGAGGGTTGCCCAGAGCAATGCCAGAGGTTAGGATTCATTCCAAACATTCCAGACAACACCTCGTTTGTTTTGCTACACATCGACGAGGTACCCAGTGCACTCCTACTTGGGTTACTCTGATGAACTCTCTTCTGTAGAGGTTGCATATCAGACCACCTACCTCCCCCTCAGCCCTACATCACCCCCTGCACCTCTGTGACTACCTGTCCTTGCTGCTACTTGAAGACATCACTCTCCTTCCAACTCAAAGGCAAGGTACTCACACATCATCTGCAGGTACTCTGCGAGGTACTCTGCCTCTACCACAGCTTCTTCCCGATTGATAGGCACATCCTCGTCCTCATACACCATCTCCAGCTTCTCATGTTGTGTCTCCTCCTCAATCACCATTGCCTCCTCATGCTACGTCTCCCCTTCCTCAACCACTGCCTCCCAACCTCATGCTTTGTCGCAATCTCATCTGCTGCTCTTCCTCAACCTCTGCCTAGCCCTGTAGGCTGACTGTCTCAATCTCTAACACAAACATTGCATAGCAGTTCCGCTCCTTCTCTTCTCTCCTAAATAAAAAGACATGTTGCCTAAGGTTCTAATGTGCAAAACATATATGTGTCTAAGGCAACGAAAGACCCTGTGTCAATGTGCAAATCACAAAACAAGTGACAAAGACAAAAAGTACTTGTATGATGAAAATGGTTTGCAAAAAAACACAAGCCACAATAAACGTGACTAACAACAGCACTGGAAGACTCTTCAAGTTCACACACAAAGGTTGTTCTACATGGACACGAAAGGAAAGGTGTTAGGGATTTTTTTTTTTAAATGCGTGGGTGACAAAATACTGAGTAAGGTACAAGAGGAACTCTTTTTTTAAAAACATTTTTTAAAGGAAGTATGGGTAAAAACGAAGTTTAGACATGGACCCTAAAGAACAAACACAAGTGGGCATAGAACAGGGATTACGAAACAGCAAAAGCACCACTGAGAAATGCCTCCAAAACACTCCAAGCCACTTCAGAATTCAATGAACCATCCCAAAACACTTTAAAAAACTACAGATTTGTGAGCTGGTCATGCCGTCTCCAAACAAAACAGCTAATGGAAGCAGGAAGCCATTTGGACCGTTTAAAGGCCTTCCGACCTGTTTAAGAATGGTTCAGACCTTCTGATTGGCTGGTTGAACTCCCACCTCGAATTGCAGACTTTGAAATTGAACAGTGGCCCTTAAACCTCCCAGGAGATCCGTAGCTAGGACTATTGGGAAATACCAAAGGAATCCTGTAGGGCAAATTTGGAGAAGTTTGAACACCCGCAGCACTTGTGAATACTAATGATTATACAAGACAATGATGCTAGACATCTCTGTAGGATTCATTTGGTTTATTGGGTGCCAACCTGTCTTTTAGTTCAGACTCAACATGTGTCAAAGGACTTTAATCTGGTCAAAATGATAAAAGCATACCTCCTGGCTTGGTTAAAAATAGTTTTGACACCCATGAACAAGGCAGAACTGATTCATTGCATCTACATTTTTTCATCTTTAACACTTAAACAAAACGTCTGCCCTTGCCCTATTGCTCAAATTTAAAAAGTCCTTCCACCGGTCATGGAAAGGAATGGGGCAGTGATGAATATATAATGTCTGTGCATTTTGTGTGTATCTTAATTATGTTTTTCTGTACGTTACATTGAAAAAACAATGTCTAAACTTGTAGCATTCTCACTTTGGACAATTATTTCTTGGTGGTGCATAATGCATTCCGGCAGCACAGTTCATTGTGATTTACCTGGTGCATGGGATTTGGGGACCGTCTGCAGGTGCTGGGCTCTTTTGCAGCTCAAAGTGTCCGTGATGGATTTGAAGTACAGATAACATTTTTTGGAGGCTTTCTTTTTCTCTGTTAACTCATTGTTCAGTCTCAAACATACATGACCACTAAACTTCAGATTACATCTAGAAACCTAGACCGTGAAATGCTCCTGATTCTTCAAAGCCCCAGCATGCAGAATACATAAGCAAACCGATAAAAGTAAAATAGTGAAAGGCCACTATATTTCAAGACAAAAGTATAATGTTCTACCATTTGAAAGAAAACACTGCTGGTCATTACCCACCGTGTAATGAATGATACTGGGCTAATCAGGGGGGCGATACTACACTGTTGCAGGCTCTTGAGTGCCCTAAATTAGCAAACAAAAGTAAAATAACAAAAGTATGCAAGTCAAATAAGTAGGTGGGGCAGAACTTACATTCAATACATGTTTATTTTAATTCATGAGGCTAGGACAGAGTAGGGCTCTATCTCACTAAACGTTATAATAGTTTATTTTGTGTGGTTTGATTTTCTGTGTTTTAATAAGAAACGTGGTCAGTAACTTAATAGATTTATACAATATATACACCAATGTGTGGACCCCTGAGTGATTCATTTGTATTGAATTTGTATTTGGGTATTTATATAGTACAAAGCTAGCTAGGACGCAACTGCGTTGTGTGCATGTTGCTAAGGGTAACATATGAGGTATAGGTAGAGTGACATGTGGAATGGGGTGCTCCGGCCATAGTTGTAGGATATGATGTAGGGACACCAGTAGCCTAGTTGGCCTCTCGGTATTGGATAAACTTCCAGTAAGTTCCAGTAAGTTCTTGAATTCCTTCCTGGACCACAAAAGCATTGGTGTAGTCCAGATTGCCACCATGGTTTTCAGTCAGTTAGACAGGGGTGTAGACCGGGAAGGCCTGTTTCCGTGTTTCCTTTCCTAGTGTGGAGTGTCCGTTTGTCTAAAGTCGAGCAACGGTTTGGCCCCTGTGGGACATGACATACCTTAGCTACAACGTTTTGCATCTAGGTAGTCAGGTGTGCAAGGGAAGAGTGCTGTATAAGTAAATAGTATTCTGGTAGGCATGGCAACACAGTACAGCCCCCTAAAGATGAGAGAAATGGGGCTAAATGTCTTGTTTATTATGATGATTCATGCTGCATGTGTTGGGAAGCCATAAGTGGGGCCAGGTGCATCACTGGAATGCCATTGAGGAGGGCATTTCACCCATCAATGTGTGTGATTGCCAGGGCTTGGACTGTGGTTCTAAAGTGCTCTGGAGGAAGCCATGGTTGTATCTTCCAGAGAAGGGTTAGCTGGTTAAAAGTGGTTTGAACCTGTTTGTTGATATGTTGTCAGAAGGAGATTGTGCTGTGTGAGGTTGGCATCATGGAAGGAGACCAAGGCAACAGATTGAAAGTTAAACATTCTTTTATTTAAACAATAAACCCCGAGCCGCGGGGGCATTACCAAGTCAGGTAATGCCCCGGGCCCATAGTTATAGAAGCTGCAGCGTTTCGGAACAGAAGAAAAAATGTCAAAGGAAATGGCCGCTGAGATGGGAAAACGGAGTCTGTTTTCCCTTTCCATGGCAGTCATCGGGAGCAAACGGGCTGGGGACAGAAGTGTTGCCAGCACGTTCGCTCACGAAAAGGAGAAATAAAAAGGTAAGTGTGGTTGGGTGAGCAGGGAGGGGATTGTGTGCTGGGGAGGAAAAAAAACAAAAAAAACTACTTACCTGAGTCCCCGGCAAGGGACGATGGCGGCCTCCAGCCGTGTGGAGGCTCAGAGCAGGGATGGCCCTGCTTTGAGCCTCTTCATTGGCTGAGGGGTTGCCAAGCCCCCCCGCCGGGAAGAAAGGAGTGGAATCCCAGCGGAGGGATTCCCGGCCTGGTAAAGCCTCGGCGAGGGCCAATCAGAATGGTTGTTACATTCTGGTTGACCCTCGCCAGGTAGTAATACCAAATAATGTGTAGGGACATCAACCATAACTTAAATAGTGCTCTCAACATAATGTTCTGAGCGAAATTCAGCTCTGGCTTATTATCCAGCCGTCTCTCCCAAATGTCAATAAGTTCACCACAGAGTTCAATTTCTCCTCACTTAGCATTAGATGAAATACAGTTTTGTAAAAGTCAAGATGCCCTTCCGCAAGTTCAACACAGTTCCAGGCCAAGACAGTTCCAGGACACTAAAACCTAGGGTTCCCTTCCCCAAGCTTAAGGTTAAAGGAAATAGTCTTGAAGTTTTTGTTTTTCAGCTGAACTTTCACGACTCAGGGTCCATTCCCCAAGTCAGATAGTTACCAATCTTTACTTTCTTGTTTTCACCACAGCAAACTTCCTTGCTGGCATAGAGAAGCTCTCTGGTCAAGGCACAGTTTCAGACCACATGGTCCACCCATTACAGGTCACCCAACCAGGTACTTAGCATTCGCTTTTCCATCAACCTTTGGTTCACAATTATTAGCTCCCTGGTCTTCGCCCAGTTTTAGACCACACAGTCCACCCATCACAGGTCACGCAACAAGGAGCTTTCAGGCTGCTTTCAAAGTTCCATATGTGATTCACCAAACAGTTTCATAAAATGCATCTTGACAACTTTATCACATTTGTTCCTTAAATACTTTGATTTATGTTTCTTGTTGGCTTTTAAGTCTGGTTCATCAATGGTGGTTCAGCTTATTTCATTGCATTAAAAAAAAAAATGGTTTAGAAATGTTGCCTTCATGCAATTCTTTTTTTTTTATTTTATTTTATTTTTGTTTGGCTGAAAAGGTTTCAACCTTTCAAAATATTATTCATTACAACATATACAATTAAATACTTTTTACATAGTTTACAAATGATGATAATCCTTCAGAAATGTACATAGATAGACATAGCAAGTTTAGCCAATATTAAAAGTAAGTTGTTCTTTGTTTTCACAAAAATGATTAAACAAGAGTTAGCGAAGCATGAATTAAAAAGGAAAGGTTAAAAAAATAAAAGAACAACCTATATCTTAAGAGAATTCGTACAATTGTTAATTAAACATAAAAAAGAATTTCAAGGCAAAACTGTTTTTATGAATTGCGTAAGAGCAATATGAATGGCAGTTCGATTGCTCGTCATTAGTAAGCTCCATATATGATTTGAGGAGTGATTGCAGTTTAATTGCAATAGATTGTGAAAGTAGTGTTTGCGTAAGCCATTCAAGGCCGGGCAATCAACCACTATATGAGCCAATGACTCTGGTTGTTTATAGTTTTTACAAAAACGACAGTAATTTTCATTTTTTGAAATAAGACCACGTCTTGCCAAAATTTGATTTGTTGGATGAAGATTCAGACGCATTCTTAGCATTTCTGCACGTACGTAATGTGATGGAGACTTTACAAGATAATTGGCCATTTGTTTGAGCTTCTTATGTGGAAAGAGTTTTAAATCAAAGTCCACATAATTTGAACATAGTTCTTGTGTTACAATCCAGTCGTGCCAGTATAATCTTTTTTTTGCTTGATTAGGGTTTGTGAGTAGCAGGTCAATGGAGATGTCAGCATTTACCAATGCCTTCAAAATGTCTTTTACCCATTTTTTTGGAAACACATCGTTGGACGAGCAGATATACATTGCAATTGGGCCTATTAAATTCTTTGTGTTAATTTCTAACAGACATTTGCGATAAAAGTTACAAAATTTCCAAAGGACTAGTGCAGATAGAGAGATGAGGCCCAATTCATACCTCAGCATACAAATAGGAGTACACGTAGGTAGACAAAAAACTGCTTTCCAAAAATTCCCTTCATGTCTGTCCCAATAAAGTCTTGATTGTGGAAGCAATGTTTCGGCTCCATAGATTAAAATAGGGACAACTTTTTGATTGAAGAAAGTGACAACATGAGCTGAGGTAAATTTACCATACTTATGTAGGATAATTTTTGCTTGAGATATAAGAGTCATAGATTTTGCTTTCAGGGTATCATTATAAATTTGATTTTTCACAGTGCCAGAAAATGGTAATCCTAGATATTTATAGAAGGGTACAATCTTTAAAGGGGCTTTCTGCAAATACCATTGGAAATTCATCAATTTTTTGTGCCTCTTTTTTTGACAAACTACTATCTGTGTCTTGTCCACATTAATGATCAAATTGTTATTGCAGGTATAAGTGTCTAGTTTGTGCAGTAATTCTTGTAGTCCTTTTGGAGTTTGAGAAATAAGGACAAGATCATCGGCATAAAGAAGCCATGTGATCTTTTGATATCCTAATTTTGGAGAATCGGATATTACTTGTTCAAAGAAGACACCTATGTCAAGAATAAACAGGTTAAACAAAGTGGACGCCAGAATGCACCCTTGTTTCAAGCCTCTCAAAGTCTCAATGTGCGCAGATAGTAATCCATCAACTGATAATCTTACTTGAATAGATGTTTTTGTATGTAGTTTTTTAATTATGGTTAATAGTGAAGGAGGGCAACCATACTTCTGTAGTTTCTGGAAAAGCAATGTTCTGTCGACCGAATCAAATGCTTGGCGAAAATCTATAAAGGCCATGTATAACGGTTGATTGACCTCTGCATATTTAGACTTTAACATATTCAGGGTGATCAAATTCACTGATGTTCCTAAGCCAGCAACAAAGCCGGTTTGAAACGGGTCTCTTTTGAGCTCATTTATGGTCCATTTGTTCAATTCTTGTAGAATGATTCGGCTATAAAGTTTCCCAGGAGCATCTAGTAAGGCAATGGGTCTATAGTTCTCTGGGAGACTCCGATCACCTTTTTTATAGATTGGAACGATCAGCGAATGTTTCCAAGATGCAGGGATCTCTTGAGTTTCATTGATATGTTCATAAATTTGGTATAGTATTGATGACCATATTACTGGATGTTGTTTAAAAATTTTATTGGACAGTCCGTCAGGACCCGGAGCTCTGGACTGGCTTATTTTATTGATGAAGTACAATATGTCTGATTTAGTGATGATGATATGAAACCGTTTATGAGGAAAGGTGCTAAGAGTTGGTTCAGAATTAGGCGGACTAGCGTAAACATTAGAGAAGTGATTAATCCAACTTGCTTCCGGCACACTCTGTAGTTGCGACATAGATTGTACAGGGGATATGGCATTAGTTAGAGCTTTCCAAATTTGTGCCGTATTATGGTCACGGATGGTTTGCAGCATTAGTTCTCCATCTCGTTGGAATAGTCTACTGCGATGGTGTCTTCGCCAATTTCTGTATGAGGTTTTAACTTGAGTGAGAATAGTAAACCTAATCCTTAGTGGAAGTTTCAAGGCCTCTCGTTTTTGGAATCGAAATTCAGTTTTTTTGATTTTCGCTTCTATATCGAAATTATGTAAGCCTCTAAAGGACTGTTTTTTACGCACCCTATTATCTGCAAAATGTTGTATAAGATCGTAATAGGGTACAACAGTGGAGAATGTTTTTTCACGTGAGTGACGGAAGGCAACATGCAACGAATTATTTAAATCATTTAGTTTGTTCTCATTCCAGATTATTCGATTTAACTGATTAGAAACAGTTATTTGACCCAAATGTGCCACTGTGTTGCATTTTGTAGAAGGTACATTGGTCAACCACTTAATAGTGAGCAGACGATGATCACTATTTGGGTTGGTTTCTAGATTAAAGGAATGGATTTTCGAGTACAATTTGTCATTCACATAGATGTAGTCAATTGTGGCTTTTGCAGCACCTTGTTGCCACGTATGAGCTGAGACACTGATGTCAAATTTACTTCCATTCATCATACTAAAGCCTCTGGAAAGCATAAGTTGCTCCCACAATGTGCGTCTCGACTCTCCTAAAACATAATTTGCAGAAAAACAGTGCAGATTGAGATCACCGGCAACAATTGTATACTGTATTTTAGGAGTGAATACAATGAAGTCCAGCATCGTTGAAACATCATTCAGAAACCTCCGATTTTCAATGCTCTTGGGATTCCAATATAAGTTGACTAAAGCGTACAAGGTTGACTCTATTGAGGTAACAGTTAGTTGGGCAAAAGGATTTGGGGAGTAGGAGTAGATTATACTGGCATTAGTACTTAATTTCGTGGCCGTCAAAAGACCAGCCATTGGTCGCCCCTTTTCACCTTGTAATGCCGGTGAGAAGTGTATGGCATGATTGTCCCAGGAGGGAGTACTAGTAAGCCACGTTTCTTGTAATAGAGTCACATCGTAATTATTTAGAGTGTTCAATGCGTTGTTTATCAGATGACTAAAGCCTCGGGTATTCCATGAGGCAAGGGAAATAATACAATCATTTTTAACCTTGTACGATAGTTAACTTCTGGAGTCACAATTACAGCAGCATTTGGAGTTCACATTATCCCTTAGGTATCCTTCTGTACAATCTGAGTCCTTGTTAAGTTCGCTTAGGGCTGCACTAATCCATGTTTCCGCCCTAAGCGATCCGTCAGAGGAGCTGGTTGGACCCAATAGAAGTATGAAACCCAAAGCTAGGAGTTGATTCTTTGCTTCCCATATAAGATTCCTAACAACTCTGGACTTCAACCAGAGACACGCCGTACTTACTGAATTATCATTAACGAACTCTACCTGCGCTATATCTGAAGTTCCGATGTCCTGCAACAATGGAATATCGGAAAAAATCTGTAAGATACTTTGACGGTTTAGCACATATTGTGGATATGGTGCTGGTCGACAACCGAGTACTAAGGCAATATTTGTTTCCTTATCTTCTTTTATCTTCAAGATTGATTTAACAGGGGGATTACTAAGGGAAGTTGTTGTTGTAGAGCACGGTAGATTGCTTGCAGGAGGGCGTAAAGATTTCAGCAGAGAGGCAATTTCAGCATCACGATCAGACAAGGGAGTGGACGCTAATACTAGTTTCTTGGTGTTATCACACTTGAATGAGACCGAAGGTTTAGATCCAGGTCGCTGAGCGGATGGAATATCAGGGCTGAGTGGTGCAGATAAGGTCCCTTTTAGTATCGGTAACGAAGCAAATCTGGTCATGTACGCATCAACCTCCTTTCTGATTTCTAAACGACGATTCGCCAACATCTCTTGTTCGTGTTCAGTCGATGTGCAAGGTTGAGAAACTTTTGGTTCTTTTAATGTGGAGCGTTCGGCAGTCAAAATCGCAGTTTTTTGCACTGGGGTTTGTTTATCGCTGAGTTCAACAGCCAGTGAGGGAGGATGCACTTCCAAACTCACTTGTTGTTTTTCATGATTTTGAACTGCGCGGACCAGATTGTCCAATGGTGCATATGAAACCGGGGGTGCAAAATTTTCAGTTATAGAGTTAAGTTTTAGTTTGCGAATTTGACTTAGTTGCGTATACTTTTTTGTAATAGCGCAAGCCGTTTGCTGACTGTGCTTGTTAGGGAGAGTAAGTTTGTTGAAAAATTGCTTCGAACTTGTTGGTGCACCAACTTCAGTTTTCTTTACATTTTTAGATTTTTTTTTTTTTACCACCTCTGGATTTTTCTTCTTTGGTTGGGAATTTTTCTCAGAGGATAGAGCTTTAGGCGGTAATTGTGATTTAGTTTTAGAAAAAATGGTGTACGGTTCAAGAATTCGGTCACTCAAGGACTCCCCACCTGCACCTTTTTCAGGAACAGGCGCGATCTCTCTGATGACCTGACCAATATACGGGAGAGAGCACAATATACCTGAATTGTCTATGGTGATGGGAGACAATTGCGTTTCTGTTTGGGAATGCAGATTTGACATTTCTGGTGCATTCACTGGTACTTTTACAAGATGACTATTATGAGCCAAGGTAGAAGTCATGGTGGCAACAGACGCCAGTTTAAGTGGCTGCACGATTGGCTCATTAGTCATTGGTCGTTGATGCGCCCAAAATGTTTCTTGCTTCGCCTGCCAAGCTAAGATAGATAACAACTGCGCACCTTGTACATCCATTTTAGTATTCAGTGTGTTAAATAATGTGATGATAGTTTGTAGAGTTAAGTTCATTGCTCCCAAAGTTAGTTCAACTACTTTAGACACATTTTGTAATGGTTGGGGCTTTTCATCTGAAGGGCATTTACGAGGAGTGGGAAATAGAAAAGAGGAAGTTACATTAGATTTCGTATAACCTCCATTTGAAAACATTTTAGGTGAGAAGGAAAAATTACCAAGTGTTTCTTGTACCATAAAGTCAGAATTAGGGGAAGGTAGGTCAATCACAGCTACATCCCCTAATGATTTTATTGAAGTGGGACTGAGGTTAGTATCCGTGATTTGAGCTATAGATTCCCCTCTTAAAACTGTGCTGTCAGACAAGGAAACATGTAGAGTGGTGCTGCACCCCGCTTGATTATGACTAATTATATTTGGGGGAGGCTGTAAGGTGGCTTTAGAATTTTTCGAGGTGAAGTTTTGAGTTGCACAGTTCGGGTAAAAGGAGCGTATATCTTGGGTGCTTGAAGTTTGTTTCAGTGAGTTAGTTACAGGAAAAGCAGTACACTTATTTACAATGGGAAGCTTTGGAGGTTCTACTCTGTTTAAACGAGGTGTCGAGACACATGGAACAGTTTTGGCTTGTGTTTTACTAGAATTGAACAAAGCACTTTGTAAGGGAGGCATCCCAGTGCGAAGTGTATGAAGATTTCGTTTCATTTAGGTTAAAGATTAGGTAAAAACCCGTAATCAGAATGTTCCTAAAAACTAAATTCTATAAACGTTTAACACTCACAGTTTGGGTGCTCTCACAGGCTCTCTTTGTAGATAGAAACGAGAGCAATATTGGTAAAGAATTGACCGCTAGCCCGGTAGCCCGCTAGTCCGCGACGCTGCGGCGAAGCGGCAAAGCGGGACTTCACGGGGCTTCCACGGGTGCGCGCGCGCGGTGCGCGCGCGTCCTGTTCTTATAGGCCCGCCTTCCAATCAAGCGTAAAGGCTATACAACAAAGAAATTAAACAGAATATAAGTGTCAGTGCACTTTTAAGTTATCTTAAAATTATCTCGAAAGTTAGTGTGGTGAGTTAATTCACCTCCTGGTTGTTGTAGTCCAATGTTATCCAATAGCAGAAAATCAGCTTGCAAGTGAGTAAGTAGCAGAAAAGCGACTCCGGGCAAAGCGGGACTTCACGGGGCTTCCACGGGTGCGCGCGCGCGGTGCGCGCGCGTCCTGTTCTTATAGGCCCGCCTTCCAATCAAGCGTAAAGGCTATACAACAAAGAAATTAAACAGAATATAAGTGTCAGTGCACTTTTAAGTTATCTTAAAATTATCTCGAAAGTTAGTGTGGTGAGTTAATTCACCTCCTGGTTGTTGTAGTCCAATGTTATCCAATAGCAGAAAATCAGCTTGCAAGTGAGTAAGTAGCAGAAAAGCGACTCCGGGCAAAGCGGGACTTCACGGGGCTTCCACGGGTGCGCGCGCGCGGTGCGCGCGCGTCCTGTTCTTATAGGCCCGCCTTCCAATCAAGCGTAAAGGCTCCTGGTTGTTGTAGTCCAATGTTATCCAATAGCAGAAAATCAGCTTGCAAGTGAGTAAGTAGCAGAAAAGCGACTCCGGGCAAAGCGGGACTTCATCTCTTTGCTTCTGTTTTCCAATTCTGTATTGCAATAAAGACCAGCTAACTTGTTTTACTCAATGTAGTATTCAGTAATTGTAGCTTTGGCTTAGTTCATTCAATCTTGTTCATTGCAATATTCAAATAGAAGACGCTTGGTTTGTTTAATTCAGTACATCAAGTTACCTTCACTTGTTTCATTTAGTTCGGTATTCAATATAAGTCACTTTGTCTGTTTTCATTAAATTCAGCATTTAATAAGTAATGTAATACAGTTCATTCATTTGATTGCTATTGTTTGTTCGGTCTTCACTGTGCTCCCCGGATAGTTTAAATGACCCAGTCTCAACGGCTCTTTCTTACTTCCGACCCGTTCCGAGGGACAGCCAAGTAGCTGGATCGCTTTACATTGCACTCTGCAGCTGTTCTGCAGAGCTTTGCCTTCGTCTTTCAGCAGCGCCTGCTGCCCACCTTCCCAGGCGTGGAATCTCCGATCAGCATTCACCAACCAGTGGGATTCCCATGGCTTCTTGTGGTGTCCTGGCGTCTCGGCTGCTCTTCCCCCATGGCTTCCACTCTCGCCCTCCAGCTTCTGCTTCTGTTCTTGCTCTCTTTCTCTCCTGCAGTGCCACCTTTTATAGACCTTTGATTTACCAACAGGCTGCAGGTGAAAATGAAGGGTTTGCGTTGCCTGGCTTGCATGACCACAATTAAACAAATTAGCGGGACATGCCTGACCATCAGGCCTCTTCCTCGTCTCAGTATTTGAATGGGTAATGGAGGTAATCTTCAAAGCTCTTAGCTGTTTCTTCCACATCTCAGTACTGTCAAGCAATTTAAAGGGGGAGAAAAGTGGAACACTTTTATAATGACCTATAAAGGTAAGGGGTAGATCAGGTTGGTTTTAATGAGGGTAAGGAGGATACTGAGATCTATTCCAACGTATCTCATCCCTACTCTTTCTCTTCTTTTGTTTAATATAGTTGGTGTGATTCTGATTCCTTTCCTTCTCAGAAACTATGGAACCAGATGAACAGTATACCAAAACCTTTTCTGGTATAGAGGTTCTTTCTGGAAATAAAGAAATGGAATACTGTGTCTCACCTATGGGCATCCCACTTCCAATCTCTGAGGACCCCCTATCCAGGTGATCCTGCCTTGGTTGTCCACCCCCAGTGGCAGGATTCAACAGTGATGGCCTTTCCCTGGCCACCTGCATAGGGGATACAAAGGGAGTAGACGTGAGAATACAGCTGGGTTTCTCACAGCTTTCTATAGGCAACCCAATTGATTTGGCATTTGGGGCCAGATGAGGTGTGAAGACCTCAAGAGGCATATTATAGCACTTGTTTAATATTCCTCCAATGTCACAGCTATCCCCGGTCTGATAGTCCCTTCAATGTAGACCCAAACCCTTTATGTAATGGCTGGTATGAGGCCAGCTCTTTTAAAAAAGAGGGTTTACCCAAATTGACAAAAGAAAAAGAACAGGTTTTATGGTACATTTGACCGAATCCTGCCAGTACCATTAAAACAAAATCCAAAATACTGAACATGAGGAACAGGGGTTGCAGGGGTGTCCCCCACTCCCCATGTTTGGTATTATGGGTTTCAGGTATAGCAGGGTTCCCCCCTACTTCCTTGACATTGGAAGCGAGGGACCCAAATAAAAGAGCAAAAAAAGAAAAAGGGGCCCTGCATAGGGGATACAAAGGGAGTAGAAGTGAGAATACCCCTGGGTTTCTCACAGCTTTCTATAGGCAACCCAATTGATTTGGCATTTGGGGCCAGATGAGGTGTGAAGACCTCAAGGGGAATATTAGAGCACTTGTTTAATATTCCTCCAATGTCCCAGCTATCCCCGGTCTGATATTCCCTTCAGATGTAGACCCAAACCCATTACGTAATGGCTGGTATGAGACCAGCTCTGTAAAAAAGAGGGTTTACCCAAATTGACAAAAAAAAGAACAGGTTTTATGGTACATTTGACCGAATCCAGCCAGTACCATTAAAACAAAATCCAAAATACTGAACATCAGGAGCAGGGGTTGCGGGGGTGTCCCCCACTCCCCATGTTTGGTATTATGGGTTTCAGGGATAGCAGGGTTCCTCCCTACTTCCTTGACATTGGAAGCGAGGGACCCAAATAAAAGAGCGAAAAAAGAAAAAGGGACCCTGCAGCATCAGATCTGACCCACGTTAGATGGACAGAACGGATGCCGCAGGGGTGTAGGAGAAGCAGCGGCAACAGCCAGAGAACAGATAAGTAGGAGGAGGTTGAACTTTGGTTGTTTAACCAATTTTGGGTTGTTTTACCAAAGTACAATTGCTGCAAAATCGACTACGGTCAATTCCGCCACGATTCTTTGTACTGAAACAACCCATATCCAAAAAAGACCACACTGCCACAGATGTATGAAGTGCAAGTGTGACTCTGGATTGCATTGGTGCTTGTCAAAATAGCTGCTTACAATAGAAATCTCTTGGAATGAGTGCCGGAGCACAGCTCAGGACTTTTGCTTCAGCCATGCCAAAGATGGTAGCCAATGCTGAGGGATGTATTCTCTGATGATTTCATTCTGGTTAACCATTGATATTGATATTTTATTTATGTCGCACTCATACACAGGTGTTTCAGAGCGCGACAAGGCAAGGGAGGGTAACGAGGGAGAACAAAAAACAACAATCTTACTAGGCCCAGTGACATTACATGTACATTACATGTATGAGAACTTGTTCCTGTATGTGGGGCAGATTGTCCACTTAGCCTACAGGTTCAGATTTTTGCTTGGTTCCTGACCTGATGTCACTATCCTACTGGTCGTCATAGAGGCTCTACAGCAGTTTAAGGGTGACATTAGTGGTTGGGTGGCCCATACGATGCTGCTGTTAGTCGTCTGATTGAGTTGAGTCCTAATACTACCCTTTCCCATCCTCCCTGAGAACTCCTTGCATATCTATTGTCCCTCTCACCCCTTTGTATGTTTCCCAGCCCCACTGCAAAGAACTGTTTTATGATAATGATGTGTTATTTATATAGCGCTTTCGACAAAGCACTGTAAATAGAACATGTTTACATACAATACCACCCAACCGAAGATGATACTCATTTATCGGCCTCAGAAAAATCAAAGGCTTATTTGGCCTTTGCCAGGATTCGTACATGTAGCCTGAAGATCACACACAGATTGCAGCAGTGGGCGCTCAACCCGCTGAGCTATCTTACCGGTATTCAGCCACTGTCTGTGTTGCTTGGTAAAATGATCTTTGAAGGGACATCACCAATATCCAAATAAGGGTTGTGTGCACCCACACCAATAGTGACAGCAAGACATGATATGTGCTGCCACTTTGGGCAGGTCTCACAAATGTTTGCTGCGTTCTTGTGAACATTTACTCCAGGTTCAAAGATTCAGTAGAAGATTTTCTTGCCCTCTCACAATATTCATTGAACCCTGGAGACCTTTCATTCTAGCTTCAAGGATGCACCTACCAGTCAAAAAGACTACAAACTCGCATGTTTGAAGTCATAAATCATAATTTTAAAATACCACTAACACTACAGGAAACGTACACTTCTTTCTCTGTTCTGGCTTAAACCCTTATTTCATACCTCTCGTTTGACAAATCCACCATCTTTCCATTTAGACAGAAATGATTTTTACATGGCAGAATGCACCATACTTTAGAAAGAGAAGCAAGTGTTTTTTAGGTGTAGAGGAACAAAATTAAGCGACCAGACCCTGGAGCACCCCAACCCTGGCAAGAGTAGGCCCTCAAGGTGGAGTTCATGTGTTGTCCATTACTCACACATACAGAATCAGCTGTATGTATTGGACAAACCCAGATTTGACATGGCTTTGTGTGGCAACGCTGACTGTTCAATAGCTGCAAATCTCTTCCTCTTAAAGAACAAAGGAAAGTTTGTTAATAACGCACCGACCAACTAGAGGTTCTGCCTCCATTTTAAGGCTCACACACCATCCAATACAATAACTTGAATTTCAGTAGCACACCCACAGACTGAAAGTTCTGCCTCCATTTTGTGGCTCTCCCATGAGAATGACCCTTGAAGTAATGAGGACAAATACATAGATTCAAAAGGGAATCAAACAGATAACTGTTAAGGGATCTTGGGACCCACAAAGATGATGGGTGTTGGCTGAAAAAAACCAAAGCAACATGTTTCTGCTTCACAGAAGTTGAAAGGATTTTTCACAAACAATTTCCCAATCTGGTCATCTCCCAACTAATCCTTCACACTGAATCTGTTGTCTGTATTCATGACTATCAGTCTGGCTTTAGAACAGCCAGAGGCACGGAAACAGCTCTCCTGAACACCCGTGATGACATGCTCTCAAACCTTGACTCCAACTCTCCCTCTGTTCTCATCCTCCACGATCTATCCTCCGCCTTCGACACGGTCAATCACGCCTCATAAATCAGCTTTGTGAAACCCTAGGCATCACTGACCGGGCACTGGATTGGTTGACCTCCTTCCTCTCAAATAGGCCCTATCAAGTTCAGCTGGGCCCATTATTTTCCTCTATATCACTCTCCACCTGCCACATCCCTCAGAGTTCTATCCTCTCGCTGTGGCTCTTCAACATTTATCTTGCCCCTCTCGCCCACCTGATCTCCACCTTCTCTACTCATTTGCAATGCAATGCTGATTACACTCAGCTCTCCTTAAAGCTTCCCTCCTCTTCCTCCTCTCCTTTCTCTCTATTTCCTGAATGTCTGACTGCTATTCAGGCATGGTGTGCTTCTAGCGATCTCTGCCTTAATGCCAGTAAGACAGAGATCCCTTTCTTTGGGACTCCTGCCCCCTCCTTCCCTCCTACTCTCTGGCCAGCCTCCCTGAGCCCCTCACCCTCCTGTGATGAAATAAATCTGGGTGTCATCTTTGACTCTGCTCTGTCCTTCTCACCTCACATCGCTGTCAAGAAGTCTCAAATTTCAGCTTCACCTCCTCAGGGGTATTCTCCCTTTCCTCACCTTCCCCCAGAAACTCATTTTCTCCAGAGCTCTGATTCTCTCTAGGCTTGACTACTGCATCAGCCTCTTTCTTAATCTGCTTCTTTCCTCCCTCTGCCCTCTTCAACTAATCTAGACTGCAAGCCTTATCCTTGGCCTGAAGGCCAGGGACCGCATCTCTCCAGCCCTAAAATCTTTCCACTGGCACCCTGTGGTTGCAAGGATCACATTCTAGACCCTCTGCATCACCCACAAGGCCTTCCGGGGCCTGGGACCATACTCCATCGAACTCTCTCTCAGAGGCATAGCCAGGATTGCCTAACAAGTGGGGCCTGAAGCTAATGTAGTTGGGCCTATTGCAGTGACATTGACATCTGTACATGGCCATGCAGCACTGCTGAGTGGGCATTTACAGATGTTGGGTGGCCCTTGCCCCCTCAGGCCCTACCCTGCCTAAGCCTCTGGTCTCTCTCCCTAAATACCTCCCTACTAGAATTCTCCAGTCTTCTAGCTCTAACTCTCTGCAAGCCAGATGCTTCTCTAAGCAGAGAGCGGGGCATAGATTGCTTTCTTCGGCAGGAGCCTTTCATTTGAATGGCCTCTCTGTCTTGAGCTGGATATCCATAATTTCCAGAAGCTTCTCAAGACCTTCTTTTTCTCCTCCTCCTTCCCCCTCCCTGATAGCTCCACCAGCTTTGATGTCTGGTGGCCTGTATCCCTAACGAGTCTTACCAGGGCAGGGCCTCCCTCGACCAGTCTCCCTTCACCCTTAGCAGCACTTGCCCTCGGGAACCCTTCCCTGACTAGCCTCCTGAGTCTGGTCCACCTCCCCTCCCTCACACTAGTTAACCCATATCCCCTTGCCTAAGCACTTGCCATTCTGGGCCTCCCTTAGCAGTTGTCCAGCCCCTTGCCCCCACTGCACTTCTCCCTCTCCCCTTTCCTTGCACTTCCTGTTGCTGCACTTGCACAAACCGAATGGCACAAGGTATAATAGTACCGTTATCGTTATTTTCTCCCCTGTGCGCCCTCTGTCTTGTGGCGCCTGGAAATACTTTTTGATGAATAGGCACTATACAAATGCTCAATAAATAAATAAAATTATAAACAAGTATTTTTATTTTTTATTTTTAAGGTTTTAGAATAATTTGGAAATGGGTTCATCGCGTTGCTGTTTGTTCTTTTCCCTTTCGGTGATCAAAACAAGGAGTAACATTTTAAAAGGGAGGCGATGGAAGAAGTCACACAAAGCCTAAAACAAAACACATAGATAAATGATATTAGACATTTAAAATTGAAAAGGAATTTTTAGGGTGTTTTTTAATGTTTTATGAGGTAAAATAACGCTAAAAAGTAAAGAAAGCAAAGTGGCGGAAGGAAAAAAAAATGCAAAAAGAAATAAATAAAGACAAATGAGCACCAGAAACCCATCAACGTGCATGTAGCGTACCCCAAAACCTACTGTATAACACGTTTGTGTGTCTGCCCAGTATATAATCCTACTGGAAGGTCAGCTGGGACTTTCTTAGGCCCTCATAAAGTAAGGTAATACAGTCCATATTTGATAGTCAGCCAAGTCAGATTACCCATAGCTCAAACTCCAGCTTGACATTCAAGCATGAGTTCAAACCTCGGGAGTAGCTGTGAGAGTATTGCAGGGCATATACATTCCTGTTAATCAATATGAGGGGCCCACATGCCCTTATTCGGAAGTTTGCCAATGCCTACTTAACACTACCACGGGGATCTTCTAATCATGAAAAACTTACAATCGTGAATAATGGATTTTTGGATGTT
Source organism: Ambystoma mexicanum (assembly GCF_040938575.1). Lineage (NCBI taxonomy): Eukaryota > Metazoa > Chordata > Amphibia > Caudata > Ambystomatidae > Ambystoma > Ambystoma mexicanum. The sequence goes on from NC_090931.1 coordinate 1,193,703,739, forward strand.
GTGAAAGTTCGCTAGATTTTCCTTTAACTTCATTTAACTTTAACTTCATTTGAACTAATTTAACAGTGACCTGCTCGGAGTATGTTTTGCAATTATAAAACCCTACCAATGTTTTATACAACTCACAGTCCCATATAATTTGTCATTTTACCACAGCAAACAAGTTTGTTTAAATGTTCTTTAATACATATTTGTATTGTCTTTTAGAAATAAATAACAAACACTGCAAAAGTAATTAAAAGGGCTAAGGCATGACGTGAAACAAGAAATCAAGCAGCGAAGCTTATGACATTATGTCGTCTAAATCCCCATAGCTCAAACAATGTGTATATAAAAGACTTATATCCAGATCTACGCAGCTGTGAATGAAATCCCCACCAGAACCATTCGTCCTCTTCAATTCGTCTTCCCACCAATGAACACTAAGATAAAAGACGCCACCTGACAGGGATGGAATGAATAATGGGGGCGGGAGTATCAAAAGCGGAACATATTTTGCAATGTTTCCTTCAGAACATGTGCAGCTTTACTTGTGTTTACTGAATATAAAGATGAACCAAAAGGTAAACACTAACGTGCACTGCGGCATGCAGAATTAAAATACTAAGTGGTAAAGAGCTGAAATCCATTGTCCTCCACACAGACAGCAGTGGCACAGTCAGCAGCACTAAAAATGGATTGTTCTGAGGAAGGCTCTTCAGAAGACAGGATTGATGACATGCAGAGAAAAAGAAGGTATTTGTGGAGGAGGAACCGGAAATAATATATGATGAATCAACAAAATTGGATTTGATGTATTATAGGATAAATGAAAACTATGACAGTGTCACAGCATGGCTGCAGATGTTCACTGCATCAACATGACGATATTACACTTTAGTTTGTAAAGAAAGTAAAAATAAAATGGGAATAGCTCCTCAATTTTATGAAGCAAACAGATATAAAGGTGAAGGAAAGCAGCACACAAATGACTGTGATGCTATATTTGTATATATATAAATATAAATTATAGGGTAGTGGTTGCCGCCCTGTGCTTAAGGTGAGTCGGACTCCCATAGAAAACCCGAAAAAATTAATTGCTAATAACTTTTGACTCGTATGATGGATTTGATTGAAATTCTGAAGATAACAAGGTATTTCCCCTCCCCTCCACCCCCGTTTCGGGAAAGATTCATTAAAAAATAAAAAGGTTATTAAGCGAACAAAGAAACATTAAAAATACTGACATTGCGGCCTGGTGCTCATTCATGTTCCCATAGACAAAAAAGGTCAATTTCTGCCAGACCGCACAGCCCAAACCGCTGCATGGATTTGGACCAAGTGCGAAACAACGTGTTGACTCGTGGCCCTCTTGTGGTTTGGTATTATTCCGTCTAGTAGTTTTCATAATATTTGATGGGAATGAGGGGGGCTCCTCCAAAATATATATCCAGGGTAAATTGCCAGGAAACCGGGTGTTTATAAATGAAACAGAGGTCATCTTTTTTAGTTCTCAATGCGAGAGATGGCCATGGCTATTGACAAGGGTATCAGAAAATTAAACGCATAAAAAAAAGCTTTTGCAGGTCAAAAACATGCAAATGCCATCAGGCTAGAGGTTGGGAAGGCAAGAGAAACCAAATGAAATTCAGTAATGTGGGTCTAGGGACTGAGACACAAATCTTTTCGGTAACCTTGGCTATCGGACAGATTTGCTGCGAGTAACTGATATTTCATAGCAAACTGTGCTGCAGAAACAAGAGTTGGGGGGTAATGGGAGAGGGCAGGGTAGGTGAGGAGGCCTTCAGGGAGGTAGGGGAAGCTGACACAGATGAGGGGGGCATTCGGTGAGGGCCTGGGGGGGAAGGGAAGCATTTTGGGGTTTCGCCATTTTTCTTGATAACTGCAGGTATGATTACTACAGATAACCAAGGGTATCTGTAGTTCTGTACCTCCGGAAAAAAGGTTTTTAAAAAAGAGATATTTTTACAACTGCAGTGACGTTGGGGGTGAAAAATCACTGGCCACACGATAGCATCTGGGACTTGCATCCATGCAGAAACCAAGACAGACCTGGCTTAGCTTCTAAGAGATCAAGGGGACGGCCCCCTCAGGCCATGTTGTCTAATAAATGAGCAAATGTTACAACACCACTTAGTGGCTTGAGGGGGCTGGCCCTTTTCTCTCTTAGAAGCTAAGCAGGGTCGGTCCCGGTTACTGCATGGTTGCAAGTCCCGGATGCCTATTGTGTCACTGGCCATGGGCAGTGATTTTCTACCCCTGACATTGCTGTAGCTGGAAATGGAATATTTCACTACAGATTGCTGGGTTTAAAAGGTGAGCACCTTTTATAATTTGCCAGCATATGTGTCGGAACATTTCCTCTCTTATTTTGTTCATTATTTTTTTTTAAATCCAATGCTATTTTGTGCTGTGCACTTTCTTCTAATGGAAAGGTAAATTGAACTTCATTTGTATATTTCACTTTAAGATATATGTTCACTTACTGTGCGTCTATTCATGGGTGCCAGATTTTGATTTTCGCTATGGGTGCAAAAGTACAAGGGCATAGGTTATTCTTGCAGCTTTCTTTTTTTCCTTTTTCTGTGCTGCTTAAATGCAGTTAGTTGGAGTCGTACGATGTATCGCAACAGTCACCCAGAGACCGGACAGAAAACTAGGGGCTTGTAGCATGCTGCTTAACCAAAGTGTGTGATGCTTGATAAAAATAATCTAATATCACTGCACATTGCCTAAAAAATGGTAATTTCTGAAAGCCTGCCATTTTTTATACATAACAATACCAGTGTCAAAACAGGTAAAAATCAGTCTGTGTTAGATGAAGGTCTTTGAGCGATGGGTTGCACGTTTTTTAAGGCCAACAGACATGGTGAGTGGTCTGGTAGTGTTTTAAAATGGACAGTGAGCATGACTGAAGGCCATGGCTAGTGGTCTGGTAGTGCTGTAAAATATACAATGGGTATGGTCAAATGCCTTCCCTACTGGACATGGCCAAAGGCCACGGCTAGTGGGCTGGTAGTGTTTTAAAATGGTAAGTAGGCACAGCCAAAGGTCATGCCAACTGGCCATAGCCCGAGGCCATGGCTAGCGGTCTGGCAGTGTTCTAAAATATACAGTGGGTACAGCGGAAGGCCATGGCCAATGTTGCAGAAAAAAATCTATGGAATAAGAGAACTCTTGAAATTCAAGGAAAAAACTTTAGTTGCAGGGACGTTGGAAGATGAGAACTTAACTCAAGAAAGCCTGTGAAATTCAGCTAAAGCCACCTTAACTTTGCATCCCCTATTGTGTTGTCTATGACCACAATGATGACATCAGAGATGACATCACTTGTGACATCACTAATTACAACATCTATTACTTCACTGATTAAATCACTGATGGAAGCACTGGTGACATCACTGTTTACATCATTTATAACATCCAAGTCTACATATGTGATGGCATCAGACATAATATCATGTATGACTTAGCTAATAAAAGCTTTGATTAACTAAATAACAATGTAGGTTGTGGCTTTTGTCATGGCCAGGGTTGTGGACACTGTGCATGGCCGAATGCCATTGTTAGTGGCTGGTTATTGTTGTACAATATACAGTGGGAATGGCTGAAAGCCATAACCACTGGCCATGGCCGAAGGTCATGGATAGTGGCCCCTTAATATGTTACAATATACAAGGGCCACGGCTAAAGGCTGGATCCAATGCCTATGGCCGAAAGTCATGGCTAGCGGCTGGTGAGTGTTGTAAAATATACAGTGGGCACAGCCAAAGGCCGTGGCCATTGGCCATGCCAGAAGGACATGGCTAGGGGTCTGTTAGTGTTTGAAAATATAAAGTGAGCCCAACCAAAGTCTGTGGACTCTAGCCAAGGCTGAAGGCAATGGCTACTGCCCCTTGTGTTAGAACATACATGTGGGTTGGCTTAAGACCATGGCTTGTGGCTGGTTAGTTTTCTGAAATATGCAGTGGGCATGGCCGAAGGCCGTGGACACTGGCCATGGATGAAGGCCATGGCTAGCAGACCCTTCACGTCCGGTTACTGTTGTAAAATATACAGTGGGCCCCTAATTGTGTTATAATATACACTGGGCATGGCAGAAGGCTGTGGCCATTGACCATGGTCGCAGGCCATGGCTTAGTGGCCCCTTAATGTGTTCACCTATACAGTGGGCATGGCCAAAGGCCGTAGCTAGTTAGTGTTGTCATTTAATCAGATATTTCATCAGTGATGTCATAGATGATGTAATTAGTGATGTCACCAGTGATGTGATCAGTGATATCATCAGGGATGTAATCTGTGATGTCATCAGTGTGGCACAGACTGCACAACAGGGACACAAAGTTAAGGTGGCTTTAGCTGAATTTCAGGGGGGTTTGTTGCATTAAGTTCTCACCTTAATGCCCCTACAACTAAAGTATTTTACTTGAATTTCAAGGGTTTTGTTATTCCATAGATTTTTCCCACACCACTGCCTTCTGTGGTCTGGTAGTGTTCTAAAATATACAGTGGGCACGGCCAAAGGCCATCCCCACTGGCCATGGCGGAAGGCCATAGCTAGTGGTCTGGCAGTGTTTTAAAATGGAGAGTGGCCATGGCTAGTTCTCTGGTAGGATTCTAAAATACACAATGGGCACGGCCGAAGTATAAAGAAAGATTTCTAGGTAGTGCATTGTGGAAGTGAATATTGTTGAGGTGAATAAGCAAAATCCAGGTAAATACATCTAATTATATGGGAAAATCTGATTTGTTTTAAATAGAAAACACATGTAAATGCAGTTTAAAATGAAGAAATGCGTATCCTAGTGTTGATACTTCTGAAATCTAAAAGAAAGCATGCTATGTTGACTTTTGGAATATTATATTTTGAAAGTTTAGATATTTCTGTATGTTTATGTTTCTGTCTCTACTTGATTGCCTGTAAAGTGCAGATATCACAATTAATTGTTAGCAGACATTCATAACTGGTATTTAATGCAACATTATTTACATATAATTATGAGATGCAAAACAGACTAATCTTCGAAATGAAAGAATGTGAATTAGCTACTTAAGCATCGTTTTTAATTTCCAAAATCTCTCAAGTTTAATTCTTTCAAGAATTAGATGAAAATCTGAAAGTATGCGACATCACAGCTCAATATTTACGTATTCTTCAATCTTTTTTTCTCAATAGATTCGCTGCAACACTAAACAAGTACTAAGTGCAACAGAAGTACTGGAATGGGAATCAGAGGACGCCACAGAGACCTTGGTTAATAACGTCGTCCAGTCACGGATCTTCAGCCCCTTGCGTCTATTTGCTAAACAGTCTCCAATGCCAAAGAATGAACAAGTACCATATTTTGACAGCAGAGTCAACTTCTGGGACTGGCTTTCCAATATCACTGATGCTCAGGAATCCCTTGTGCGAACTAAACGCAGACCAATAGTAAAAACTGGAAAGTTCAAGAAAATGTTTGGTTGGGGTGATTTTCATTCAAATATAAAAACAGTAAAACTAAATCTCCTGATCACTGGGAAAATTGTTGACCATGGGAATGGGACCTTCAGTGTTTATTTTCGGCACAACTCAACAGGCCTTGGAAATGTGTCAGTGAGTTTGGTCCCACCCTCTAAAGTAGTGGAGTTTGAAGCATCAATTCAATCCACACAGGAAATTAAAGATTCCAAGTCTTTCAACTGCCACATTGAGTATGAGAAAACCGATCGGGCAAAGAAGACGGCTCTGTGCAACTTTGACCCCTCAAAGGTCTGTTACCAAGAGCAAACACAAAGCCATGTCTCTTGGCTATGTTCAAAACCATTTAAGGTCATCTGCATATATATTGCTTTTTTTAGCGTTGATTACAAACTTGTGCAAAAGGTTTGCCCCGATTACAATTACCACAGTGAGACCCCATACTTGTCTTCTGGATGAAGAAACTGACTAAAATGGAGACACAAAGATCGGAAAGACTAGAAACAAATTGATGGAATTGATCATTTTAAATATAATGCTTCCTAAATTGTCTAAAAGCGACAATTCCTCATTATCAGGTTATGAAATTCATGCGTGGCTATATTAGTGTTGTATGGTATATATTTTATTATGTTTGTGTAAATCCATTTAGCACTGCAAAAACTGGATGTTTTGTAGCTGTTATTGAATACATTATAAATCAATTGTGTCTTCATGTGACCATGAAAAACATAGACATTACAGGCAAGAGAGAAGAAATGCTCTCTGAAATCTTTTTTCAGCTATCGCTTGTGAATCTTTACTGTTTGCAGTCAATCAAGAAATGAACCCTTCTCATGCACATATGGGCCCTAAATAAGTGGTCTTCACTGTCCAACCCTTAGACCCATCCTACTTTGGGAGTGGGGCTAAAAGTCCAATGTCACCATGCCGCCAGAAGGTATAGGTAAGCCAGAGCCAACACATTGTTTAAAGACAAATACACTGGTCGTGACCACTCCAAACGTTAAACATTCATGGTGAGCAGGTAAAGAAAAAACCAGCACATTCCTAAAATACATTTAGAAAATTGTATATTTTGAAGAGGTATACTGATTTGAGGTGTTTTGTGTGATAGTTAAATTAGTGCATACACTTGAAGAGTGGAAAGATATTGTTTTCTTAGTAATACTTTTGGAATAATTAGGAAGTGGTACAGTAGAACAGAGTGTTGTTTTTGCCCTCCATTTAGCATCATTTATACTTTACATTGCTGCTTCCTTGGTCATTTTAAGTTGCCGTCAATGTCATTTAATATATTTGGCGTGTAAATATGAGGATAACATGGAAACAGGGTTTGGGTTTGGTGTTTTTGCCAATTAGCACTTTCATGGGACTCTCCAGCTTGCCTGTGATACAAAAGTTGTAAAATAATATTGAACAGAAATAAATATCTATGCACTAATAATGCACAACAAAATAAAATTGACTTATTGCAGTGTTTTACTACTTAAACATGCAGGTGCATACATATTGTGTGTGTGTGTGAAATCTGACAAGTAACACTATTTCTGAAATGAAAAGCCTATTTGCCATATTTACATCGATTTATGAGATGTCTGTATGTAATGTGTTTTACTTGCAATTAATATAATGTGTGCGTGTGTGTCATAATCTAGGTCTACAAGTTTGTATGCATTCAGAAGCAGTAGTTGTGTCACTCATGCATTGTTGACCATATACTGCCACGCTCTGTAATGGGGCACCAGTCACATACAAAATAACGACTCAACAATAGCATGCAGTTCGACTTTGCTTGCAGGCTGTGTTGCACATGACGCTGTCCAGCACTTATCAAGCTTTCAAGAGTGCTCTATCAGCCGCCCAGACACCTAAGAGTGGCATGCCAAATCCTGTTGACCAAGAAAGAGCCAGCCAATTCATGAGAGTTTTTCTTGAAAAAAGACACATTTCTAACGACCAGCACTCTGGAACTCTCTTCCGCACAAGCTACAGATAAATCAGATATATTTCAGATGGGTCATGAAGACCCAACCATTCCATTGTGGATCATAGCCCTTCAGAGCCGCCACACCTTTGTGAAGGTGTGTTCCCATTCTCTTTCCGCCACACGCTTAGCACTCTGAAGTCATCTCCAAGAGGTGGAGAGCTATAGAAATAAATTGTAATCTGGCAGAGAAACTACAGCATAACAATGTAAGCACTAGCACACAATAGTGCCTGTCTGATGATTGATTGATAAAATGTCACAGATACATAAATGTCCTAAATTCACTTAAGTAACATGGATGTTCTTAACGGGAATACTACAACAGAAAAGAGAATAATCTTACTAACCAGCATGTACACCGACCCTCTTTAAAATAGATCGGAGAGGGTCCATTGATACTTACATAAATATTGACTCTATCAGACAGGGCAGGTGGTCATCGACTCAAGAATACATGATGTTAGAGGTATGAGCTTCCACCCATATTAAGGGTCTTTTTTAACATAACCACCATTTACCTTTGAACTGACAGGGCATGTTCATTTGTTAGAAGTGCAGGATCATTTTGATGGCACAATACAAATGTTACGTCTATATGATAATGACTTTTTAAACATAACACACAGCCTCAAAATGTTCAAAGGCTATTAAAAGAAACATAAAACACACTTAACTTACAACATAGGTAATGTTTAAAACTCAGCATACTAATAACATGTTAAAGCAAGTGTCTGAAAAAGCCAATATCCATCTCTAGCATTGTGGTCTTTTGTGTTCTAGGTTATGCCCAGCCACACATACCCTTCCCCAGCTATTAGCATAATTGGTCTGCCTATTCAAACCAATTTTCAACAATTGAGATATATATGCCAACGATTTCAAACCATTTACCAGTTTATGTCATGAAATGCCCTGACTCCAGATCATTTTCCAAGGATTACCATCATATGCTCGGATACTCCACGTGTTTGTCAGGTTTTGCTGCTCTATATCTACATAATACATTTTATTTGACACATTGCTAGAAAATGCACAATGTTTTGCTATCAAATGCACGGGTTTGCAGATCATATACTCATGTTCTTACAATATTACACACAAGTGTATGGGCACGATACAAATAAAATATCATATCATAAGTACTCACAATATTTACTGGGTGTTGCCATCGAATGCCCATATACATCACTGGCCAGGAATTGAAATTATAGACCAAGGTACTCACACCATTTGACAGCCATGGCCATCAGATGTTGGATACAGCATGTGTAAAGAGTTGCCATGATATGCCCAGGCACTCACACAATTTACAAATGATTTGCATAAAATACCAACATACTCACACCATTTGTTAGCTTTTCATTTTATGAGTTACTGCTTTGATCAAGTACTCACGTATGGTAAGCGTCTGATGTATTAGCATCATATCCATGAATACTCAACACTTGACAGCTTTCTCAATAATATAGCTAATTACTCTCACCAAATGCAAATATTGTTATTATATGCCCATGTAATGAAATCACGTGCATCAATAGCTGCTGAATGATTTGAATCACTCAGCATGGTTCACTGTGTTGAGTGATTCACGTAATTCATCAGCTATTTCCACCATGTGCTGAGTTATTCTCATCATTTGCCAGGAAATGCAGTCATGTGATTAAGCATCCCATGTATTGAAAGGTGTTGACATTGTATACCCGATACAACCACCATAGTTTCCGAATCATATTCAACAGCATTCACACCGTATTTATGTTGTTACCATCATATGCTCAGCTACGCAGGAAATATGCTGTGTGTTGACATGACATTCCCAGGTACTCACACAGTGTGTCTGGTATTGTCATATTTTCACAAGTTTTCAGAATATTTGTCAAGAACTGCCAGGATTTCCCTTGCAACACAAACCATAGGCATGCTAATATACTTAAACATTATTTCAGGTATGTAAAGTATATGCAACATGCTAACCATCGGTCAGGTATTCCCGTTGTTTGCCCAAGTACTCACATCAGTTGCCAGGTACCACCATCAAATTACCAGTTACTTTAAATATTTCTCATGAGGTATTTTGCAAAAGACACCTGCGATTACCATCCTTTGCCTCTGCACTCCTACAATTTACTGACAATCAGCAGCAAAAAGCTAGTAACTCAAAGCATGTGCCACTTTTTGCCATCATATGCCAAGCTACCTCTACCATTTGCAATGTATTGTCATTGTATGGTCAGGTACACCTACCATTTACCAGCTATTGCCTTGATATCACTAAGTACTGTCAAAAAGGCACAGTTACAACAGTGACAGGGATCAGTGACCAGAGCAAGACAGAAAAGCAGTGAAACTAGCTTTTTCTTTAATTTGACAATGTAATACATGGTGCCCAGACAAGAAAGAAACAGGGGCTGTAAAGACAAACCACAGAAAACTGAACAAGTCCTTTTCTGCAACGGCATCGCTCTACGTAGGATTCCTTCAACCTTTATCTCCTTTAAACTCAGGGGCTTCTGCCAGTGGCCTCAAACTCAGTCTTAAAGAGCTTCTCGCACCCTTCTGTGTTCTTCTCAGGGTCACCTGCTCCCTTTCTTTTCAATATCATCCTTCAGGGGTTCCCACATCCATCTTCTCAGATCTTTTCAGGGTCTCTCCCTATTGGTTCGCAGGCATGTGGTTGCAGGGCCTCCACGCCCTTCTTCTCTGGTCTTCTTGAGGCCTTGGTTCTTGAAATATACGAATGAGGCAACCAGGCTTGTTTTCCTTCTTTTTCCCAGAGGCGACGTTTAGGAGGCCTTTCATCCCGTCCCTTCAATATATTTCTACTCTTCTTCTGCTTGGTCCTCCTCCCACAATTGGCTTGAGCCCATTCAGATTGGAGTCTCACTCCTTCCCTCTGCCTTGTCTTGAGCTTTCCCTCTTGTTCCTTCCTGACCTTACTAGCTGCGGCCTTAGTAGAAACCTACTCCCTCGTTGATGTTTAGCTCCATCTTCCCCCTGGGGTCTCACTCAGCTTACCCCCTCCTGATGTCTCAAATCACTCTTCGTCTGATGCCTCAACCCAAATTCCTTCTGATGTCTCCAGCCAGCCTACTGATGGCTCTAATGATAAACCTTCTTCCGATGTCTCAACCTAACATCCTCCTGATGTCTCCAACCATCTTTCAGAGGTTTCCAACAAACCTCCTCTAAATGTTTCAAACAAACCTCATGCTGTCTCCAACCAACTTCCTCCTAATGACTTATCTCCTCCTCTCATCTCAAACCTCTTCCCGTCTCCATTCTTCCTACAACCCTCTGCTTTAAATTCCAACTCCTCTGCCAACTCCTACTTTAAACACCCACACCGCAAGACTAAGACTCTGAACCCATATAGCTATATGACACCTCACCTGATATTGGGCTTTCTGTGAAGGTCTGCCTCTGTGGTTGTGAATGAGAGGGGCTGTTATTATTTACACTTAACAAACATGTGCTCTAGCACCTTGAATCATTTTATGTAGTAGATGAAATTACCTATAAAGATCTCAGACCAAATAAATGGACAGACTCACAGAATCAACATCACATGCAAGGGAAGAAAGCAAAAGAGCAAACATCAAGAGTGGAACAGACAGCAATACAAGACAACAAACTTTATAATACAACAAAAACAGATGAGGAAATACAAAGGCAACCAGGAACACTTACCTCAAGTATAGTGGCTTAGTTGCAGCAGGACTGGACTACCACGTGCAAGGGGCCAGTGAAGGAACTCAGTCCACATCATACAAGCGCTCCTGCCAGAAGCAGCAGGACGGAGTGCTCACCAAAACTAAACAACAGGTGAGCTTTCCAGGAACAGCGCATCCCACGGGTACCGCAGTTTGGGAGAAAGGGTCTGGAAGGGGATCAGGCGCACAAGCCGGCCTACTCACACCCCCTATTCTCCACACAGGAGCAGTCCTGAGCAGCATCACCTATTACCACCAGTCACCACATAAGCTCAGAGAGAAAAGTCAGGCCCAAGCGACCTCACCCCCAGGAGGGCTGCAACCGTGCCCCAACGCCTCTGCAGAGACCAGGTGAGCGTAAAAGGTATGGCCTGGTGGCAGCTCCATGCTGAATTGACATGTGCCCTGAGCGTACTCCATTTTGGGATGCCAAGGCCGTGTCACTGGAATCAGTGGATTCCTGATAGGAAACAAGATGGCCCCTGTGGCCTCTTGCTTTCTATCGCCTGTTAACTTACTTTTCCCGAAGTCCCGGGAAGCCCTGACTCTGTCCCTTCCGTCTGGCTGGCTGTTGGGTGGAAGTTCCATATATGGTGTTGTGGGAAAGTCCAGGCCAGACTGGCTAGAGCCTTCCCAATGACTGTATATTGTGGGTACGCCCATGGGGTGGGACCTGGGTGAATGAAGTGTGTGACGAATATGCATCCTGTGTTATGGGTGTCTAGTATCTGGTGTTTGACACAATGACTGAGACAGCCTTGCCGGAAACTTATGTGAATGCAGTGTGTAGTGCTGAATGGCAGAGTGTTTGTCTGAATCCACATTCTGTGTTGTGAGTGTCTGGATGGAGAAGAATGGCCTGAATGCACTGTGAGCCGATTGGCTTCCTGACTGCCTGAATGCCTTTCTGAGTGATTGGTTGTCTGAGTGTGACCCAGCAGAGTGAATGGGAGATCAACAGTATATCTGGGGGCCACTCACTGCTAGAAATCGTTCAGAAGCTGATGTTGAAACTGATGCTTAACTTTGAAGCCCACTGGAAGAAGAAGAACTGCTGCTGCCATCCTTCACTAAACTAAAAGCTGCTGTGCCTTCAAGGAACTGACCCACAGAGGACCTGGCTTGGAGACCTCTTCCCGAGCTACGAGGGACCATCATGCACCAGCTGATCTTTACCAAAGCTCCCTGGTAGACAGACTTACGAAAGGCTGCCGACCGGAGAAGGGGACCGCCGAGGAGAACAAAGAGAAACACCGGACAGCCGACCACCGTCGCCGACCACCGTCGCCGAACAAAGCCGCTGTGTTCCCTTTGCCTAAGAAAATTTGATCCAAGGACTCCCTTGTTCATCACCATCGACCGCTTTTGTCCTGCTGTAGAAAGTCAAGGTCGCCCACGACTGAGGAGAATCCACTGGTGGGTTTCCCGCCACCTGAATACCTCAGAGACACTGACAAAGCTATTAAAGCCAGCCATGGTCCCGTTCCATTCGCCGACGACCCGACGCCCTTGCTGGGCCAATGTTCTTCATTGACTCTTTACGGCAACAAACCCTCGTCGTCGAGGTGCACCTCACGCCTCAGCTTGCAGGACGTTTTTAGCCAATCATCAACGTGCGCCGCAAGAACCAAAGCTGCTGCCGCAACAACAGTGTTCACCATTTTTCCTCGTGGGATCGCGACGATCTGTGGCTCCTTCCTTGAAGGGAGCCGCTCAAGAAGGATCCGTCGACGACCCGACATCGAACTCTGCTATTCCAGGTACATTGGGGTTGTAGAACTATTTAGAATGAAATAAGATTCTTGTGAACAATATATGGACTGGGTTTGTACGATATATCTTTATTTAAAGTTTGCCCATGTTGGGGGATCCTCATATAGAACTGTGCCTAGGTAACAGAGCCAGTATTCTGCCTATTTTTCTAACCAACTGCTTTCCTCCTATGTCTATGTTTGGTTCCCTTTATTAATTGATTTGCGTGACTTTTGACCTAAGTACAGTTGATGCACGTTAATGAAATCTGATAGTAATTGTGGTACCATGTAAAATTGTGTATATATTTGCCATTGTAAATTAACTGAGCACAAAGTGAGTTACTGTGATTGTGTATATAACCTTGAACCTTAATTATATAAAGACTGTGTTTTCACTAACATAGTGTGTGGACATTCCTTTGTAGGTGCTTGGGACTACACTGTACTTAAGAACTAGCCTGCAACACTACCTGAGAGCTAAGCCTTGATTGCTCACCACTATACCAATAATAGAGAATCTTGGCTGGGGTCATCTGTGCCTCTCCTCTGCCATATAGAGAGCAGGAGTACAGACACCCCCTCCAGTCTTTACATCATACTACATGGGAAACTGCAAAACCTATTGACGGGAGGGATTGGCTAGGGGAACATATCTACTTATAATATACATATGGGTACTTCATTGGCTTCCGCTTATCTCTAGGACACACCTTGGACTACCTAATTATGTATAATACTGATTATAGTGGACAAAATGGCAGCGGATTGGTCTGTGCAACATTGAATAATAGTTGCCCCATATACCCACTGATTGATATGGTCTGTTTCTGAGGTAGCTGGTATGAAACTTTACATGAGCCGACGTCCATCTTCCTATCTTGGCCGTCCTTGCCACATTATATTTTCCTCTATAGTAAGTTTCATTATGTCTCATCTACCTTGCGTTACTGCGTGTTTACACTTATTGGTCAACAAGTTACTTTATCTTCTTTTGCATAGATGATTACTTTATCATTTTGTACATGTTTCTCTAGTTGCTTTGGTTACATCGTCACTGTTAAATATGTTCATATCGTTTTAGTATGTCCTCATATATCTTCTTCACGACATCACTCTGCCCTAGTTAGATCTCACTCAGCACTACATGATGTCCAATGGTGCGTGAAGACATCTTTCCACTCCCTCAGTGTGAGGGTACATTTGCTATGGTTGTCTGAGTACATTTCGTCTCTTTTACACTCAATGAGGTGTAGAGACAACACACTGCGTCCCACACACAGCTCTTCTCCTGCTATTTCAATATAAGGGCAGTGAGGGAGTGGTAGTTAAGCTAAATGCATCTACCTTCTCCTCAACAAACACACCTGTGTTTGCTTTGGAAATTTTGGATGGACCAAGCTTCTAAAAGGATGGACTGCTATCTTGGGTTTGACTTTTTCTAATAATGTAGATGCTGCTGCTCCAGGCTGTCCAGAGCATTACTTTTGACTGTCAAAAACCCAAGACCTGTGCTCTTCCTCCATGGCAGTCAATTGACGGTGTGCAAAATAAAAGTATTTTTCATGTGCCACAGTTTCGTTGCATGAGATTTCTGAGCTTCTTTTGGAGTGAAACAAATGTGTCATCTTTTTCTGAAGCAGGCATGCTGTGCGATAGTTACAGGAAAATGTGACATGCCTCTGGTGTTTGAGCAGGCTCTGCTGTGCAATTAATGTAAGAAAATATGAACTGCCTCTAATGTGTGAGGAAACTCACTGGGGGAGTGCCATAAAAAGGAAATGTGCCTCTGATGTCTGAGCAGACTCACTGAGTGAATGGCATGAGACAATGGGGGTCATTACGAGTTTGGAGGTAACCATGACGCTATTAGCGCAATGGCTACCTCCAAACCCATACCGACTCCGCCCTGGTGAATGGAGGTATTACCGCCCCATTCCAAGGTTGGCGGGGCGGTAATTCCCCATTCACCAGGGCCCTTCCCCATTCCCATTTGAACCCCCATAGGGCTCAATGGGAATGGGGAAGGCGGTAAAACCAGGCGTTAAAGGAGGACCCGCAAAGGGACCTCGTAATAGGGCGGTAAGGGATTACCAGTACCGGTACCGGTGCCCTTACCGGTACCAGTAATCCCTTACCGCTCGGGTCATAATGACCCCCAATGTGATACTCCTCTGATATTTAAGTGATTTTTCACTGTCAATGCCAAATTCCTGCTCTGCACGATATTCTTTAATCTAAGAGCTCAGTTCTTTTAAACAGTTTCATCTTCCCATGTGTAGGAGCTGCGCCCTAAAAGAGACAGTGTCCTGGCATAAAATCTTGTGCCTGGCCACACTTTTGGGCTCATACTAAGTGTGGGATCCTCCCCATCCGACCCTGGGGCCCATCTTCCACCAGCCTTGGGATATTCCCGACACATTTACACCCCACTGGGTGTCCCGGGAGTCAGGCATGTGGAGTTGTCACTGCACCCACAGCATTTTCCAAGGAAAGATATTATATGCTGTGTTATCCATATCATTTGCTAGCATCCCATACAATTTTACAAGTATTGTAATAATATTCACAAATGCTGAACACATTTCTTTACTTGATATGCTCAAGTACTCAACCATTTTGCATATATCAGTATCAAATGACTAAGGGCCTCATCATGAGTTGGGCCTTAGCCCGTTAAATTTGGTGGTAATGCTATTACCGCTGCATTTAAGGGTTGGCCTACTCACGAGTCGGGCAGAACGTAGGTGTTTTACCTCCAGCTTTTTCCTGGAGGTAAAAATGTCCCCTTACTGCCCATTTTCAATGTTTTTACTGCCGGCGCAATTACGGCCGGCATTAATAGTGCCACTGAACCTCTTTGCACTGCTACCCATGCGCTGGACCGAGCAGCGGTAACGCTATTTCCGTGGGTGGTATCCCGGCAGTATTACTGCCGGGATAATGCCAGACTGCTGATGAGGCCCTAAGTGCTCTCACTGTTTTTAAGATATTGGCATCATAAGTCAAGGTAGTCAAACCATTGGTCATCTTTTTATATCAGATGCTCAGGTGCTTGAATTGTTTGCCATGTAATGTTGTGATTGCCCAGACACCAACTTGATATTCAAATATTGCAAGGATTCTCCAGATATTGATGTCTTATGTCCAGCTATTTCCAAACATATATGTGAAAAGCATGCCCACCATTTGACAGGGAATGGCATAATACTGCTATGGTATTTGGTTATTCACAACACTTGCTAGGTATTGCCATCATCACATGCCAATATACTCGATGTGTGTTAGGCAGAATTATATCCAGTACCCTTGGGGAACACCACACACAATTAAGACAAGTGACAATACAAATTCACCTTTGGTACAAGCCTGTACAACACAGTAAAGTGGTAGCGATGGCTGAGCAGCCACACTTATCTCAAGAGCAAGTGAGCAGTATCAATAGTTACACCAAGGAGAGCAATTACTATGATTCAAACAAACACTGACTCAAGGTTTATGAGTAAAAGAATATTCATTTATTTATGCATCAGTTGTAAAACAGTTCACTAAAGTAAAGCAGTTGAAAAATCACACTCTTAATACACCACACCACTCCGAATAGATTCTGGGCAAGTGAAACTCAAAAATGAAGTATGAGCAAAATGGCACTCCAGTAATTTAAAAGGGAGGGAAAGACAACGTTAGGTAAAAATTGAACTGGAGCAGCACCAACAGGTAAGTAAGCAGGGCAATCTAGAAAGAGGAACTACAGTGATGGAATCAAATCAAAAAGTCAATAGGACAAAAGTCTTTTGCTCAAGATCACACAGGTCAGGGTAGTTTGCGGTTAAGTCTTTGCCAAGAGTTCCGGACGGAGTTGGTCGGCAGAAAAGTTAGTTTAAAGAGTAGAGAAGGAGAAGCCCTGGGATTGGCAAAAGGTTTCATACACCTTCACCACGGCTGGACGAAACGAACAACCGGATTTGCACAGTACCTTTAAATGGAGAAGAAGCTGTAGCAATTCCTGCAGGCTCACGGTTCCTGAAGTGACTGTCGGACTGACATGAAGTAGGAAGACTGGAGGGTCCTGCACTGCCCAGGGAAGAAACCAGCAGTAGAGCAAAACAACAAATAAAAGGTGCGCTCCTTAAAACCCAAGTACGGTCCGACCTTTCTTGCTATCCAGTTCACTGTAGCTCTGTACAGCAAATTCGACCAGAGGAGGGAATCCTGGCTTGCAGTTTGGGCAAACTGGTTGTTCCCACCAGCTCAGGGGAAGAAGATTCCTGGTAGATCTTCGCTGTTGTTGGAACTTCACCGGGCGGTTCAGTCGTTGTAGGGGTCCTCTTCTGTCAGCTCCTCATCGGTTCTTTCGTTCCAGTGGCGACTTTCCAGACCCAGAGACCTGCTTTTTATGCAGTTTTCCTCCATTCACACAGCCTAGCTGTCAATCACACAGCAGGGTGACTGTCCCGCCGGGACAGTCAGATAGCCACTCAAACAGGAGTGCGACTTGGCTTAGCAAGGGAACCCATGGCAGTGGTCCTAAAACCCCTCCCTCACATCCTGCCTACCCAGACTTTCAGGTGCCTAAGGAGGGCTTCTGTGTAAAAGCCTGCAAAAAGACAGTGAACAAAGGAACCAAACCTGCTTTGGCGTGCGGATTAAAACACAAGAAAGACATTTTCAAAAAGAAATGGCGGATAAAACCCACCGGAACCGTATAAAAATGTATATGGTCTAGCAGATTTAAGTTTGAGGCTAGCAAGATAGCCTAAAACAATACCAAGGTTATTTAAGATAACCGCGGTAGAAAACATAGGGTCGTTACCACTGCCACCAGCCAAGTCTTGATGAAAAGGGTGCGAAACAATGCTCCAAGAGAAACAGACAAAAAGGGATATGTATTAACTCTTTCCAGTACTCTATGTAAGATAGTTTGTACTGGGTCTGTGGATTTAAAAAAACTAATAAAGTCAATGGCAACTTTACATGTTCTGGGAGATAGTAGTTAGTCCCAGAAAATGGAGTCTGAGTTGGGAAGTCTGAAAGACAACCCTGTGTCACTGCACTGAGGGTGCTGTGTTACACACAGTAAAGAGATGATGCCTATGGAGTAGGTGAGGCTACACAGTCTATGAATACAAAAAATGTTAAACACACACAGCAAAATACATGTAAGAGTGGGGTAAAAAGGCTCACACTCTTACCAAGTGAAAAAAGAAATCCTAGAAATCCAGCAAAGCTGCTGAGGGACTCAGTAGTTAAGGGAAATTCTCCCTAATAGTGTGCCACATATCACCATTCTAATTTTAGATACTCACACCAATCAAAAGTTATTACAATCACATGGAAGTATAAAGCATTGAAAAGCAATGCAATTAAATGCCCAGTTACTCAAACTAGTTACAAGTGGGTGGCATCATATGCAGATCTGTTAACACCAAATGGCTGCCATTTCCATCAAATGACCTAAATCTGGTCTCATTTTCAACCCTTGCTATCAAATGGCAAGGTGCTCCGATACTTTGCATGCTATTAAACGAATATCCACATGTATTAATTTGTAAGATATTTTAGCCATACACCATAGTACTATTTGAAGATTATTACATTCATATGCCCTTTTACTAATACCATTTGCAAGGTTGTGCCATTATATGACCAGGCGCCCGCCATCCCAATGCAAGGTTTTAACATTATATGCCTTGATGTTCCCAATATTTGACAGGTACTGATATCACAAAGCAAGTACTAAAAACATGTATCCATAAATGTGTACAAGTTTTATTGAGCATTCAGATGTCGACTTCCTACTAATTTTTTTTTGGTGTTGTGTTTATCACCATGAATTGTGGCACCATTTACAATGGGCAGGTGGCTTTACTAGTTGAAGTATTTAGACACAATAATGAATGTCACTTTGAATGAGCCACACATATTTCAATAGACATATTATATGGCATGGTAAGGAGGCTCCCACTATTCCATTACTCATTTGAGTTAATTTCATCCAGCAGTAAACAAACACAATTGTTTTAAATCACTCTCCGAATACTTCAGCCATCCTAATCTTTCTAATATTCTTTCACTCTATCGATCAAAACAGTCCTTTTAATTTTATGATTATGGTATTTATTGAGTGGGGACCTCGCTTTGAGAAGCAACTGAGCACTTTACAGAGATATACCACAACACATATACATACCTGAGCACTTTACAGAAATATACCACAATACAGATACATAACGGAGCGCTTTACGGAGGTATAAAACATTACAGATGCATAAAGGAGTGCTTTTCAAAGGTAACAACAGAACAGATATACAGCGAGCAGTAGGATACAGAGGAGCAAAGAGGAGAGGTACAGCTTTACCGGGTGGCGGGGAGAAGAGGTGATGAGGTGATGTCATTTTTATCACCCCTACCTCCAGAGCCTTGCCTCCACCCTCAAGGGAGCGTCTGTAGCTCCCCACCCCCAGCAGGGGCTGTGGTAGGGAAACGCATCTACCTGTCACTGTGCAACAGTAAAAAGAGCAGGCAATAACCCCTGCAACAAGCGGCTGCTCTCAATTACCAGCACAGGAAAGGTTTACCAATGTCACATATATTTTTATTGATAGTCCACTGCTCACACCATCCTTTAACCCTTGGTGTGTATTAAAAGACATGTGCCTTGTACAACACATCCATACACAGTAGTTAAATAGATGCTCGACACTTAATATTCATATTCATAGTCGTCTGATAACACTCAGTAATTAACCCTCAATGAATATGTCTTACACTGTCACGGAAAAAAAGAAATGTGTAAACAGAGACATTACCATTATTATCATCAATATGCTCAACACACTTAAAATGCAATGCATTATTAAAAAGCTGAACCATTGTCATTTAACTCTATCTCAGATCAAGACTGAAACTGATCAACCTTTTCCAAGAAATCAAAGTCTCCCAAAAAACCAACTATTTGTCTCACCAGGTAATGATAGGCACCTCACAAAACATGCTCGAGTCAAGCACCTGCCGCACCAAATCATGATAATGTAACCGTTTTATGACACAGAACACTCCAGACAGGGACTCTTTCCACTGACAATGAATGCAGCGCGCAATAAAAACGCTTTATTTTTATTTGAACCCTGGGTTCTTGGTTTGAGCAGACACCCAACCCGTCTCACACCCACCTTAACAAATACTCTGTGTCACAATGCACCAGGCCTGTGTGTAACAATGAAATATTTATTAATTTTTAAAATTAAAAGAAAATCAAACCAATCAAAATTAGGGCTGCAGCCACTACTGTGTGGCAATATACATACAAAAATCTCACCATACAGTTACTTCATACCCCTAACATAATATACATAAACCTTTAATAGAAACAGAAACAAAACTACTTTTCTTCAAAATGACAGATAGCACACATGTTAAGCACTCCCCCTGCAACACTTCCCCAAACACCTGATAGCTAAATTATTTGTGGATGGAAAGTAGTGGAAAGGAGTCAGAATGAAGAGGGAACAATCAGATTGTCTATTTAGCCCACCACCCCAAATTAGGAGGCCAAAGAAAAAATGAAAACCTTCAAAAGGAGAAAAATGGCATACTCAGATGTTACTTGTATCTCAATTTACAATTGAGGTAGGATAGCTAGGAAATAAATTTGTGTGGCTGCACTTAAGAGACATGGAAGCTTACAGAGTACTGAGCAGGGCACCAAGACCATGTGACACATGTAAGAAAATCGATTTTGGAAGGAAAACAATGCAGAAGAAAACACATGCGGCAGAATTGCAACTCTTACACAGGCTTTAAAATGACAAGCAGCAAAGAAAAGGGGCTTAGCTGTCAAAATCGGTTTTTGGATGAGAAACAAAAGCACATAACAGACAGAATTTTGAGGGAAAGGGAATATTCTTAATGGGGTTATGTTTGTGTTTTTTATGGGAAACGTGCAAATCGGAATTTAGAGAAAAGCACAATACATGGGCGAATTCGGTTTTTGTTGCACAATGACATGTTCTACTGAGGCTATATTTTCATGACTATATTAATAAAGAAGGACACTGCGTGCAATGGGGTTAATTTCAAATTTTAACCAGCTTGCACTGCATACCTCCTTATAGGTGAATTAATTTATTTCAAAATGGTACTAAGGACTTACACAGATAACTGAAATAATTATAAAAGGAATACGCTAACAGATATGGAATAACACAGATTCTTCTAAGGAAAGGTGAACAGATGATACTAGCAATTTGAGATTTTGTATAGGATTTGAATAGGATGCAAGTGTAAAAGAGCGGGATATGCAGTTTTTGGGTACTGGGTGATGTGATACTTAGAAGATAAGCTTGAGTTTGGAATTTGGACAGCCAGCGAGGTCTCTGGATAGTGGGGCCAAGAGATCTAGTCACTGGGATAGTGGGGTCAAGAGATCTGGTCAATGGGACAGCTGGGCTCTCCTGGATGGGATCAGCTGCCTTTCCTCCTTTCTCCATGGATTATTGGGTATCTCTGGATCTGGAGGGGTGGTTCTGCCTGGATCTGGATAGTCCTGCCTGGATAGAATCGGCTGCCTCTGGATCTTGTTTTTGAGTTTCTTGAATCCCTTTGTTTCTCTGTCTCCTGCTTATATAGCCAGAGTGACATCTCAGAATTTTACAATCTGGGTAAAAGTACTATGGACGTACCCCTCTATTGGGATAGGCCAGGCTGCTGGTGTTCCCTCCTCCCTCCGGGCTGATTGGTTGAGGGGAAATTACATCATTTTATCTGTGTACATTTATGAATTCCTTTGTTTCCAAAAATAAGTTATGGAGCAAAACTTCAAATCTATACTAGTCACCATCATAAGAAACAGATATGCAGATTCCATGTTTCACAGGGAATAGGACAGTCCGATTGCCAACTCTGTGCAGGGTAGCATCGCTTTTGGGCACAAATTCGCCATTTTTAGGAGAAACATAATATTTAAAATTCTGCAAACGCCTACACATATGCCTACTACTATTTTGCATATTTTCACCATTTTCATTTGTACTTCACCCAGAAATGCATTTGTCCTGCCATTCCAGTTCCCCAGGTGCCAGGAATATGTGCTTAGTCTCTTTGGGTTTGTCTATAACTCACATAAAATGCTGGCATAATATAACATTAGTGCTTATTCGGGGCATTGGGAGAAATGTCTTGATATAAAAAGTTCTTTAAAGTGAATAGGCTACATAGGTCACATGTGTGGCAAACCCCCACAGCCAAATTGTCTTCCCCTTGGTCAGTCTGAACAAAGGGTTTCCATGATGCCCTTTGAAGCCATGCAGTTGGGGCTGGGGAGGGCTTTCAAAGGAAATCACACCTCTTAGTGAAAATGCTAGTTCTCCTTGGGTCCTTAGTTCCTTTCTGTAGACATGCCAGCCAGTCTGACGAGGCTGCGTACTTCCACACTTTGGGCCTTTCATGTGCCCATGGGGGCTGGTTCACTTGTGAAGGTCATTATGTTCTCATAGGAGGCAGGGCAAGTGCCTGGGCCAAACTTGTTCTGCTGGTTTCAAAGTTTTTTTTTTACCTTCTTTCAACAGAAACCAAGTCTTTTTGGGAATACATGTAATGTACATTTTACAGAAAGACCCCTATACCCACATATTTGATCCCATTTCTGTGTGCACACAGGCTGCAATTGCATTTCACTTTCAAATGGCATTCTCCTGAGTTGCAAAAGCACAGTTTTACACGTGGGTTCATTTTTCTTTTATGTCAAATTACAAATGCGGTTTCTGCTGCACATAGTTTCTTGTTAATTAACCTTCTGGAGGGCTTTTACAGATGCGGTCAGTTTTTGGACACAGAGAGATATACTGCCAAGCATGTCTTTGAAATTGACATGGGGCAAGAGTGAGAGCCGCGCTATTGCTTTCCTTTGCAGTAATTTGAGTGCACTGGTCTATTTCAAAAGGAAATCATAGCCGTGTTGACTGAAACAGAATTCTTGCTATGCATGTACTTTCTTAGTGAAAATAATGCTATTCTTGGAGGTATTGCCTTACTTCATGGCAATCAGATGAAATAAACAGCAGGGCTGTGTTTAATGAAACAAAACATTGTGGTGTTTAAAATGAAATTAGGACAAATTGCAATGCAATCTTGAATGCAGGTCATTTATCTTGTGCTTGATTTGAAGCAAAACAAATGCAGCCATTCTCTGGGGTGACAGTACTCAAAACATGTCACACATGTGCCAAGTAGAACACAACACAGCCATTTTTGGCTAAAATGTTGAAATGTGGTGTTGTGATGAAGGGAATTTCTGTTAGAGCTGGTAAATGTACCCCACAATAGGCAATCACATAGCAGCTTCTGCCTCAATCAATACCTCAATACTTTTTTCAATGTGATATCAAATGCAGGGTAAAAAGGCCTCCTCATACTCACCAACTGTAGAAGGTAGGGGTTGAAGAGCACTGGATTAGTCTAGATGCCTTGAAAATAAAAATGAAGAAATAGAAAAAATAAATGTATTGGAATAAATGCAATAATACACCTATTTCTGCACCATAGATTGTTCATCCGAAATGCTTGAAAGATAATTAAATATCCATGTACTCGTGCCAGCACACAGCCAATCCAGAATAATGTGTCTGCTCTTAGGCTGTGAGCTGAAATTCTTTGAGGGAATAGCAAAGATCCTTCCCCAACCAGCTCAAAAAGCAGCTTAAAATCAAATCAAGTTCTGCTAAGAAATGTTTCAAAATATCAGGAATCCTGTTTGGGGCTTCAAAGTCCCAGCAAAAGAATTAGGAATGGCATGGCCTCTCCCATATGGAAGGCCTTGCTGCTCTTCATCTTCTTCCAGCCATCTGTGCCTGCCCCGTAATCCTGCCAGCTCTATTGCCCCTAATAGCCTTATGCAGCAGCTGAGCTTACTCTGTTATATACCCTCTAGGCCTTCCCTATTACATGCCTTTTCTCTGGCATTCATCAGCTGCTAAGGATCATTATAAACTCTAGGTTTCTGCTGACATCTTTCTCATGCAAGTGCAGAGATTAGCCAAGGACCTTCACCGGCTGCTAGGGATGGTGCCAAACTCTAGAATTTAGTTGACAGCACCTTATTCGTACAAGTGCAAAGTCTGCTGCTTCTTATTGTTCCAATCATGCACCAGTGAACTACAGAATCCTGTTTAAAACTACAGAATAAAATGACAGAAAGGCCTTCCTTGTGTAGTTTGCAGTGTTTGCCGTTATCTATGTTTTGCATTTTGTGCGTACATTGGCCTCCTTCCCAGAAAGAGCCTACATAACAATTGTCAGCTATGTTTACACAAGCAGAGTAGTCTGTACCCAGCTCCACTTCATTGGCGCTGAGTCCAGACTATTAGAAAAAATTCTACTGAACTGCATTGCAACATAAAAAAGCAAATCTTATGGCTTGTATTACACGAAATATGGATGTGTTTTCATCACAGCATGCATTTAGCGAGATGGCCTAATTTGTGGCTCAGACCACATCAGCGCCATATTAACCATGGCTAATACGGGTAGACATAGAAAATACATGTCAGAGAGCGTCTAGCGAGTCAGGTGGCGAGGGGGGCAACATGATGGTCAGGTGTTGAGGAGGAGAGACTCCTTGAAGAGGTGGGTCTTGAGTTGTTTTCTTAAATGTAGAGGCATGGGGATGAGTCTGATGATGATGTGGAGGAGGTTGCATTGTCTTGGGGTGTAGGCAGGGAAGGCTTGTTTGCTGGCCCTTTCCTTTTTGCAGTGGTGGATTTCAAGTCTGCATGTGTCCTGGCATCTGGTGGTGTGCTGTCCACCAGAGATGCTGAGTTGCTCTGAGAGGTAACTGGGTGACTTGAGGGTGACTGCCTTATAGATGATGCAGCAAGACTTGAAGGTGATTTGTGCATGCACTGGGAACCAGTGAATGTCGAGGGGGGTCGGGGTGACGTGGTTGTATCTGCGTAGACCCTTGATGAGTCATGCAGCTGAATGTAGGACACTTCACAGGGACACACGGGTGGATGACGGGAGGCCTTCAAGGAATGCATTGCCCCCCTCCAGCGGGATAGGACCAGTGCTTGAATGTTGGATCTTAAGTTGTCTGGAAGGACTAAGGGCTTGACTTTCCACAGGAGGGAGAGCTGATACCAAGCTGTCTGAGTTGTTTTAGCTATGTGTGTTCTGAAGGAGAGGTGTGAAGCCCTATGAGTTCATAGTTGATAACCAGGTCTGTTGTCTTTTCTTACTGCTCCCAGAGGCATGCCTAGCTATCTTTTAAGTGGATTTATTTTGAATTATGCTTATTTTCACATATTTATATAATGATGAATGCTTGTTTTGTTTTACCAGATTTACCTGTACTGGGTAGCCCCATACCAAGACATTGAGCTGTGTACTGGCAGAAAGAAGGGTACACATGCAGATAACACTAGTGGAAGGCACATCTAGATACAAAGCAATGCCACTTGCCCCACAAGATAAACGTCTACTTCAAGCTTGCACAATTACCGTCTACTTTAAGCTTGTACAATTACCCCAAAAGGAAAATGGGGAGATGAAAATAGCTCAAAACAGCATTTAATATAAGTCTAAAACTGCTGCCATCTGAGCAAATGTGCTTGAGGCACTTGTGGAGGTCAACACTGTTGCATTTACTAACAATGCAGAGTGCAGAGACTAAGAATGTTCACAGGGAAGAGCGCGCCTAGGATATGAAGTGCACTAAAGATCAAGCTAATGAACATGATCGTGTTGCTGAGGAGTTGCACGAGCATGCCAACATTGATATCACAAGGCCACTTGAGAGTGTGTCAAGTACATGAGAGGTACTTTTGCGGACCTATGAAGGGCACAACATCTGCAGGGCTGTCCCTATCCTAAATGCTCGTGGACGAAACAGGTGTACAAAGAACTGGGCAGCCAGAAACAGCACTTATGCCTCCTGAGGGCCAATGTGGATATCTTTAAAGTGAAGGTACAACAGCTAGGAAAACGTCAGGGTAGTGTAACAGCAAACGCTTTAAATGCACTGCATTCTGGAGCAAGAACCTGAGAAGGACCTACTCATGGCTTTCACCTCTGCACCCTCAAAGGCCAATGCCAGCACATTTCAGACTCCTCCACATCCATTATTCAAATAAGGGAGAGAGCAACGTGCCCACTGAGACCCGTTCTTGGAGAGGACTAGTGGGATGGCCTTAACTCTGTCCAAACATGTATTAAGTACCCTACAAAGACTCTGAAGACCTCCATTGTGTCCGTTGTCTAGTATCTGGGGCTACAATACTCAGGAGTGTAAGAACAAGAACGATTAGTTCTTGAGAAAGGACGAGAATAATCCATGCCCAACTGCACCACCCCTCGCCTCCAGCACCATCACACTATTAGTTATGCCTTGAAAATCACCTCACCGCCGCCATCAGACTTGCACAAAGCAAAGGTTGAACAACCACCCCCAAAACAGATGTTATTGTCACGGACACAATTAACCATGACTCATGACTCAACACTACACATGTTCTGATGATTTTTTTAATAAAAGGTATGCCATGTAATAATATAAATAAAATGTGCGTTTTCAGCATCTCAGCCGCATTAAAGGCTAGGAAACATGCCTGCCACGATATCACCATATCATCATATCATCATACATCAGGGATGTAGGGCAGTGATTTGAATTGAATTGCGATTGTGTTTAAGCTTACAGAGAAGCAAGAGCTCCAAAGCAGAGCAAATTCAAAGGAACACCACACAGAGGATAACTAGCAGTTTCACCAACCCCCGTTTTGTGGTCGCCGCATTGCGCACTCTGAAAATGCTAATGAAGAGATTCAAAGTCAGACCATTAAGTCGAGTTTCAATAGTCATTTTGGTTTTAATTCGTACAAAGGCAAAGTCGTCTTACTTTGAGGCTATTATGATTGCTTGAAACAAATGTTTTTGATTTAAAGCGTAATTGGGAATTAGATACACTTTTCCCTTACATAAAAAGGGGCTGACACCTTCCCTGCCTGTGCTTACAAAATGAATCAATTGAAAAGCAACAAAGGGATTATTATAAAACTTACAGCAACAGTGGGGCAATATAATGCGGGCTATATGACTGACTTTAACCAGACTTAATTAATAGTAAAAACAAAGGATTATGCCTCACTCACTAACTGAGTATAAAGAGACCTTACCAGTTGGAAATATCGCTCGGTGGTTTATGAGACCACTGCAGATGTGTAAGTGTAACCTTTGCAGGTTGTAATTGCGATGTGACCATCTCATCCTGTATAACCTGGAAGTCAATAAAAAAGAGTGTGCAAGAGATGTGCAGTCGTGAAGGCAGTAGTGTGGGATGTTGGAAAGCAAGGACTGTATCGAGGTGGTAAAGGGTGGCAGCTATCTAAGGACAATTGGACACGCACCTCTTTGTGTGTGGGTGTGTGTGGGAGTAGGGTTATTGCTTGTATGGGTAAAGCGGGGAGAAGCGCACAGGCCATGCAACAGTGGGGCTTCTACACTGTAAAATAAATCAGCATGGGTGAGGGAGAGCACTAGGGGGGTAGTGGGTAGAGTGGGAGCAGAAGGGGTGCATTACCCCGGTGGTTGGGGGCGTTTGCCTCCATTTTGTATAACATGGAATCAGCGAGATGCAGGGTTGACTGGTTGGGGGTTAACGTGTTTAGGATTTCTTCTCACTTATGTGTAATGGTATGTAAACAAAAAAGATGGGTGAAGAGGGAGGATTGAGTAAAATGGAGGGGGTTTGGGAGGTTCCTACAATTCTAGCATGCCAGTTAGAGACAAGAAGTGATCTATATAAAGAAACAGCAATTCATTTGATGTGTTCATTGGGAACTAAGTGTGGTAACGAATCTGCTATGCTGTATTTTAACAAGAAACACAAAAATAATAAAGCAAACTATTAAATTGTATCCAGGGAAATCACAAAGAATCTATTCAGAGCACCACCTGTTCTTCACGTGTAGCCTTTCACAGATTTGCTCAAGTCATTTAGACAACTACATCAGTCTCTGGTGTAAAGGGAACCATGTCTCCTCCACCCCCCAATGCGTCACCACTTTCCAACTCCTCCCCTCCAGGTTGACGCTACATCCTGCCTTAGAAGCAGCGTCCAAATGCTTAGAAAAAGAAAACGTGTACCTATACACCTGCTGGGCGGTACAAGCCCTGGCCAGTCACAATGTCAGCACACGGGCACTGCCTGCCACTATCAGAAATGTGTGTGCGCAGATCGGGATGTGTCTGTCCAATGTCATGACGGCTAATATGTCTTTCATCGGCAGCTGCACAAGCAACGTGGAATTGCATACGCCGTCACCAGGTGTGACCCTGCCACAGAATAAGCAGAATGGCCGTGCATAGCTGTACACTGCCAACAATCAGTTTCGGTAAGGATCGTAAGGGCAAGGTGGTACACTAATGTTCAATAAACAGTACTGTGCAGTACGTGAAAATAAGGAAACATCAGTATACAAAAAAAGATGCGGTTTCAAATTCATACAGAATGAGTGGCAGACTGTGAAAAGCATTTTTAGGACTTGTAATGAGGATGAAGTCAAGTATCGCAACACAATTCTTTAACAAGTTGCCATGTGCATATCTAAGACATATCTGAGGAATAGTGACAGTATGCTGCGACATGACAGGTCGGTTTCCGAGAAGTTTCTATTTGCAAATGAGAAATCACAGTCACAGTGTTTTGAACTGTATGAGAATGGAGCAAATGAATGAGGCTCCTGTTTGTGACTTCTGTAATGTACATACACAGATAACCCAAGAAACTAGGCAGCCCTTAAAAAGGCCTAATGTGGCAGGAGAAGCAGGGGGTATATGACACCTTGCTGAAAGGAGTGTATTTGTCTAAACAATTACTGAAGTGCTCATATCTATCGAGGCTTCTATACTCGAGGACACTTGATCTTTGCACATCAGATAGACAAGAAACATTCTCCTCTGTAAGATGTCATTTTACCCCTTGAAAGATGCCCTATACAGTGAAATGGGATGCTGTGTCCATGTTTGCAAGGGTGTTCGGATCGCCATGAAATGTATTATGTCAGATGCGGTCCAAATTAGATGTAAAAGATAAGGATTTTTTATAACATTCAAAGAAGATTTCACTATAACATGTCCCCCCAGACAGTCGATCACACTGAACAATTGTACCAGTATACAGTAAATGTCGACTGAAGTCTAGATGCATACAGTAGTCTAAACCATAGTCTTTGGCATACAGCTAAAGTAACTTCAGTATGCCTTGCAGAACAATATTTACAGAGGAGAACTCTACATTCCTCTTATTTCTTTGATGTCAGTTGCACACAAAACTCCCTTATTGGACTCCCAAAACCAAACGCCAAAAGCAAGATAAGAGAAGGACTGATTTATAACCTCGCAAAGTTCTCAAAATAACATGCTTTCCCAAATACTTCATAGGCATTGTAATCTTTTACAATCCAAAAAAGGTGTAAGGAAATCACACCAAGAAAAAAACTGGCAAAACATACAGGAAACACCCAATCATCAAAACAAAGTCTGTCTGTCTAACCTGCTGTTTCCGAGATCTCTGCTCTGCCTCCAGGACTTCCTGTCAGCAGCAACTGTCGGACTGTGTGCCCTTTGAACTGCTCTCACCCTCTACATCACCAGCAGGGGGACACTGAAGAGGCACATGCCTACTCTGCTAACCTGCTTACCTGATTGATTTGTTATTTATTATGCTGCTATACACAAGTATTTCACGGCAAGGGAGGGGCAACAAGGGAGGACAAGACAACGATCTTACTAGGCCTTGTGTCATTGAGATCGTGCAAGTGCGTGACAAGAAGTGCAGGTTGAGGGTATAGGGAGAAGTGAACACAGAGCAGCAGGGCCCTGAGTTAAGTGCAAGGAAGGCTGTGACTACAGTCGGCAATACAAGCCCGGTCATGCAAGGTTGGCAAGGCGGCAGCAAAAGTTGGGCCAAGTGGAGAGTGCATGGAGACTGGTTGGAGGGCGGGGGGATTGTGTCCTGTAAGACTCAGAGGTCACTGAGAATCCGGTCAGCAGATGGAGCAGGAGCACAGGAATGTTAGCAGGGGAGAGGAGGCAAGAAAGACGGGGAGAAAAGGGAGGTCTTGAGGAGCTTTTGGAACTTAAGGATATCCGGCTCAAGGCAGAGAGAGGCATGGAGGCCATTCCAGAGGCAGGCACCTGCAGAGGAGAAAGATCTACCCCCCATTCTCTGCTTGGAGAAGCGACTCGCCCGTAGAGAGCTAGATGTAGACAAGCGAAGGGCTCTAAGAGGGAGGTACTTAGCAAGAGAAAAAGAGAAAGCAAAAGCTGAATAAAATAGAATACTGTCAGAGAGGTTCAAACCCAGCTCCCCCGGCTACTCCTTTGTCAAAGTCAAGTGTCCAAAGCTCTACACTGTGTGACGTAGTCAGATTATGGAGGCTGGGGTGTGGCAGTGGGGTACGCTTGGATGAAATATACAAAGCATCTCACAGCCTCCTCTCACCACCGTGGACCCTGTGTGAAGAAAGTGTACCACACCATAGGGCCTATTTGTGGTTACCTGGAAAATATAAGTGTCAGAAGTAAAAATCCAGCATAGAGAAAATCAAAATGGTAAAAGTTCTTCATGAACAAGACGGCCCCTGAGCCCTTGTCATGGTTTAAAACATGGCACACTCCAGCCAGGGACTCTTTCCCCGACAATGAATGCAGCGTACAATAAAGAACTTTTTATCTTTAATAAACCACGGGTTCTTTTATTTGAGTCGGCCCCCAACCCATTTCGCACCTTGAAACACTTGTGTATAGGCGCGTTACAAATGCCATATCATATCATATCTCGCACCCAACCTTCAAAAACACCCTGTGTCGCAATGGACTAGGAACCAGGCTGGTGTGTGTCAATACAATATTTATTATTTTATTATTTAATAGAAAAGGCAAACATATTCAAAATACAACAGCCACGAATATGTGGCAACACAAAGGAAATGATTCCTACAGAACAATTGGTTCAGAATTCCTAACACAGTTCACACGGATCTTTAATGGCAAAACAGGAAAAACTGTTTTGAATCAAGTGATAGCACTAAGGTTTGGCACTTCCCCCTGTAACACTCACCCCCAAACATCAGCTACCTAATTCATTTGAATGGAAGGTAGTGGCAAGGAGTAAGGATAGAAAGAGAAAATTGGATGTCAAATAAAGCCCACAACCCCAAGATGGGAAGCCAGAAAAGAAAGTGAAAACCCATCATAGAGCAAAACAGCAGAATCAGATTTTGTGTATTACTCACACGGTTACTCACACTGCTAGGGGACAGAATAAAAGGAAATTCACGTTGCTACACATAAGGAGATATGGAAGCTTAGAGACTACTATTCAGTACACAGAACAACATGGAAATGAGGTAAGGAAATCGATTTTGGGAGAAAGCAGATGCAAAAGGGAAAAAAATACACACGGCAAATGGAA
The DNA here is from genome assembly GCF_040938575.1 of Ambystoma mexicanum. NCBI lineage: Eukaryota > Metazoa > Chordata > Amphibia > Caudata > Ambystomatidae > Ambystoma > Ambystoma mexicanum. The sequence continues at coordinate 1,193,735,120 of NC_090931.1, forward strand.
ATTCGTTTTGCACAGGTTTTACAATGACAAGTTTTGCTTTGTTTGTTTGTTTGATTTCGTTTTTTATCCTTTATATTTTTATCCCCATCTTTCTTAACTTTGATTTTCTTGACTGGCTTATTTTTATAGAGCACCTTAACCAGAGGGTAGCAAAGGAAAGGAGCTTAGCTTTCAAAATCGATTTTCAAAGACAAGGACAGAGACACATAACAGACAGGCTTGTGGACAAAAGGGATTGCTCACAATGGGACTACAATTTGGGGTTTTCAAAGGACAGATGCAAGTTAGGAGTTTGTGGGGTAATGCACACAATACACAGGTAAATTCGGTTTTCAGTTACACAGAGACTAATTCTGTTGAGGCTATACTTTAATGACTATAGTTATTAAAGAAAGACACTAGGCACAAGGGGGTTAATTTAGAATTTTAACCAACTCGTAATATGAATTTCAATGGGGAATGAATTGATTTACTTCAAAATAATGCTAAGGATTTATACAGACAACTGAGAGATTTATCACATGGAATACGCTAACATACACAGGCTAATGCAGAGTCTACGGTGGGAAGGTGAATGAATTATACTGGAAACAATTTTGAAATTTCAAATGGATTTTCAATGGGATTTCTATGGGGTTTCACTGGGATGCAATTCTAGAAAAGGAAGGGGTATGCAATTTGTTACTGGGTTTATTTGCTACTTACAAAGTAAGCCTTGGTTTGGGATTCTGGACAGCCAGCTGGATCTCAGGACTCTCTGGACAGCTAGGCAAGGGGTCTGGTCACTGCACTCTCCTGGATGGGATTCTGAACAGCCAGCTGGATCTCAGGACTCTCTGGACAGCTAGGCAAGGGGTCTGGCCTCTGCACTCTCTTGGATGGGACGAGCTGCTTCCTCTCCATCCTCCTTCTCCTGTCTCCCCGGATTTGTGTGTGTCTCTGTGTGTCTGTCTAATACCGTCCTCACTTATATAGCCAAAATGACATCATTCACTTTACAAACTAGGGGGAGTATTCTACAATACCCCTATCCTTTGATAGGACAATATACCCTTCCTCTCCCCGCCCCCTGGCATCATTGGTTCAAGGGGAGGGAGCACCATCTGTCTGTTTGGCATTTATTACAGTACTTTGTTTCTCAAGTCAACTTTTTAGCAAAACTGAGTTATGTTTCCTAACTTCACATTTATACTAGACACTGCCATAAGAAATAGATATGCGGTTGCAGTTAGTCATAGGGAATTATGTAAGCCGATTGCCATCTCTTTGCAAGGTAGTATTGCCCTTTGGTGCATTTTTGTCCTTTTCCTGAAATACATAACAGTTCTAACTCTGCAAATGATTAAGCATGTTCATAATCTCATTTTCCTTCTTTCATCAAATCTCACGCTTGTCAAATTTTTAAATCAGCCAGAAACTAGTCTTTACTAGCCGTTTCAGTCCACAGAGTCCTAGGAACATGCACTTAGTCTCCAAACAACTGCCTGGAAATCACATGGAAAAATAGCAGAAAACAAAATGACTTCTTATTCTGAGTGCTGCGAAAAATGCCTACAATGAATCAATACTTTAATGTCAATCTGGAGGATATGTCACATATGGGAGGGTGGTGCTTCATCCCCTACAGCCAACTGTCTTCCCCTTTCTCAGCCGGTGACCAAATATTTTTATTTTGTGCAAGCAAAGCTATCCTTTCACTGTGGCTTTTGAAGTAATTTTTCTTATTTACTTTCACACGTGTGCAAGCCATATTTTTCATCTAATGTTGAAATGTGATTCTGTAGGACATGGGATTCTTTTAATTTGTCCTTTTAAGTGGGTTTGCATTTCTGTTGGTCCATGGACATGGACGCGTTGGCCCCTGAACAGGATTTTTTTGATTTGACACAGGATAAAAAGAAAAAGCCAAGCGGTTTTTCATTTGCAATATTCAGAGCGCTGCTGTTCACATGAAAGGGAAAACAAAAGCTGTGTCAGGTTGCAATGTTGAAATCCTTGCCCCTCATGTGAATTAACAGTAAGACAAGGCCGTTTTTTTTATGTAGCGCATAATCTTTTGACATTCAGATGGAATAAAGCAAATGCAGGGCCGTTCTTCAATGCAGTGCATAACTTCTTGTTATTCAGATGAAAGAGAAGCAAACGCAGAGCCGTTCTTCGTGTAATGTTCAAATACGTGCCACACAGGGGCCAGGGAAAGCAAAGCACAGCTGTTTTAGGTGGCAATGTTTAAATGCAGTTTTTAGGTGAAGGGGATTTCCGTCCAGGGCCTTAAATGCACCCTACACCCTGCACAAACTCAATTGCAGGATTTGACAGTATCACATGTGAAACTAAGAATACCGGCTTACTAGGGGTGTTGGGTGAAAGATGAGCACACAGGCTTGCAAAACCAATTTGTGCAGGGCAAATTAATTCAAAACTACAACTGCAGCTTGTGTAACATGCCCTAGTGGAGTTGCAGGACTGTCCTCTCATCAATACCACTATGCTGAATGAGTTGCAGTACATGCAAACCCTACCCAATCATGTTTCATGATCAGACACACACACACACAACAGTTTACATTCATTCCATTACATCTGAATGTGCAGAGATATACAAAGGCCACCCATGGAGAGGTGGTATGGGAGTTATGAGTAAAGAGCCCAATGAGCAGGTTAGGTACTGTGGCAAGAGGGATAAAAGCACAGGTGGAGGCAATGGGAGAGAGAGAGTCAGAGATAAGAGCAGAAGAAGAGGCAAGTAGACTGAAAGGAAATTAAAGGATTGACAGGGCAAGAGAGGAGAAGAAGAAAGTTGGCTGGGAGGAGAGATGAGTGGTGGCAGGAAAGAGAGACAGAAGGTAGGAGGTGGTGGAGTTGGACGATAGAAGATTGGAGGAGGAGGTTGAGAAAGGTAGAGGAGTGGGGAGGTGAACAGGAAGGAAAGACAGAGATGTGCAGATGACAAAAAAGGGCAATCAAAGACCGGAGGTGGAGGAAAGGAAAGACAAAGGGGCAGAAGAGGCAAAGTAGAGAAAAAAGAGGGGGATAGAAAGAAAGAGAAAAATGAATGTAGGAAGAGTGTGTAAAGGGGAGAAATGGTCAAAGGAGATTATAAGGGATGAGAGAAGACTGAAGGCAGTGACATAGAGAGAGGAAAACAGAGAACTGAGGTAGAGAAGATTACCCAGATGACCTGGCCAACTGGAAAGAATAGTTGCTACATAACTACTCCCAGAATTGAACAACTACACCTTCTAAACAACTACCAGTCAGTGTTCCACGCAATGTGCATCATCGAGACAGGGCTCATCCAGGCAGTAGATGATGCCATCCAATTAATGGATAAGGGCAACTCATGCCTCCTCGTCCTCCTTGACCTCTCGGCTTTATTCCATACAGTCGACCACCGAATCCTTCACTCCATCCTCACTGACAGGATGGGATTCTTGGACACTGTCCTGATTTGATTTACCTCCTACCTTTCAGGTAGACATCAGGCAGTTCAGATGAACATGTTGGGTTCTAACTGACTCACACTCTCCTGTAGAGTCCCCCCAGGATCCATCCTGTAGTTATCCTATTTAAATTTTACATTTAGCATTGAGCCTCTGAGCACACCCCCAAAGATCATGATTTTCATGAGAGTAAAAGGCCCACAGGACATCAGTCGTCTCTGCGATTGTTTAACCATCACCCACACCTGCATGTTGACTGCCTACCTCAAACTTAACCCATACAACACCCAATTCTTCCTCATTGCCCCCACCCCACTAAAGAACAACATGTCCAACAATGGCTCAATTATATGCACTAAAAGTATTTCATCTGCAACTTTTGGATTCAGCGAAATGCTCAGGCTTCACCATTGACCGCAGTCTGTCCTTCGAGAAACACAAGCAAGAAGGCCTAAATGACCTGTCCCCAAATATCCAGCCTTCACAAAATCAAATTCTTTATCCTGCTACATGACTTCCTGCACCATAGTGCAGGCCCTTGTGGTCTCACACGTCAAAGGGGGAAATGCCCTTGCAATGGGCAGGGATGTTATTTCACCAAAATACGAGGGGTAGGGGAAGTGACATCACAATGCCACGTCCCCAAGAGTAACATCCCTGGACATGATGCCATTTGAGCCCGCCCATGTGTGACATCACAGGAAGTGATGTCATTTGACTGCGCCCCCATGTGACATCACACAAAGTGGCATCAGAATGCATTATCCCTCAGTACACTAAGAAAAATATGGTTACGATATCACTGTATTGTGACATTTCATACAAGAATGGATCATAATATGTAGCAGTGTGTCAAGGCCCATGTTGCCATGGGAAGTGTATGAACCCAAATCCCCTCTTTATGTGGATCTGCCCTGTTATTTCAACAGGACTAGAATCACATTCTGGGGGGACAGGGGCAGATAGGCGATATAGGGATAGGGGAAAGCCAGGATAAAAGGGGAGAGGGAGAATATTTCACCAGATAACATGTATTCTTCTAGTCGATGGCATCCACAGTCTTCAATGATTTTGGCACTTATCCCATTTTCATCTGATTCGACAAGTTACCTTCAGTGTTGTGTTGTACTGTTTGCAGTAGTTTCATGGACTTAATTACTCCTGCACAAAACAGCCAGGCGTCTCCGATTTCCATCTCCTTCAGAACATAGAGCTAAGTTCAAAATAGGTTTGATTAGTGCATTGGCAAATACTGCTACCTGATCATCCTCCTGTATCTCTTCAAAGTGCTTGCATAACACAAGAGGAAAAACATTTCAAGTTCTTGTTTCTATACATTACTGCCATTGCACTCTCACACTTTCAAAACAAGTCTGCAGTGAGGACTACTCCCGTGATGTTGGATTGTTGGATTTGCAATCCGCTACTTTGGGCTTGTGTGGCGCTCTACACTGTGACCTGACACAGGTGGACTTCAAAATCAAAAAGCAGTGCATCAGTGTGACCGTTCTGCAAGTGCTTCTTTAAGTGCTACAGTCTGCAGCTCGGCGGAGAGACTGGGCTGGTGCAGTTAAGTCCTTACCAGGGAAGACAAGGTAAGCCAGAGGAAGTTACTTGCTTAGCTGTGCAGTGCCTTATACTTGGCTGGGTGAACCTTGAGAGGAAGCCTGCAAAATGACAACTAAAAGCAAATCAAAACAAGCATTGGCAAAGCCAACAGTTTTGGCTTGTGTATAAGTATTAGCATTTTTTCAGGCACATCTATTAATGCCCACGTACTTGCACCATTCTGCACCTGCTACCATTAATGGCCATTGCGGCAGTGCCTGTCGAGTGCCTTTCCCATGTCTAAATAAAAAGCCCAAACTGTTGGCATTGCCAATGCTTGTTTTTGGTTACTAGTAGTTTACTCCCTATTTTTTATGTTGTGGATTTGCCGGCTTTTGCATACCCGTACCCATCTGCAAAGTTGGTCGCTGTACTCTTTTTGGATCAGGTTTGCGATTTTCTTAGCGAGATTATGTTCCTGCTCTATATTTCATTATCATAGTTTCACGATTATTTCAGGAATACATTTGATTGATTTTTTAAATTTGGTCTGGTTGCATAGTGGCAACAATTTCTACTTTGGGATATTTCGACATGCTGTTTTATATTTTTTTTTTAAACAAGTTCATATGTGCATTTTCTATGGCTTCCACCTTGTGCAATTATCTTTATTGGAGTGAGCTAAAAGCTAAAAGTTCACTTTTTTGGGCATTTGTTACTTATTTAAAGGATTCTTTTATGTTTTCATTTTCTAAAGCGCAGGCCACATCTCAGCTATTCAGCAGGTAAAATGGCTCTGTGGATGGATGCCATTGCAGCAGCCATTGGGATCTGCCTCGGGGACTAAAGGCGTGACTCCAGCTGGGCCTACTGAGATTTTCATCTACAAGGTTATCAAATGACTCGGTGCAGTTTAGTTGGCTCACAGTGACACTGGTTATTTAATTCACTGAAAAAATGCAACAACATGGCAGCAGATAATCTATAAACTACAAAGGTTATTGTACATTGAAAAATACTCCGGAATTCAGGACTGCCACTGTTCAGGTGTTAATTGATCTAACACAGAAAAACAACGGATTGCATATTTCAGCGTGTTGTCCCTCAAGCCATTGGGACTGTAAATGAAGTTGTAGAACGTTAATAAAACAAATTCATCCGATCTAACATTTTAAGGAAATCAAGCCAAATAAGATATCTTGGAGCCACTATAAGATCAAATATCAATGATGAGCCGATGGCGAGAACAATAAAGGCGAAAAGTAAACAATTGATGGCACAAGGCCTACTCATCAACAAAAAATTTGGCAAATTTAGCCTAAAACCGGTCATAGATTTTTTTAAGCTTAAAGTGTTTCCATCTCTAATATATGGTGCTGAGTCTGCCTTTGGATGTACGTACACGGTGTGGGAAACCTGTGAACATCTTTTTTGGACGAAAATCCTACACCTGGGAAATTGTTTTCCGAAAGCTTGTATTAGATATGAGCTAGGATGAATATCGGTTTCAGCTAAAATCATATGGAATTCTTTATCTCTATTTGGGAAAATAATGGATCCACACTCCGTACCGCAATTACAAATACTTAAATTGCACCTCGGAACTAATGATCAATCAATGCAAAATCTATGGATAACAAATTGTAAAATGATTCTTGAAATGCTCAGTATTCCTGAAGAAACATTGTGGTGTAATCCAAATAAGGTAAGAAAAAGCTATGGCAGTGGGATTGGCTCGAAACATGTCAACAGAGGTCCCTACACAAATGTATGGAACTCGTACCTATAGAAGCCAAACCAAATAACAAGCTCCCAAGTTACTTAGTAAAGTTCCCAGATAACATTTTTCGTAATGTGTTTCTAAGGTTCAGGTTGAACCAATTTGAGACTAAAGAAATACTAAAACAAAGGAACAAAACACCATCAAATGACTTGATGTGCAGACTTTGTAAAAATGCTTTGGAAACCTTAAAGCACCTTGTCGCTTTTTGCCCTGCGCTATGTGAAAAAAGATCTTTAACCTTTGGAGAAGAAATAGGAAAACAAGCAACCTGGGACTGGGAAGATTGGTGATCTGCATTATTTGAAGGATCCAAAAACAAACTGACATTCGCCTTGATCTATTTTTTAGGTTATTTGAGGAACGCCCTACAAACTGTTGATCAAGGAATATAAATTGTGATGAATTCATGCTGAGTAGTCTCATATTAAGTGATAACTCATGGGATATTTGGAAAATTAATTTAATATATCACACTTAAATTGCTACTAAAGGAAGAAAAGTGAATTTTTAGTAAAGTTGAGGAAATAGGTGAGATGAAGAGTTTTGGATATTATGTTCATTTGGATTTGTTTTATATGTTTTGTGGTTGGATCTTTGTCTTGCTTTGATTCTTTTTTTAAAAAAAGTTTATAAGAAACTGTATAAAAAAAAAAAAAAAAACGAATTTAGAGCCGGCGGCAGCATCAGGAATCCCAATGCCACCAACGGCTCTGAGTTTGTTTTAGTAATGTTACAATGTTAATAAAACGAATTCAGAGCAGATGACACACCTCAGCCTGGGCCTGCACCAGCACCGTACCTGCCTGCGAGTTGGTGAAGCGCACACCTCAGCCTTGGCCTGCGGCGGCACCGCAGCTGTAGGTGAGTTGAAGCACACACCTCAGCCTGGGCCTGCGGTGGCACTGCAGCTGCAGGTGGTAGGGCACCGGTCCGTGGCATGGCATCCCAACCCAGACTCACTTTCACTTACCGCATTTTCGCTTGGCCGTGGACAGCAGGACAGGAGAAGCACTGCACCAGAGAAACCACACGTGCTGCTGGCTGCTCACAAACTGGAGGAGCTAAGCACGTGGCACCACTTGGCCACGCCCCCTCCTCTGATTGGAGTAAATGCCAGAGCCTCCTCTTCATCACTCATATCTGACTGTATGCCCACGATTCAGTCATGGTGTGCTGCAAACAACCTCTGCCTTAATGCCAGCAGGACTGAGATTGTTTGCATTGGGACCCCTGCTCCAGCTTTCCCACTTTCTCTCTGACCAGACTCCCTTGGTCCTGCAGCTGCACCCACCTGCACGGATAATGATCTTTGGGGTCCTCTTTGCATTCACTCTCTCCTTCTCATGTCACATTTTAGTCATCTCTAGAAAGTTTGACTATCAGTGACACCTCCTTAGAGGTACTGTACCTTTTTGCACTTTCCCCCAGCAGGTCACTGTCTCTACATCCCTGGTTATCTCCAGGCTGGACTACTGCAACTGGCTCTTTCTCACCCTCCATTCTTCAAATCCACACCGTCTATAACTCATGCAAAACATGACCCAAGACTTATCCTTGTCATCAAGACCAGGGTCCGCATCCGTCTGGCACTGATATCCCTCCACTGGCTACCCATGGCTGCAAGTGTCAAATGTATGTAACTATCCATTGTCCCCAAGATTTTGTGGTGCCTGGGTAGTACCTATCTGCAACAAGTCATTCCAAAATACTCTCCCTCCTGAGCCCTCTCCTCATGCACCTCCAACCTTCTTCGAGTGAGCCAGTTCTGGAAGAAGATATTTGGAGGCAGATCTTTATCATCAGCTGGTGCCTCCCTCTGGAATAGCCTCCCTGCCGTCCTCCGTATGGATCCTCATCTCCTTTAGTTCCTGGAACTCCTCAGGAGTTTCCTCTTCTACTCTTCCTTCTCTCTCCCTCTTCCCTGTTGACCCATCCCTCTGCTCTCTCCCTCTCTCCCTACTTTTTTCCTTACAGCTCGATGACTGGCTGCCTGATGTACCTTAGGGTCTCACAGGCCCATGGCACCCCTAGCAGTGTTTAGCACACTTGCCTCTGGGACCTGCACTGGCCTCATCATCACTGCACTTGGCAAATGGCCCTAGAGGGTTGCCTCTCTCTCTGAACTTACCCCCGCCTACACCGACTGGATGCACTTGGACCACCCCCCAAACTTGTGTCCACCCTCCACCTACCACTCCCCTGTAAACATCTGTGCACTTGCTCGTTTGGATTGCACCATGCCTGTAGATCGTCTGTCTGTTCCACCCTGTCCTGGCTCCCAGCATGGTCGCACATTAATGCACTTGGTAAAACTGTAGAATCATTGTCAAACATATTCACTGTTACCTCCACTGTTAATTGTATAATATGCACTTACTCTGCCGGTACAGACTATTGTTGCTTCAGAAATCGAAGGGCTCTAAACAAGTGTTCCTTGTCCCCTTGTTGCATCCATCTTTGAGCGCTTTGAGACACTTACCTTGTGTATCGGTCCTTTAGGAAAATACTTTTACATGACATAACATACCATGACACAGTGTAATGATAATTTTACATGACTTAGGGGATGCTTTGGGTGACACGGGTGATTTAATGGATTGTTTGACATGGTGGTAGTGTGTACTCCCTCTTCAATGTGTTTCTTTTGGCAACACACAATGATTAGTCTTTCAGTTCTAAGTGATGCACAAAAATGTGCACTTCCAAGGGGACTTTCTTAGGGTGGTTTTGTGGTGGGCACAGGGGATTGGCCCATTGTCATAATTGAATGGCACCTGGAACGACAGCCTTGTGTGCACTCCACAGGGGGGGTTTTAGGGGAAAAAAGTTGCTACAAGCTGGGTATGTGCAGCCTCTCCACGTGCCCTTTGCCAGGCCAGATGCCAGAGGCGGACCTGTGGGTGTGAATGGGCTGCCACCACCATGTCCACTGGGACGCGACACCTTGTTGCAACATCGTGCAGGACACATGCTGCCACAATGATCATGCAGACTCGTGGTGGCACATATAGCAACACACCACCAGAGTAGTCAAGGGGGCGGAAACGTGACTTGAGCACTCAGAATATGCGCTCCACTATGCCCCGAGTTGCAAAATGGGCAGTGTTGTATCTTACCTGGGAAGGTGTGTTGGGGTTGTGGATTGGCATCATCATGTAATTGTTCAGAGGGTAAGCACTGTCCCCTGTAGAGGTGAGAATGCTGGTCATTTCCTGACAGTGTATATTTGTAGGTGTGTAACATGCATGCATGTGGATGACCATCCCTACTCACCAATGACCCATGTGTTTCCATGCTTCCCAGCTTCCAGGGTCCGGTGTGGGGGGACATCCTGTAGATGTAACTGTCATGGGTGCTGCCAAGATAGTTGGCATAGACAGAAGTAATGATGCGCTTGGCATCACACACAACCTGCATGTTGATGGAGTGCCAGTGTTTTCAGTTGCATTATATATGCTCTGTGGCTCTAGGTGAACGCAGAACAACATGGGTGCAATCAATGGCACCAAGCACTTTTGGGAAGTGTGCCACCCCAGAAAAATCCTGCATTACTGCCTGCCTTTCTGCAGGTATTCTGGGCATATCTGTAAGCCGGCGGACAGAGGGACGTGCAGTTATTATGGCCAACACCTGGTGTAGGCAGCGTGCCTGAGTAGCCTGTGAAATGCCCCCAACTATGGCGGTGTGGTCCACTGGAATAAGCCAGTTGCCAAAAAATGAAGTACACTGAGCACTGTTTGCAAGGAGCTCAGTGCTTAGCAGCACATGGTGGGTGATGTGAGTTCATCTTCCCACTCCGTGACCAGGTCTAAGATGATATGAGGGGGGGACCTATACCTGGCAAAGACCTGGTTATCAGGCATCCCAAAAAGGGTGGTTCTTGGGTGGAAGATCCGGGCCCTGGCCAACCTCCTCCTCCTGTGGTGTCCCATGATCACTGCTGCAACAAATGGTACATTTATAGTAGCTGTACACGTGCATTTGTTTATTGCACAAGCTTTTTATGCATTGTTTATGTGCACATTGACATTTACGCCTGCTATCACGTGGTGTAAGTGTTTCGGGATTTGCTTGTGTTTTTTCGCGCACCGGAGCTCCCTGTTGAATTCCATGAATACGTGTGTTTGTCACGCGTATGAGCAGTGTGATTGTTTGACTGTGGAACGTCCCTCGTAACGCCCACATTTTCATGTGTTCATCCCCATTCCACGTGTTCCACCCCCTTTTTCAGTGCCTGCGCAGGGCCGGCCGGCCCTTCGCTGGAAGTCTCGTGAAAGGCCTTTGTGATGTCGCAGTGACGTGTTGGACCAGCGCAGATTCTGCGCAAGTCCCAGGTAAGCTCTGCCCATTGTGTTCCATGAATCGACGAACAGGGACTTGCGCACAAATTCTTATGCAAGTCACCAATTTTCAGCACAATTTATTCCATGAATCAGGCCCCAAGTATTTAGCTCATATGTAAGAAAGACCATTTGTGTCAGCTACCAAAAGCCTTTTAAATTCCTTTGCACAATACATTGGTAAAATCTTGCAGCCTTTGGAACAAATTAAACCAATGTATTCCAAAGATATCGGGGACTTTCTTTGAACTGTCAAAACTGTCACATTTGACACTGATTCTGATGTTTTATTCATGGTGGATGTCACTAGTTCATACATTTCATTTCCACAGGAAGGACTTTAGGCAGCTGAGTGTTTTTTACTTCAATATAACAAAATGGGGGCCAACAAGATTGTCATACTTTCAGGATGCATTTTATTTGCAGATTTCTGGAACCTCTATGAGCGTAAGTATGACACTGACTTAAGCTAACATATTTATGTATAAGTTTAAAACTGGTTATGTTTTACAAAAACCAAACTAAGCTCTATTAGGATCATATTCAGTGCTCAATTAGGTGCATCTGATAAACTAACAGGGTTCCTTCAGCACAACAATTCCATAAATCATAGAAGAAAATGGACAATGGAACAGAGTTGTACTCCCATTTATTTTCTGGGTGCAGACCTAGAAATGAAAAAAATCAAATGCACTACTACTTTCTGAAACCTACGGATCAGAATAGGGAACTTCATGCCAAAGGTTTTCATCCACCATGTACCATCATAGAGTTACCATACAGTGAATTGCTATAAATGAAAAGAATAGTTTAAAACTATTTGTGAATTGGAAAGAGAAAATACAATTCTACACAAGAAACTTCAAAAAAGGTTCTATGACAACACACTTCTACAAACAGCGCGTCAAAAGGCCTGTTATATGAACATGCAGATACACTAAATCATTGCATAATCTAGTGCATGTATCAAACTCCTCAAGACAAAGTCAAGCTATTACATCTGTCCGAATTGAAATATCATTAAGAAGACCAATGACATTACAACTGCTCATAGAACCGCTTATCTTTTCTTAACAAATACATGGTTCTTTAAAAGATATCCCTGCAAAATCTGGATTTTCATTTCAGATAAATAGACAAAGATCTGAGAAGTGCTTGTCATGTCAACATTGCAGAACCTAATTCGAGAAGACATATTGCAGTATCCATAGACGGGCAAATCTATATACCTTAGGCCCTAAGACGTCTCCAACCTTTATGTTAGCAATAGCTACTTGTAGTTAATGGCCAATAGGTGGAAGATACTGGGATGGTGATGTCAATGAGTGTGCGAATTTGTACAAAGATTTGTATTGTTTTATTATTTATTTTTTATTAACATTGTAATAGATTGTGAATTCAGAACACGAACCACAGTATAATACAAATTCAAAAACAAAAGAGCCCAGCCCACCTCCTCCTACTTCACTACCTCTTCAACCGATACAAAGTACAAGGAAAACAAGTTAATACACTTCCATAAACCTCCCCCATATGTCATTGAACAATGTACAGTTCTCCTGACTTCTGTAAACGACCCTCTCCATTAGCGATAGCTTGTGCATCTCTTGAATCCACACACTCCCAGATGGATGTGTAAAGAATTTCCAGTCCTGTTGGATTAGCTTCTTAGCTATATAGGAAGCTGTGAATAACCATCTATTTTGGAAACAAGCCATATCAAGCCCCAGGGTATCCTCCCCCAGTGGTCAAAATCATAGTCAAATGATTGCCACAAGACATTGTTGAATATAGCAATCAATTCACCCCAGACAAACCTCACCCTACCAGGCTTTGTGTGGGTGGTTACTTGCTCTTAACATAAAAAAAGGAATAACATATACATTTACCATGATATTAATAACTTAAAACATATTGCTATTGTATTATTTTGCATTAGTAGCTGTCTCTTAAAAATTGTCAAGCATATCAGACTATAGGAAACCAATCAAGAGCATACAATCCACCACAGCTCAGTAATCTGGTGTGTAACTTGAAACATCAACGGTGCTCAGATTCTGTTAGACAGCATCAAAGTTTTGATTTCAGGAAAAAGGCAGATTCTCAGAGATTGGCAAACACATTGGCTGATAGTGCATATACACTCCTTGCCATAGTATCTAAACCTAACTGCAAACCTGACATGGTAGACATAAATTCAGGACAATGTTTAAAATGTGTTACAACAGACCCTTTACAATTACAGCATCTATAGAAGTACTTTTGTTTTTCATCAAATATTTAGCAACTTTGAATGATACATCTGTAACAGAATTTGAATTGCAGCATTTAATGTACCTACTTTGTAGGATCGGCAACAGATTTCTTTGAAAACATTATTTTCATAATATGTGTATCATTGTAAAATGCCTCTCAATGTTATGCTTTTTTACCCACTGTAACTTGTGCACCATACATTAAAGATGCACATTTACTTCTTAAGCATGGAGAAACAAAAAATCTGTTTCCACTCTGGATGGGAATGGTACATATTTTGCCTTTTAATGGACAGTGCGCCTGCATCTCCATCGAGGATTTCAACAAAGGTAGTTTGTTTCTTTTGGGGCTGCACATGCAAAAACAATCTGAGGAGTATTTCACTCAATGGGTTATACGGTTTCCCTAAAATTCAGTATATATCACGTTCTGCAAAAAAAAAAGTGTAACTCAAATGGTTTAAAAAACATGACTTGGAATGTGCACGAATCATAACAACCCAACCAGACAATACATGAACCGCAATATTAACATGTTGAGCAAAGAGTATGGTTTTAGCATTCCCTGTATTCACCACCCTGTTTTGTACAATGCTCTGTTACTAAGTAAATAGGTATAAACTTTATAAATCCTATACATATCAAAATATATGCAAACAAAACACTGCTTACTTTTCACAACTAATTACTTAATTCATAATCTTGTTTCATAAAGCATAGGCTGAAACAGAACTCTCAAATCATGTTTTGTAAGTCCTGGCTTTGATAGCATGTGTCATTTTACATTCCTGTTTAGTTCTATAAATGTAAGTGGACAAGCACCGGAATGCAGTGCAGCTAGTAGCCTTCCACATTTACTTAAATCTAAAATTGACATCAGCGCTTGAGTTCCTTTATTTACACATGCATAGAGGTGGGTCCTCCATATTAAGTCAAATTCCATGTTAACCTTTGATGCAACTGGGGTGCTACTACCTCAAAACAGAGAATTCAGTATCTTCAAATTAAAGAAAAATTAATTCACAGTTTTACAATAAATAGCAACATGTACGGCCAGATGTTTGTTTTTTCTTACAAGCTGGGACACACAGATTGTCTTTTCTACAAACACTGAGGAAAAACGATTACAACTGTAGCTTTATTTTCCCCATTCTGATTGAAAGCCTGCAATTACCAGCATGCAAAGTAATGCTAACTGAAATAAACCTAAGGAAACAGTGAGAATGAAACAAACACAAACCCAAATTTGTTTCACGCAGCATGCAAAATATGCAGCACTTCCCTTTCTAATCAGCCATCATTTTCACCCTTTAGTGACAATGGCCACAACACACACGCCATTAATTTTGTTATTGATAGTTAACCCCTTGTTGGGACACTGTCCAAGCCCTTCAAACCCTGTTGCAGCCACTCCTCTCACAGCGCACACAGCTTTAGAATGTTTGCTTGGCAGGGAGGGGAGAGGAAGGGGGCAAGGGAAGAGACACAAGAACTTAGACACCAAAATAAACCCATTAACAGTGCTCATTTTGGTGTCTGATGTGAGAAGCTAAGGGGAAGCCTCAGACAAGCTACCAGTGGCTGGTGATCTATTGGTTGGAGACACTGGCCTTAGGAACTAAGCAACCAATGATTACAAGTGTGGTGCTTTCAGTCTTCGAAATCCATGCGGTACATAATATATTGGTTTGACAACACAAGGAGCCGAAACATTGTCCACTTTAATCCCCAAATGTATTAATACTGAATATAATCTATGATGTTTAATTTACAGAATCTACTATCATACATGTCCACGCTTTTATCTACCAAGGGTATAGTTGATTTAATGTGTATGCTTACCTATTAGTAAATATTTGAATTGAGGCATTGTTTCAAAATGTTTTATTCCTTCTCCAACAAAAAAGGGCCTAACCTTTGCCTAAACCTGGGATTCTAAACCCTACTCTAAAGAGAAACAAGTAACAAAAGTGTGCTCTTCAGAATATCATGTTGTCTAAACACAAATAACGCCCTCTGTCCCGAATCCTACTCTAATCGAGTTTCTTTCCCTATCTCTAAATAAAGGAAACACAACATCAACCAAGACATTCTATGGGGAAGTGCTCAATGAAAGGGATGGCTGATGGCTTCTGACCCAAGCCCATTTGTGTCTTTACCATAAGCTCTTGCATTGTTCACAGTTCCAGTGCTTACAGTTTGTTGAGGAATGCAGGGCTGCTCCAGGCTGTAGGGTGGTCTACCTACTTTACTTTCAAATTTATAAATCTCATAGGCCCTCATTACGACCCTGGCGGAAATCGAAAAACGATGGCGGAAATGCAATACCGCCATCGAATACCGCTCGGTGCGATTATGACCCGTCACCGTAAAGTACGATGCCATTAGCGACACCGTAGTGAACGCCAACGCTAACTGCACCAAGTACGCGCGCGCGCGCCATGCCAAACCGTAAATACCACCATGGCGCAACGGTACGCGAATTCCGACCCTAGCGGACATGTACCTAACGCCATCAAGCACGGCGGAAAGTATCATTCCGCCATGGTGAGAAGTACGGCATCGCGAATCAACCGTAAACGGCCCCACTGAGTGCCTGTACACCGCTCCCTGGCCACATTGTACAACTCCCCGTAGGTGCAATGAAGTCACAATGCAACCAGTGAAATGTACAAGTCACCCATGCATGCCAACGAACAAAAGAATCTCAAGAGGGGCCAATGGGAGCTGCAGGGCACAGATGGCACGAATACAGAAGCCATTCCAATGGACATGACCTCAGTCTCCCACCAAGAAACGCACGCAAACACAGGCACCTGTGACCAGCAATATTCCGAAAATCACATCATTCCACCAGTCCACCTGGCTGACCGGCATCTGTTACACAAAACCTAATCCCCCGCCCCTGAGCATGACATCATTCAAACAGTCATATTGGCAGCCCTCATCCCTGACCTCACTGGGCTTCGTAGGCAGACGCGCCCAGCACAGTACCACGCAACTATACTCCGAAGCTGGAACACAATGCAGATCTCCTCACAATACATCGCTCCCCAAATAGGAATATGCCACATCACTTGCAGAGAAGAACGCTACACGGCCCATATCAGAATAGAAATTTAATGCACAACAAATTCACCAAGCCCATACAGCCATTAGGCCATGAACTCCAAAACACATTTCACCATTGTGGGCTGCATCCGCAAGAAATGACCAGCTACTTCTTGTGTGACGCCCTGTTCCTTCATGGTACACAGGGCCACATTCTCGTACGAAAAGGCAACATGGAAGCGCACAGAACCGCAGGGCCGTCCCAATGGGGAGGCACTAGTCCAGCTGAAAGGCCGAAATGTTGCTCCGAGCCACTAGTACTGCGTAAGGGCATGTGGCCCATTGGCGATCGTCCCATAAGATCGTAATGCTGCTCCACTGATTAACACGAAGCAGCAGGTGTCGGGAGTAAAAGCCATCTGCAGGAGTGGCATACAGATGGCAGTGGCAAAAGGGGAGGAGATACCTGTCAACCAAAAGAAAAGAAAAAGAATAGAATGGCCATCAGAACTACATTCGAACAACTCACTTCAATGATCACACTAAATCCACAGCCATATGCATGCTAGCCCACTCCAAAGGATCATCACCACCCAAAAACCACTTGCGACTCATAACTATCTATATCGAGGTGAAAACACCATCACAAACGAGTGTACCTGTGCATGCGTCTGTGAAAACAGAATCCATCAGATGGGATTGGTAACGTGCATGGACACAAGTGTCTGAAGGCGCGTCGAGACAGGGAGGGCTCAACAAGGCCAGATAGACGATGGTCCCACTATGGCAGCCCTGCATCACATAGCGCAGGGGAGGCGGACAGATTCCAAGAAGCCCTGTACATGGCAAACACTGTATCAAATCATCTGTCCATGCATCCATTCATCATTCCCTCATCCCGTAATGATAACGCCTGTTTCCATACTCACATAACATGTGAGAATTCCATTGAGTCTGTGCGTTATGCAGCCTGCAAAATCCACTGTGCCCCAGCCCGTAATTCCAGTGTTGTGAAGTAACATGTATTTGGGAACGTCCGGCCTCATCGTCCACTTCGCTATTGCGCATCCAAAACTATTCATAGCAATAATTGCATCCTCGCCATGGCCCCTGTCCCAAGGACATTGAACAATAGAACGTTATATTTGCAGTCAGACCTGTGGGCATCTCCTCGCCGCTAGCTGATAACCGAAAGCGCCGCCCTTCGAATTCCTCATTTGCAACATCACGTCGAAAAGGCATCTGTGGCCGCTTGAAATCACAAATTAATCCATCGAGTGCGGCTGTGTGTGAAAATGGCAACTGCCTTCACTCACAAATGGGACGCCCCGCCCGTCGTTGCAACTCGGTACAGTGATGCATGAGGGTCCACCGTTACTCGAGTACTACGTTCTTCTGACCCTTCACAAGTCTGTTCGCGACTGCTAAGATAGTATGTGAAACAATGGGACCATAGCCGAATGAACATATCAACCAATTTTACACGGCCATCGGGTACAAATACATGATTGTAATAGCAAGATGCCATTCCTCGAATTGCAGCGTTGTGTGCGGGACGTGCTCGGCCAAAGGGGAGAGCAGCTTGCACAGGTGGAATGAATCACCACAGGTGGAGGCCATACAGCCTGAAAACACATAAATTGCACACCCAGTCTCCTCCCACAACCACACCCACTCCAAAATGCTACCGGCAGGACTAGCTATGTTGGCCCTGGGGGACCTGATAGCACTGCAAGTACTCCAACTTCAAGAAGAAGACGAACACCAACTACAACCGGCCGCACGGAGGAGACGCAGGAGGAGGAGGAGGGCAAGGCAGGGCCAGCAAGGGCCGCCAGCACAGCCACTACCACCACGCAGGCAGCCCGCAATCCCACGCCTCCGAGCACATCCGTTCAACCTCACTGATGAGCAGATCCACACCCTCTACCGTTTGGACCGGGACACCATAGCCGCCATTGTGGACATGACACAGGCTGACCTTGTCAGCATGATAGATAGCCCAACCGCCATCCCACCCCTACTGAAGGTGGTGTCTGTACTCCACTTCCTGGCCACAGGCACCTACCAGCACACAGTCGGACAGTTGCATGGCATTTCTCAGCCACTGTTCTCACGGACACTATTGCAAGTGCTCGATGCCCTCCTGCAGCACGCAGACGACTACATCTCTCTACCACGCTCGGAGCAGGAAAATACCAACACAAAAGTGGGATTGCATGCACTTGGCGGCATACCGGGTTGCCTTGGTGCCATCGACTGCACCCATGTGGAATTGGTCGTCCCACATGCCATGGAGGCCCAGTACCGCAACCGAAAACAATTTCATTCTCTGAATGTACAAATGGTGTGTGACTCCAACAGGATCATTACACATTGTTGTGCCCGATTCCCTGGATCAACCCATGATTCTATGGTCTTGAGGAACTCAACAATACCACGCTACATGGAGCGACACGCAGGGTACAGATCCTGGCTACTCGGTGAGTCTCATTTCATGCATGATGATGTGGGGTATGTGATGCGGCAATGACCTGGCAGGAAGGGGGGGGGGTGCGTACGTAGCAATGGCATTCCACATAATTCGTTTATCGTCCACATACAGGTGATGCCGGATATCCACTGAAGAGATGGCTCCTCACACCAGTCCGGAACCCACGGGACCAGCATGAGGAGGACTACAACCATGCCCACTCACGTACCCGTGTAGTCATTGAACAGGCATTCGGCCTACTGAAGACTCGTTTCCGGTGCCTCAGCAGGTCTGGCGGGGCACTCCTGTACCACCATGAGAAGGTTGCAAAGATGGTGATGGCATGTGTCATGCTACACAACATGTGCGTACGTAGAAATGTGCCCATGCCCCCTGACGCAGAACTGCAAGCACCTGAAGATGGTCATGATGAGGGTGGGGATGTGGCAGCACCTCAAGGAGTCCGCGAGGCACAGGAGGGCCGTGACATTCGTCAGCATCTCATTGATGCATGCTTCTAGCACTCACGCCTGGTGGCTGATACATGGACACGGGACTCGTGGCACTGTGTGTGTCTGGTACATGCACAATATGGACTGTACGCCTATGATGGCCTAGTACACAAAGATCATTGTCCAGACATCTCATTGGTTGATCGTGCATTGTTTATGGCATATGTGATATCATGTTGAACACCCTATCGACCCGCCACCCAAGTGAGCCCAACACACCCCCTCCACCCTCCTACCTCCCCCCCGAACACCAGTGTCCAAAGATGCACATTGTCAGTGGGCAGTCGCTATTGCAAGCCCCCTCTGCGGGTATCAGGGGCACCCCTGCCTGTGGAGCGCAGGTTCCTCCCAGATCTACGTTGGGGGCTGCCCTGGACGGAACTTGCAACGGATGATGTCTCTGCCTGCTCACGTCCATGCATGTCCCTAAGGGTTTGTGAGAGCTCAGTGAGCACACGGCGCACTGCGGCAAGTTCGGCACATACGTCTTTGGACGTCGCATGCAGTTCCCCCCTCAGGCTCTCGGTGCTTCTCTCCATTTGGACTCTCAGGCTCTCGGTGCTACTCTCCATTTGGACTCTCAGGCTCTCGGTGCTACTCTCCATTTGTGCCCTTAGTGTCTCTGTACTTCTCTCCATTTCTGCCCTGAGTGTCTCAGTTGATGTTTCTATGTCTGCCTTAGTGCCCCCATATTCATCGGCATGGTCCTTGAGGAGCGTGGCCAGTTGCTGCTGTTGCACGATTAACTGGTCGAGGGACTGTTGCCTCTGCTGGGCCATGGCCATTTGCGGTGGTGTCACAGAGTGGCTGTTCGCCTCATGTTGCCCTGCCACAGGGCTTGTGGGGGATGGCCAGTCGTCGTCTTGTGGGTGCCCCTGCGTGGTATCCTCATGGTGTACGGGATGGAACAGACAGGGGGATTGGGACAGGTCATGGATGGATCTGACTTCGACATCCCCGTCTTCTGTGTCGGAGCATGCTGCCATTAATGGGGTGTCACCTATGGTGCTGCTGCCACCAGAGGCAGTGCCTTCTGTGGCATCCATTGGGGGGACCTGTGGTGCTGCTGTTGTGGGCATGCTGGCTGCTGGGGTGCATGTTGATGTTCCCTCCTCTGTGCTGCCACTTGATTTGTGCTGCTGCCGTGTCTTGATGCGTGCAGCTGAGGTGGAGGGTCTTTGGCTGTTGGTCTTGGCCCTCTTTGCAGGTGTGCTGGTAGGGGTGTCCTGAAGCTCGTCGTTTGGATCGAACCCTGTGGTGGAGTAAAGGAGGGCGAGCGTTATTAATGGGTCTGTGGGAATTGGAATGGCAATGTATCACATGCATTGGGGTGGTACCTGAGGGTGATTTGGGTCGGGGCCTTGGAGGTGCTTTCATTTGTGTGTGGAGTGAGGGTGCAGTTGTTTGGCAGCCTGCAGTTAGGGTGTGCCTGCTGCACGTGTAGTGGGTGTTTTTGGGGTTTTTAATTATTTATGTATTTATTGTGAGTTTTAAAGTGCGCTATCAGGCCAATGTGTGTGGACGTTCTCCTGGCCATGTGTTACTGTTGCGCTATGTGGACACATGTGATTCACATGATTGGACATTGTGGATTTGGCATGGTTTTATTTGGCCCACCTACCGGATTCTCCGGATGTCTGCACTCCTTTCTCCATCCCTCCGACTCCCTCTATGCTCTCCATTCCTATGGTGGAGGCACAGATTTCTTCCCAGGGGGTCAACTTGATGGGTGAATCCGATCCTCCCCCGGTGGCTGTGGCAATGTTGCGGTTGGCAGAAAGTATGCTACGGACGCGTATCCGCAGGTCGTCCCATCGCTTTCTGCATTGCTGTGGGTTGCGGGTTCGGTCCCCACCGCACTTACCCGCTGTGCCACCAGGGCCCATATGGCCTTCTTGTTCGCAAGTGCCGTCCTGGTCATTTGCGTGGAGAAGACGGCAGCGGCATTCTCCTGGAGGGTCTCTGTGAGTACGGTGAGTTCCTCACGGGAGAAGTGGACCTGCCGCTTGCGGTCGCACGCTTTCTTCGCTACTTTTCCCATTTTTCTTGGTTTCACTAGGGTGGATGACGGGTTGGGATGTGTCTCAGGGTAGTGTTTTTAGTGGTTGTGTGGATTTTGTGGTTTTATAGGTGTACGGCGTGTTGTTTCCCGTTCCGGGCCCATGTTTTTACTTCCGTTTCCGTATATTTACGGTCACCGTACTTTCCGGTTGGCGCTCACTGAGGTGTCCGCTAAGATGGGTGGCGGTATTGCACCTAGGGCGCCGTACGGCGGCGGTGTGGGCCGTTTTGGGGTCATTTCCGCCATCGCGGACTTTGCACTTCCGCCATGCCGTGGTGCTCGTGCCCGATGGGTCGGAATGGGCCGCACTTTGCTCCATCGTGCAATGGCGGAAACGCTATTTACGCTGTGGCGGTCCGGTCAGTCACTTTCCGCCAGGGTCGTAATGAGGGCCATAGTCTTTCTCCCTTTAGGATGACTGTTGTCTTTTTCGGGGTTATTTCCCCTTTCCCATTCTGAGGCACTCTTTCTTTTCACTTGTCTCTTTCTCCCCCTCCACTCTGGTATTTCACTGATTTCTCCCCACGCCACGGTCGCTTCCTTTCTCTTTCTCCATTATGGGGCTTCTCTGTTAATCTCCACTGTGGGGCCAGTCTCTTCTCACCAAATAGCCGCTTGTGCAAATCATCAATGTGGAGTTGAGTTCCTGTTCGCTCTGTGTGGGGATTCAACTGTGGCTTTTCCTTGAGCCTTAAACTTGCTTTGAGTCAGATTCTTCCTGTTACTCATCTTCTCTGGCGTGCTGCACTCCCACAGCACCAGATGCGGGTTGGGATACCATGTCTGGGGTTCTCTCTCTGTTGCCAGCCAAACATCCCCTTGGCACTTCAGCTCAGTTCAGCTCCACCGAGGCATTCCACTGATTGTTTTGTCAATGCTGCTCCTGCGGGGGCAGAGAGCTAGTTGCCTCTTCATTCTCCTCCATGGGGACTGGGGATAGTTTGGGCCAGAAGATAAATAAGCCAGTACAAAAGGGGTTAAATGGTTATCATACACCTTAGCTCTCGTAAAGGTTTTAGTGTCTGAGGCAAAAGGGATGGCCACTTGTACCCCTCCCTCGACTACCAAACTACTATATCCTCATTGATTTTTTAAAAAATATTTTAAATATTAATTTATATTTTTCTTTCTTCATTTATCAACTTAAGAGTTGTATCTTTGTCATTAATACAGCTTTACATTTATGGCTAGATAATATATGTTTAATTTTAGCATCCTTTCCAACATGGTTTCAACCATCCATGGTAACTTGGAAGTCTTTCTTCTGTGTCCCTTGAGAATTACACATCGGACAATGTGACAAATAACATGATGTTTAGCTATCCATATATGGCAAACTAAGGATCCATCTGTGTCAGGATGTCAGTAACTGAAAAGCCGTCCTTGTGTCCAAAACATCCTATACTGACCCTCACACTTATAAACAAACAATAGAAGGTGCAAGGAAAATGTTTTCAACATGGTGTTAGAGAAAGTGTTAAAAAAAGTATAAGAATAACTCCATCAAAAATGTTCTGCAAAGTAAAGACCCTGATCCAGAGGAGGGTCCCCTTCCCCCGGATTCCTAAACTGGATGGCAAAATGTCCCTTTAGCTAACAGCTCCTTTGCGCCTTCACTGGATTTACAACGTTCTTGATCAACCAAAACATTTTGTTCAAGCACAAAGTTCTGTAATATTCTTTCTGTAAAGGTTCTTGTAACTTTGCAGATTACCTGGTATACTCCCCTGT